>NC_092508.1:29010240-29610240 GCF_047511675.1 Marmota flaviventris | reverse complement strand
GTAATCCCAACAACTCAGGAGGCTGAGGGAGGAAGATTGTGAATTTAAGGCCAGCCTTGGTAACTAGCAAGAACTGTCTCAAAATTTAAAATAAAAAGGACTGGGGATACGACTCAGTGGTAGAGCATTCCTGGGTTCAGTTACCAATACTAGAAAAAAAAAAGAAAGAAAGCTCAAGACTAAGGAGATATCTGGGGAAGCAACTTTCTTTAACTGAGTTTATAACAGCAACAGGCAATTACATTGGATGGTGAAGAAAGGGATTCAGCATGGAGAACAAGGAGGGATAAGCCACAGCCAGATTGTTCTCACATGCAACCAGGATATATAAAACCTGCTTTGTGGTTTCAGCTCTGACAATAATTTGAAGCTTGACTTCTGCAGCTCATTTTACCTCTCTGAGCCTTAAATGAGGCTCTTTTGGAATTTGAAATCAGGGCTGTCTGGGGTCCTCTCCTGTTGTACAATGATACTGTGCCTACAAGGATTAAGCAGCCCTCCACATACACATCCATTCATGTTCTATGCTGAAAAGATCAGCCTACTAGAAAAATGTTTAGTGGTTTTTTTGGTTATTTGGTTTTTACTTTTTAACATTTAACATACATACATAAAACTGAGCAAAGCAGCCCTGCAACTATCTCCCAGAATGAAAAACAGGACTCTTACCAGCATCTCAATAGCTTCCCTATGTCCCTTCCCTGTCACTAACCCCCCCACCCTGAAGTGACTACCCTCCTAACATCAAACAGGATGCAGGATTAGTTTTGCCTGTTTTAGAACTGTGTATGAATTGAATCATACAATATGTAGTCTTTTGTGTCTGGCTTTGTTTACTCAATTATTTGTCTAGGAGACTCCCCCATGCTGTTGCACGTAGCTCGGGTTGGTTATTTTCTTGTTGCTTTATAGCATTGCATTGTATGAATATACTGCAAATGTATTTATCCATCTTATTGTATGTGGACTTTTAAGTTCTTATTTTCGTATCATAAAGAATGTTGCTATGGAAATGCTCACACCTGTCTTTGGGGACACATTGGCAAGCCTTTTTGTATTATCCATTTGTAACCACTGCCACAAACTTAAATCAATCCATATTTATTATCTCACAGCTCCTGTAGGTCAGAAGTCCAAACACTGATTAGCTGAGTCATCTGCTGCAGGGTCTTCCAGAAGACTGCAATTAGGTGTTGGCTAGGGCTGGAATTTCTTCTGAAAGCTCAACTGGGGAAGGATTTGCTTCACATAGTTGTTGGCAGAATTCAAGACTGTTAAACTGAGACTTCAGTTCCAAGCTGGCTATTGGTCAAAGGTGACCTTCATTTCCCCACCATATAGACTCCAACACATAAAAGCAATAGAGGGTGCTAACTAAAAGAAGCGATGGGGCTGGGTTTGTGGCTCAGTGGTAGGTAGTGTGCTTCCTTGCATGCGTGGGGCATTGGGTTCTATCAGATATAAATAAATAAAATAAAGGTATTGTGTCCATACACAACTAAAAACATAAAAAATAAAAAGAAGTGACAATTTTATGTAGTGTAATCATAGAAGTCATATCCCATCACAATTGCTGTATTTCACTGGTTATAAGCAGGTCATGGGTCCCATCCACCCTCCAGGGGAGGGAATTACACATGAGCATGAATTCGAGGAGGTAGAGATCCTTGGGATTACCCCAGAGTCTGGTTGCCCCAAGTTCTGTTGGGACTGTCACTGAGAATGAAATTGCCTGGTTGCAGACTCCACTTTGGGTTTGGAAACCCATTAGTATTCCTATGTGGTTGTGTCAATTGACACCCTCACCAGCATTCCGTATCTGGAAGTGGGTTTCCTTCTGGTATAAGCCCTCCAGTTTCTCCAGCAAAAAAAAAATGGCTTTCTGCACCCTGAGCTGTAAAGTTTAGGAGGGTACAGAATTCAAAGTCAAAAAATGCTGTTCCAGTAGCAACATTGGTGCTAGTGGCCATCAAGCCATGGGCTGAGAGAAAGAATGGATATAGGTGAACACCTAATAGTGCAAAGAGTATTATTCTGAGAAAACTAGCCATTGCTTTGTTTCCTTTGTAAATAATAAGGCTAAATTCATATCAGACATCTTCCCCCCGAATTTCTATGTGCAGAACTGAACTGATTGAATAAAATAGACCAAAGAGGTGGGCACCTTTTTTTCCTTCTCCCCTGTCTAAATTTGCCACCATGCACCTCAGGGGCAGCTAACCACCTACACACTTATCAAAGTCCCCTGCAAATCAACCACCATTTACCCAACCACTGGATAGTGAGAGTCACTGGGAGTGAGTCTGATTGGGTCCTGAACTGTCAACCTAAAGGGGTGTTGCTATGCAGTAACATGAAAGGTCCCCATTGACAATCATCTTTCACGAAAATGTACATGGTGGCCACTCATCAACTGTTTAATTAGGATATGATAGGACAGGTGATACTCCAGGCATTTGCTCTCAACTAAGTACCTCTATTTCAAAAAGAGCACATGGCCCCAGATGTAAAAGAATGTGGGGCAAATGGGGTTGCAGTGGGCCAAGAGATTTCCATGAGTTTTATTGAGATTTCTGCCCAAGTGTGTCTGGCAGGGTGGGCTCCTGAAAGCCACTAAGCAGTGGTAATAACAGCCCTGGGGTGGTAATGTGAGTGAGCTGCCTGGAGATGGAAAACTTCACAAAAGGTTTTCAAAGAAGTTTTTAAGGGGACAATTGATTTGAGTAGGTTCTGCATAAAAAAAATACTCTCCTTCGGACACCTGTGAAATGTCGAGGTTAATTGGGGCTTCTGATGCTGATTGTGGAGGAGTTTTAGGGGTTGCTGTTTTTCCTCCACTGAATTCCAGCTCCTTTTCTACTACTCCCTTTCATTGGGGCTGTTAGTGTATCGATGTAAAGAGTATTAAATGGAAGCGTGCTTTTGTGTGGAAGTCATTACTGTGAACACCTGTTCACTGTTGAGTTTAATTGGACTACAGCTGGTGCTGATTGTGTGTGAAGGGGGCTGCTCCTCTCACGGAGGAGTTCACTGTCAGTGGTAACAGTGGGGAAGTCAATACTCCAGAGTTCAGCTCCCACATCATAAGGTCAAGTGCTCCACGTGCTGCGGGGTTACTGCCCCTGAGGTGCACCGTGGCAAATTTAGACAGGAGAGAAGAAAAAAAGGTGCCCGCCTCTTTGGTCTATTTTATTCAATCAGTTCAGTTCTGCACATAGAAATTCAGGGGAAGATGTCTGATATAAATTTAGCCTTATTATTTACAAAGGAAACAAAGCAATGGCTAGTTTGCTCAGAGTGATATTCTTTGCACTATTAGCTATGGACATAGTTCATCTATGTCCAGAGATGATAGGGACTGAACAAACACATAAAAGGGACACCGATAATGTAGCTCGAGGGTGGGCGGATAATGGCAGATTAAGATCGCATTCCTGATGGAAGCATAAGAAAAGAATATGTCCCTAGCCTTTAATAATAATGTGTATTTTTTTAAAAAGCTCAAGTTGTTGACTTAAAAGAACAGATGCTGACTTGCATATTTCAGTCATGTAGATGTAACTCGCATTACTTATTCATTTAATATCAAAATGCATTGAAACAATGAAACATCAAGTCTACTTTATAAAGGCTCTTGCTTCATATTAATATTAATATTATTAACTTCTACGATTCTCAAGATGACCCTGTGTCCCAGAGATGCCAATAACTCCTTTATAAGCCATAAAACCTCTATACTGAAGCTATTCTGCTGATTCTTAGTTTTGGATGCTCAATGAGGCTTCTTCTTCCGTGGGTGCAGCTAACAGGTACTGTGGGTGTGATTCTTCTTTGGAGGGAGGTGAAGCCAAGTGCTGCTGGGAGTAGTGATTCTGATGAATAGTTGTAACTGAACTATATTCCAGGGCTGGGGGGTGTAGCTGAGTGATAGAGCACTTACCCAGCATACAAAAGGCCCTGAATTTCATCCCAGCACTGAAATAAATAAATTAACGCAGGGCTGGGGTTGTGGCTCAGTGGTAGAGCACTCGCCTAGCACGTGAAAGGCCCTGGGTTCAATCCTCAGCACCACATAAAAATAAATAAATAAAATAAAAATTATTATGTCCAACTACAACTAAAAAAATAAATATTTTTTAAAAAAAAAATTAAACGCTATTCCAGGACTCCATTTTTTTGTTGTTTTAATACTTGCACAACCCCTCTGTCCATTGAATTTTAAAAGCCCACTTGATCATTTTTGTTTGCTGAGACTGAGGTCCTTGTCACCAACCAACCTCAGTCCAGCAGAGAAAGTATGGCTGAGATTTTCCTTAGAGTCAACAACAGGCGAGACATACAATACCGACCTTTCCCACTCTGAGTTCCACAGGCACTCCAACATGGGGACACCCTGGTCTTTAGAGAAGCAGCTTCCCCTGAACTGCAAGTGGAATCCCTAGAGCCAGAATCCAGCCCAGCTTGCTGGTCTAGCTGTGGGGTCTTGGTGAGTCACTCCACCCTGTGGATAGGATCAAATGAAAAAACATTGCAAAAATGCTCTGTCAACTGTGAAGAGCCTTACAAATATAGAGATGTTTATGACTCAAGGGGCAGTCTTTCAGTCAAACTGAAAACAGATTTTTCTGCAAGAGAAACTGTGTTGCTATGAAAGGCAACAGTGAGAGATTTAAGGGCGGGAAGTGTTGGCCCTCTCCTCTGTTCTCCTTTTGATTACTTATGATTGATGATTCCTTTCAAGCAGATACCAAATACAGCTTTGCTGCTGATCAATAGATGTTCTTCCACAGATGTTTCTGTTTTAGTTCTTTACTTTTTAAACAAATATTACAATTGTGCTCTTTGAGGAAATACATGCATGTGCATGCGCACGCGTGCGCGCGCACGCACGCACACACACACACACAAACACACCCTGTGGTTTCTAGCACAGATGGCAAGCTGTTTGATTTCATATAAATGAGGTCACAGATACTTTTTCCTATGCTAGCATGGTCTTTCTATAACAACACTAATCCTCACAACCATCCCTGGTAGTTGGAAAACATAATAAGTCCTTGATTGAACAACAGATCATAGCAGGCAGAAAGAAAGTCCTGGGAATTGCACTCCTAGAATAGTGGTCTGACATTCTCACCCATGTGTGCACCCCAAAACCACTTTGCTATCCAAAACTACAAGCCTATTCTAGGTTGGCCATTTTTCTCTTAAATGATCAGGCATCATGGAGTCAAGCCAGAAAAAAAAAAAAAATGATTGATGCTCACTTTTCTAAATTGAGAAATACAGCCACACGTGGAGAATTTCCAAACTGGACTTAAACTATAGTGTGTGTGGTGATGCAGGCCTTAATGAAAATGGTGCTGGCCTGACTGGCTCTCTGAGAAAAATCAGAAATTTGGCTTGTGGAGAGCCATACGAAAGGGAATTTGGTATCTATCAAGAGTGATGCGACCAAGCACCTGCCTGCTTTGATTTTCAATGTGAAAGGCTGGCTGTACCACTAAAAGAAGACCTCCAAGTAGGGAAATCAGCAAGAGCTGAGTCCACCAGTGATCCCAGGACCATCACACAATGGCAGCACCCAAAATAAAGCCTCAAGAATCTCAGTATGTACATCTGGTCAGTGGCAGAGCCAAGAAAAAGAGAACTAGGATGTGCACAATTGTTATGGTTTAGATGTAGTGTCCCACAAAAGCTCACATGTGAGACAATGCAAGAAGGCTTGGAGGAGAAATAATTGGATTATAGTCTCAACCTAATCAGAGGATTGATCCCTGATAGGATTAACTGAGTGCTAACTGGAGGCAGATGGGGGGGGGGGGGTGACTAGAGGAAGTGGTTAATTAGGGACATAGCTATGGGGTATATTTTTGTATCTGGCAGGTGGAGACCTCTCTCTCTCTCTCTCTCTCTCTCTCTCTCTCTCTCTCTCTCTCTCTGCTTCATGACCACCATGTGAGCTGCTTCCCTCTACCACACTCTGCTTCCATGATGTTCTGCCTTATCTCAAGCCCCAAGGAATGGAGCCAGCCTTCTATGGACTAAAACCTCTGAAACCATGAGCCCTCAAATAAACTTTTACTCCCTTTTTGTTGTTCTGATTGGGTCCTTTTGTCACTGTGGCAAAAAAGCTGACTAAAACAGAAATTGGTATCAGGAATGGAGTTTTTGCTGTGACTAACCTGACTATATTGTTCAGAAGATTTTGAGCCTTTTGGAATTGGTGGGAAGAATTTCGAGATGTTTAGCAGTGCAAGCTGGAAATGCTTTAGGTTAATGTATGTGGAGTTTAATAGCTGATTGTGGTAGGAGCTCAGATCAGAATGCCAATAGGACTATGGACAGTGAAGACAGGGCTTAAGAGGGTTTAGAGAAAAAGGAGACCATTGTTGGTAATTGGACTGGAGCCTATTCCTGTTATTTTCTGGCTAAGAAGTTGTCTGCATTTTGACCATGCCCTGAGACTTTCTGTGAGGCTGATTTTAAAAGCAATGGACTAATTAATTTGGTGGAAGAAATGTCTAGGCAGCATAGCATTCAGGCTGTGGAATGGATATTCAGGCTGGCAGTTTTTAGCTAAATTTATTATGATGATCAGGAGCAGAAAACAGAACAGAAATATTTTTTTTAAAATTGGACTTGAAAGGTGGGAGTAAAACTGGGGCAAAGGAAGTTGCAGTTGTTAAAGACTTTAATACCACTCAAGAAATGATGCTAAAGACTTTGCCCAGAGACTAAAAAAGATGGCTTGAGGGCATCTCAGGAATTGGCAAGACCACACCCATCTCTGACTCAAGGAGGTAAAAGTAAAAATTCTCTTAAGAAGAGACCAGTGGCACCCTTCTTGCACAAGAGGCCTAGGAAGTTTTTTCAACCTGCTCAGCCATTCAGGCACTTGGAGGCTGATACAGCCAGGGTCATTGGAGGCTTGGCTACTGGCAGACTTTGGCATCAACCACATGGTGCTGGTTCTGCAGGAATGCAGGATGCTGGAGTTGAGGGGTTGAGCTCTATCCCAGCTCATGTCATGGAGGTTTCTAAAAAGATTTCAAAGGAAGGCCTTGGAAACCAGGCAAAGTACAGCAGGGTCAGAGTCCCTGCGGGCAACCCCTGAGAAGGCAAGTTGTGGAAATTTGAGGATGAAGTCAAAGCTGCTGGATAGACTCCCAAGATTAAAAAATACCAGTAATGTGGGACATCATCCTACAAAAGCTGCAGCAATTGAACAGAGACAAGCCAACAGAGAGGCCACTTGGGCTGCAACCAACAAGGCCACAGGGGCAGAGCTACACAAGCCTGTTAGAGAGGACATCATGCCATGTGCTCCAGATCCTGAACACAGAACTAGAGGACTTGTTTGCCCCACTGGATTTAGATCTCGCTTTGGTCTCATCCCTTTTCTCTATGCCCCTATTTTTGTGAATGAAAATGTTTACTCTCTACCTTTATATATTGGATACTTGTAAATTGATTTTACTTTAACAGGAGCTCACAATGCAAGATTGCCTTGAGACTCAGAGACTTTGGACTTGAACTTTGAGCAATCTCAGAACTGTTGAGACTATGGGGACTCTTGGAAATGGACAGAAGGTATTTTGCATCGTAAGATGGTTGTGAGCTTTTGGGGGCCAAGGACAGAATTTATGTTTTAGATGTGATGTCCCCCAAAAGCTCATGTGTGAGACAATGCAAGAAGGCTTGGAGGAGAAATGATTGGGTTATAGCCTTAACCTAATCAATGGATTACTTCCTGATGGGATTAGCTGGGTGGGGACTGGAAGCAGGTTGGGTGTGGCTAGAGGAAGTGGTTCATTAAGGGCGTGGCTAGGGGGTATATATTTGTATCTGGCAAGTGGAGACCTCTCTCTCTCTCTCTCTCTCTCTCTCTCTCTCCTTTTTAATCATCATGTGAGCTGCTTCCCTCTGCCACACTCTCCCACCATGAAGTCCTTCCTCACCTCAAGCCCCAAGGAATGGAGCTGGCCTTCTCTGGACTAAGACCTCCAAAACCATGAGCCCCCCAATAAACTTTCCCTCCTCTAAAATTGTTCTGGTTGGGCCTATTAGTCACAGCAGTAAAAGAGCTGACTAAAACAACAATTGAAGCCAGCAAGCCTCCAAGTGGCATAGTATTTGGGGGATCCGTCCTTCTGGTATCCTGCTAAGCAAGCACGCTTCAGGTTGGCCCACTGACTGACACAAGCCTGGGAGACTTCTTGGGCTACACACCTGACACCTGCTGGTTCATGGTTTCTATCTCCTCCATCCCCAGGCTGCAACTTGCAATCAGCCCGGCTGTTGGCTCAGTGGCAGGTCCAAGCCACTCCCACGCAGCTGGTCCAGTCCTCTTGCCCGCCGCCCCCCCCCCCCCCCTGCCATTGATCTAGACATTTCCCTAACTTGGCAGAGCAGTGCAATCTTCCTCAGTTAGTGCCGCCTCTCTCTCCACCCCAGCTCATGTCATTTGGTTGGATTATACATGGAGAATGGGTGGGCACTTGTGCCTCACACGTGGCTCCCTCCCTGAGCAGGGCCACATGTTCCCCTCCCCAGCACTGCTCCACTTCACTCAACTAATTTGGAACAGAGATCTTGACACCAGAAAATGCTCTTATCCTGCTCTGTGGCCCAGGCTTCTCCGCCTACGGGAGGATCAGCTCAACTGAAGCAAAAAATGATCCACCCCATTTGCTTGTTAGTCACAGCCTATCCTGGGTTTGGTGGCTTTGTCTGGGTCCTCTAGGAAGTGACATTCTAGCAGGAAGACCTTTCCAGCTCTGTCATCCCCCTGCTCCAGGTGATCCATCAAGTCTGCATCCTCCACCCCATCCTGAATCCTTCAGGATTCAGGGCAAAAGGAGACTTTAAGACTTTCCATTTCCTGATGATGCTCAAATCATCTTGTGCATCAGAGAATTTTATTGGAAATACAGATTCCTGGGCTCTGAATTTAGTGAGTCTGATCCAGTAAACTGAAGTGAATATGAGGAAACTGAATTTTTAATAATTTACTCTCCCCAGGTGGTTCTGATATGGTGACCCAAAACCTTATTTGGAGAAACTGCCTCACAAGCATGGAATGTCACAGGGCCAAACTGTCTGATTTGTCACCATCTTGCCAGCTCCTGAGACGGTGCTTGCACAAATAGATACCCGTGAATACCTGGACTGGATGAGTGGCTGAATGATAATAGCAAGAGAGGTCACCAATGGCTGTATCTTTCCAGTTAATTTAGAAACAAATAAGTAGAACAAGAGTTCACACCCTTTAACTTAGCAATTCCTTTGGAAAGAATATACATTAATAAATATGATAGGAAAGCTTTAAAAATTGCATTGTATTGTTAGAAAAATTATTATTTTTTAAATTAAAATTATTTGCATAAAAGAAAATCTGGAATCCCGCAGACCTCACAGGATAAAAAGATGACTAGGCGGCCCATGATGTGTTCTCATGAAAGAACCCTACCTGGGCTCCAAAATGCAAGTGTGTGAGCCAGGCGAACATGAAACGTCACAAAATGAGGGAAGCAGGACCCAACACTGTGGGCTGCCACAGGGCATCCCCGTGCATGGGTCAAGCTTAATTGGAAAGGTATGCGTGGTTAGTGGTTAATGTTCCTTTGGTCCTTTTTATGTGCAAAACAGCTCACATTCACACAAACTAAATAAAAACCAATGAAGCTTCTGCCACGTGGCTGGCCTCAAGCTCCTGGTAAACATCTGAAGAAAATGATGGGAAGAGGCAGAAAGTTGGGCTCAGAGCATAAAAATCTGAGACATGCATTGGTTTTGACAGACAGAGGAAATGGATCACAGATGCCTGGCCATGTTCTTCTCCAGGTCCGTCCCTCACACTCCCCTGGAAGACTCTGAGGCTGCCTTAGGATCCTCTCTTCCCACCATCACCCCTGCCCTGGGTCCTCCCTGCCTCCCAGGGTCCCCTTGGCCTGGTCCCAAGAGAGCAACACAAGGCCTCTGTCCTCAGGAGGCAGCTCCTTTGCCCAACCCTTCCCAAGGTGTCCCTTACCAGGGAATGCAGCTCAGACACTGTGTAGGTCTTAAAGGAACCAAAGAGGAGTGTGTTCCTAAGGGCGCGCCCTGGCCTACCCTGTCATGCCCTCTCACCCACTGCCTCTGTCTTGGAAGATCTAAAGCTCAGCTCTCTACGCCGTTCTTCCCCAGGCCAATGGGTTAAAAGGGGTAACCTCACCAGAGGCTAAGGATGTCTTGCAGCTGACACCAGAGGAAGGCTGTCAAAAAAAAGGTGCATCCAGGGAAGCGAAGCTGAAACAGCAAAGGGAAAGTGGTTTCTAAGAGGCGATGCAGCCAGTTCACGCCAAACAGCATTAGCAGTAGCATCTCCGGAGCGCCAAGGAGAGACAGAGCCAAGCAAACAGCGGATTGAAGCACTGTGGCTTTGGCTGCTAGTGCCTTAGAAAACAAAAACAAAATGTAACCACGCTGCAGCCTGTGTCTGCTAACAGCTCCGAGATTGTCAACCTGGGAATAATGTACCAGGCTCTCTCTTTTGGAACCAGGAGAGAGTTTAATGTTTTTAACATTATCCCACAGGTCTCAGGGTCGGTTCCTTTTCTCCATCCCTAGAGTGGGACAATGAGCAGTGCCCAGGCACTGGATACAGGGACGCAGCGAGTGTAGCAGCTGGAGAACAAAGAGTCACTACTGGGCCAACTTGACCCCCCACCCCTCTAGGACGCAAGCTGGAATCACAGGGACTTCAGACCTGATGTGATGAAAGGGGCTGTCCCAAATGACAAAGCGCTGCCTGACTTTTCAATGTCCCAAGCCAGACAATCTTGTAGCAGGAAAACTTGTTGATAATTTATCTGACTTGGAGTTATATATAAACACCCAGCATTTTTGGCCTTGTTAATATCTGTCAAATTCTGAAAATGTGCTTGACCTGTAAACTGAGGGAAGGTTTTACTTTTTTGTTTGTTTGGTTGGTTAGCTTTTTGTTGTTTGTTTTTGTTTTTTTGTGGTGCTGGGGATTGAACCCACGGCCTTGTGCATACAAGGCAAGCACTCTACCAACTGAGCTATATGCCCAGCCCCTCGTTTGTTTTTATTAAAGTGAAATTCACTTGGTATAAATGAACCAACTTGAAACATACAATTAAATGGCATAAATGTACATTCATGCTGTTGTGCTACCACAACCCCATCTAGTTTCAAAACATTTCCATCACCCCAACAAGAGAACCCTGTACCCATTATGCAGTTATTTCTTATTCCTCCAGCCCTGGCAACTTCCAATCTACTTTTTTTCTCTGTGGTTACCTATTCAGGCTTTTTGTTTAATATAAGTGGAAACAAATTAATATGTGACATTTTGTGCCTGGCTTCTTTCACTTAACCTAATGTCTTCAAGGTTCATCCGCTTTTATGTGCAAAACAGCTCATATTCATTTCTTTTTATGGCTCCATTTCTTTTTATGGCTGAATAATATTCCATTGTATGTATATTCCACATTTTTTTATCCATTCATTCATTAATGGACAGTTGGGGTGTGTCCACCTTTTGGCTATTACAAATAGTACTTCTGTGAACATCTTTGTATGAGTTATTTGACTGAATACTTGTTTTCAATTGCGGTGGGATTATACCTTAGGAATGGAATTGCTGAGTCATATTGAAAATCTATATGTAACTTTTTGAGGAATCTGTTCTTTTTTTTGTATGAAATTCTACCAAAAATTTCTCATTATTGCAGAAAACACTTTGTTGATGACTATGCTAATAACAGTCTCCATTTGTGTTTGCGGCTCTCCAGATGATTGACACGCAGTGCCATCACCTGACTATGGGTATTCCATCTCAGCATTTACGTATTTCAAAAGACTATAAGATTCTTTCCCTTTTACATTTTAGCCTTGTCATTACATTAATTTTTTACTTATTTATGAAAGTAGGTTATATTGTCTGTGCATTTGAGGATAAGGAGCATTATAAATATCTTTAAAGGAAGAAGTTAAGTCTGATGGAATTGAGAGTCACTACCAAAGAGTGTTGAGCTGCTGTGCATCTGTAGAAGCAAGATGACATTGACCACAAAGTGCTAGGCAGACCAGAGTATTTACATATTTTTCTGACCTAGCCTTGGTAGTTACGTATCTACAGCTCAAAGCAGTTCACTATGAAATCACAGGTGATAACATTCATGGTGGAGATGCTGGGTAATATAGAAGAGGACAAAACATTGTTTCTGTCCAGATGGGGCAATATCCTCAGGGCACTTCATCAGAGAAGTAGTTCTCTTCCATCAAAGCCTGGATCACGATCTCCTCACTGGTGCACTATATATCAGGAGAAACTAGTTGCAAATAATGAAGCAACAGAGAATCTGGGAGTGTCTACCTCCTTAAATTTTAGCTGCAAATCTGTGCAGCATGAAGTTAGAAACAGGGAAATAGAGAACTGTAAAAGAGTTGAAGAAAGCACTCTACTTAAAATATCATCCTACCCATGAAATTCATGATAATAGCTGCCTCTGGGATTTAGGGAAGGAAAATTCAGCCCCCCCAAATAATTCAATTTTCTCTGTCATGCTTTTAAAAAAAACTCACATAAAATAGATTAGCATGGTGATATTTGTAAATTCTAGGGTAAGAATATAGGTATTGGTTCTATAGTCCCTGTAAATCTCTGTAAACATCTATATTATTCTCTTAAATAGGTGCATGTGTGTGTGTGTGTGTGTGTGCATGTGGGGGGGGGGGTGACCTTAAAGCAATCCTAGACAGAAATTGAGCATTCTTGATGGTTGGTTAAAAAAAAAAAAGTGACTCATTCAGTCTAAAACTACAAGAATCATAGAAAAGCAGATGACATCAGAACAAGAAATGCCCAGAGACCCAGACTGAAGCCATTTCCTGTGACCTCTTCCAGAGTTCAGAGAAAGGTCCCAACAGTAGCATATGCTTCATAGAGGATAATGGGGCATGGTATTAGAACCACATGCAATAATAACTGTAGTTTGTTGTGTTTATGGACATTTAAATTGTTGTTCTGAATTCCATATCTAGATGCGTTCAATTGTCTCAATTAATCTTTTATGTTCTCTGAATGGCATTCAGCTAAAGGAACTTTTCCAAGCATTGCATCAGACAAATCTGAGTCCAGGTGGAACCTAAATAAGATTTCAGCTAAGAGTCGATGCCTAAGAGAGTCGACCAGTAAGACTTCTGTGGTAGATTAAAGATGACCACAAATTCTTTGCCTCTCCTCCCATCAAAAAAGTGGGGTGTATGTCCCATCCCTGAAGTTGAACTGGCCAGGACTTGCTTGAACAATAGAATTCAGAAGCAGCAATGTTCTAGAGCTTCCAAGGCAAAGTCATAGAGGCCTGGTAGCTTCCACATGGCTCTTCTCTGGGAGAAGCCAATGCCATGGGTGGCTGACAGCTGTGGGACTTCCATGCTGTGAGGGAGCACAAGCCAGAGGAGAAAGACGCCATGCAGAGGGAGAACAGCAGCCAGCCCCGGGCTCCAGCCACTGCAACCCAGGGATCACCAGGGAAGTGCAGAAACCATCTTGGACCCTTCAGCCCCAGCAGATGCTGTGGAAAAAAAACTGAGAAACCCAACCAACTGTCAAAAGCATAGCCTCAAATATATGGTCCCAACCATCTCCAGTCACATGAGTCATCCCAGTCCTCATGGAGCCGAGAGGAGCCCTGTCCAGATTCCTGACCCATAAAAATCCTGAGCATGATAACTTTTTTTTTTTTTTTGGAACCAGGGATTCAACCCAGAGGCACTTAACCACTGAGCCACATCCCCAGCCCTTTTTATTTTGTATTTAGAGATAGGGTCTTGCTGAGTTGCTGAGGGCCTTGCTAAGTTGCTGAGGCTGGCGTTGAACTCACAATCCTCCTGCCTCAGCCTCCCAAGCCACTGGGATTACAGGCATGCACCTCCATGCCGGGCTGATTACTATTATTTAATACCACCAAGTTTTAGGGTGGTTTGTTCCTCTGGGACTGATGTCCAGAACTCTCCCCAGTCAAACATTGCCTTAAGATTTTACTGCTGGCTGGATAAGCAGGAATTCACATGTATGTTAAATATACATCCCAGGTCTAACACAAAAACAGACTTATTCTCAGCTTGCTGGGAATTACAGTGACCACTCAGAACAGATGCTGGGCTTAGGCAAGACATGGCCTTGACTGTGTGCACTCACTGAACTTCAAGTCCACGTTGTCTCTGGCTTCTTTCCAAAAGGCTCACATCATGTGTGCAACTTCAGAGCTCACTGCTGTGAACAGCACACACACATCTGCTCTACATAGTTTTGCTGTGCGTTCATATCTTTTCTTACTGTTATATTTTGTTATTTATATATCCAAATACAAATGCCAAGTTTGTTCCATGAACTGGGGGTCCATGGGTGTGGAAGGAAGACAGGAAGTCCTGTGGTTGGGGGCGGGGGAGGGAGAGGTGGGAAAAGCTGGGATATCAAAATTAAATAGGCTTTATTCTTGCAAGACTTCCCAAAGCTATTAGTATACAAATGTTCACCTCGAGTCGCCAAGAACAAAATAGAAGACGAAGCATTTCCCCAAATCTCTCTGACCGTGAAACAGGCTTCTAGGTCCAGCATGCCATCTTGCAGGATTAGTGTTTCACAGAATGACACCCCTTGGACAGAGCATCCAAGCCACTGGCTGGCATCAGAATGTCTGTCTTGGTTTACAACTGTTGAGCAGGCAGATGTGTGTACTTTGTTCTGGAAGCGCAGTACACAGCCGTGAACTCTGGGCTGCAAACCTGACATTAGCCTTTTGGAAAGAAGCCTGAGGACAATGTGGACTTGAAGTTCAGTGGGTTCACACAGGCAAAGCCAGATCCTACCTTATGCCTAGCTTCTCTTCTGATTGGTCAGTACACTGATGACCTATTGTTCTTATCAACAGCCCTGGTATTATAAAGATTGGGAGGGAAAAAAGAAACCAATGTTGGTAGAAATGCTCATGCAGACCATCCTGCCCTGGGTAAACAATGATTTTTCTTTTGATTCTGAGAAGCATGAGTCTAGGAAGATTCCCCAGACAGCTCACTTGACCTCAATCAAACTGTCCCTTGTATGCCACCAAATGAGCTCCATGGTTAGTCATGCCCATTTCAGTTGGCCAAATGCCCAACAATGTCTGAGCCTGGTCCAAGTGTTTCTTCCCCAAGTTGGAGCAGTCAAACTCACTAAGTCGGCAATAGCAGCTCAGTCATTTTCAAAAAAGACATTTCCAGAAGGCCAAGACTCCGGTGCTCCCTAGAAACACATCTGAGCTGGGCTCAGCCTGGCCTGATACAATCTGGAGCACAATTAGGAATCCAGAGGAGTAAATGCACAATTGAACCATTTCCACTCCTAATGTCTCATTCCAGGTTACACGTGACCAGCAGGCCATTTTTTTCCTCCATTCGCAATCCCCAGGATTTAGAAGAGAAAGGAGTAGTACCCTTATGGTAGTCATTGACTTGACATTTTGGGGGTTTTGTTCCTGGTTCAAGAAAACCTGATATTTATACCACCACTTCCATGATAGGGCTCTGGATAGCAGATTGCAAGTTTACATTTACACATCGGTACCCTCCACTGGACCGAAAATGCAGAGACACTAGACCCTTGTTCACTTCTACATCCCCAGCACCAAGGAGAGCTGCTGCTTGGCTGCCTTAACCCGGGTGTCTCACCTGTTCATCTGTGTTTCAAACTGAAGGAAGAGAAAGGAGAAAAGATGAAGAATGAAAGGTACACACCAGGTAAGCTCACCCCTGTTCATCAGGGAAAAAACAGTATCCACCAGGACTAGAATTCACTAAACAGGTTACCCTTACTGCTCATGGGCCAGGACTGAGTCACTTTGCCACCTACTAAGTAAATAAATCCATGCAGGAAATGGGAAATTTTAAACTAGGCTCATAGTTGCCCTAAACAAAATAGGATTCCTTAATAAGGAAGGACAGATGGAGGAAGAGGCAAGTCAGTAGCTGCCGTGTCTGATGTGGAATGAACTGAAAAGACTGGGTTTGTTTTTATTCCTCAAAAATAAATTAGGTTTTAAAAAGATGTGTTCTGGCATGTCTATCCACAGGTAAAGAGAAGACTTAATTTTATTTATGGAAGATTCTACTGAGAAACCCACATGCTCCTCTGGCCAGTGGAAGGATCCAATTGTGGGCAGGGGAGTGGTTCCTTTTTAAAAAAAAAAAAAAAATCACTCTGCTGTCAGAAATTGAGCACAGCCCCTCATCCTTTGGGTTCCTTCATGAATCTCCAGACAGCATCCCTTTCCATTTATTTGTCTGTGTTGTGTTGCAAATTAAGTTTTAAAAGGCATTTTTTTTCCAAAGAAGATTTAAAGAATAGAGTACCCCCACAACCGCCACCACCCAGGATAATGAACTGTAGATGCTGTCATCCCAGGAGGGCTTAATGACAGTGTTCAATGTGTGTGTGGACAGCAGAGGCTGCCTTCAAAGTTGTCTCTGTGAATGGGCTTCAAGATGTTTTGACTATTATCTGTTACGAAGAAACTCGCTATTAATTGCATATTGTCATAGCTCTTAGTCCAACATAACTGTTAGCCCAACAAAGCCTTCTCTCCCTGGGAGAAGAGAACAGGAACTCAGTCTGATTTTTTTTCCATTGGGTCAATGCTTTCTCTAAGTCCCTCTCTGTTCCTTAAGTTTTCTTGGAGAAAATCAAGTTGAGGGAAGTCGCCCTGTCTCTGTGCGTGACATCAGCTCTTTTCCAGGCAGGACTGATGAGGACACTCCCACATCCCAGCATCCCACAATGCCTGTGAAAGCCGAGCAGCGTTTCTCAACAAGGTTTATAGAGGACACCAGGGACAGAGAGGCATTAGAGCTCCTGAGGCCCCACATAGCTCAGATGGCAATGCAGGCTGCTTCTGGGCACCCCTCACCCCCATGCTCTCTTGTATCCCTATGTGACCTGATGCTGGAGAAAATGTGGGTTAGAGAGAGGCTGATGGGGAATGAGTTAATATGAGAAAAAAGGAGCAAACGTAGGGTGGAAGGGTTTACATTTTTAACTGCAGAGCTATTGACTATTCCTTAAATCCAAAAAGAAGTTTTACTCCCTCCTGGACAAATATAGGGAATTGAACCAATTGTACCCCAATCCATTCCCTTCTCTCCCACAAATTGATCTCTTTAAAACACAGAGTTAGCTCCTATCCTTCTTCTCCTTACGCACCCTAGCATTACCCTCAGGATGAAGCCCATACCTCTCAGCCTGGCAGTCTTCACAGACTCCAGCCTCCTCTTCCACCACAAAGCCTCCTCCTTCACCTCCCACCACGATAGATACTGGAGCCGCAGTAGGCTACTCACTGTTCCCACGGCCCGCGTACTGCATGCCTCCCCACCCTGGTTTGTGGGGCTCCCTCTCCCTAGGATGCTTTCTTTTTCTTTTGCCTAAGTGCTTGTTCATCCTTCAGGACCAATTTAAATGTCATCTCCTATGTATTGCCTCGGGCAGAATTCTTCTTGCCTCCTCTGGGTTCTCTGTGCACTTTGCTCCTACCTCAACTACAGCACTGATAACATTGTGTCATCGTCATATTTCGATGTCCTCAGTTAGATTGAGAGTGATCGTCTCAGCAGTAATTGTTCTATTGACTGCTATCATCCCAGCAACCAGTACAAGCAGAAGAAAAGTAGAGTGTGGTGGAGGATGGGAGGAGGAACAGATAGACGGATGGATGGAAGGAGAATGGATTAATGGATACTTCATATTGTATTGGATACCAGGGCCATTAAAGAACCTCGCAAGCCTATGAACTAAAAGAAATCTGCAAACAAAGAATCATTGGACTGAAACTCAAGTGATCCCAGTTCTAGTAGCTTTATAGGTCCCAGTGTCCCTATTTAATAAATAAAAAGGCATTTTCTGCTCTAATGGTCTGAGTCAGTGATAGTCTAAGCCACCGACATTCAACAGAACTTCCTGCAGGAATGGAAATGTTCTAAAATGTGTCCTTCCAGTAGGGTAGCCATTAGTCACATGTCTCTATTGTGTACTGGAAACATGACTAGTGTAGCTGAGGAGCTGAATACATCATATTAGTTAATTTTATGTTTAAGTAGCCATGTGCAGCTAATGGCTACTGTATCAGTGGCTACTGTTTACAGCACTGGTGTAAACCATCTTGCTACTTACCACCATCACAGGTCTTATTACACAGATAGGGATTGCATAGATCCTCAAGTCCAGGTGATAAAACACCTACAGGTGAACTGAGTCCTGTTCTACACTCTCTCATTGCTCAGCTACTTAGAACTCCTCCATTGGCTTTGGCACAAAATTAGTCTACCTGGCCCAAATTCACACAGAATTATGAGGATCAGCCTAGAAATGCCCAACTAAGAGATCACTATCTACTAAAGAATCTCAAAGTTTGAACTCATACATCCCCAATTCTCTTTAAATCCTCAAAGTTGTCACCCCATTGATGGCAATAAAGGTATCTTGGTCATCACACATTGATCCTAACATTTAGAATCATGCCCAGCACTTAGCAAGTGCTTTATTAATATTTGCTGCATTAATTTACCAGGATTTCCACTAGGGAAGAGAATTCTAGCTATAGGCATGGACTCTCACAATCAACAACCTTGCCCCTTTAAAAGCCTATCTAGCCTTCCAAGATGGTCAATCTACAATGGACAAGTCTTAAATACCTTCCAGGTATCTAATCTAAGTTATTTAGTATTTATTCAAGATCCAATAAACATAATACATAAAGACAAAGTCCCTCCCCTCAAATATTCCACAGTTTACAGGAAACAGACATACAACCACTTGTAATTCTAGAAGCCACCTACTCCAATAGAAGGTGGCATATAATAGCTCTTAATTTAGAACAGTCTCTAGATTGGATATGGTGGTGGACATTGGGTTGCACCACCCAGAACCTCCTTTGGTGAAGGATTTGCTACTTGTACTGTTGACTAGTCTTCATTCAATTACTTGGCAATGCAGGACTAGAAATCCTGGCCATCTCACTGCAGGTCTTGATAACTGTGAAGAGTCATCTTAGCTCCAAAAGTTTAGCTAAGACTGTCCTTGAACCTGCCTCTTAGCAGGTTCAAGGTTTCTTCCTCTGTACATTTCTGCTTCCTTCCTCCGCCCATCCCCAGGGCCCTCCTTTATAAACATCCTACATACTAAATTTCATTTCAAAGTCTGTTTCCTAGGTAGCCCAATCTGCAGCAATTGATACTACAAGAGGCAAGAAAAAGTAGGGGAATAGATGAGGTTTCTGAGCTAATCAGTTCCATCTGGCTGACAATAAGACTGGTGGAAGCTGGACTCTGCTAGGTCCTGGCACAATGGGGGAGACCAGTCCAGTTGTAAAAGCAGCCACTGGTAGAGTCCTCTTATATATATTAGTGGAAGGGGGTGTATTGGCTGTTGCAGTGTACCAGGTATTTGAGAAATAAGGCAGCAATAGAAATTACAAGGAATGGGGCAGCTATTACTAGGCTTCACTAATACTCTGGGGCAAAGGTTAAAAAAAAAAAAAATGCTGAGAGGTTTCATCTCAACCAAAAATTGCTGTGAAAACCAGAAGACATTCTCAGGAACGTAGAAAAGAGCTCTTATCTTCTGCAGTGGGAGAGCAGAAAAGCTGAGGATCCAGGCAGGGATATAACTTTTAGAGTAGCTGAGCCTGAAGTTTAAATTCCTAATCAAAGAAGATCTGCTCTGCCAAGGTCAGGGCAGTCATTTCAATAAAATGGGATCCTGAAAAAAGGGATAGGAACAGCTGGGTTAAGCTCCCCCCCCCCTCCAAATTTTCTGAGTCTCTAGAAGTGGTCCATCCTATCCACCCTCCCTATTAAAAAGTAGCACGCTGTCATTGACTGGAAATTATGAGGGTCCTCCCTGCAAGGCCACAAATGCCCCATACAAGATCTCTTACCTTTCTTTTCCACTAATCCATAACTAGGGTTATTTAAGTCACAACACAATCCAGCCCAGAACATGCTATGCCTGATAAGGGAAAAAGGAAATTGTATTCCTAAGGGTCTCCAAAACCTACCTGGTACATACCAGCAGAACTAACAGAATACACGTGGAATTATATTTTGAAGGTGCTTAATTTAGGAGGTTGAAATATAAGGCTGGATAAAGAAGAGTTTGTCCATTTGAGAGCCCTCATCCAGGATAAAAGATGAAAAACCTTGGCAAGAATCCTAGAAAAGGGTGCAAGCTCACAACCAGATGGCTTCTAGAAGAATGGAAAAAGCAACGCTCCTGTTAAGTGAGATGGAAATGCTGAAGTTGCCATGGCTGATGGTGGAAGAAAGGATTAAAATTTTCAGTCAATTGGAGACGCTAGAAAAAAAGAAAAGCCAGAAAAATCTGGGAAATTGTCCCAAGGGAAGACCTTAAAGAATTGAGGAGAGAGAAGCACCAGTGCCACTGAGATCCAGTAGCGGGTCTGTTTTTCAGGCCCCAAGGCTGACAGTACGACAGACTATTTCAGAACTAGGCTCCCCTGATGGTAATGGGATGAAAGGACTCCAAAACTGCAGAGGCAAGCTAGCAAGGCAGACCCACTAGGAGACAGGTGGATTCGATTATCATAATGAGTGGCAGGATGGGGGCGCATTGACCTGCAAAGAGATGATACAGTGGATTTTAGAACATGAATTATCTAGGGACAATACAGATTGACAGCCAACAAAGGTGCTGTTCAATTTGTACCTACTAAAGTAATAAGAAATGAATAATCCAGAGACCAAGGGCAGCTGTTTCAATATGATCCCTTGTCCATTTTTACAGCACAGAACCCACTAACTGGAGAAGCAGTCAGGTACCCAGGAGAAAGGATTCCACAATGCCACTGCAGGTATCCACACTTCTGATTTCCCCAGTTCATTCCCAAAGGGATCTTTGACCATCTACTCAGGCAACTGAACTGGGGAAAGAAGATACCCAGGACTGGTGGAGATAGTATGCACTCTGACACTTGTTTTTGTCAGCATTTGCACTGCTGTGACTAAAAGATCTGATCAGAACAATCATAGAGGAGAAAAGCTTTATTCAGGGGCTCACCGTTTCAGAGGTCTTAGTCCATAGAAGGCCAGCTCCATTCTTCAGGCCTGGAGGTGAGGCAGAACATCATGGTGGAAGGGTGTGGCAGAGGGAATCAGCCCACATGTGGGTCAGGAAGCAGAGAGAGAAACTCCACTCTCCAGATACAAAATATATACCGCATAGCCACGTCCTCAATTAACCACTTCCTCCAGCCACCCCTACTGCTTCAGTTAATCCCTATCATGGGATTAATTCACTGACTGGGTTAAGGCTCTTATAACCCAATCATTTCTCCTCTGAACCTTCTTGCACGTCTCACATGTGAGCCTTTGGGGGACACCTCACATCCAAACCATGACAACAGTGATATCCAGAGATTCTGTTTGGAGGTCCCTTGGGAACTAGATTCTAAATGGCACCCGGTCAAACTCTAACAGAGACTGTGGACCCACCCATCTGGTGGTCATTTCCTCAGCCCTCAGGTGTATCATCAGAGCTGGCCTGCTTGATGGTCAGCACAACTCCTACACTGCACCTTTAGTCTGAAGGGGAAACTTATATCTGCCACCTCCCAGAGAATATATTAAAAAATATATAATCATATCCAGGGAGGTATGATAAATATATATATATATATATATATATAGCCTCTTTCAAAGATCCAGAGCTGCACTGTCCAATTGTAGCCCTAAACACATGTGATTATTGAGGACTTGAAATGTTATTAGTGCAATGAGGGATTGAGGGGTTTTTTTTATATTAACTAATAAAATTTTAAAATATACATGTGATTCATGTATTGAAAAACTTTTAATATGTTTGAAACAATTTGAATGTGTGTCTACTTTTTCAATTGTAAATTTTATAAAACTTAAATATAGATCAAATATTTCAGATACAATTTTAACATCTGCATTGGAATATGCCATAGTATTAATATACCTATTATCCAAAAGAGTACTATAAAATATGTCAATAAAATTTTATATTTATTACATATATAAAATATTATAATAGAGCATGTGTGCCACACGCCTATAGTCAGGTACTTGAGAGGATAAGGCAAGAGGATTGTCGAGCCCAGGCGTTCAAGACCAGCCAGGGAATAATAGGGAGACCTAATCTCGAAAAAAAAAATTGATGAATTGAGTTAAATAAAATATATTACTTGTTTTAGTCAGTTTTTTAACTGCTGCAACTAAAGGATCTGACCAGAACAATTTTATGGGAGGAAACGTTTGTTTAAGGGCTTACAGTTTCAGAGGTCTTATTCCGTAGAAGGCCGGTTCCATTCTTTGGGGCTTGAGGTAAGGCAGGACATCATGGCAGGAGAGTATGGTAGAGGGAAGCAGCTCACATCATGATCAGGAAGCAGAGAGAGAGAGAGAGAGACAGAGAGAGAGAGAGAGAGAGACTCCACTCACCAGATACAAAATACATACCCCATAGCCATGTCCCCCAATGAAGCACTTCCTCTAGCCACATCCCGTCTGCCTCCAGTTACCACTCAGTTAATCCCATCAGGAATTAATTAACTGATTAGGTTAAGACTCTCCCAACTGAATCATTTCTCCTTTGAACCTTCTTGCATTGTCTCACATGTGAGCTTTTTGGGGACACCTCATATCCAAACCATAACATTTAAAATTAATTTTCTGTATGTTTTTACTTTTTTAACATGGCTATTAAGCATTTCTAAATTACATATGGGACTTGCATTTATATAAAGTGGAAAGCACTGGTCTACAGAATCAGAGATTGTGGTTCCAAACCTATCTCCTTTTAATTCACCGATCTGGTCCCTGCCAAAACCAGGCAGATCCTACAGAATAGCTGCAGATTACCACAAACTCAACAGGTAGAAACTCCCATTGCAGCCACCATGACAGATATGATTTCTTTCCTAGAGCATATTAATAGTGTCTTAAGTCCATGTTATGTGGCCCTTGATTTAACACATGAATTCTTTCTCTTTTTTTTATTGGTTGTTCAAAACATTACAAAGCTCTTGACATATCATATTTCATACATTTGATTCAAGTGGGTTATGAACTCCCATTTTTGCCCCGCATACGGATTGCAGAATCACATCTGTTACACATCCACGTTTTTACATAGTGCCATACTAGTGACTGTTGTATTCTGCTGCCTTTCCTATCCTCTACTATCCCCCCTCCCCTCCCCTCCCCTCCCATTTTCTCTCTTTACCCCATCTACTATAATTCATTTCTCTCCCTTGTTTTTTTTCCCTTTCCCCTCACTTCCTCTTATATGTAATTTTGTATAACAATGAGGGTCTCCTTCCATTTCCATGCAATTTCCCTTCTCTCTCCCTTTCCCTCCCACCTCTCATCCCTGTTTCATCTTTTTCTCATGCTCTTCCCCCCTGCTCTGTTCTTAGTTGCTCTCCTTATATCAAAGAAGACATTTGGCATCTGTTTTTTAGGGATTGGCTAGCTTCACTTAGCATAATCTGCTCTAATGCCATCCATTTCCCTGCAAATGCCATGATTTTGTCATTTTTTATTGCTGAGTAATACTCCATTGTGTATAAATGCCACATTTTTTTTGTCCATTCATCTATTGAAGGGCATCTAGATTGGTTCCACAGTCTAGCTATTGTGAATTGTGCTGCTATGAACATCGATGTAGCAGTATCCCTATAGTACCCTCTTTTAAGGTCTTCAGGGAATAGCCCGAGAAGAGCAATAGCTGGGTCAAATGGTGATTCCATTCCCAGCTTTCCCAGGAATCTCCATACTGCTTTCCAAATTGGCCGCACCAATTTGCAGTCCCACCAGCAATGTACAAGTGTACCCTTTTCCCCACGTCCTCACCAGCACTTGTTGTTGTTTGACTTCATAATAGCTGCCAATCTTACTGGAGTGAGATGGTATCTTAGGGTGGTTTTGATTTGCATTTCTCTGACTGCTAGAGATGGTGAGCATTTTTTCATGTACTTGTTGATTGATTGTATGTCCTCCTCTGAGAAGTGTCTGTTCAGGTCCTTGGCCCATTTGTTGATTGGGTTATTTGTTTTCTTATTGTTTAATTTTTTGAGTTCTTTGTACATTCCGGATATTAGGGCTCTATCTGAAGTGTGAGGGGTAAAGATTTGTTCCCAGGATGTAGGCTCCCTATTTACCTCTAGTATTGTTTCTCTTGCTGAGAAAAAAACTTTTTAGTTTGAGTAAGTCCCATTTGTTGATTCTTGTTTTTAACTCTTGTGCTATGGGTGTCCTACTGAGGAATTTGGAGCCCGCCCCCACAGTATGTAGATGGTAGCAAACTTTTTCTTCTATCAGACGCAGAGTCTCTGTTTTGATATCAAGATCCTTGATCCATTTTGAGTTAACTTTTGTGCATGGTGAGAGAAAGGGGTTCAGCTTCATTTTGTTGCATATGGATTTCCAGTTTTCCCAGCACCATTTGTTGAAGATGCTATCCTTTCTCCATTGCATGCTTTTAGCCCCTTTGTCAAATATAAGATAATTGTAATTTTGTGGATTGGTCTCTGTGTCTCCTATTCTGTACCATTGGTCCTCATTCATATTAGAAAAGAGGATCAGAGACAACCCACATTTACATGAAATGGACAACAGTACGCATTTACAACTTTGCTTCAATGGACTGTCTGAAATGGTTCAAATTCCAACTCTTCTCCTCATGCCTTTGATAAATTAGTCCCCTCATCTTTGTTTTTTCCTATGTGTAAAATTAGATTAATTATATCCATCTCATAGGGCTGCAACATTTCAGTACCTGTCATAAAATAAGTACATTAGAAAATAAAAAATAAGTACATTAGGGTGAACACAATATTTCCTCCCTTCTGCTGTGATATGAACTGGTGAGTAGAGGAAAGTCTGGCACTTAGCCTATCTGCAAGGGTGTCTATCTATCATGCAACGGAGGCTACAAGCAAGATTCAGATACTACTATTACCTTGGGAAGCTTTTTAAACATATGACTGAGTAAATCCCATTTCTAGAGATTCTGACTTTAAAATTTTCAATTTCTACCCAGTTCAAACTTTTGAATACATTCAGAACACTTGGTCTGGGGTAATACCCAAGCATTTTTTGAAAATTCCCCCAGGTGATTCGAATATGCAGCCAGCATTGAAAGTGAGTTTTCCTACCTGGTCATCTTGTCTTAAATCTTGAATAACTGATCTCCCCTCCTGGCTGCCTTTCTAAATTAAAACTGAATGCCCATCAGCCACAGATCAAGATTAATGAGATAATGGCATCTGGTACATTCTCTGAGATCCAGATAGGGGAAGGGAAGTTCAAGATATAATTAGGCCTTGCCATTATCATTACTTCAGGTTTAAAGTAGGAATTAGAAGATGGAGACAGATCTTTGTTCCCCACGCTCAGACTCCAGGTCCTGGATTTATCATTCTGAGGGTGTCATGAGGTCTGGGGTCTAAGGACAGTGTGGAAGCACAATGTGGAGGCCGGCCCAACCCAGGTGTGAGCTGGAGTGTGACGTGTTTGCTATTAAATAGCAACCTCGGTGTCAGCATATTTGCAACACATTTCATGATTGGGTCAGGAGGCCAGGAGCTGATGATGGATTTTATATTTATTTATATATTTATTTTGCTTACTAGCAAATTTGAGATTGGTAGGGTTCACAGGCAGCTGCTGTCAAATCATCAGGCTATGGAGAACAGGCACCCACGGAGAGGGAAGAAAATAGATTCTGGTTGTGACATTCTGTCTGATCAGCTCTCCCACCCCACCCCCCATCCCACTGCCACCACCAGCTTCCCTATCTCCTGGGGGAATAAGGCCATTAGGACTGAGACAAAGGGGCGTTTGACACTGACCTGTTGGCAAGGGCCCCTCTGCGCTGGAGCACCACTTCAACTTTCCCTTTCATGTTAATTGTTCATCTGAGTTTTCTCAGCTGCTTGGCACCTGAATGGGTGTGGTCAGTTGCTCTCTTGGTGGACTGTGTGTTCGACCTCTCATGGCCAAGCCTCCTCTTCTTCTTTTTTTTTTGGCAGGGTGATAGGTACAGGGGATTGAACTCAGGGGCACTCAACCCCTGAGCCACATTCCCAGCCCTATTTTGATTTTATTTAGAGTCAGGGTCTCACTGAGTTGCTTAGCACCTCACTAAGTTGCTGAGATTGACTTTGAACTCTAGATCCTCCTGCCTCAGCCTCCAGAGCCACTGGGATTACAGGCTTGCGCCCAGCAAGCCTTCCCATATGGAAGGCTCAAGAAAAACATGGCCTTCAAGGACAGGGGCCAGCCTCACATTTTTAGCTTATGGCTAATGTGTATGCGTACACACGGGCACGCACACACGCACACACACTTTGGGGAAATGTTTAAATCATGTTGTTTCGAAAGTCTGTATCATTTTACTGAAAGCAGAAAGAAAATGCTATCAATTCTCACTGAAATCTGAAAATCTTAGCATTGGAAGGTCCTGTGTTGGTCAGCTTTTTGTGGCTGTGATCCAAATACCTGTCAAGAACAGCTAGAGAAGGATGAGTTTATTTTGGCTCATGGTTTCATCGGTTCAGTCCATTGTGGGCTGACTGCATTGCTCTAGGCCTGAACTGAGGCAGAATATTGAAGCCAGAATGAGACAGGCAGTCAGCATAGACGGGTAAATCCAGTCAGTTTGGATCCAGTCAGGCCGATTTTGAGTGAGTCCAGAGAAATTGGAGCCCGATCCCAGAGGGATTGAAATGTCAATTCCTTCAGAGCCCTTCTTCCACGCTTATCAAGAAATTGCCCCGGCTCCAACCTGTTGCCAAGGTAACCTGTCCCAGGAATTGCCCCTCCCTACAGGGAGCTATAAAGTTAATCACTGTGTCCTGGGCTGCACCTTCCTGCCCTTCCCCCTTCAGCCCACCTGATTCCCACCTTGTGGCCACCCCACCGAGTATTCCAGGTCCTAGTCACTAGGCAGGAAGGAGAAAGACAGGGGAAGAGGGCAGGAGAACAAAGGAAGCCTAGGACATATAAAAAGGGCAGAACTCCTGGCTTCTGGGGATTCCAGGATACCAGCTATGGCCCCCTTCTCCCTCCTGGGAGAAGTCTATGTTACCATGTTTAAGTGAACCCTGCTTTATATGCTTGCCTCAGCTGACTCTCTAATGTTCAAACTTCAACATTTGAGGGAGCAGAGCTCGTCACCAATAACCGGAGCTATCAATATCATGGCAGAAGAGCATGGAGAAGGACAGCGCTCGGCTCCTGGCAGCCAGGGAGAAGAGGGAAAGAGGAACCAGGGAGAAGATGTAATCCCAAGGCCACGCTCCCAGTGACCTACCTAGCCACTCCCCACCCGCCTACAGTTAGCTCTCAATAGTCCCTTCAAATTATTAATTCATCAAATGGATTAATTCACCGATGAGGTCACAGTCCTCATAATCCAGTCTTTTCACTTCTAAACACTGCTGCATTGCCTAACACGAGAGCTCCTTGGGGGACACCTCATCTCCAAACTAGAGCAGGTGCTCAGAAATGAACCAGTTCAACTTTTATTCGATGCCATTCACATCACCCTTCCCCCAGTGGAGCATCTTCCTGTCTCTGCTTGTCTCCCGTGATGGAGAACTTGTGGCCAGGTACTTGCTTAATTATTCAGGGCCCTTTTGATGATCACCTTAAGTGAGATTAAACATTGTTTCCTGGTGAGTCTGTTAGTGTGTTTGTAAATGTCATTAGCATTTGAATGGGTGGACTCAAAAGTAAATTGTCATCCCCCCACGCAGGTGGGTACCATGTACATTGAGGGTCTAAATACAAATGGCAGAGGAAGGAGAAATTCACACACACACACACACACACACATACACACACACACACACACACACACTTCTTGAACTGTCTCATCTGCCCCCTGCCCCCAGACTGGGTTTAACCATAGGCAGCCCTGGTTCCCAGGCCTTCAGACTCTGGCTACATTTCACCACTAGCTTTCTTGGGTCTCCAGCTTACAGATAGCAGACATTCTCCATAATTGCATGAGCCAGTTCTATATAATAAATTTATATAGTGTATGGATGTGTGGACTCATTCATTCTATTGGTTCTATTTCTCTGGAAAACCCTAAGGTAGCCCTGTCCCCAACCTACCTCAGATAAATGTCATTACTGCGGTTTCAGAATATTGTACACCCCCAAACCTTCCAGTGCTTGTGAAGGATAGAGTTAGACATTCAGTTGACTGGCTTCATGCGTGGAGAACGCCCAGTGGCAAACGCAGAGCTAGTCACCTCCGCCACAGAGCCATCTGACACCTGGAGCCGCTCAACACTCTAACACTTCTGCTGCCTGGAAACTCGCCCTGATGAGTCGTGCAGCCCCGGGCTTTGTTTTCTTCCTTTGCTTATTGCCATTTCTACTTTTCTCTTTTTAACATTTTTAAATCCTGTTTTCTCCTCCCACCCATCTGGTAGCCACTGTGCGTCGAATAGCTTTGAAACCTCCGAGGCTTCCTTACCCCACCATCCACCCCACACTGGCATCTGCCCTGATCCTGGGACGGTGCTGCTGGCCCTCTGCTGGAAGGAAGGGCGCATATTTTGTGTGATGAACTGTAAAGGGTCAGCCCTTGGGAGTGAATGGGGGCTGGACCCAAAATCTAAACCTAACACTTATAGCTTTGTGCCTTTGGGGAAATGAGTCAACCTCTGAATCTCTGCAAAACAATGTTGATTTCCATCTCCAAAAAGATGGACAACTTAAAGAAGTATATAAACACATAGAAAGCATTACAAGTCACCACATTAACAAAGAAAAAAAAGTGATCATCTACGTAAGATTATATTTTAATAAAAGTTAACATCATTCCTCACAAAAACATAAGGAAAACTAGAAATGGAAATGAACTGATTTGGACAAAAAGTAGCCACGATAAACTGTAGAAAACCTCATGCTTAAGAGTGAAATGGTGGGGCTGGGGTTATAGCTCAGTGGTATAGTGCTTGCTTAAATATGTGAGACACTGGGTTTGACATCCTCAGCACCACAAAAATATATAAATAAATTAAATAAAAGTATTGTGTCTATCTACAACTAAAAAAAATTAAAGAGTAGAATTGTGACATGTCCATTATTATAATGTTTATTAAATATTGTATTGAAATTCCCAACAAAAGCACTGCACACCTGCAATCCCAGCAACTCGGAGGCTGCAGCAGGAGAATTGCAAATTCAAGGTCAGCCTGAGCAAATTAACAAGACCCTGTCTCAAAATTTAAAAAAATAAAAATAAAAAGAGCTGGGGATATAGCTTGGTGGTAGAACTCCTGGGTTCAGTCCACCATACAGAGGGGAAAAAACAGGTGGGGGAGGGGCAGTAAGGCAAGGGACATAATTTATTCAGTGGGCGTTTGTTACAACACACACAAAAAAAGAAGAAATTAAACTGTCACTACTCATAGTCAATATAACTGTTGACATAAAAACCCAAGGGATGTTACACAAAAATTATAAAAATTTCTTCATTACAATAATCTTGATTATTAAAAATATTAAAGTGAGAACATTTAGGAAGGTGACACAAATCAAAGTACAAAAATCGCATTTTTAAATACCAGGAACAAACAGAAATTATTTAAATTTTAAGTAGCATTTGCTATAGCTTGGATCTGGAATGTGCCCCAAAGGGCCATGCTTTAAAGAGTCTTGGACTTCAGGTTACTGCTATTGGAAGGTGGGGGAACCTTTAACAGGTGGGGCCTAGAGGGAGATATTAGGTCACTGGGAGGTGTGCCCTCCAAGGGGATTGTGGGACAATGGCCTCTTCCTCTCTCCTTTTGCATCCCACTATGAGGTGAGGGCTTCCTCAACTTCCCATTCCCAGTCCTGCTGTGCAGCCTCCCACAGGCCCAAAAGCTACGGGAGGCAGTACGCTAGGTAGTTAAATCAAGAATACAACCCCAAGGATACTGGGTAAAGGTAAATTTAGAAGAATGAGTCAAGACTTTGGAATCAGACAAAGTATGGGTTCAATCCCCAGTTTTATGACTTGTGCTCTCTGTAACCTGGGGCAATTTACATGAGGATTAGTATGAGAAATAATTAAGGCAATAAATACCAAGTGCTTGGCACAAGGTAAATGTTCATTAAACATTAGCAATGAGGATAGTGCCCCCCAGGGGTTGAAGGTGGTGCAGAGATTACCTTAGAAATGGAAGCAATCTTCCAATCCAAAAATCACAACTGAACAATGGGATCATTTTTGCCTGCCACTAACAAACATTACTAACAGCTAATACTGCTGGACATGGTGACACACACCTGTAATCCCAGCAACTTGGGAGGCTGAGGCAAGAGGTTTGCATGCTCAAGGCCAACCTCAACATCTTAGCAAGGCCCTAAGCATCTTGGGGAGACCCTGTCTCAAAATATAAATAAATAAATAAATAAAGACTGGAGACTTGGCTCAGTGTTAAAGTGCCCTACTGGGTACAATTCCCAGTAGCATGCATAAATAAATAAAACCGCCTAATACTTTTTAGTGACAATAAGGAGAAAGAAGTCCTATCGTGCAATAGGGATAGTAGGAATACAAATTAATACAAACTTTATGAAGTAAATTATAGCAATTCATGTTGATAGCCTTAATAGTATACATACCTTTTGATCCAGAAATTTTACTTACCAGTTTATCTAAGGCAATAATCATGGATGTGTGCCAAGACATACAACCAAGCATGTTTGCTGCAGCCTTGTGAACGATTAGCAGAAGTTGAGGGGATGGTGGGAAGGAGACCTGAATACCCAACAAAGGGGATTAAAGAAATGATGACAGAATACTTAGAAAGCATTGCCAGTGAACTGTAAGGACTTATTTAATGAAATAAGAAACTTTTTACAACATATTTTAAAGTTTAAGAAGCTGGGTTTCAGAGCAGAGGGGGAAATGTTAATACTCTGTGAAAACGATGAGGTAGGTATACTAAAATATTATGAGCAACCATCCTTGGGCAGTGAGATTAACTACAGTCGTTTGTTGATTAATCAATTGGATTCATATATTTTGCAATGGTGCCTTGAGAGAACTTTTGCTATTTTCCCCAACTGCTGAGCAACTTTTAGGAATAATGAAAAGAACAGGAAGCCCTCACTTAGCTCAGCGTGGTCACCTGCTCCTCCGGGGCCAGCCCAACGCTGGGCTCAGCATCACGCCCCAGCTTAGCCTCTCTGCTTATGGATTCCCTGCTGTCCTTGGAGCAAGGGCTTGGAAAGATAGATTCAGGGAACGTTTATGTAACCACCCATGAAAATGCCTATAAACAGAGATTTTTTTTCACATGTGATTTGTACTTTACCAAGTACAGCAAAGCAGGAAAACATTATTTTTGGAAACAAATGGAATATCATTTTTTAAAATGTTGAGCGTAGTGGTAGAAACAAAGATGTTTCTATTTTTGTGCCTTTGTGTTTCTCTCTTCTTACCTACAGCATGCGCCAATAAGGTAATAATTTTTTTTTTAACCACAGAAAATATCACCAGTGGGCGGAAGTGACGTTTCAAGGGGCAGACGTGAGGAGAGTGAGATCAGCTCCAAGCCCGAAGTGTGAGTTCCAGGGAAGAGACTGAAGGCCTTTTTGTTATGTTAATAGCCTTTAGCTTAACGCCTTTTTTTCTGTACACTCTATTTTGGAGAAATAAATTAAAGGTGTTAAGCTGAGAAAAGTTACAATTTATTTTCTTCTTGGTGCTTTTCTACATTTTCCAAATTTTCTACAATGCCTATGGATTACTTGTGTGACCAGGCTACTTTTTCTAATAGTGTGAGGTGACCACTTCACCTACCTCCATGAACTGGTTCCAGTGCCCTGGAGAGAACTTCTCTGTCTCCTATGGTTGCCTAAAATCCTTTTTCTAAGACCGGGGACTTTCATTTCAATGGAATAAAGCTTAAAATTCAAAGTCATTCACACTGTAGTGTAAAAGTCTGATAATTCTTTATGGGGCTGACCCTTGGGAATGGATTTTTTATTTATGGGTCCACCTTCTCTCCTAACTCCTGACCCACAGACAACCCTCTAGGCCCAATGAAGTGACTCTGCTCTCCCCTATTTCTAAGTCACTAAATGAAAAGTAAGCGCCGAGCTACTGTCTCAGGGTGGATGAGGGTGATACCTTCCACCTAACACAAAGGACGCCATTAGGTGAGATTGCTCTGTCCATAAGCTATCGTGGATCAGCTCACCTGGCCATATGAGTCTGAATTCTCCACTGAAGGCCCAGGTTCAACTAGGCCTTCACATCCTACAGAAGGCACCCAAAGTAGACACACTGCCCAGGCCTTCTTGAATGGCCTCCTGGGTGGTTAATGGACCAAGGCAGATTTTGAAATCGCCAAGGTGGGGCTTAAAATCCCAGCTGAACCCCTTTCTTGCACAGGTCACCTTTGCCAAGTTCTTCACATTCACCAACTTCAGCTTCCACACTGGTAGTAAGGACCACAGAAGCAGCTAGTCACACACCAAGCTCAATACATAGTAGCTATTATCTGTGTATTATCCACTGCCTTATTTCCACCCCCAGATGCAGATTTGTTTATAATCCTGAATACAAAAAATCAAACACGAAAAAACCTAATAACTGTTCGTTATAGCTGTGATCATTTTTCTCCTCAAGTCCACTGATCCATAAAAAATAAATACAAAAGTAACATGCAACCAGGGATCTCAATGCAAGGGGGGGGGGGGGGGGGGGAATAACTTAATTTTGTGGGCTTTTTTTTTTTAAGAGAAAAACTAATAAAGAAATACAAAAAAGATCAATTCTTCTACCATTAAAATATATCTTAAAATTTTATTAAATACACAATAAGAATAACTATAGTTTGCTTTTTAAAATTATAGCCAGTTAAGGATGGGAGGGGGAAATCCATTAGAATGGAGGGAGAGACCCCCCCAGGACAGAGATGGAGCCATGAGAGGGGCCCAGGGCTGACTGTGGGAGCATCCAAACGACACCAAGGAAGAGAGAGGGATGTAGGGGGTTACTTAAAGACGTGGCCCCAGAGAACAGAGAAGACAGACATCTCCTCCAACCACCTCACACCCCTTCCCTACTCTGCCTGGGGCTCCCGGCGCGCTGCCCTGGGACCTGCCGCGGGCACTTTTCGGTAGGGGGACAGCGCCATCTCGTGGCTTATTTCGTTCCTGGCGCGGAGATCTTTTGAGTCCCGTTGCTTTTTCACTACCTGAGACACACCTTTCTTCTTAGCAACCGAAAAGAAGCATCCACGGAAGCATATTCATCTTACAAAACTTGGAAAGGATCAAAGAAAATCAGAACGAGGCCTGGCGATTTCCCTCACCGATATCATTCACCTCCTGCGAGTGTCTGACTCCATTTCCCTTCCAAACGCCCAGTTTCGGGGACGATCACCCCAACACGGAGGGTCCCCTGTAGCAACGCCCACCGCAACCCACTCCGCAGAGAGCGAGACAGCAGGGCCAGGGCTGGCAGAGAGCCTGGGGACAGGTGGGAGGCGACCTGATAGGCTCAGGTTCAGGGTTCTTCCTTGCGCAGAGAAGGGCGGAGACAGGTGGACTCACACAGTGGAAGATGTGCACAAAGGCTTCTGTTTACCGTCCTGAAATTTTGGTCGGTGGAATGTTGTCAAATAATAACGACGCCACCAACCAGTGGAATGGTATAGAGCCACTAAAAATGATGCTGGGTCTAGCGATTCATTTCTAATCTCTGCGGTTTTACTTTCTTTAAAAAAAAAAAAAAAAAATGACCAAGTGCTTAAATGATGCTGTCTCTCTCATGGCACAGCAAATATCCGCAGTGTAATCCCCACAAATAAAAACACAAATCTGAATATGTTATTGTAATATAGATTTTTTTTTTAGCTGTAGATGGACACATTACCTTTATCTATTTGTTTATTTGTATGTGGTGCCAGGAATGGAACCCAGTGCTTCACACGTGCTAGGCAAGCGCTCCACCACTGAGCCACAATCCCAGCCCTGGACCTTTCTGTTTTAACCCAACTTTTGTGTTCTTATGTCATATTTTATATGCCTTGTAAAACATGTTAAATCGCTTCTGAAATAAAATGGGGAATTAACAGCTACAGAAAATAATGCATATAATAGATCCTGCTCCAAAATTTATGTATGTATGTGGAAAATAGCCAGAGAAAGAAGAGAAAGATATACACCTATCATAAACACTTATGATACCTATCATAAACACTCTCTAGCTAAATATTGCTAGTCACTTTTTAAATCTATTTTTGTCTTAATTTTCTACACTGAATAGGCATTACTTCTTAAATCAGAAAAAAGCGGAGAACTTCCCCCACACAGACAAGGAAATGACTTTAGGCACTAGCCCACCCTCCTTTCTTATTCTTAACCTGTCTCACAGGCAAGGTGAGCCACAGACCCTCTAAACATGGACCAGAGACATCCTGAGAAGTTTGGGTGATTGAAAAAGTACTCCTCACATCCAGTAGTGTCCAATGCCAGCACCTAAGTGAAACTCTAATTGTTCCACCTCCTCACACTGAGGAGGAAACATTTGAAGCCATTATTGATTATTTATACATCAGTATAGATGGCTTCGTTAAAGCAGTATAATGGTTCTGAACTGGGCTTGGAGTCAGGACCCTGAACTTAAACTCATTCTATTATTTCCTCATGTGGCAATGTGAAGCAAATGACTTAACTTCCTCATCTGAAAACAGATGGAGGTGTAATAATCACTCCTCTATAAATGGCTGAAAAGCTGGGCACAGTGGCGCATGCCTGTAATCCCAATGACTTGGGAGGCTGAGGCAGGAGGATCACAAGTTCTAAGCCAGCCTCAGCAACTTAGCAAGACCCTGTCTCAAATTAAAAGATAAAAAAAGTGACTGGGGATGTGGCTCAGTAGGTAAGCATCCCTGGGTTCAATCCCTGGTACCAAAACAAAAAAAAAAATGGCTAAAAAGAAAGGTGAGATGAGGATCTCATGATAGTAGAATGAAGCAGACATTATTATTACTGTGTGTATATATGTGACTGCATGACCAATGTGATTCTGCAACCTGCACACTCAGAAAAATGAGAAATTATATCCCATCTGATTCAAATGTATGATACGTCAAGATCATTGTACTGTCATGTGTAACTAATTAAAACAATTTTTTTAAAAAAGAAAGAAAATAGAAGGGAGATCAGTGGAATAGAGGAAAGGGACCCAGAGGGAGGCATAAAGGGAAAGGAGGAAATACTGAGGAGTGATAGCTCACCATATTATATTGTTAGATTGTAGTGTGTGTTCACGAATATGTAACAACAAATCCCACCATTATTTACAACTATAATGCACCAATCAAAAAATATGCAAGAGAAAAAAAGATGGCTGAGAAATGTGATAGCAAGAAGTTGACATTTTTGTGGATCAAAAATAGGAAATGCTAGAAATTTCTGATGGTTCCATCAATGCATGTAAAGTATCAGTCAGCACATAGTCACTCATCCTCAAACTTATTTTGTCCCCATTTCATGGAGGTGTAAGGGTGAAAAGTGAAGAGGAGTAGCACAGCAGAAAGAACAGGCGCCATGATGGATACTAGGGGAAGGAAAAAGAGGTCTCAAAATGATAGCTGGAGGTTCTTAGAATGCAGCATCATTGAAGCTCCTCTTGTCACTTTAAAGCCACCTCATACCCACCCCCCTACACATACACACACAAATACCCTTCATCCTCCTGACCATGGTAGACTGCTCCCCTAGTTGGACCTCTGTGGGACCCATCTCTTGACCCAAGAGAGATGACACCATAACAGAGATACTGAACCCTCCCCCTACCCTCTGACCCTGGGCACGAGTTGCTAGCAGGTGGCAAGGGGCTGTCCATGCCTCCCCGGCCCTGAGAAAGGTGAGAGGCTGTGATGTAAGCAGACTGGTTGCGATGCTCCCCCTGCTCCTCATTAAGCCAGTCACTGTACGTTCTGTTGCACCAGGAGCCAAACTGCATCTGAAATGTAAGCTCAAAGGTCCTTCCTTTGAGAAGGACTTTGGGTTTTCTCAGTACATCTTTGAACCCGGGTCTGTGTGAACACTTGGCTGGTGGGCTGGGGCTCATTAAGAAAGGAGATTGGGGACAGGAGGAGTAAGGGTATCAAAATTACTTTTATCTGGAGTTAGTTACTTCAAGAACAACTACAACTCATGTTTGAAACATCTACGTGGCTCATTTCCTTTAATGCTCCAACAACCCAATGTGTAAAAGTTATAACCATTTATAAGTGAGTACATGGTTCAGAAAACCTACAGGTCATGCCCAGGTTCACATGGGAAATATATGAGAGAGTCAGACTCATATCCAATATTTCAATATTCCATTTTCTTTCCAAATTGCCACAGATCTGAGATGAATCATTCTAAAATGGAGATTTGTCAGCTGGGGGTCAGGGCAGAAACTCTTGGATATGCCAAGCTTTGGCAAAGAAGCTGCTGATTCAGATGGGACACAAAGCACAGTCCACGAACTTCAAAAAGGAAAGAGAAGGAGGAGGAGGCAGAGAAAAAGAAAAACGTATGTCTTACCCAATCATTCGTTTATTCACCGGCTAACGGCTATGGAGCACTAGTTCTCAAACACCTGTAGATATTGTTAGGATGACTCAGAGACCTTTCATTGTACTTGTTGCATGCAATTGTTGCTTGGTTACTATAGAAACAGCAACCCCCAAATCCAATGGCTTTTATTAGCCAACATTTATTTCTCACTTGGAGTCCATGTAGGTTACAGGCTGGCAGAGACTGGGTTCTGCTCTTCTCCCTGCATCTCTTCATTCTAGGACTCAGACTGAAGGGGCATCCCCTGAATGTGACATGCCACAACATAACTGAGCCACACAATCACTTTGAAAGGCACTTCCCTGTCATATCCAGACAATGGAGAGTGGACCTCCACTTCATCTACTACAGGCACCTGAAAAACAGGGATGTATAAGCCTCTTCCTGGGAGAGAACAAATAATCAAGAACTACAATACAACCTACCACTTTGTAAATTTTTTTTCTATTATCAACTACTAAAGGTGGAACTCTGATAAGAATGCTCTTATACTCCAAAAATTGGGAAACTCCTGCTAGAGGAGGTAAATTGAAAATCCAGTTGGAAGACATACTGATTGCTCCACCTGAGCTCCACTGGTAATTTGTTACCTGAACCAAGGATGAATATTAGTTTTAAAGTCAAACTTAAGATGTCCCCATTTACATCTGCCTCAGGGACCCTGATGTAGCTTCAAATGATGTAGGTCCACAGGAGATACCGTTTGCCAGTCTCTGCAAAAAGGTGGTGTGAAATGGCTTCTATTGGTGAACTCAGAAATAAGAGTCTAATAAAACTGCACAGAAGCTTGGGAACTCAACTCTTCAAGAAATACTACAACTATTGTGGGCAACATGAGACCTAAATATGAGTAAAAATCAGACCTCACACTCAAGAAGTTGCAGCTGAGTAGAATCAGCCTCCCAGTCTCATTTGATGAGCAAAAGGGAGGCTACAAGTTTCCATGATTTGGTCAAAGTTGCACACACCAAGTCAGTGACCACAAAGGGACTGGAAATCTGGTATCTTGGCTCCAAATCTCTTTCCTCTGTGCCATAAACTTCTTTAATTAATGTAACCTTCCATTCAAGTTTCTTTCTCCGTCTCACGATGCATTACCTTTTCCTTCTCAACAACAAGGCAATGCAGGGCCCACTCCTTGATGACGAAAGGGAACTGGTAGGAAAGAACAACAGGCCCCCAGAAAGCAGGTGTCAGCTGTCCATAACCAGAGGCACCAAACAAGGGAAGAGACTCCAACATTTTTTTTAATTATGTAAATGATGAAAACCGCCTTTTGCTACATCCTTTCCATCTGAACTCTTGGAGCATTTGAGGCTTTGATTAATGAGGCTATATCCAAGAATGATATTCGTGTTACCCAATAAAGACACCATGGGGTTGTTCCGGCTCAATTTTGGCAACTTGAGCAATATTCAAGCTGGGCTTTTTTTTTTCCTTGTGTCTTATCGACCAGGTACAAAAGGATGTTGTTTAAATGAGAAAATCTCTTCCTTCGTGTACTGTTCTAAACTCAGTGGGTTCTCTTTGCAGCCAGGTGAGAAAAAGTTGCAATTTCAATGCAGAGAGCCCTTCTGAATGCCTGCGGCCTGGGAGGTATAATGAACAAGCCTCAGTCTTGGATCGGTTCCCAGACCCACAACGCGAGAACGCTGTGGTGTCTAAACAGAAGTCCCTGGCTTTCTTTCAGTCCCTAGTCTTATTAGGCTTGATGCTTCTTTATTATGTTTTGTTCTGCATCTCTAAATCCCCCTTCTGAAGCATAATGCTGCAAACATGGGGTCTGCACGCCCAAGAGCATTGTCCCCCAGTTGCCATGGTAACTCAAGCGCATCCACCAAACACTTTACTCCAAATGAAATAGCAAACTCCGGCTCTGAGCTTGCACCTTGCACACACCCACCCCAGTCAGTGAATATCCCCACGGGGGTTTCTGTTTATGAACAAGAGTTGGCAAGAGCCAAAGGGGCAGCGCCACTGTGTTTTATCGACTTTATTAAAATACCTGGGATACACATTCAATTTCTATTTATTATTGTTTCACCTGTGCCGAGAGGGGAGCTGCCGGCACTTGACAAATGGGCTGAGAGGCTGTCGAGTTTCACTCGGGTGTTGGTGGGTAACAGATGCCGCAATGTGGTTTCATAATAGCGTAATAGGACTTTGTACTTTTACAGCACCTTTCATCAGGGAATCTCAAAGGCTCCCTCATTAGTCCCCACAGCCCCCTGGGAAGGAGGTAGGTGGTGAGTGGGTCCCTCTGCATGGCAAGCTCAAGGCAAGAGAAGGCCTTGAGCTCCTTGCCTAGACATAAATAGGACACAGAGCCACAAACAGGCCCTGGGAGCCACAGACCGAGGGAGTCATGTCATTATCCCACAATCGTGCCCATCATTTGCATTTTTAATTCCACTCATTAAACTTGCAGCTTCTGTTGAGGGGAACTTGTCTGCACACATCTCAACCGTCTGAATGCTTGTGGCTGGCCCTTTTCCTGCAGTAACCAGGCATCCTGACAGACAGGTCAAGGGAAGCACTGCCTTCGTTCAACTGTAAAGGGCACATGTCCTACCTAAGCGGAGTGGCACAGCACAGATCAGAGGCAGCAAAGTTCTGATGATTCTGATGGGTTCTGACAGTCCCCCATTCATGATTAAGAAAAGCATGGTCAACACAAAGTCACCTAAAAACTTCCTCCCCACCCCAAACTACATCTCAATCCAAGTGTTAAAAGAAAGTGGGCAGGCTGGGGCTGTAGCTCATTGGTAGAGCGCCCACCTTGCACATGTGAGGCACTGGGTTCAATCCTCAGTACCACATAAAAATGAGTAAAGATATTGTGTCCATCTATAACTAAAAAAATTATTTTAAAAACAAGGTATTAAAAAAAATAGCAAGTGGGCCCTTTGGATAGGTTCAACACCCTGCTTTCAGTGAGGAAAGAAAGTCCCAGAGAGATTTTCATTAACTTCAATCCTTACAGCAGGCCAGCAACAAAGGGGATCCCAGTTCCCAAGTGGCCCACCCGAATAGCTTACCCTCCCTGTCCATGCTACCTGAAGATCCTGCGGGAAACATTTTTACGGACACACTGCCCTTGAATTTGAGCAATGCAAACTCCATGTGAATTGGGTTTCATCTTTTTATTCCAGCTGTGTCCCAAAAATGAGAGCCTCTCTTATCATGAAACCCCCATACATTTGTATTGACATCTGGACATCTGCATTGATCAGCTCAGGGATAAGAAGAGGCAAGGAATCAGAAAATCCTTTGAAGCCTCAGCCTATTCTGTCAAGTGAGGGCGCCATCTTTGTCCAGCCCACTGGAGGCTCCAAGCAAGCTGGGACCTTTTCCTAGAGATGTTTCCCGACTTGGGCTTCGGCTTATGGGTCACCTCCTTGGAAAGGCTTTTTCTGACCTACCTGTTGATTGCTTATGTCTCTCATTTCAGCTATTCCTTTTCATTTTATTCCATTTCACTCCTGATTTATTTGTATTACAGAAGTTATAGATATTTGAAGCAACCTAATTCAATGACTATCTCTCCGCCATGATGCAATTGCTGTGAAGTCAAGAGTTTTTGTCTTTCTGGACTCACTCCACTATTTCCAGGGCCTGGATTAGTGGCTAATACACAGGAAGTGGTCAATAAGCATTTGTTGAAGAAATAAGGGTAAATCAAAAGAGTGCTGATGATGATAAAAACAAAAGTATTTATTTCAAAATATTTAATATTATTGCATCATAAACAAATATCAACATTAGCAGCAAATCAGAGCTTCATAAGCCAGCCATGGACTTGAACAAATTTCCAGCATCAGTAGGTGTGTACAAAACATAACTGTACAACATATCATTATCTTCCTGGTTCCAATAATCCCACAGTTGGTGTTCTCAGTGTTTGTCTCAGCCTCTGGGGCTTTATTAATGTAATTATAGACACAAGTTACCAGTAGGTATGTAATTGGGTGGATCGGACTATCTATATAGAACGAATCGCTGAAAGGCAAGTTAGAGCCAGAATCACCCAAGGAATCAACTGTTCCATTTTACAGATGTGGAAACTGAGACTTTGGCAGGTTAAGGACCTGCCCTTAGCCCTAGGGAGTTAATGCTAACCTAATATGGGGAGAGAGCAAAAGAATTTTTTAAAAGGACTCTGCCTTTTTTAATGTAAGTTCTTCAAAGAATAAAAATTAAACTATCCTCAATAGGTCAAGGGTATATACTCCTTCAAACTATAAGAGCCAGTACCCAAGGTGAAATCATCCTCAGAGCAGACCTGTCACACAGTGTCATCCAAAAAGAACACAGGTACAGAAGCAAACATCCAACTAAACCCCCAGGTATCCAACTGTTCCACACTGGAAAAATGGTCCTGCCACAGTAGTTTGCCATGTCCTTGCTTTGCTGTAAAAAGAAAAACAGGAGCATCAGGAGGTCAACCAGATACATGCTATCAGAATCTCTTGGATTTGGGGGAACAAAAAAAAAAAAAAAAAACAGTACTTGATTCGGATGCCTCCACCCACATCTTCTGTTGAGGCATCCTGTGTATTTTCAGAAAGGTCCCCTCTCCGCTCCCTCTCCCCAGGCAGGCCAGCTCCCCACAGGGCCTCCATCTGCATCTGGTTTTCTCTTCTTGCCCTGGCAATGTATCATCCCTTCCACACCAATGTCATCACTTCTCTTCTAGAGGAGGGCAACTCCTCGTCCACTGCAGACTTCCCATCACCACCAGAGTGGCCGAGCAGCTCGTGGAGCACCCGCCAGTCTCTGGGATGCAGGGGCTTAGGGCCTTCCCGGTGCCTCATGTCCAATGTCTGTGTTGAGGGTCGGTGTGATTACTCCATGCATTTCCTGACCTGTAAGCTATCTGATAATTCTGAACGTAGCTGCCCCATCTCTAAATTATTCTCACAAGTGCTACGTGCTGGCACCTGCAGCGGGAATGCAACAAGGTGTGCGTGACATCACGGGTCTTTACCACTTGGGACTAAGCTTGGCTGGAGGCCTCAGTTTACCAGTGAACCGACACCCTGCAGCCTGCTCTGGTGGATGTCACGTTTCCATTACTTGGCATTTTTGACAACATGAAAGGAGCCCTATAAAGGCTGAGCCATGCCCCTGTGAGACACTCCAAGTACTCCAGATGCCTTCAGATCTGATGGCTGTGACCAAGATGGTGTGGGCTGAGCAGAGTCCTCCCTGCACCAGGGTGACAGCTCCTAATGGCCCCTGTGTCTCATGTTTCCCCTGCTGGCAAATCTTAAGCCCCTAAGGACAGGACCATGTCGTATTTGTCCTTATATCCCCATATCCAGAGCACTTCCTGGTATAGTAAATGACTCCTTAGCAAATGAAGTGTAGACTTTCACTTTTTTCCTTTTATAACATAAAATTGGTCATCTTAACAACTTTCAAGTGTACAGTTCAGTAGTATTAAGTATATCCACAGTGTTATGTGAAGTCATACCTATAATGATTTTTAAATAAACCTCCTTAATAAATGATTAAACAAAAAGATAAAATATGGAGCCCGATTTAAAGAAAAACTAGACATCAAGGTATAAATATTATTTTCCACTAAATACACTATTATCACTTCTTAGTGATAATAGTGTATTTAGCAGAATACACTATTATCACTAATTTATCACTATTTAGTGATAATCACATCTTCACTAAGCAAATGTGATCTGTTAGAGCTGGAAAGAAATAGATGAAAAGATAAGGCATTGCCCATGAGTTGTTGAAGGACCAGAGAGGGGACAGGTGCTTATTTCTACTTCTCACCCAAGGGTCTGATCAGGCCGCTCACCAGACATCCCCTGGTGTCTTGATCTTGGACTTCCCAGACCCCAGAACTGTATAAATTACCTGTTCTAAGGTATTTTGTTATAGCAGCCCAAGTGGACTAACCTTGGGCAAACCTCCTAAGGGCAGGGGTGTTTTGCCAGGTTTTTCCCTTACTACTTCCCCCAATATGTGGCACAGTGCCTGGCACAGTGTAGGCATTTATAATTAATTTGATAGATGGTGTAGGGGGATGTAGCTCAGCATGTGTGAAGCTCTGGGTTCAATCCCCAGCACTAAAATTAAATAGTTCATAAAAATACTATAATAAAAATATTTGACAAATGAGTAAATAATGAAAATCTTGCTGGGGAAATAGGGGCAAACTTCAAAGAAAACATTATATTGAGTCTGTTCTTAAAGATGCTATTTCCTGAAAAATGTGTATAAATATCCTGTGGGAGAAGAGGGTCTTCTCTGAATTCTTGGGTACAGAGCAGGAGGCACAATTGGATACAGGGAGAGGAAGACATGCTGTAGAGATGGGATCATGCAGGACTTCGTTTTCCTATTGAGGAATTAAAATTAAATCAAATTAAAAATTAAATCTGTTTGAATTTTTATCTTGTAACTAAAGAATTTTATGCAAAATGTTTGTGCTGTAGTACAAATGTTTGTGCCCTAAAAATTCATATTCCAACCTTATCATCAAGGCGATGATATCAGAAGGTGGGGACCTTGAGAGGTGAGCAGGTTGTAAGAGCACAATCTCTTGAATGGGACTAAGGCACCTGGATGCCTTCCACTTAGAATGCAGCAAGCAGGCGCCATCTATGAGGATCAGGCCCCTTGCCAGACATCCACTGGTGCCTTGATCTTATACTTCCCAGACCCCAGAACTGTATAAATTACCTAGTCTAAGGTATTTTGTTATAGCAGCGCAAGCGAACTGAAACAGTTTGCATTTTAGAAAAATCACTGAATTCTACTTCATATAGTCGTACTCACCAAAGCTCATGAGTCTCCAACTCCCCAGGCATCAGAAATCATAATCTTGTCCTAGGGCTCTGTTTCTGTTCTCATCCAGTCTGCACATTATCTTGCTGAGAAACTTCCCTACCCTTTCCAACCCCACGCCTCCCCTCTTCCCTAAATTACATTCCTCTCATGGCAGAGAGAAAATGAAAAGGGGTGCATATGAATCCACTTGGTGGCCTTTCCTCTTGCATGGGATTACTAGCTGAGCTGGCTCACACATGCTCTCCTTCAGTTCCTAGTTTGATTCTCCTCGAAGCAGATCCTGAGATAAAGAGAAAATAGATTATTGGGAATAATCCCAGGAAGAGGAAGTGAGGGAATGAGGAAAGTGAGGAACAGAAGAGAGAAAAGCCATAAAGAGTGAGTGAGTGAGTTACCCAGGGAGGTGTTAAGGCTTGGCCCCACTAAATAATTATGTAACTTTCAGGCACAGTGGCACATGCATGTAATCCCAGCTACTGGGGAAATGAAGGTAGGAAGACCACAAGTTCAAGACCAGCCTGGGCAACTTAGCAAAACCCCGCCTCAAAATAAAATTAAAAAAAAAAAAAAAAAAAAAAAAAACTGAGACTATAGCTCAGTATTCGAGTACTTGCCTGGCAGAGGCAAGGCCCTGGATTCAATCTCCAGTACTGCAAAAATGATAATAATAAATAAACAGCTAACAAGTATATAGAGTGCACCTCAAAACTGTTCCCAGGAAGGCCAAAGAAGCTGGGGCATGTCAGATTAAGACATGAGTCTCCGCAATGGGGATCAACTACCCAATTCCTAGCCCTCACAGGCTAAGGATTTCCCCAGGAGCATTAAATTCCAGGCATCTCAGGTCTGCTCTGTGTTCTGGCTGACAGAGCCCTCAGTCAGAGAGGGAGAAGCCATTTGCAGTAGGAAGCTGTCAGGGTGCACAAGAACTATCACTGCAGCTGCAGATGAGCTCAGAGGTGGACCAAGGGGGTCAAGGTGAGGACACTATAGCACCTTCTATCCCACCTGCCCCACCAGAACTCGTTTTCCTTTTTAAGGATGCAGCTATGTGTTCACCATGCCAAATCACACCAGACTGCAACATGAATGAGAATGAAACAATTACACGAAGTCCCTTAGGTGTGGAGCTTTGTTACAGCAGTAGAGCTTATCCTATTCTGGCTAATACAAACCTGATATTGGCTCTGCTGAGAATCTGTGCGTGTTTTGGCAATGTGTTTCTTTCCCCCCTCTCCTTTTTTTATAACTAAAAGAACAGTTTAATGCAACTTTAGGGCTGAAAGAGTATGCTTAGGTTTCAAGGAACAAATACGCTTATCTGAGCCGTGTTCTTGCAGTTTGCAATGAACCCACGATGCCCAGCCGGTACAATAGTCCTGATAGCTTCTCTCCAGGCCCCCTGCCCACTTTAAGACATTAGTCTTGGCAGTAGGATTTCAGCTATCCACCCCTTTCGTTTCACAGACCTAGAGAAACTACCAATTACTGCTAAACTGCCTTGCATGGAGCAGCCCTCGGGTCAGAGGACGACATCCTGGAGGGCCATTTGCAATGATTATGTAATTAATACCATAGTGATGTATAACTGTATGTAATGGTTTTATCAGTGGGGACCTTTTCTTCCTAGGCTATTCTTCCAAGTAAGGTGGCTGCCTGTTCCACCTGCCTGACACTCAGGAGCATCCGTTAGCAATATAGTAGGTTTTAGTCTTTATCTTTTAAAATCTTTTCTTTGAAACACATGGATGCCAGAAGTTTCTGAACTAGGCTTGGCGGCTGCACATCCCCCTTGCAATCTTTTTTTAAAATATTTTCTTAGTTGGACTTTTTTTATTTATTTATGGACTTTATTTTATTTATTTATATGCAGTGCTGAGAATTGAACCCATTGCCTCACACATGCTAGGCAAGTGCTCTACCCCTGAGCCCCAACTCCAGCTCTCCCCTTGCAATCTTTAAAAGCATCTCTTTACACAAATGCTTGATCATGAGCCACAAAGCAATGGCCATCAACTCCTCCCAAAGTTAGATTTATTGACTGAGAGGGACACAACTGACCGAATCTTCACCCAGCTCAATATTTGCTCAAAGACAATAAATCTCAGCACTGACCAAAACTGAAAGTCGATGGATATGTATTGTTACATACTTTCTTCTGGCAAGAGTAATCAATTGAGTATAGATTTTGAAATAATATCATTTTGATTGGAGCATGGGACTAGCTTGACAGTGCAGACAGAAAATAAAGAGTAGAAGGCACCATAGGAGCAGTCGCTGTTTGTAATCCCATGGTCGCTGTGGTACTGTGTGCAGCACTTAGAAAAGAGACCCAGTCATCTGTCAGGCATCCAGAAGGGCTGCTTTATGTAAGATGATGTCATCATATGGCAGAGTGTGTTAAGTCCTCTGAGAATCCCCACAGGGCATTTGTCCTGCATGAGAATCAATTACAGAAAAAAAGAAACGCATTAGAAGTGTCTTTTGGCATATATTTCACTTCTGATCTCTGTCACTCTGCTGAGCAACAAACGATTTAGATAAACCTCAAGGTCATGTTTGGACCAGAGAAGTGTTTTTCATTAGCCAGAGAGTGACCATCCTGATAACAGAAACAGCAGTGGGTGGAAGATTGGAAAAAACATCTGCCCCCGCAGGGGCAGCCAGAGCAGCCTCCCTGAGCTGCAACGATAGGCTGAATCGCCTGGGTGTCCACAGAAAGCCACAGTAGCTCTAGAGACACTGCATTAGAGTGGTCTCTTTGCCCATCCTCTCCCAGTGACAGCCCTTCCTCTGGGTGATTATTTCTGTGAACTGCAGTTAGATTTCAAGGATGGACCCTAGAGAATACCTTTCCCCTGCCCAACTTCCTGTCAATCACAAATCTAATAATCAGCTAAGTTGCAATGGTGCCCCCTTCTGAGCCTGTGCTCTGTGCTGTCAGTTGATTTGCTCTCTTGGCAAAACCTCTTGTTCTTCCTCAGAGTGCTTCACAATTACACGTGAAGAAAGGAGAGTGTATTCATGTCCCCTGGGTCCCAGACCCATTGCACAGGATGTCCTGCCTGTCACCTGACCCCGTGGGTGTTCCCACAGCACAACCTGAATACCGCCATCTTTACACTGCTCCATTCAGTGCCTTCAATAGGCTTTAATTTGGGGCACCATCCTCCCAGGACCTCAATGCAGACGTCCTCATTGGAGAGTCTTTGAGCTCTATCATAGTTCATGTCTTTATTCCAGAATCTTGAGTGCTTTTAGAGCACTCTGTTTCCTTCCCTGTAAAAGGTTGTCCCCCATAGCTTCATAAAAAGAAATTCAAATCTTTTCTCAGAGAGTTACATTAGGAAACTTCCTTTAACCCCCCAAATCCTGGGTGTCTCCTTTGTTTTTGCAGAGCCCCCTGTAAGCCCAGAGAGCTCACAGTGAAATTGCCTGGTTCTTTGTCATCCCTCTAGCCCTAAAAAGTGAGGGCTAATAGAAAAATGTCCATCTTGTTCACTCTCTTATTACTAATTATAAACCTGGGTCCTGCTTGTACTGCTCACCAAGTATTTGGGGAATAAGAAAATAATAGAATATAAAACATCTATGCCCATATTTTTCTACTCTGGTTTCTTACATTTGGATTAAAAACTTCAGAGACTAGCTGTTTTCCTCATTTCTCAAAGTATGAACACCAGAGACTCAGCAAAAAGTAAGGACTACATTGGGACCCAGAGTCTCAGGCCTGTTCCCTATCTCTGGAGTATGTGAGATAAGAGCCTGGACAAGCCACATGGAAGAAGACAGTTCATAAGTCTGACTAGTTCTAGACCAGTGGACACTGCCTTCTTGCCCATGAATTTTCCCCTTGTTTCCATGGAGAATACGGACCTGGCCAAAGAAAACAATGGGTGAGAGAGCATTCTACCTCACAGGTACAGTGGCCTATATAACTTAACCTTCTGACATGTCCAGAGCCCAGTTGTGCCAGGGCAGTGGGATAGGTTGCAGAAAGGCTGGAGAAAAAGTGGCCAGACACAGCATGCAAGACATATGATTTATTGGGTGAAGCTTATAAGAGATGAATCACTGCTCCAAGAAGAGTCGAGGGGAAACGGGCTGATTAGATAGCACCGCTGTCTTTTCATGGTGTCTTGCCAAACAGTGCCTCCTCTCCCTCCTGGTGTTTTTTCCAGTGGTGGCAAGCTGGATGCATGACACATGTCCTTCCAGGATACCCTCAGTTCCATGCCTGTCCCCACTCAGAGAGGGGTTTACATCTTAAGCTGCGTAAGTGGTGACATAACCATTAGCTTGCTTAGTTTGCTTGAACACATCCCACAGAGCAGCTGTCCTGGCATACAAGCAAGAAAATAGCTTTCTATAGAAAACACCAACTTGCCCTAGTTCCCAGTGTGCCTAAGAGAAAGCCAGTGTCCTCCAAGGTAATATGTATCTGGACTTTCAGCTCAGCCTTGCTTTTACTGTTTCCTTGATTTGGTTAGGCTTTGAAAACAGAAAGGTGGAATTCAGGAACATGGCATTTTACTGTCCCCCTTTCCTTTAGGGATGATACACCCTCCACTCCCATAATGGAATGAAACTCATTTCTCTGCAAGGTTGCTCTGTCACACTGCATTTTGACCCCTTATATATGCTCCCTTGCCTTGACCCCCATGTATCCAGCTGATACTTCAAAGCTAAGGTTAAGCTGGGGGAGGGGGCAGTTGCCTGTAGATCTAGTGCTCAGGAAGCTGATGTGGGAAGATCATTTGATCCCCCAGGAGTTCAAGACCAGCCTGGGCAACACAGCAAGACCCTGTCTCAAAAAAAAAAAAAAAAAGCTAAGGTTGATTTTTAATGGCCTTTTTGAAGCATAAATGACATACAGTATCATACATATCTGAAGTGTATAAATTGATAGATTTTGACAATACACCCATAAGACCATAAAACCCTCCTTACAAACCATGGAAACAGCATGGGCTTTTCTTCCCTCTGCCCCACAGCCAAGATAGCAAACATGCTCCTCCCCTCATGCCTCTTTCTCTTGCCTTGACCCTCCTCCTCCCAGGGAGCCACCCCTACTTCTCAGCTAATCGCTGAGTGCCTTCTGTTTCTACAGACTAATTTCCATTTTCTAGAGTTTTATATAAACAGAATGCTAAAGCACTCATTTTGATTGACTTCTTTCACTTGCATAACTATTTTGATCTTCATTCATGTTGTCTTAGGCATTAATAGTTTATTTAGAGCTAAGGTTCTAATAAATCTAGCCTGAAATTTTTTCAGCATACTAAAAATTGGAAAAGATTCAGTCTTGAGCTACATTGTAACATAGGGCATGTAGATTTGTTCTAGAATTAGCAATCCTGTTATTAGTAGGAAACCCACCAATAAAGACCCAGAACAGGAAAGGAGCAAGTGACAAGAATGGCTAAAGAAGAAAGAGAAGGAGCTTCCAGATTTTCTTCTGTCTGAAACTTTTGTTTTCCAAAGTCCTTCCTCAAGATCTACTCTTTTAAGGCAGGCGCCGTGGAACATGCCTATAATCCCATCAGTTCTGGAGGCTGAAGCAGGAGGATCACAAGTTCAAGGCCAGCTTCAGCAACTTAGCAAGACCCTATCTCACAATAAAAAATAAAAAGGGCTGTGGGTGTAGCTCAGTGGTTAAGCACCCCTGGATTCAATCCCTGGTACCAGAAAAAAAGTTAAACCCAAGAGTCATGCTTTTGAGTCTTCCCAGGTGTACTTCATTAAAACAACCAAACTCTGGGCACAAAGAACCATGTCAACTTGCAGCTGCTGCTACTGCTACTGCTACTGCTACTTTCCCCCAGCCTCAATCCTTTCAGCCTAGAGTACCTTGCTCTCATGCCCCCATTGGCCTTTGGAAATCTTTAAATGGTGCAGCTTCTTCTCCCTGGCTTCTGCAAGTGCAGGCACCTAAATCCCCGAAGATTGACTGCAGCGCAAATTTCAACTTCAACAAGCTGTGTGAGAGACTTTGGGTTTGCTCCTTGCTTTGTAAAAACCCACTTATCCTCTGTGTGTGTTCCAGGGCTGCTGGCATAACTTACCTATTTAATGGGCATGCTTTAATGCATTAAATAGCACAGATTCCAAAGCTATGGCTGAAGGCAGGGTGAAACGATTCCCTTGCAGATAAGGAAGGCGCCACTCCAATTACTGTAAAACCTGGCCACAAATTGCCAGGCCCCAAGTAATGCTTCATCCAGACTGGTGGTGAGTGTCTGGCCACTCCTTTACCTGACACTTCACAAGTGGAGGACTCTTTTCCCTCCCACTCCACTAAGCGGCCTGTGCCAAGAATTTGTTCATGTTCCTAACAGGAGGCATAATTACCTGTAACTTAGTTGGTCATGCTACAACTGTGTAGATCTGCAATCTTCCTGTGGAGCTTCCCAGGATCTTCTCTGTCAGGTCCCAGCCTGTCTCTCCTGCCCTATCTTCTGTGACCCTCAAACCCTCCTTCCAGACCACTGAAACAGCATGGGTTTCTCTTCCCTCTGCCCCTTTTCTACACTCGTTTACCTGGATTTTCCTCCCTTGGTCCCCACCTCACCATATCCACCTGTCTGAAACCTGTCCATTCTCAAAGTCTGGACCTGAGTACTATTTTATCCTTTCTGAGTCCATAAATCCCCAGTTAAAAGCAATTTCTTTCCCTTTCTCTTCTTAAAGCACTTAGTACATTCCACAGACATGGAAATTATCAGATTCTGTCTCACTGGTAGCTGCAGCAGCCCAGAGAACTATCCCTATAGGGCCAACATTTTAGAGGACTTCTTCTGGGTAGGCCCCCTGCTTTTACTCAGATCTTAATCCTCCAAGAATTGTCTGAGTCCCAAAGAAGTTATTTGACTTGTCTAAGATCACAGAGGTAATAAATCAGATTTGAACCTAAGGCAGTCTGATCTTTTCACTTAACCAAGGTACTAGGCTATAACTCTTAAGAAGAACTCTGCAGTTTACAGTGTGCCTTCTCTATAAGTAGCACTTATGTATATATAATATACAGTAGTAACCATTGTGTATATACAATGTGTGCATACATGGGTGAGCATCTGAAAATCCAAAATACCAAATGGTCCTAAATCCAAAACTTTCAGAGCCAACATTACACCACAAGTGGAAAATTTCATATCATAAAATTTTATTTCATGCATAAAATCATTATACAAGCCAGGCACAGTGGTGCATGCCTGTAATCCTAGCTACTCAGGAGACTGAGGCAGGAGGATTGCAGGTTCGAGGCTAGCTTCGGGCAACTTAATGAGATCCTTTCTCAAGATAAAAAATAAAAAGGACTGGGGATGTAGTTTACTTAGTAGAGCACCCCTATTTTTAACCTCTAGTACTAAAGGGAAATAAATATATATATTTCCCTTTAGTACCGGAATAGATACATAGATAGATAGATAGATAGATAGATAGATAGATAGATAGATAGATAGATAGATCTTACCTTCAGACTAGGTGTATAAGGTGTATATGAAACAGGAATAAATTTCATGTTTAGACTTTGGTCCCATTCCCAAGATTTCCGTGTGTGTGTGTGTGTTTTCAAATATTCAAAATCAAAAGCTATTGAAATCTGAAACACCTCTAGTTCCAAATATTTCAGATAAAGCATACTCAACCTGTATATGTATATTCAAATACACAAGTGCATGTGCATATACACACACATATAGATGTAGATATATCTCACATCAATAAAATAAAGGAGTGAAACACCCATGTTAGCTTCCTAAGGATGCTGTTACAAATTACCACAAATTTGGTAGCTTAAAACAGTAGAAACTCATCCTTTCTCAGTTCTTGAGGTCAGGAGTCTGAAATCACTAAGACGGGGCCAAAATCAAGATGTCAATGGGCCACACTCCCTCCAAAGGCTGATGCAGAACCTTGGTCTCTTCCGCTTTCTGCTTCATAATAGTATTCCTTAATTTGTGATTACGTCACTCCATCTCTGCCCCTATGGTCACATTGTCTTTCCTTTCCTGTTTACCTCCCTCACATAGGGACAATTGTGACTGTATTTAGGACCCACCATATAATCCAGAATAACATCACCGTCTCACAAGCCTTCACTTAATCAACACCCTTTTTTCAAATAAGGTTCCATTTATAGGTTCCACAGATTGGAACCTGCTCTCTTCTGAGGACACTGTTCCACTGGGTTCTTATTCCTGCATCACAGGTATCTATGAACAGTTGATCTCACAAATTAATATGTTCCAAACAGAAAAATTTGACTTTGTAGGAACCACTGCCTCAGTCCCCAAAATGGAAAAAAAAAAATGAAAACTACCAGCATTTTATAGAGTTTTTTCTTAAGGAGAAGCTGGGTACAATTGTGAAAAAATATTTAAAACAAAACAGAGCACATTCTCCTCAACAACACAGTGTAGGTCACGTGTTTTCGGCTGAACCAACAAAATGCTCTCCATAAACCACGATTTGGTGCAGCCCAGACTACTTCAAAACACTCCCACTGCCAAGATGAGAAGTGGTACAGTTCGTCCTCTTACCCTCGAGTCTCTGGAAATTCTTTCCCACGTATCTCGAGGTTGCCTGTGCTAACAACCAGGGTAGTGTATCAGTCTCCAGTGAGCAGCCAGCCACCCCTCTGGCAGCGGCCCTGGGAATCTCAGAGCACAGAGCACAAAACACTTCAAGGTGCTGGGGTACGAGCCCCAGACAGCTGTTGTCAGAGGGAGTTACACAAGCATATTAACAAGGGCCAACCTGAAATTGCATGCTGACACGGAGCCCACCGGACTCTTTGACGACCCCAGTGCGTGGATCTTGGCTAATAAATCCTCCATTTGAGAAACAACTTCCTAGAAGATGTTCAGACGTGGAGAATCCCAGTAGGCCTTCGGTCAATATGATTTTACGGTTTGTTTAAAAATGGTTAAATAGCTATTAAGCTCCTCTCTCTGGCCTGCATTGCTGCCTCCATATAAGTCATGCGTGCATTCTCTCCCTCCCTCTAAAACTCTCAGACACATAAACACACTCTCTGTAGTTTGACGGCTCCATTATGGAGGAGAAACATCATGATTTTTCCACCTCTGTTGAACATTAAGAATCCAATCCCAACCAGGAACTGGCCTCCAGTGACAGGCCCCATCGCTTATATGAGCCACATGAGCTGGCTCTGCACTGACATGTGGCCAAAGGTGGGGGAAGGGGATCCTTTTTTGGATCTATTCTCTGTTTCAAACAGCTCAATAAAATTGATAGAATTAGAAAGCTTTCTTTTCCTGGTGATAGTTCAACCTCCTCTGTTATATTTCTGCTGGGTTGGCAATAATTTGCCAGCCAGGTTGTTAACCAAGTTTATTACTCACAGTCCAGGAAGTCTGCGTCAACGCAGCCCCGAGAAGGCGCCCTGAGCCCACAGCAGCTGCTCTCTCAGGACCCTCGGGTCAGGCAGGAAGTCTCCTCCAGAAGCACATTTCAGTGGTTTCTGGCTGGATGGCCATTTTGGTCAGGAGCCAGGCTCGGGTTCTCTTCCAATGTCACTCTTGGGGGAGGCTCAGCAGCCTTGAAACCTCTCCTGGGATGCTGTCATCCGACTGTTACCCAGACACAGATTTGCCTGAAACAGCATAGTGCGTTTCTCCCAAATCCTTTATCTATGCATCTCAAGAAGGTTCCGGTTAGCATAGAGCTATAGTTTATACCATGGGCATGTTGGCACTCTTTCCTTCTCCTATGCGCAATGCAGAGTCACAGTACTCTAGGACCTGGTGTTCAGACAGTAACACGATCCAATCTGTGCACAAACAAGAAAAAACAGAGAAATGGTGAATTAGACAGTTCACTCTATCAAAACTCACAAGTTCAGTGATGCCATTTTCTTTCCTTTTGATTCCTTGAACAAAAATCTCTATTAGGGAACCAGATCATACACACAAAGGTGATTTTTCCAGCAGTTTAAAAACATGATGTAAAATTTAGAATTTTATTTGCTGACATTATTTCTTCTCTCACTGAAACTGGAGACGAGAGGGGGCTTCAATCACATCTTAGAGAATAAGAAACTATTTGGTTCCTTCTTGGTCACATCTATTTATCATAATAAAAAAAATTAAAATTAAGAACTGGGGTTGTGGCTCAGTGGTAGAGTGCTTGCCTAGCATGTGTGGGGCACTGGGTTCAATTCTCAGCATTACATAAAAATAAATAAATGAAATAAAGGTATTGTGTCCATCTACAGCTAAAATTTTTTTTTAATTTAAAAAAGCCATTCATTTTGCCAAAAGTGAGAGATGTTAATGCTTATCCTGCTTATAAAATTCATGCAGGAACCTGTAGGAAGAAGGAAAAGAAAAAGATATGGAAGAGTGACAGATGGAAGAAGGAAAGATCTAGAGTCTTCTAAGAGCTACTAACCAAATTCATTGGCCTTTGTTAGATAATTCTTCTCATCCTAGGTCTTTGGCTAGGTATCCAGAGGCACACCATTTTTAAGACCAAGAAACAACACCAGTCTTCTGTAAACCATCAACTGTTAAAAAGAAGATGAAGAAAAGGCAGATCTACCCACCTTCTAACAATGCCTGATGATCCAGCAGCACCAATTTATTTCTCTATATTGATAATGGCCTTCTCCCAGGCATTCTTTTAAATATGTGTCCCTCCTAAGAGAAGTCACATGTCTAATCTAATGAATCTAATGAATGATAGCATTCATGATACTATCAAATTCTTCAGCAATTTTTTTCAAAAGAAAAATCAAAAAAGAATTGAGGCCACAAAGTGGACCAGGGGCAATAAAATGGCAGTCAGGAGCAGGATCCCCCCTGGCCTGTGTGGAGGCTCCAGTCCTACTGGGCCAAGTGCTCAGGATTCAGCCCAGTGAGCTAGGCTGGGAAAGGAGGAGGCACTTGGGTGGACTAGGGGATGTCGCCCTTCCTCCTGGCACTGGGCCCCACAGCAGCATCCAACATGGCGACTGGCTCCCACTTTTCTCCTCAGCCAGGCCCCTTTGTAGAAAACACAAACACATAACATGTGCCATGGCTCTAGCAAGGAAGACCAAACCTCCACCTCACGGCTTCTCTTAGGGACTGTCCCTAACAAAGCAATTTCCATCAAGAGACCAAAGAGAAAAAGACCTTTAGGGCCATTCCTATTTTTATTATCGGCTGAATCCATACTCCTAGGAAGTTTCCTTTACTTTGGGCTCTAAGTATCCTAGGTGTCTGCTCCTATCCTCTAATGGACAAAAGGCTGAGGTTCACTCTCACAGTAACTATCTCAGAAATTTCTCCATACCCAGGATCTCCCAGGTCCCCATCTGTCCGCATTTCTCTGTTCCTCTGACATAAATGAGAAACGAGATGGTGGACGGATTTGTGGCATTTGCACTACTAGACCAGAGTTAAAGAAATAGTTTAAGACCCCTGATCATTTTAAACCTGGAAAAGACCCTTTGCCTGCATCTTTAAAACTCTGGTAGTCCCAGAGTCTAGTCTTACACATAAATCTCCAAACCAATTTCCATGATTGAGACCAAAATAAATATGGCCAGCAAGGTACACAGGTAAGAAGTAGTCACACCAAGATCTTGACTCAAGAGCCCCACTATCCATGACCACCATGCCAGCACCACCTTGAGGTGAGTGAGAAAGTCATGGAGCTAGGAAGTCAGGGAATCCTCTTCCAGGTTTAGATTCTGTCTTGCGGATTTAGCCTCTGATTTCTTGACACTGAGAAGGTTATTTCAGTGCTCTGTAAGCAATCTTCCAAGTAGAGACCATGCCAGTGAGTCACCATGCATGGTCAGGTAAGACAGAGGTACACCTCACCCAGGACCAAAAGCAACTGGACACATAGGCTTAGCCAGATGCACCCGAGGGCCCAGACACTCCCTCAGACCTGGCTTCACACTTCATGGACAAAAGATGAGCTCTCAGGCTAAGCCAGACAAACATAAGCAGCTTCCTGGGTTGTCCTTACCGAACATCATAACCAGAGACGGGGAGGAGGAACAAGAAGTGTCTTATACTTTCTCCATTGAAAATAGTAGGGGCTATCAAGTATTTTTTGTTGATCAAAGCATAAATTTATTAAACCTCAAATCAATGTTATTGTTCTTGGAAAGATTGTTCCTGGGTAAGAAATTGGTGGAAAAATCTTATGGGCTTAAAGAAGTTTCTCCCAACTCTCAGTTAAATTACTAAATGAAGAGGAAGAGCACTAGAATGACCTATGTATTTCCCCTCTCAGTCACAGTCTCACATTTTATTTTCCTGTTGTACATCATCATCAAGTTAATGCCCACAATTCTATCATAAGTTAAATAGTTGTAAATAATTTTCCAGCAGATTAGATGTATAGTGTAAGTATATTTTTAGTCCTAATCCTGGAACTGAAGATTCAGCTGCAGTTTGTGAAAAACGTCTCTCGCATAGCCTATTTAGAAAATAAAGCTTGAAAAAAAATCAAACCTGATTGTCAAACCCAGTTACCAAATCAAACCTACTTAAGTCAGAAAAAAACTCTATAATTTTCCTTGTTAATTCACACATGTATAATACAAGTGCCCATGACAGTTTCCTTTATTCTGGATTCTAATTCTGAAATGGATAGATGGATGAATGAATGGCTCAGATCTTTGCTGTGAGTTTGCCACTTGAATGAAATAAGATGTCATCCCTCTCAATATTTCTTGAAGTTGTTTTTTGCATTGGTCTCGTGGGATCCAACCCTCAACAGAAATGCATTAGAACACTCTCCCTTTTGGGGATGTCTTGACAGTATTCTCTCAAGGAAAAGTACTAAAGCTGATTAGAGGAACTGTTTTCTTTTGTCGTGTGGGAAAGCAGTGATTAGGAAAGAAAAGTCCAGGAGAACCTGGCAGACCAGGGACACACCTGATCAGACAGTTTAGCACAGGGTAGAAATGGAAGTTGAGGCAAAATCTGTTCCCTTAGTGCTTCTCACACCCCTGCAGTTTCACGTACTCCCCAGGGGCATATGCATCCCAGGTGAAAGACAGCTCATCACTTCGTACAATCCCAAGCACCTAATACAACTTCAACAAATGTTAAATTTCAATATTTTATCCAATCCCTGAGAAGTGTATTACTATAACATACCTATGCCCTCATCCCATCCCCCCCCACCAAAAAAAAAGTTTAAAAGTCTGTACATGAGCAAGTAACAGGTGCAATGGAACATTAAAATATACAGAGAAGAGAAATATACTTCAGCCCCCAGCAGGAAAGTGCTGACTCCCTGCTCCTTGCATCTTTTATTAATGATGATGATGGTTTAATCACATTCCCCAGTGCTGAGGGAAACATCTTGTTCCCATTCATGGGGTCACAGTAACTTTTTTGTTCGCCCAAAGTGCTTAGGACAAGGTTCAGTGCATAGTGTCACTGACAACACTGTTAATTGAAATCCCATCTGAAGCTTTGCACCTACATAATGGAGACCAGCCAAATCATTCCATGCCTTTCATAATGGCTTCTTCCTGCTCCTCTCTCAAGCTCTTGTACCTAATTCAGCAGCAAGTCAATTTTTCTGAAGGGTTTGCATGGCTCAGCCATTGAGTGCCCCAGTGACCCAAGATTTATAGTGGAAAATTAAATGTCTGTTGAATGAACACACACAGGCATGCATGAGTGAATACATGAGTGCACAAACAGAGAACAGAGAGCCAAAAGGGACTGATTTTCTGGTTCCCCCAAAAAAGTCAGAATGAGAGTGCTCCTCAACTGTTTTAAGTTAAGCGTAGCCATATCTTGGTCAACACTAATTAAGTTCTCAATGATAACTGATGAACTATTCAATGAAACTTAAGCAAAGTTACATCCTGACCTCAGAAAAAGGTCAAATGATTCAATGACCCAACTCCACAACCAGGTAGCAAATTCCCACAAGAGCTACCCTTGGGACACCCTTGACAAGACTCTGCCACACAGCACTCTCTCCACTTCCACTTAGCCATCACTTGTTTTTATTGATTTCATGCCCCATGGACTGGCGTACACATCCATTTTCCAAACCAAATGCTCATGCCATCTCTAGTAAGTTTGGCCAGCTGAGACTTTGTGCATGTCCTTCCTCGGCTTCCTTTCCTCCACTTAAAGAAACACTTAATAAGCCCACACATGGACTCACTGATTTGACAATTAATCATGTCCTTGGGGGGGGGACACTAACCAGATGCCAATGAGCAATAAATATGACAAAACTTTCTATAAATCATAGGAAACCACATTTCCCTAAGAGAGAAGGTTCTATCCATTCCACCTGTCTTTGGATGTGAAAGTGCATCATTTATTACCTTTATCTTGAGATACAACCTAAGTAAGCAAGTCGTTTTGCAGTCAACCAAATTTTAGCAGACTGAAATGTTGATTGTGTCTGGAGATTGCACTAGTTTAGTTATTTTTTAGCACTTTGGCCTGTCATAAAAACATTCTCTCAAAACCCAGTATTTCTCAGAACTCCACTGGCATAATAACTTGGAAATGTATTATTGCTGAGAGACTCCATTCTCTCTGCCAACAAGTCCCCGGAGGGAAGCTCTAGCAGAAGAAAGAAGGTTTTACAGTCACTTCCTGAGACAAAGTCACTCATCCACTGGACCTAATCAAGTTTTCCAAGACGTGGCCCACAGCTGACACCCAGAGCTACACTCTTTGTATTTGTGGGGTTTTTCCTTTGAAAAAGAAATGGCCAAAACCTATGCTTTTTCTTTCACAGCAAAAAATGTAATAGGAAAAGGGGGGACTACCATTATGGGAGTGTTAATAGACATTCTAGCCTGTAAGTAAAACAGACTTACCAGGACCAGAGGACTAATTAACAGGTCAGCCAGATAATGCACTAACACAGGAGGAAATATATGTTTAAAACACAGGGCTGAGTGTGTGCCACAGGCAGATGATGGCCTTGCAGCTGCTCTTTGGGCCCCATGGAAGAACATTAGCACGGGGCTGGGTAGGAGGTGACCTCAGTTCCAGCCACAATTAATGTCTCCCTTTCTCCTCCATGAATCACCGGTTACATATGGAACTGAAGAGCTTCAGAGGCCTGCATCTGGACGCAGCAATCTCCTGGATAGCTTGATGGACAGTTTAATAAGCATAGCTGCCACTTAGCATGGCCCAACAGATACAAAGACAACAGACTTGCCTTCCCAGGACTTGTAGTCTAAAGACAGAGACCCACATCTGCCTTCTCTCTGTGTTTATAGTGATCACGTGGAAGGTCAAGTCTGTGGCACACGTGTCTGTCCATCTGGTATCCTTTCCAACAGAAACCTGTGGCAGCCTTGCCTAATGGCTATCAACATTCTTAATGGGGATCCAGGGACATCTAGGATTAGTCAATACCTTCCAAATTCACAAAGAAATATTACCTATGGCTTTGTTTTAGTGTTGTGTGTTCCCTTCAAGTTTGAAATAGCAAGAACCCACCCTGTGAAGGCAGTTAGACGTGACCGTATGTATGAAAATCTGAGATGGACCTTCTCAGAGATGGCCCTGAGCAAACTGGTCAGTTCACCAAAGTGTATAGATTCATTTCCTTTGACCATTGGAACATGTGTAGTGTATTCGAACAACCAATGTCTCCTACAGCTCCAGAGGTCAGAAGTTGGAGATGGGTCTCTCGCTGGGCTATAGTCAGGTGTCTGTCGTTAGGGCCACATTACTTTCTGAGGCCCTAGAGGAGAATCTATTTCCTTGCCTTCTCCTGCTTACAGAAGCAGCCCACTTTTCCGCCCCTTCCTCCATCTCTGGACCCACCAGTGTAGCATCTTGAAATCTCTTTCTGTCCCTCAACATCAGCCTCCCTCTTCCACATTTCAAGACTTTGGTGGTCACCCTGAGCCCATCTAGATAATCCAGGATACTCTCCCTACATTCAGGTTGGTTGATCAGCAACCTTAATTCCATCTGCGACCTTACCTCCGTGTTACGAAACCGCAGGATTAGGACAGTAACACCTTGTCAGGGAGTGGATGGTGGTTATTCTGCCAACCACAGGCCCCTTCCTCCACTTTATTCTCTCCTCAGTAATTCTGCACTCAGGCTATAAGACAGCAGAAGCCCTTTTTTTGACACAATAGGGGATAACTGACTAGTTGTAAAAGCAAATTAAAGTTGTAACATTAAAAAATGATGCCTAGGAACTCCAGGCACAGTGGTGCACATATGCAATCCCCACCTGGGGTAGGAGGATTGTCAGTTCGAGGCCAACCTCAGCAGTTTAGAAAGACCCTCAACAACTTATCAAGACCCTGTCTAAAAATAAAAAGGGCTAGGGATGTGGTTCAGTGGTAAAGCACCCCTGGATCCCAGCCCCTCTGCCCAAAACAAAGCAAAACAACAACATAAGTGAACAATTAGGGAATAAGGAGGGATGTAATAGGCAGAGCACAGAGGATATTTAGGACAGTGAAACTATTTTACATAACCCTATAATGGCATGTCATTTCATATTTGTCCAAATCCATAGAATGTAGAACACTAAGAATGCAAATTGTGGACTTTGAGTGATGGAGGCTCAAGCAGTAACAAACGTGCTACTCTGGTGCAAGATGCTGCTTATGGGGAGGCCAGGACTGGGGGGGGGGGGAGGGGATGTATGGGAACCATTCTGTCCTTTCCCCTCCATTTCACTATGAACTTAAAACTGTTCTTTAAAAGAAAAAAAAATAATGATGTCTATATGGTTTAGACCAGATCTTCTCAAACTTTCATGTGTTTTCAGATCATATGGGGAACCTGTCAGAATGCAGATTCTGATTCAGTCCATCTAGGCTAAGGTCAGAGACCAGCATCCAAAGGAGGCCAATGCCACTGGGCTAGGTACCACATTTTGGAGAGCCAGGACTTCTACGGTATGTTTGATATAAAGCCTCATTTACTTTCATTGACCACTTTTTTGTAGGCTCTTTTATGGATCCACTGAGGGGGGTCTTGGAAATCTTTCTTCACAAGCCCTGCCCATAGTATGTCTTCCATGATTTCTTGCTTCTGTTTTTCTAAAGTAGTACAGAAACTTAAAGACACTCAGAAAGCCTTCTGAGCACAGAGCCCTGCTACAGTTTGATTATTTTTTTTTCCAATATAATCTCTTACAGGTGTACCACCCACATTTAAATCAATAGAAAATTTTTCTAAAACATTAAATTTAATTTTCACGATAATAAAAGCATCGCTTTTTTGCACGCCTTCATATGTTATGTTTATCTAAACCGTGTCATTACAATAAGAAGTCAAAGTGGAAGAAGAATTGGGATTAGACACAAGAGGCTCTTGGCAAGGACACAAGACAGGTGGACCTTCTGAGGGAGGGACATAGAGGACAGACTCCTGGCTATGTGGTATGGCTTTAGTAGACTCTCTCGTGGAGGAAAGACACTCAGCCAGGGAGAAGTGAGGGGCAAGTCCTCACTCCATGTTCACGTTCTCTGTACTGGCAACCTCTCAAAACCTGGCTGAGGAAAGGCTAAAACACAAAGATACAAACAGCCAACATCATTTAATGCATAAACTATTCTGTAGAAACTTTCAATTTAACATCTGAATGAAGTCTCTGACTCCCTAACAAGAAGATTTTAGGTATTGTCTAGTGACAGAGGTATTATGTCAGCCCATTAAAAGAGCCCCAAAGTCACACTAGCTGTTCCAAAGTAGCCTTATAGATATACAATGTATTTTCTTAAGGCTTCAGCAAAAATGCTGGGAAATGATAAATATTGGTATTTCATAAAAACAGGACAGGCTTTTTGGAGAAAGTCAATCAAAGAGAGATCCAAATCAGAAAAAGAAATGGATTAGTGCTGGGGATGCCAGGACTCACTCTGCAGATCAGACGGAAGTTGTGACAGAGTCTGAAGTCCCAGCTGTCCTTCCAGACAGTGTGCTCTGGTCCATTCAGCTGAGGAACACAGCCTGGGGGCTGAGGGGACGTCTTTCTGGGAAGTCCTTTCTGCATACACAGTTTAGCTTCGTGCCCATGAATTCCACGAAGGAAGTAAAGGATCTGGGAGTGGAAAAGTGCTGAGGAAACAGTTCATTTGGTAAAATAGATGGAAATGGATGGCTTACAGACTCAGATTTGGAAAGGCCAACCAATAGCGTAAATGGGATCTCTGCTCAAGACAGAAAGGAAACAGGAGAAGTCAGGAGCACTGTGATATCATCATCCAGATCTACACTTGACCCATCCAAATGAGAAAAACTCGTCCCTAGGAGAATGGCCAGGGAAGCAGCCAGAATGACCTTGCCGGAGAGGGCGAGTGTTATGGGTTGGTTTTCTCCAACACAAAAGACACCTCACATTGTGGCAACCCAGCACAGTGGTTAGAGCATCCTTCTGCAGTCAGACTGGTCTACTCCCCAGCTTGAGCACTGAGCTGACATGCCAACCTCTCAGTGCCTATTTCCTGAACTGAAAAATGGAGATTGGAAGAGCACCCCTTCATCGTTTGTTGTGAGGCTTAAATGAACGTACAGCATAGTTGCTCAGGGAGAGGACTGGAGAGAGATTGGCTCTTTCAATGTTATCACTGGGGGATTATCCAAAAGACCCCTGGCTACTTGGCATCATGGTGGCTAAGAGGAGCGGCGGAAACATCTTAATAGCAGCTTACAGACTCAGACTTGGAGGGCATGAAAGTCAGTCGCTGTATTTTGAGAGTGGCTAAAAAGGACACACTTAAAAACCACTCGCAATCCTCAGTGACCATGAGCTCACTACCCACAAATGGTCTCCAGCTCAGGAGTTGTTCTAAAATCATGATGGTAATCACTATCCCCAGATCAATTCAGCTCTATGCCTCCCCAAGGCACATCCTTGCTTCTCTAGCAAGAAGTACAGTCAGGGCCAGGTACATTGGCGCACGCCTGTAATCCCAGTGGCTCAGGAGGCTGAGGCAGGAGGATCGCAAGTTCAAAGCCTGCCTCAGCAAACTCAAGGCACTAAGCAACTCAGTGAGATCCTATCTCTAAATAATAATACAAAATAGGGCTGGGGCTGGGGCTCAGTGGTTGAGTGCCCCTGAATTCAATCCCTGGTACCAAAAAAAAAAAAGTATAGTCAGCCCTCCATATCTGAGCATTTCAAAACCATGGATTTAGCCAAAAATGGACCAAAAATATTTTTGATCCAACCATAGATCCAACTATGGGTCAGGGCAAAAAACAAAAAACTGTCTATACTGAATATGTACAGACTTTTTTCTTATAATTATTCCCTAAGCAATACAGTACAAAGACTATTTTCACAGCATTTATATTAGGTGGTAATCTAGAGATGATTCAAAGCATATGGTATGGGGATGGGAGGTAGTTCAGAGGGATAGCCCTTGCCTAGCAGGTATGAGGCCTTGGGTTTGATCATCAGCCCACCACCACCACCAAAAAAGTTATAGGAGGATGTGCAGAGGTTATATGCAAATCTCATACCATTTTATATAAGGGATTTGAGCATCTGGGGGGGTCCTGGAATGCATACCCCATGGATACCCAGGGATGACTACACAGAGCATCACTGTGAACATTAGTGAGCAGGTCAGTTCTCAAAAGCAAATCACAACCCCCTAGACAGGCTATCTAAATGTGTCATTTTTACAAATATCCTAATAGAATAGCCATGGGTTGGACTCAAATTGATCCAAATGGTCCCTATTCTACCAGGAGTGGGGTCTGCCACAGGGCCAGTTGACTTCAGCTAAGTATCTTCTATAAAAAGGGCAGTACTGGACTGGTGTTGTGGCTCAGCAGTAGAGTGTTCTCCTAGCACGTGCGAGGCCCTGGGTTTGATCCTCAGCACCACATAAAAATAAATAAGTAAAATAAATGTATTGTGTCTAACTACAATTGAAAAATAAATATTTAGAAAAAAAATTTTTTTAAAAGGGCAGTAGTGGGCCTGGGGTTGTGGCTCAGAGGTAGAGTGCTCACCTACGATGCATGAGGCACTGGGTTCGATCCTCAGCACCACATAAAAATAAAATAAAGATCTTGTGTCCACCTATAACTAAAAAATAAATATTTTTTTAAAGAGGAAGTACTTTTTAAATCCCTTTCTCAAGATCTCTTTCCCGACATACCTCCCAAGTGCTTAACACTCTCAAGGCCCTTCTGCCAAAACCAACTCTCTTGCATCTAGAGAGCATGAAACATGGTAGAGAGGCCCATGGGGACATTATTGCTTAGAGGCTCAGGGCATTGTCCTCATCCATAAACTGAAAGCAGAGACTGCCTCCCAGAGGGTGAGGATGAAGAATGATGTCACCTAAAAGGAGCTCAGCAGAATTGCAGCATTGCTGCTGCTGATGATGATCAGCCTGCACTGGGGGGAGAAACCAGTGTGAGCAGAGTTGAGAGAAGGTGCCAGTAGCTAGTTGCGGAGTTTTTTCCTTCACCTTGTAAATGAAGTGCTCACTAAGTACCAGGCACAGAATCACCTACCCCCGTGGACTTGACTTCAGTGAACTTGCCAAGACTGCAAGGGAAGGAGGGAGCAGAACTAGGAGTCTCTCACTTCTGAATCTCTCACCCCTTGGATCACATCAGTCATCCCAGAGCAGCAAGCAGGTGTTTGCTGGCTCTCCCTCCTGTGACCATTTTCATATCAAGTAAACACTAATGAGAAGCGCCCTCATGATGTGGCCGGACCTCTGCAAAGCACATTGCCTACAAGAGCAAGCACACTGAATATTGACAACCATCCACGAAATAATGTCAATCCACATCACAGATGGAGAACCTGACTCTCAGGGAAGTTAAGCAAGTGCCTCAAAATCACACAGCCAGTGAAAAGAAAGAGTCTGAGGATGCCAGCCCAGGTCAGTCTAAGTTCAAGTAACTTAGACATTTAGATCAACTGAGCTTTACAGATAAAAGAAAAAAAAAAAAGCTCAAGACTCTGTTTCTCCTAGATTCAGAGTAATGCAACCTATAAAAGATTAAGGAAAGCATTTTTAAAAAGGGCCTGAAATGGCAGAAGACCCAGAAGGTAGTGGAAAGTCAAGACAAGAGACTCTAAAGGGATATGACACTTAGGAATGAGCCAGCAGTTATCCAGGAAATTCAATTTTTTTAATTTTTTAAAGGAAAGAAAAAAATAAAAGGCAAGTTAAGGTCTTTTGTTTCTGAAGAGCAGAGTACCCACGCAGGGAACGCTTCCTATCCCACACATCATCCATCATATGATGGTGCACATTTTCTGAAGCCATCTACTGTGAGTGTGTGTGTGTGTGTGTGTGTAATTGTTTCCCTCAAGGAAAGTGGCCAAAACCCTGTGGCCTGAGACTCATAAACCTGGCTGGACAGAGATGAGGAAAGATACTCCAGGGAACATTCTGCCCAGGGGAGGAAGATGAGATACACCAGAGTGCTGAGCCCAAGAGTCACATCTCTCACACACAGCATGGAAGGGACACTTCTCATCCAGCAGAGGCCTGGGAATGGGGCACCACTGAGCTCCCACGAGCCTGGGGATAGGGCACCACTCGAAGGCACACGTGGCTCCTCACAGAGTGGAGGACCGTAATGATTGAGGCAGGGCAAGGTACACAAGCTTCTGCCTGGCACATCCAGGGTCACCCCGGGCACCATGTCCTTGGCCCACCTCTCAGCAGGTCTGCCCAACCTGACAGATTACATCCCGTCAAAATATTGATCCTGGGGCTGGGGATGTGGCTCAAGTGGTAGCGCGCTCGCATGGTATGCATGCGGCCCGGGTTCGATCCTCAGCACCACATACAAACAAAACAAGACAAAGATGTTGTGTCCGCCGATAACTAAAAATAAAATATTAAAATTTAAAAAAAAAAATATTGATCCTGATGAACTAGGGGACCCTTGGCTATGATTTAATGAACCCCAGTATAAAAAGTCTTGCACTATAGATGATACCATGTCACTTGGGAGAAGTTGCCAGAAAATCAACTCCAAACTGCTCTAATGGAACACGATAAGACCTTCAGCCTCCAGGGAGAGGGCAAGAGAAGGTTCTTTCCACCCAGCTGTAAGATGCATGAGTTCCATCGTCATGAAGTCCCATTTGCATATTCTACAGATGTTGAGTCCCTGTGTCCAAGTGTGGGCAGAGGACAGCCCACTGATCCTTCTGCATGGTGACCTTGCATCATATCCCTTTAGCAAGAACAAACCAGCCCCCACAAATCCACAAATCCAAGAGCAGAATGGGCTGTGGAGACATCATGGCCTATCACATAAGCTTCCCAGGACCTCTCCCCTCCTGACTCTGTGGTTGCACCAAAAAGGCACCTGCAGGTCTGGATCTCTCCACATCTCCCACCTGCTCCAAATCTCCATTGACTCAACTTCCCCTCCCACTGGCCTGCTCTCCTCTCCCCACGTCAGTTGTTCCTGCACAAGGCGATCTAGGCCATTCATGCTAAGTGGAGGATGCGGGTCCTCTGATCCACAAGAAATGGAAGGGCCCTTCCATGGCTTCCAGGCATGAAAAAGAGCTGAGCAGAAGTAACCAGGGCAGCAGTAATGGGACATGGCTCCACAGCCTGAGCCAGAGCCTGTGGACGGTTCACTGAATACCATGAAGGTTTTCAGGATGCGTCTCCACTGAGGGCAGGCTCTGCGTCTATTTCACCTTTCAGTCCCCACATCAGGTACTACACCCAACTATAGGCTCCACTCGCACTCTGAGTCACAGGTGGCAAAGTCACCCACTATGCCATCAGCCGACCTCCCCTGAGGGCCTCATGTGTGCCAGGCACTGTGCTGGATCACAGGAGGAAAAGCCTCAGCCCCTGCCCCATGAAGGAAGAATAACCATAAGACAGTTGAGAAGATGGCTGGGAAAATGGCAACTCAGAGTGATGGACACAGTGACAGAAGAGCCCCACTCTAAGCCCAGTCAGAGAGAGAGGCCGGTTGAGGAAGCTTCAGGATGGGCCTCTGTCCTCTAGACAGGAAGGACAGCTGGATACAGAAGAGTGAGCCAGCTGCTGGGCTTGGTGGGTCCGAGGACTAAGGCACAGGGGTTCAAGCTCATGGGACTTGTGCCCCAGGCAAGAAGCTTGGCTTTTGTCACAAAAATCACAGCAGGACTTGAAGCAGAGGAGTGACAACATCACATCCACATTCTAGAAAGGTCTTTCTGACTGCAGCTGGAGAAGGGGCAGAGAGGGGTAGGAGTGGGAAGCTGGAGGCAGGGAAAGCAGGTAGAAGGCAGGGCACCCCTGGTGGCTGTAGGGAGGTAGATAGGGACACTTATGGAGAGATGGCCAGGAAAACAACAGCTCTTGGAGGCCTGCTGGCTATGGGGAGTGAAGAAGAAGGCGGCCAGGATGATTCCCAGGGTCTGCCTTGGAAGCCTGGTAGCAAATGATGTCTTGGTGACACAGGAAATTCAGGAGCAGGGGTTTAGGGAAGGAAATGGCAATTAATCCGATTGGAGGATGCTGAGTCCAAAATAGCCTTAAGAGGTCTGTGTGGAAAAGTGCACATGGGGTGCTGACCCCTGGATCTGGAGTCCTGGACACGGAACCCACGACCTGGGAATCAAAAGGGGAAGCCTTCTCCTGGGAGTTGGTGCTGCCAGGGAAAGCACAGGGGATCATTTAAACAACCACAGCAACAGAATCAGTGGCTAGAACCCAGGAAACAGAGACATTTAAGAAAAAAGTAGAGAAGGGGGAAAACCCACCACGGGGACTTTTTAAAAGCCTGAGAAAATGAAGAAAACCCAGAATAAAGTGATGTTATGAAAATACTGAAGCGGGGGTGGTCAAGGACTTCGGGTTGGATTTCTTCTTCACAGACTCATTAGACGCCCATTTCACAGAGAGGGAAACTGAGGTTCAGAGAGGTTGAGGCGGTCCAAGTCTCTTAGTTCAGACAGTTGGCTCACATCCTAGCCTTGGAGTGTGGGCCAGCTCTTGTCTCATCCTCCCATGGCTGCCTGCCGCAGAGCAGGCTGTGGATGCATTCATTCCTGGAAACCCTTAACTGCTTCACAGTGGTCAAATAAGTAATTGGGGAGGAGGGGACGTGTTCCCCACTGGCGTGTTGATCAACTGCAGACACGTGCTGCAGACCGGCAGGCAAGGCTAACAACATTTGTTAAAATCTTTCATGCCAGACCGGCTGCGGTGGCGCACACCTGTAATCTCAGTGACCCCGGACCACTGCCCTCCACGAGCCTGAAGGGTCCCCTGGCAGGTCCACATAAGCAAGAGTCTGAGAAAAAGCTGTGGAAACCAGCTAGCTGCTGAGACACTTAGCCCTGGATTGCGGTGGGGCTCCCGTTAGTAGAGGCTGGGGGCTGGGCGCCTTCCTGGCTCCGCTTCCCAAAGCTGCCCCCGGGAAGGCTCCCACCAGAGCGCGAGCTTGGAGCGCCATCTAGTGCACATCATTAGCACCAACACCTTCCTGGGAGCGCAGCTGGGCTACCGGTGTATTTGGTAGGAGACCCTGGAGCATTAGCAAGCCCTTGTCACTTTTAAGTCTTCAATCCACTGTGGTCAGTTCAGATGATCTGAAGGGTTTTCCAAAGAGGTATTCTGTGGGCTGAGTACGTTCCCTGGGAATGAGGACCACAACAAGCAAAACGACTGCAAGTATGATTTAAAAAAAAAAAAAAATACCCTTAAATGGCCGGGCAATCCTAAGGAAAAAAAAAAAAAAAAAAAAAAAAAACCCAGTGTCTCAAGAAAAGCTAAGCAAAGGAGATAAGGGGGGAAAAAACACGTTGAAACTCAGCTGCCTCTAGCACACCATTAACACCAGCCTTGCTGAGAAATAACGTTGGATGGACAAAATTATTTTCCCATAAAAAAGGGTAAAGGGAGAGGAAAGAAAAGAAAAAAATCTATATGCCCATAAAAGATTTTAAAAAGAGCTAATATGGAAAAGAGGAAAATGCAGGGTCCTTTATAGAAATGGGGAAGGGGCTACTTGACTTAGGATTCACTTGAGGTGGGAATGATGGAATTTCCCTCTGCACCCAGCTTAAGAGTAAATCAGTCCTAAAATGTGCCAGAGAAACCAACAAACACAACATTACCTCCTCCCACATCTCTCATGCAAAGTGTCCCAAAGAGGCTCAGCAGAATGGAATTGAGCTGAGTTGCAATGAGAAAGCATATACGCTATAAAGGAACATTCGATATAGAAGCAATCAATCCAAGGTGATTCATGCAATCATTCAGTCAGAGGTGTAAATCCCATGGGGCGCATGAGGCATGCGGCTGGCCTGGATGCCTATTTTCTAAGGGCAATGAATGAATGGATTTCTCCCTCCTTCCCAGGCTCCAATGCTTTTAGCAATTGGCACTGTGGCAGGATTTATACCACGGTTCCTGTAAATTGTACCTTCCCTTTTTCCTTTTCAAAGGTTCCTTTCAATAAAATGCAGATGGAATTGTTGGAGAGCTGCTTTTCATGTGTTTATAGGTTACTTCTGCTCTGCTGCTTATGCAGGTGTGTGTCTCTAGGCCCCTTTGTTTTTTATTTTCCCTGCCTATTAGGGAAATGGAAACATATGGATTCCTTGTTTGGGCCCAGTGGACCTTATAGAATAGTATCACTGTTGCTTTCCTCACACATCTTCCTGTAATCACATGGCTCTGAATTAGCCTCTTAATCCCCCAGTGGAAAAGCCATAATACAGGGAAATTCAATAAAATGTATATGCATTCTGAATGCCAAAGCATTTACAAAGTGGATGGGAATGTGGTCATTTATACAAGTGTGTGCGGAGAGTCTCTCTGGCACCGGTCACAATGCAGGTTCAGAAGCAGACTTTCAAAATGGCAGACCTGTGTCTGGTATTCTGGCAAGCTAAGATTTTTAAAGTCTTGTTGGGAGAAAAGGAAAAAAAATAGTAAATGCAAAGAAATTGGAGGCTTGAGTTTGAATCTAAACCTCTAACATAAACATTTCCAGATTACATGAGCAGTTTGATGCAGAGATTCTGGGAATATTCTTTACCTGGAAGATGGAGAATCTAGAAGCATGCAGAATAGTCTCAGAAACACATAGAAAAAGATGGTAAAGGCCTGGTATTGGTAGAATCCCCACATCATGAATTTCATTGTAAAGAAACATCTCATTTACTAAAGGTTGTATATGTTTAATTAAAATGCCCCACTCTGGTCTTTAGGAAGAGAAAATAGGTAAATGGTTACCCAGGAGGCTGTCCACCACCCCCAGCAGAGAGCTTATTGTGACTAATGGGAACACATAATGTCTACGTTGCTGAAAAATGTTTTAAAATGGCATCCCTTGATTGAAAAATATCATTTTTCAGTCCTTCCATGCCAGCCAACGGGCAGCCAAGCCTCCTTTAGGAGGGCGAGTAGGTGAAGCACAAAGGCAGGTTCCATCCACACCTGGAGGACAAAGACACCCTGTGAGGTATCTAGCTTGCAGTGCTCAGAATGATGTGCAGAGGTTCAAACCAAAATGTGGCTCATTTCCATGTTCTTCCCTGAAACTTTGGGAACTTTGCCCACTTTGCAGTCCAGATAAAGCCACACGATGGAACCCTGATGACCAATGGTCCTGACCATCCTCTCATAAATGCCCGCATGTCCTTCCCCAGACTGACGGTAGGAAATGAAGATAAGGCCCTTGACTAAGGATGTGGAGGTATTCTCCTACTTGTAAAGAATCATCAAATGCAATAAATGATGTTTTTGATGGAGGCTTTTCCAAGGTGCAGAGTGAAGCAAGGGGGAATAACACTGAGAAGGGCCTGTGTAGAAAACACTATTGACCTGCTTGTAGCCCCTGTCTAGAGCGGGCTACTGAACTGAGGTCACTCGAGTGAATTTGGGGTGACACGGAATGACCACACAAACATGGAAATACCTTTTTCTGGGGATCAGGATGACTTCCCCAGCTCCTGGCCTCAAACTCCCACAAAGGTGGGCAAGAAAAAAAACACGCGAGGCTGGTGAGAGAGAGGGGGAACCTTCTGAGGCTTGGCTTTTATTTCTGGGGGAAGCTAATCCATGGAACATTCTTTAAATAGGGCAAAAGGGTAGGATTATAACAAAATAGCTGGGTGTAATTCAACCCCATCGGGTGACGCCCATTCCCAAAGGTAAAGTCCACTTGCTTTGCAATGGGTGCAATACTAGTCCAGTACCTCTTTACTCAAGACTTAAACGTATGTGCATAGTTCCTATTCAGGGCAGCCCCTGACACTGCATGACTTGAACTTGGCTTTTCTCCTCTGGAATTCATAGGTCCAATGCTTTGCTAGCTCCTTCTCCAAAGAGAGTAAACATGGTCTAGTAGTGGGGTCCTTGATCTGAAGATAGACCCTACCCAGTTGTAGTCTGAGTTCTGCTTTAAACATAGCCTTGGACAGATTGTATGACATCTCAAGCCTCCATTTCCAAATCTGAAGAATGAGAAGGTTGGACAAGATGATTTCTAAAATCACTTCTAGGCTTAACATTCTAGAACCCTACATATTAAGAATTCAATATTCACTGGTAAGATGTGCCGCTATACCATGCAAATAGGACACTCATGAGGTGAGCCCGAAGTGGCTTTCAATGGGGTGGAAAAACTCACCCTTGCATGAACCCCTTCTGTCCCTCAGTACTCATTCGAGAGATGGCCAACCAGGGGGTTAAAAAAAAAAAAGGATTGCGTATGTTTTGCCATAAATGCATTTTCTCATCTGGCTTCTTATTGCTAGTAGAAACATATAATAAATACTAATTAAAATAACCTGATGTTGCATTTTTTATCTTGACAAATGGCTCATCCTCTATCTTTACATAAACAAATTAGAAAAATCATATGAGGATAAATGGCTCTATAGAGAGTAAGAATACATGAATACACTGTGCATTTAGTATATGCCACAAGTTATACTGTGGGCCTGTGATTGCAGCTATTCCAAATGTAATTACCTCAGTCACCCCCCACTGGGCAGGGACTCTTAAGGTCTGCTCAGCTTCTAGTGCATGGCTGGTGCTCAATAAATGACAAATGCAATTATAATAATTAATAATTCATATATTAATAATGTAATCCCTTTCCCCTAGCTCAGTAATTGCCCGCCAACCTGCCATGCATACACAGGCATAGGGGCTTCCTGATGCCCCGAAATTTCTCCAGATGTTCATAAAGCTGTGACCAAAGGTCACCTTGAAGAGGGGATCACAGCTGCCTGTGAGTCTAACAAAGATGGCTGGTTTAAGTGCTTCATTTTCTTCCTGTCTCCTTCCCATTACAAATATTTGCAACTGTCTTTGAGATCCAGCTGATAGCTGCTAGGTTCCCCTTTGCCCGTGTGGAAACAGGGCAGTTGTGATACCAAGTCTCTCCCAAGCACCTTCTTCTTAATCCCAAACCTGCAAAGGGTTTAAGAAACTACCATGTGCATCCAGACCCTCCCTGTCAGATCAGGATGCATCCCCACAGCACAGAGCCTGAGAGTCTCCTTCCTGCTTGTGCACGGAGCCCCTTATCTGGGGTGAATTGGTGAACTCGGTTCGGCAGATCCTCATCCCACAGCGAACAGATTGTTCATTTTGGAGACAGTCGCAAAAATCAAAAGCTCAAGCAGATTATTAATATCCTAGCAAGTCTTGCCAGAAGAGGGCTAATGTTGATCTCTTTATCTCATCTGTGTTTTCTTTTTTCCGGTGTTCTTTGATTTTTCACAATGCAGGTAATTCTACTCTGTTTGATCAGAACTCACTCAAGTTGCCCTAATGAATTTCAATTGCCAGTTTATTTAGTTTTCCAATGGCCTCTCCTCCCCGGACATTCCACACAATTTGCAAACTGAGATTAAAACGCAGCGTTTCTGACCGCACCGCCCCCCCAAAAAAAAAACACACACACACCCCATCTGTCTGCTCTTCCTCCAAACATCCCGGGTTTTCTGTCATAATGAAGCCGCATCCAGCAGGCAGGAGAGAGGCTGACGTCATCAGACAACTCTCTAATCCTTCTGGAGCCCAGAAATGACTGACCTTTTGTGATGCATAAAATCCACTCCTACAACCTCACTGGAGGGACCCTAAGGCAAAAGAGTCCCTGAAGCGAGCATCCTGCTCCTTACAAATTGTTTTCTCAGGTTGTTTCCTTTCAAATTTTCCCCTTTTTTTAGATTCCAAGTAAAACCAACTAAAACATAGCTTCTGCTTTCACCTTCAAAGGACAAAATAGACATTAAACCAAGTTTCAGATTTTGTTTTCCAGGAGCTGACCAGATCACAGTCATCAAGATAACGTTAAATTGGAGAGCTCTGCTCAGCCTGCTGTTCACACAGATCACCCCCCATCACTGATGGCAGGAAAACCAAGTTCCCGGTTTCCACATCTGCACAAATCTGTGTCGCTTCTGTCTTCAGAGCTCCTGGTGGAAGTCCTCCAGATACGTTTTCAGTACATTTTATGCCTCATGGGGCTGACGATGAAGCTCCTGGAATATGAGCTTCTCTCTGTCTTAAGCTACCAGAACCAAGGACTCTGTGTCAACATCCTCTGCAGGACCCCTGAAAACATCTTTGCGTCTCCATTCTTTGTTCTCCTGAATTCGAAACTTCTCATTAAACCAATGCCATCCATAAGAGAAAGCCAATAGAGCAAACTCATCCTCTTTCCCTATAAATCTGCTCTTCCTGTCATGTTCTTTATACTAACCCAGGGACACCAGCATTCTCCCACTCCAAGGGTTGGCAAACTCTTTCTGTAGAAGGCCAGAGAATATTTTAGGCTTTGGGGCCATATGGTCTCTGTCACCAGTCCTCATCTCTGCTGTTATAGGGCAAAGGCAGTGATAGATGATACATAAATGAATGTGTGGCTCATTCCAATAAAAATTCATTTACAAAAACAGGTGTGCAATGGACCGAATGTTTCTATCCCCCTCAAAATTTACATGTTGGAATCTTGAACCCCCAAGGGGCTAGCATTTGGAGGTAAGGACTTTAGGAGCTGTTAGGTCATGAGGAATGGATTAGTGTCCCTATGAAAGAGATCCCTCGCCCCTTCCATGACGTGAAGACACAGTGAGAAGGCCCCACCAGACACCAAGTCTTCCAGCATCTTCAGAACTGTGAGAAATAAATTTCTATTGTTTATAAGCTATGCAGTCCATGGTCCATAGTATTTCATGATAGCAGCTAGGATTTGGCCCTAGCATTATAATTTTGTTCAACTCATGCCACCAGAAACCTGGGAATCCAAGAAGGAATCCAAGTTTCCTTCCTTCTTTCTCCCCATATATCCATTCAATAGATGAGTCAGTCAACCTCCTAAATATTTCTGAGAGCCACCTTTCTTTGCCATCTTTACGTCTTACTCCACTTTAAAGAAATTGCAACTGCAAATTTTTATAGAAGATGCAAAAAGACAATGGGAAACGGCACCCTTCCAGTAAAATCAATAATTTTCAAAGAAAATTATTCATATATCAAAGGATTACAGAAAAAATTGCTTACTGCATTTCATCAAATCCAAGATACCACTGATTGTAAGATGCGCATTATTTTATGCATACCACTAAGAAAGAAAAATGCTGCCAAAATTATAATCAAAGCTTCCTTACCACTTGGAATTTTTATTTTATAATTCTTGAAAAAAACTATTTTAGATGTAGACAGCATTGATTTGGGGTTTTTTGGTTTTGGTTTTTGTTTGTTGTTGTTGTTTTGAGGTGCTGGGGATTGAACCCAGGGCCTTGTGCATGCGAGGTAAGCACTCCACCAACTGAACTATGTCCCCAGCCCAACAGCATTGCTTTTGTTGTTTATCAGTCCAAATACACACACACACACACACACACACACACACACACCACATATCATAGGTTAATGTATCTCTAAAACTCCTTGACATGTGGAGTCCAATTCATGCATGATTTTCCCTCTGAATCATGGAAGGCTGCAACTTTTAACCCCACATTCTCTGCATCATCAAGAGTGATGAGAATGAGGCGTGTCCCAAGGGTGTGCCACAACTGTGTCCAAGAGTCTCCCCTGCCCCTGACACTCTTTCAGCAAGTTTTGATACTGCCTTTTTATTGATCGTACTGGAAGGTGTCAAGGGAATGTTTTCTAAAGACAGCCAGGACCCACACTCCTTCCACAAAGAATCCTTTAACAGTTTGTGGCTTAAAACATGGAGGACTTAGGGGCTAGGGATATAGCTCAGTGGTAAAGCACTTGCCTACCATATGTGAGACCCTGGGTTTGAGCCACAGCCCTGAAAAAAAAAAAAAGAGTCTTGACAGTTGCACAGTCCTGTCACCAAGAGAGCAAATTAAAATGCCCACCCTGGCAGTGACAACTGCATCTTGAATTTTGCCTGGCAGACAGTGATTACAAAACAAGGTCAATTTTAGAGATGTTCTTGTCAATATTTTTTAAATGCACATCTTATCATCCATGAAATATGGTACATGTTTTAAGTTACAGCCTATGTTTATGGCATGTATGTGGCTCTTCTCATGTTCTTCCCACTTCAACCAGCTTTTATGTTTGACTAACTACTAGAGTTTCTGCCGTACCTGTTAATGCCAAATAGTAATTTAACAAAAAAATGTGTCTCTTAGAGGTGAGTTCTGGAGCTTATGTGCCTCTCTTTGGATGAGGGTGCCACCAGCAAGTCACATTACTATATTAGTTTGTCTTGTTGGCGCCACTATTGGCAAACAAGAGAAAAAAGAAACTAATTTTACCTCCAAAACTCCCCTCAATGTGTTGGAACAATTCTTGTTTCCCTGCTGATTTGGTTTGAAGAATAAAGTGTTATGCTTATCAATATTGAGTGTCCCCAAAAGCTCATGTGTAAGACAATGCAAAAAAGTTTAGAGGTAAAATAATTGGGTTGTGAGAGCTTTAACCTAATCAGTGAGTTGATCCCCTGATGGGATTAACTTGTTGTGACTATAGACAGGTAGGTTGTCACCAGGGCATATCTTTGGGGTGTCTATTTTGTGAAAAGTGAGCTTAGCCCTTCCAGGCTCCCTGTCCCACCCCCTCCTTCCGATGAGGTGCCCTGTGCTACTTTCCTTCACCGCACACTCCGCCATGATGTTCTGCCTCACCTCGAGCCCCAAGGAATGGAGCCAGCCTTTGATGAACTAAGACCTCTGAAACCGTGAGCCCCAAAATAAACTTTTCCTCCTCTAATTATTCTTGTCAACATTTTGGTCACAACAATGAAAAAGTTGACTGAAACACAAGTCATGATGGCAAAATGAGAATTAAGGGCTAGGGATGTGGCTCAGTGGTAGAGCACTTGCCTAGCATACACAAAGCACAGGGTTCCATCTCCAGCACCACAAAGATAGATAGATAGATAGATAGATAGATAGATAGATAGATAGATAGATGATAGATAGATAGATAATAGATAGATAGATAATAAATGGATAGATAGATGATAGATAGATAATAGATAATAAATGGATAGATAGATAGATAATAGATAGATAATAGATAGATAGATAGATAGATAGATAGATAATTAAGATTCTCAGGCCCAATTTTTCTAGTCCAAAGAGTATCCTATGACTCGAGTTAATGAAGTATTGTAGGATCCATGAATTTCAAAAGGAAAGAGCTAAGACTCAGAGGGGAAAAACCCTCAAATTCTGTGATATTGGAACATCCTTCCAGATACCCCTTTAGAAGAGATCCATAAAGAAAGTATTGGGGCTTTGAGGCCTGTGCAGAACTCAGCTCCCCAACAGAAACTTGAACTGGCTCTGCTCTGGTTGGAGTATGATTTGTCCTCTCCAGAATTCATGTTGAAATCCTTAAGAAGAATTAAGGCCTTTCTTGCCTGGATTAATTACTAAGAGAGCAGGTTGTCATCTATTTTTGTCTCTTCCACATGCACCCACTTGTTCTTCCTCTTTTCTGCCATGTTCTGACTATGCAAAAGTCCTCACCTGAAACTGCTCCATGTCCTCAGACTTCCCAACCTCCAGAACCATGAGCAACATAAACATCTGTTCTTTATAAATTATCCAGTTTGGGGTATTGTCTTATAGCAACAGAAAACAGACTAAAACTAGCACCAACTTCCTGACAGAATGAGCTACCGTTTAGCTATTGCCACTTACATAACCATAGAGCTACCAGGGCACTCAGAGAGCAAAATTCCTAAAGTTCCACTGGGAAAACTGAAAAAAAAAAAAAAAACCTGTATTTACCTGTGGTGTCATTCTTGGTCATAGGCAGCCTGTCCAGCCCTTAAGCCAATGTCTTACTTCCCACACCTTGTGACCCTTGCTAGCAAAATCCTTCAGTTCTTCAGTAAGACAGATGTTGTTTTTTTTCTTTTTGTTTGTTTTGTCTTTTGTTTTGGTTATTAAAATAAAATGCCACCCCCCAACAGTAGAATAGGAAATCATCTTTTTTTTCCCCTTTGAAATGCTGATGAGATTGGTGCTGTCAAGAATTCCCTGAGACCTCTTCTTTTAAGCTTTAAATGGAATTACTTAAAGCACTTGAAAAAAATAAAGACTATTGTTTGATTGCCCTGTGTTTCTAAGTATATGGCTGCGATTTGGGCAAGAAAGGCAGCTCAGGCAGTGGCTGGAGAGGAAACAGAGCCTCCGATGCTAGCACCCAGAATCAGAAGCCCTCCTGATAGAACAAAGCTAAACAGGAGCTCCTACCACCCGTTTTCATATAAACCCACATAATCCTGGGCGGAATGACTTTCCTGTAGCCAGGAGATTTGCTGATAGGTGTGAAGTGATGGGGGTGGGGTGGGGGGCAAGAGGGAAAGAGGAAGGTGGGGGTCACTTTTCTCTGTCTCACTTGGGCTGCAAATTTTCTGGGCTATACGACCGTGACAATTGATTTATTTTTCATTTAATACAGATTTATTCTGTGAAGCTTTGAACACTCACTGACTCGGAATGGAGAATTTTCGGTTTAGCAAAGCAAACGCTCAATAAGTATTATTGAATATGAAATTTGTTAATCTGCACTATCCCTGTTCGGAGATAACCATATTTTCTGCTGCCCCATTTGACAGATCTCCAACCTCGAGCATTGCAGTGTTAATCTGAAATGATAAGTGATCAAAGCTCATAATCTATTTTCTTTCAGACAAGACTGACATTTAAAAAAAAAAAAAACATTCTTCAAATCGCCCAAAGAAGAAGTCGGGAATCCCTGGGGAATCTAATCAGATCTATTACGCCAAGTAGGAGGACACCCCTGCCCCCAACCCCTCCAGAAAAGATCTCAAGGAAGTAGAAATTAAATTGCCAAGCCTAATGGATTCCCTGTGTGACTAAATCGTGGTATTGTTTCTTATGTTTGAGGAGATGCACAAATTTCACGGGCAGGCTTAGATGCTCCTGCTTGGACAGCTGCTGCTCTGCTCCCGTGTCTAAGGTCAGGTTCATCCACGGTGGAGCCCAGCAGTTCTTACTCAAGTGGGCTGAATGCATGAAAGGGTTTTCTGTTGACATTTTTCTGTTGCTTCCAGGAGACCCCTTCCCACCCTGTCTCAGGGAAGGTCCCACCCCTTCCCCTTCGTGGTGGGAGGTGGAGGCGATTAAAGGACTGGGGTAGATGAAAGTTCTTTGATCTGAGAGTCTGAATAGCCCAGAATGGCTCAGGATCACCCACGTGTGCCAAAGGCACCCAAATGCCCTTTACGGTATCCAAACCTCACCTTTATTTTCAACCACTTGTTTCTTTGGGTTCACTATTTCTGCAAAATCCAAAGAGAAAATGAAATAAACCATTTCACTCCTTTTGGGGGAAGTGGTGTCAGAAAAATCCACAGATAATAATAACAAGCTTTAGACCTTCCACTTTTCCTTTCTGGTATTCTGGAATTGGTCACCCTGGCCTTCCAGCTACACCCCCAGTACAAAATCTCAAGGAGCCTTTGACACCGTGGGTGTACTATTTAATTCCCTTACTCTTCAATTCCACTTACCACATTTTAATATTTTTAAAATATATATACTTTTTTAGAAGTCATCATTTAAAATACACTAAATCATGAAACAAGTGTAATTACACAATTCTCTAATTGTACACATTTATAGGCATAATCTTTTGTTGTTGTTGTTGTGCTGTGGATAAAAATCAGGGCCTCACCTACACTAGGCAAGTTTTCTACCATTGAACTACATCCCCAGCCCTATATGCATAATTTTAATAGTACAAGATGGAACTTAATTTTTTTTTCAAATTGGTTATAAATAGGGTTAGTATTTTTTGAGCAATAAGGTGAATCTCTTTGTCAGAATTCAGGGACCATATCCTCTCATTCCTTTTTATGAATCCTAAGCCTATAACACTAAAAATAATTCAGTGACTAAAGTTTTTATTGTTTGTTTCTGAGGTGCTGGAATCAAACCCAGGTTTCTGCACTGCTAGGCAAGTGCTCTACCCCTAACCTACATCTCCAGCCCATGCCTGAAATTTAAAGTTAGCTACTCAGGAAGTCCTTTGTTCTGATCATCTCAACCAGTTTCTATCAAATTATTTCCATTTTCCAGCATTAGTTTTAGTTCTTTTTAAATAAAATTGCTCAAAAAAAGTGTATCCACCTACTAGAGAAATAAGTCAGAATATACAAAAATCCAAATTCTGAAATGCCCAAAATCTCCAAGTTTTTTATCACAAAATAGTCACACTTTGTTGCATTCAGGATTTGGAATGTTCGGACTAGGATGCACAACTAGTAAAATATATGCAAATATTCCCAAAACTGAAAAAACAAAAATCTAAAATCCAAAGCCCCTCTAGTCCCAAGTATTTCCCATTATGGGATGCTCAACCTGGACTGTGACTACATCACACCCTCTTACCTCTCTATCAAGCTATTTTAAATGGGCAAAGAAAAGGGGGAGAGGGGAATGGTCCTGAGTTGAAAGTGAGATGTAAAGAAGTTTGGGAGAATGTGTTTCACTTGGCAATAAGAAAAGCAGAAAGCAGGTGGCCCAGCACACAAGCGTCAGGCTGGTGTGAGCAGGTCAGCCTCAGCCCAGAGCCCAGGAACAAGGATGGGGCAGAACTGGAGTCCCAGGCCAGAGGCCTAAGTTTGCAGGTCCCAGTGAACCAGATCCAGCCCCCATCCCAAAAAGTCAGCTGAGGAGACAAACCGTGTGAAAACAGGAAAGGAATTTATTTTTAGTGTGTCCACAGTGGGGAGAAAAGCAGCAGCCCTGGGACTGACAATTTGTCTCTCTGAGGAACTAATAACAGCCTTGGGGTCATATGGCAAGGGTCAGGGGCTTGCACACTGGTGATCTTGGCCAGGCCACGGTCTGCATGATCATTATCTCAAGATGGTCAGGTTGGGCCTTGTTAGCAATAAGAAAGTTGAGTAAGGGGTAGTTTTGACTCCTCACAAGATGTTCATGTATGAGACCTGTTGTTCCTATAATCCAAGGTGATGGCAGGTGAAAAGGATTCTAGTCCGAAAGGCAAGATGGAGTATTTAGGCCTTCAGGTTTGGGGCAATGACTGAAGACTTCTAGATGCCACTTCAGGGCTCTGAAATAGTACCTCATAAAAGCTCACAGTTGATAATCTATTGGTTATGATTTCCCTGGTGTAAGAGAACCAAATGAAGAACCTGGAAGAAGGAGAGAGAATTTGCCAACTTTCATATGTGCATTCATAAAAAGGATTAAGGAGATACATAAAATGTGGAAAAAGCACAAAACTCAAGTGAGTTGTCTGGGACCTTTTTCACCCAGCGACTACATGAGTTCTCTATTGCGACCTAGATCAGTCTGCTCAGGCTGCTATAACAAAATACCACAGACGGTGGGCTTAATCCATGAAGTCCAAGATCAGCTTGTCAGTATGGTGGTTTCTGGTGAGGGTCTATCTTCCTTACTTGTAGACAATCAGTTTATCCCTGACTACTCGAATGGCCTCCACTGATGTTAAAGAAAGTGAGTTCTCCCAAATCTCTCCATCTAAAGGCACTAATCCCATCAGACCAGAGCTCACCCACTTGACCTTGACCAACCAAGATAACCTCCAAGGCCTCACCTCCAAATACCATCACTTTGGGGGTTAGGATTTTAAATATGAATATGAGGGAGGGCCATAAGCATTCAACCCTGATAGGACCACATGCCACAAAACAACCAGCCACAAAAATTCAGAGATAAACAACAACAAACACTTAATTCCCACACACCTACAAGGTTCACAGATCTCATCTGGATTCACTTACACATTTGGGGTCCAACTGGGGCTCAGCTCATTTAGACCTGCTAAATGGGGACAGCTCAGCTGTGTGGCCTATGTCTCTCCCCTCTGGCCCAGTCTTGTTCTCAAGATGGCGGCCGGGGAGCAAGAAAGAGCAAGCCCTTTTTAAGTCTTTGGTTGTGTCACATATGTTTGCTGACTTCCCTTTGGCCAAGGCCAATTCACATGCAGGACCTTCCTGGTAATACACTGCAGCCACTAGATAAGGCTGTCCTTATCAGATGACCTTGGATAAACTCCCCTCTCTGGAGAAGCTTCCACCTCCTCTCTGAGGGCGTTAGGAAATGTGTGTAAGACTCTTGCCTGTTTTGTTGTTCAGAGTGTGTTAATACCATATTTAATGCATAATTTCATCCTACGGATGAAACTGTTAAGTAGTATTTTGGCCCTAGTTAAAGAGTATTATAAGCAATATTTTTTTTCATCCTGGGGGGTGCAAGATTTGAAGTCTACAGCATTCAATTAAATCAAGACTTAAAGAGTCAGAAAGTCACATTCCTTGGCCTTGGTCTCTCTCTGCCATTCATTGTATCGTCTTTCACTGTAGAGGGCTGGAGGTCGTCTTAGGCAAAGTGAAGAATCCAGTGGGGCCTATTTGAACAAATTCTAGTTCTGGAGGGAAAGACAACACTGCATCCTAAAAAGTTACAAGGTGCAGGGAAGGAGAAAGACAAAGGAGCTATTATACTGACATGCTGAAGGATTTTTTTTTTTTTTAATCTAGATGGAGACTTAAACAGAAAATCTAGGGCTGTGAGCTTCTGAGTTGTCAGGATAATTGAGAACACGCAATTCCCTAAAGGATCATGAACTAATGTAGAAGACGTGTATTTTTTTCAGCAGTAGAAACAGGTTGTACCAAAATATCAAATTTAGGGAGATCCCAGAGAGACTATTTGACACACATCTTACTAAGAGTGAAGAATGGAGTCCAGGACCCCAAAGCTGAGCACCTTCACATTGCTATAGTGCCCTCTGGCTGAGGGGTGAAGACTGCAGACACAGTGCAGGGAAGGAGAAAGAGGGGTGAAAGACCAGTGGTCATGACCATGATCAGCCCCCCTTTCAGCAGGGGAGTCAGAAGTCAGCCCCAAAAGGGCCCCAGGCACAAATAGGCAAACTCTTGCCTGAGAGCAACCAAGGATATAAAGCTCTGTCACTGGGGAAGACGCACACCATCATACTTTCCAGAACCCCCTCATGTGTGACTGCTGAGGCAAGCCCAGGCTCTGTTTAAAAGATGCATAAACTGAGCCAGCATCATGGTGCACACCTGAAATCCCAGCCACTCCAGAGGCTGAGACAGGAGGATCAAGAACTTGAGGCCAGCCTCAGCCATTTAGTAAGCTAGCTCCTCAGGAGCCAGACTCTGTCTCAAATTATAAATAAATAAATAAATAGGACTGGAGATGCAGCTCAGTGATAAGATATCCCTGGGCTCTAGACCCAGTATTTAAAAAAAATGCCAGGTGCAATGGTATACAGCTATAACACCAGCAACTTGGGAGACTAAGGCAGGCATATCACAAGTTCAAGGCCAGCCTCAGCAACTTAACCAGACTCCAAATTTTAAAATATAATAAAAAGGGCTGAGGATATGGCTCAGTGGTTAAGCATCCTGTGTTGAATCCCTGGTACAAAAAAAATGTAAATTCTATGCCCTCCAGGAAAGCCCTGACTCTGTTTCTCCATCTATAAAATGGGCCACTCAAATCAGGCTAACTGAGAACAGGTCCAGAATCACTGTCTGGCAAGTTTACTCTACATTTTCCACATCTGCCAGCTGCTGGGATGACCCACTTCCTCTCAGATTGCAAACTACATTGTGTGGGAGCCACTGCCCCAAACAGACAGACTAGCCCAGCCTGGGAGAACTCACAGGCAGGAGGCCATACATGGAAAAGAAGATAAAATACCATCATCAGGGTTGGGAACTTCCTGCGGACATGTGCAGTGATCCTGGCCCACCCCAGCTACCCCATCACTTGCTCCTGTTCCTCTGTGGTGGGATGAGGCACACAGCCCTGCCGGCCTGAATGGACACTGCACATTGACCTACACAGTGACTCAGACAGCACAAGCAGAGGCTGCCATACTGGTCACCAACGCCGTGTAGAGCAGGAGAGCACCTCCCAGCACCGTGACAGCCATCGTGGAGAAAGCACTAGAGAAGAGCAGGATGAGCAACTCCAAGTCTGGTATAAAATCTCCTGTGAGATAGGACAGCAAATAAAACCTCACATAAGTTATGAGCTAACAGGCATTTGCAATTTGATCCCATGTTTGTGTGTCTGAGGAAAACTATAAGGAAATATAAAGGTTTTACCCAAAAGCAGCCGAACAAATCTGCCTCCATGTTATATATTCGCTTGGTGCCTTTTTTTTTTTTTTTTTTTTTTTTTTGCTATTCATTTGATTATTAACCTGAAGGGGTTTGAAAAATAAAAAAGATAAATGTTAGTAGATACCCTTCAGTTATATCAGAAAACCACTCCAACCTATAGAAAAACACAAACACAAAAAAGGAAATCAGAGAAATGCAGGAGTGTCCTTCCCTCAGAAAGCAATAACATCTCCACCTCCACCCAGCGAGGCCGGTTCTCTCCCTTATCTGCCGCAGCCCCTCAGCTGTCACTCAGTTATTCTATCAGTGGATGGACATTGTCCTGAACGCCACAAAATGGGCTGCTTTTCTACTAAAAGGAATTCAATAAGAGTGAAATACATAAAAGCCTGGTGCTTATAGATTTTTATTATGATTCTTTTCAACCAGGCTTTAAAACATTCTCTGATGTTGGGAGAAGCAGAACCGATGTGCCTCGCAGGACGAGACAAGGTGTCAGAAGACAAAGCTGGCACGTCTCTTCCAAGACAATCCCTTCTGAAAAGAAAAGGCCCACCTTTCAGAGGAAGTACACTCAAGTTCAGCCTCACCTCCCTGTGCTCCAGGACAACTTGCTTTGTCAGTACCCAAGATGGTATTAGATACCAAGGAGGTGGTCCCCAGGAGTTGTGTCTTTTTATGAATCTTTCATGAGAGCAGTTCTTTTCTTAAGCAGTGGTAATCTGTTTGATGCTCATAGAGATGGATGAGGGACCTTGGGTGTCAGCACAGAACCAGACAGATGGCAATTGTGACAATAAATAATCCTAATGCTTTTCACTTTCGTGGCCTTGACAATTCAAGGGTCTCAAAACACAGCAGAAACTTAGAATTATTGGGAGAGGGCATCTCATCCATCCTTCCAATGTCTAATTCACAGCTCAGACTAAATGAGACCCCCCTCATGAGCCCTTGGCCCCTGACTGCTGCCTTCCTGTTGAGAACACACTCCCGTGCAGCCCTGGACATGGGAGGTGACTTCTTCATTGCCCTGGGAGTAATGGAAACTTCAAGACTCCCAGAAAGAGGATGCACTAGGTTCCAGAGCCTTCCTGGTGAATTGAATTGAGTAAGCTGAAGAGAAGTAGCCAAGGGCAAGTTGGGCACCATCCTGGCGGAAAGCCACTTCTTCTGGCCACATAAACCCATGGCAATATGCACACCCTGGCTGTCCTGTTTTTTCCCGGAATCTTCATTCCTGATGGACTGCCTCTGGGAGGTTAGGCCAGGGGTTCTTACGTGTTGATCCCTCTTCATGGGCTATTAGACAGGATCTGGCATGAGATGGCCAGCAGCCACTCATCTCACCCTCCGACATCCAGAGGCATGATAGAGCACTTAATGCAGGAGAGTATACCAGACTCTCCAGATGTGGGTGGAGAGAAAAGAGGACGGAACCCTCTGTGCTGAGAACAAGGCTAGAGGTAGTAAGGAAAGGAAATGAGGTTTCCTTTCAATTTCCCTCATCCTTCCATTTCCAGTCCTCAAGAATGAGTTTCGGGTGAATGTCTTGCAAACCCAATGCAGATGTATTATTTGACTTTTCTTATTTCAAAGGGTTCTAGGCCTCTCTGGAATTCCCTGCCTCCTCAGGGGAAGACTCCGTTCCCTGTGCCAGCACCACCTCTCCTTTTCCTCAGGAGAGCTCCCATGAATCTTACTTGCATCTTCAGGCTCATCTCCTTTGACAAAGATAATCTTGTCTTGATTAGAAAAGCTGAAACTAGCCAGGTGCAGTGATATATGCCCATAATCCCAGTGGCATGGGAGGCTGAGGCAGGAGGATTGCAAGTTAAAGCCAGCCTCAGCAAAAATCAAGGCACTAAGCAGCTCAGTGAGACCCTGTCTCTAAATAAAATACAAAATAGGGCTGAGTTGTGGCTCAGTGATCAGGTGCCCCTGAGTTCAATCCCCACTAGCCCCTCACCAAAAAACAGAAAACCTGAAAATATCCCCCATTCATACAGATCCTTAGTAATACCCTTGTTCTTAAGATCCAAATAAAAGAAGGAGCTTTAAAATTTGACAAACACTTTCACTTATTCTTTCAATTAAAAAGTCCTTACTATGCAATCAGAAAACGGACCCTGAAATAACCAGCAACTAAATAGCAGCTGCTAATAAGTTATTTTAAAAAATAATTCTAGGGGCTGGAGTTGTGGCTCAGTGGTAGAACGCTCGCCTAGAACATGTGAAGCCCTGGGTTCGATCCTCATCACCACATTAAAAAAATGAAGGTATTGTGTCCAAATACCACTAAATAATAAATTTTAAAAAAAAGAATTCTACATCACATATAACCAGAAGAATGAGAAGATATACTCCATTATACATGATGCGTCAAAGTGCATTCTACTGTCATGTGTAACTAATTAAAACAAATTTTTAAAAAATTTTTAAAGAAGCATTTTCTATATAAGTCTTGTTGGTGGCTCAATTATACTATCCTAAGTATCAACATAGTCAGAACTAAATCCAGAAATCATTAAAACAAGATAGAAAAAAACTAATGTCACCGTTTTCAAAAAACACAACTGCATCCCAAAGGCCCACTTAATAGCTAGTGCACAGCCTACCTCAGACCAAGTCCAAGGATAGAAGTGTGGCACTGCCCTGCCATCTGGTGGCCAAAAAGTGAAATTACCCTGAATGATCAGTCCAAAGGTGGAGAACATAGATGAGTCACAGGTTAGAGTCCAGTAACCATTAACAAAACAGTTTTGTCCATGAGAAGTGAAAGTAGGAATCCTGAAAAAAATAAATCCAGTTTTGAAGAGTCTTCTTCATTAAGCCTCACAGGCATGAATGAAAGGCTCTTAAATTGATTACTTAAATGAGCCTGTCTGGTTACCAAACAGAAGTACATGAAAACAGCAGGTATTAAATATGCAAACCTCTTTGATCATTAAAAAAAAAAAAAAAAAAAAAAAAACTGGACACCCCTCCATGCTATGCATCTCTCTCTGTTGGTGAAACCATTACAAGATGAAGAAGGGAAGCATGACCAGGTCACTCTGAGAGCCACTTGCGAACATATTTAAATAATTACAGTCTGTATGAGTCACCATGCAAAAGTGGCCATGGGAGTTTGGAAAATCAAACCCCCCTCGCCTCGCAAGCACATCTTTCATTTCTCCTTCCTTGGAGAGTCAAACTGCACTTCAGCATATTTAAGACCTGAAGTACAGAAAGTAGTTTAACTGCTTAACTCAGCAGCTCCCAAATTTCTTTGACCTCTGAGTAGATTGGTTTTCCCCCCATTAGTTTTTGTTGTTGTTGTTCTTGTTCTTGTTCTTGGGATTTTAAAAAAAATTGTTGGTTGATGGATTTTTAAATGTATAATCCAAAGAATTTATAAAACACAAGTTTAAGTGCAAATGCATTCTCTGTTCTACAGTTAGCTGGGTGATGTTTTGTAACTTCTTGTGTCTTAATTTCTTCATATATAAACCAAAACCAAAAAGGGTAGAGAGAAAACAATATTTTACTGCAGGTGTTTCTAAGCTCTGTTATTGTTCCCCATACCCAATTTTCGACAACCTTGCACTGTAGATTATCCAAGACCATTCATCTGAACTACCCCCCAAATATAGCCAAGGATGGCACACACTTATTCCCTTCTCCTCCTCAAACCTAAGGAGGCTGTGAAAGAATAATAAAAGGGTATTAACTCCTAAGAACCAAAAAGAATGAGAGAAGGTACAGCCAGAGGCACTCAACTTCAAACAATGTTTGAAGACAAAGCAGATGAAAAATACCAGCATAAAAAAATGAAGGAAGTTACAAACTGAGACAAATGGTGTTTTCCAAAGATAGCCAAAATACTTTCGCCCATCTGTGTTTTCTGCAATGTGACTTTGATACTATTCCATCAAAAAATGTAGTCCAGGCATAGTGGGGCATGCCTGTATTCCCAGCAACTTGGAAGACTGAGGTAGGATGATTTCGATTTTGAGGCCAGCCTCAGCAACCTAGTGAGACCTGTCTTAAACTAAAAACATAAAAAGAGCTGGGTGTGTAGCTCAGTGGTAAAGTACCCCTGGTTCAATCACCAGTACCTGCCCCCAAAATGTAGTCCATTTCCTCCCCCAATTGAATCTGGGTCAGCCTTAATAACTTCCCTATAACCCATAGAAATCCTACAGTTCTTCCTTGGTTCTTGGAAAACTTGTCCTCCAGAACATTCTTGAATGCCAGCTGCCATGCTGTAAGGAAGCCCAACCCATGTGAAGCAGCTATGTACAGGTGCTCTCGTCCACAGACCTAGCTGAGCACAGCCTTTGAATCATCCCAGCTCAAGGAGTAGGTAGGGGAATAAAGAAAACACAGGATGTGAGGACGATCTGACTACGACATCTGTCAAGCCATGGATCGCCAGGGTTGATTCTGTTGATCTGGTTGGCTAGGCAAGGGTCCTCTTCCTCCCTCACTGCTCCATATGCATCCTTCCTAAAGCTGCATGCTCCGTCTGAGAGGATGGCCTTCCCCGATAGAGGAAAACCATTCTTTGGTCAAAGGTATACTAGTAGCTACACTCTCCTGCTAGAACCTCCAGACAAATTCTCAAGACAACTCAGACAGAGATATCTTCCCTGAACACCTTACAAAAAACAGTACACTCACCAGGTGCAGCGGCGCATGCCTGTAATCCCAGCGGCTGAGACAGGAGGAGTTCAAAGCCAGCCTCAGCAACATCGAGGACCTAAGCAACTCAGTAAGAACCTGTCTCTAAATAAAATATAAAATAAGGCTGGGGATGTGGCTCAGTGTCCAAGTGCCCCTGAGTTCAATCTCTGATAACCTCCCCCCCAAAAAAAAATAGTATACTCATTCTGTTTTATTTTTACTCATATCCATAATAAAATTCATTCACTTACTATCCTCCCTTGCTGGAATATAATATTTTTAAGTGCAGGGAACTTTATCTTGTTTAGCACCACATGTATCCCCCAACATGAAGAATAATGCTTGGCACACTAAAGGAACTCAATAAGTATTTGGTGACTAAGACAATCAGCAATCAATGCAAGGAACAAAATAAAACTCCACAAATGTTAATTAACATTCTCAGAGAGATACATAGCATCCATGTGACAAAAATTAGAAAGTAGTGGATTAGAAGAATCCGGGCAGACAAGAACAAATAGGGTGTACTAGAGTTCTTGCCTAGCATGCACAAGGTCCCAGGTTTGATCCCCAGCCCTGCAAAAGAAGAAAAAAAAATGGAATATAGATGAGCAGTGAGGATATATTTAGGAAGATGGGCATACACCAAGCTGGAGAACCCTGAACCCCACCAGATACGGAACTCAAAGTGTGGGGGCAGGGTATCTCAAGGGCAGCAAAGGACCAATGGGTTGTGTGATTTTTCTTGAATATTTGGAAGGCATTACAAATATTACAAGCCATTTCAACAGATCTTATTGAAAAGAGCTGTTGAAGTATTTAAAAGAGAAAAGTCTTTTTGAATGGTAGGTCAAGCTAAAAAACAGATTTTTTTCCAAAGCAAATTTATTCAAGAATGGATAATGCAATGGGAGTATGGCTTCCTTAGTAAACTGTGTGCATATTCAAGGCATTTGGGGCAGTGGGAAGTTTTTAAAGGCAAATATGGAGGATTACACAAGTTGTTTAGAATGATAACCCTTGGCTACAAGGATTAATAGCAAGGGTGGCATAAATCCAAGGTTGAACAGGCAGTTGAGCAGATATTCCTGCAGAAGTCTTTTCTGTGCAAAGCTGTGGCCCTGGCAGAGTCTTTGTGATAGTTCTTTTTATCAGGTTTGTGTATATGAGATTCCCTCCTTCATAACCTTGGCTTCATTATTTTTTTGTCAGAGTTTAACATAGTGACCTCATTTTGATTCTGACAATTCGTTTTATTGTTATTGTTTTCTTTTTCCTTCCTTCAGGACTGGTGACTGGAGATTGAACCCAGGGCCTTGCACATGCTCGGCGAGCTCTCTATGCTGACTCTAACAACTTTCATAACTGGTAGGTCCATAGAAAATGACAAAAATTTAAAAATTCACAAAGTTATTAATTTCAGAAAAAGCAAAACATTGTACAATTTTACCTAATACTAACAACTTATGACTATCACTTAACCCCCATGGTGAAAAGATCAGAAAGAGAAAGGCAAGGTGTGGGAAGAGTGGTAAAAAAGGAGCTAAACTGCTGGGCACAGTGATACTTACAATCCCAAAGGCTCAGGAGGCTAAGGCAGGAGGATCGCAAGTTCAAAGCCAACCTCAGCAACTTAGGGAGACCCTCAGCAACTTAGCAAGAGCCTGTCTCAAAATAAAAAATAAAAAGGGCTGGGGATGTAGCTCAGTGATTTAGCGCCCCTGGGTCCAATCACCAGTAAAAATAAATAAATAAGCTAAATCTTCAATCACAATGAAAAAGCAGAGAGACATGTCCAAAATAGATAACAAAATGTATAATAATGTTACAAGCTTAATACAGATAAAACAACCATAATATTCTAAACCAGAGCTTCTGGGAAGCAGAATAAACAGGAAGAAGATGAATACTTTTCTTTATAAGGCTTTTGGTATTCATGAATCTTTCAACTATATGTGTATGTGTATTTTTTTATTTTTTTAAATACATTTTTAAAGGAAAAGAAATATATTAGAAGGAAAGAGATTTTTTGTTTTGTTTTTTGGGAGTGTACCAGGGATCAAACTCAGAAGCACTTGACCATTGAGCCACGTCCCCAGCCCTATTTTGTATTTTATTTAGAGACAGGGTCTCACTGGTTAACGCCTCACTTTTGCTGAGGCTGGCTTTTCACTCTCAGTTCTCCTGCCACCGTGTCCGGCTGGAAAGAGATGTTTAAGAAGATGTGGCAGTGTCAGGTAGTAAGATTCTGGACATTATTCTGCCTCCTTCTTTTTCACATTTTCCAAATTTTCTACAATAAAAATATAATACATTTTAATGCAAAGTTTCCCAATAAAAATAAAGAATGTATTTACAATACTTTATGTTCAGTGATAACCCCAAAACATTGGTATGTGTAAGAAATACCTTGGAAGTTACTTAAAATGCAGAACCCCAGGCCTCACCCACTCAAATTCAGGACCTTTCTAGAGAATCAGAAGTGATCCACTAGAAATGTTATAGTTCCCACCCCTTATATAATTCAAAATATAAAACTATACAAAAATAAGAAAGTGATTTTTTTAACTTTCTTAGTTAGCCAATATGTGATAACACACAATGGATATGAAGTTTAAATAGTCATCTTTCTGCACTGGGCTATTTTCTACCAGGTGTATATATGTGTGGCCACATAGGGCTCTGCACTGCCCCAGAGCTTGAAGCAGGTGCCAGGCCTGGCTAGGGGCTCATCCCACCTGGCCAGACTTGGGGGACACAGATCTGCACTTGCAACATGCTCCCCAGGTGATGTGGTGACTGGTCCTTGTACCTTTCAATCCATTCTAGATCCAGTTGCCTTCTCCACCCACAGCTCTGAGGCCACTCTGCCACCAGAGGGGTGAGAGAGATGCTTGACAATTTCCCGGAAAGTAGAATTGGCTGCGAGCAAGCAGCAGCCAGTAAACTCAACCAAGGAAAAGTTAAACACACTGAAAATGTTCGTACACCATTCACTGATGCCCACCGCCACCACCACCGAGGGGCTGGCACAGAGGGCTTCTGAAGGCCAGGAGACGGCTGGATTTCAAGGTTCCTTGTATCAGAATGGTGTTGCGCAGAGAGACTTTGCCACCATTTTCCCCTTCGCCTACTGCCCTCAGAGATAGTTAACTATGTTTGGAAACATTTTTGTGTTTTAATTGGGGACTGGAGGGTGAGATGCCATGGGAATCAAGTGGGCAGAGGCCAGGCACACTGCTCCAATTCCTACAATGCTCAGAGCAGCTTTTCCCACCCGTCATCCACACACACCAGTAAAGAATGATCCAATCCAGAATGTTAACAGTGCTGAGGTTGACAAGCCATGTGCTAGAACCTGTGGTACAATTATTCAAATGAGACACAGAGAAGAGCTGTCCTCTGCTTTGGCTACAATAAAGCTCTATTAGCTATAAATACTTGGCTGATGGGATGTGCTGTAGGTAGGAGTGGAGACCATTTACAGACAGGTCCATTTGCAAGAACCCCCGTGAACCCTTCCCAAGTGAGATCAACACACGCCAAGCGCCACCTCTCCTGGGCAGGCACAGATGTGATCTCATGAAAAACGATGCTCCACACGATATGCTTTTCCTTTAAGTCTTATTTCCCACCAGAAGTTGGAGATGGTAGGGAAATAAAATCTATATACAAAGCTAGTGAGAAAAACAATTTGACAAGTGATGTCCAGTGCTAAAAATAAAGAAGCGTTAGTTCCCTGGTATTAAGGGAATTGCACAGCAAGTTCAAGTTATCAGCATGACCTTTGTTGGAATGAATGGATGTTGCATGCAGTCAAGATATCACAGCAAAAAGATCTGGTAGTTCCATTAGGTTTTGTCATTGTTTATGTACAGTAAAGTCAACAGATGAGGAGTGGGTGGCTATTGAAATTATAATTTGTTAGGTTTTCATGGTTCTCTCTTTTTATCTTTTTTTTTTCTCAGTACTGGGGATTGAACTCAGGGTGCTCTACCACTGAGCTGCAGCCCCAGTCCTTCTTACTTTTTATTTTGAGACAGGATCTTGCTATGTTGCCCAAGGTTGGCCTTGAACTTGCAATCTTCCTGCCTCAGCCTCTCCAGTCACTGACGGCATGTGCCACCACACCCAGGGAGGAGGACATGGAGCTAGGTAACAAGTGAGATTCTTCAGCCAGGCCCAGAAGGTGAAGGCAGAGTGGAGAGCCCAGCCTGCCGACCACATACTGAAGTCCCAAAGCTCTCTGTCATACTCCCTGACATACCAGTGTAGCCACCCACTTCAGGATGGAACCAAGACACAGACTGGGAAAAGACCCCATGGTGTTTAAGGTAAAAACAGAGTAGGACATAATGTGAAAAAAAAAAAAAAAAAGTCACAGGCCAACGAGGCATGCCAGGACCCCAAGGGACCTCACACCCAAAGGAAAAGAATGCTGCTGTCACCAAGGAAGAATCGAAATTAGCCCTCTAGTTTCACTTGCCCTTGGTTGACTTAGAAATCACCAATTTTGGAGGTCACACAGCTGGACAATACATTATTAGTCTCCCACTAGCTTGCTGTAGATAACACCTCTGATGTGTGGGTTATGCTGATAACGGTTGCCTAGGTTACTTTCCGGGGACTTGAAGGCTGCTTTTGCTGAAAACACTGAGTCTTCACTTGGGCCTGCAGATGTCCAATGGAGACTGCTATGGAATGAGAAGCCTTGGCTTCTCTGCCTTCATTTTGTGTCTGTCTCTTCTGCTTCCTTAACTTTGGGCTTAGATTTCTATTCGGCTCTGCATGTAGACATGTTGAACGGGTGAGAAATGTTTTGTGCAGAATTACAGTGCAGGGTTAACTCTACCTAGACTTGAGTAGCCCCCCTTCTCCCCGCTACCAGCAGCATGGCAGAAACTCCAGACCATGAAAAGAGCAAAAAGAGGTGGTACCCAAGCTCCTGGAAGATTTTCCATCTATTCCCATAAAGGATTTGAATATTCCTCCTCTTCATTAGCCAATCCCTTTCCCTCGTTACTCCTGTTCTATAATCTGAAATCCCTCAACTCCCTGGAATTGAGGAGTTGATTTTAGAAGAGCTCCCACGTCTCCTTTCTTGGGACACTGAATAAAGCCTTTCTTTCTCCCCAACCCTTTTCCTTGGGGCCCTAGTTTTTCCATGAGCTGTGCTTCCAAACCTGGATTCGGTAACACTGAGGACCAGGGAGAGGGCATTGGGATGTGTCACCAGGGAGACAGATATGAGCCAAGACTCCCCCTACCTTCACTCCGTACCAACTGAAGTCAGTGATGTAAATACCACAGCCATCCTCACTTGCCTCAGTAGATGGCGTTTGTACCAAGTTACCTGGTCATGATCCATGAATTGTCATTCCTTCCTTGTGTCAGTAAATGTTACTGAGGGTTTACCTGACAGCAGCCCTATCCCAGGCACTGGACAGACTGAGACTTGGTCCTGGAACAGAATGGGAGACACCTCCATAGTAAGAAAGAAAGAAAGAGAGGCTTATTCTGCAGTCTCTGAAGAGAAAGGTATTCTTTTTTTCAGACCCAATGGGGCAGCACTGACACAGAGGTATGAACAGTGTACCTCCCCTCACCCTCACCCACCTCCCCACCTTCTATTTTGTGAGAAGATGCAATCTGGCAGCCCTGGAGAAATGGGATGCAGGAATAAAGGAAAGCACATCTGGATAAGCTGCTGGTTGAAGAAGTAGGATCAGCACCCTGTATCAGTGGTTCTCACCAGGTGAAAACACAGGTATCTGGGCCCCCTGCAGTGCCTTGTGCCCAGCTCAGTATCTGACTGTTAAGTTATCAGGTGGTACTGATGCAGAAGCTGCCAATTGGACAACCAGATTTTTAAGGACCCTTATTTTAGATAAACTATATCACTTGTTTCCCAAGGTCACTCAACCGATGGGTCACATGAAGGATTATGCACACAGAGGCCCAAAAAGAAAGGGTCAGAAGTATCAGGATGACAAGGGGAGAAACATGTAAAGTGATCCCACTGAAAACACCTGTAGTAGAAGAGTAGCAGCTAACATTTAATGAGCACTTACGATATGCTAAGCCCACTCTAAGTGCTTTATGATTTATTTCAACTAAGTCACACAATGACCTTATGGAGTGGGGACCTCAGTACCCCTAGTTTACATAGATAGGGCAATCGAAGCAGACAGAAGGCAAACAACTAGATGGTGCCAAGACTCAGGTAGTTGTAGTAACAAAAACAGCACAGTATTGACATTGAAACAGACACCTGGAGCAAGGGAACAGGATAGAAGAAAGAGAAGTGAATCCATACATCTTCAGCCAACTGATTTTTGACAAAGATGCCAAAAATATACATTGGAGAAAGGGTAGCCTCTTCAACAAATGGTGCTGGGAAAACTGGAAATCCACATGCAGAAGGTAAAATTAAACCCCTATCTCTCACCCTGTACAAAAATCAACTCAAGTGCATCAAAGGCCTAAATGAAAGACCTAAAATTCTGAAACTACTAGAGGAAAACACAGGGTAAGTACATCAAGATCCTGGAACAAGCAATGAGTTCCTGGACAGGTCTCCAAAAGCACCGGAAACAGAAACAAGAATAGACAAATGGATTACATCAATTGAAAAAGTTTTTTCACAGCAAAGGAAACAATCAAGAGAGTGAAGAACGATCACAGAACTATTCTACCAACTATTCTCCTGACCAAGAATTAATATCCAGAATATAAAGAACAAAAGAACAGGTAATCCAGTCAGAAATGGGCAAATGATCTGGATAGACACTTCTCAGAAGAAGAAATACAAATTATCAATAAATACATAAAGAAATACTACCTTTAGCCATCAGGGAAATGCAAATCAAAGCTACAATGAGTTTACATCTCACCTCAGTCAGAATGGCTATTACCAAAAATAATAATAGTAACAAACAGTGATGAGGATGTGGAGGAAAAGAAGCCCTTCTACACTGTTGGTGGGAATGTAAATTGGTACAGTCACTATGGAAAACAATATGGAGTTTTCTCAAAAAAACTAAAACTAGAACTACCATATAATCCAGCAATCCCACTCCTGGGTACACAACCAAAGGAAATAAGTGGACATACAAAAGAGATACTCATATATCCCTGTTTATTGAGGCACTATTCACAATAATCAAGATAGGGAATCAGTGGAGGTACCTATCAACCAATGAACAAAAAAAGAAAATGTGGCATGTATACACAATGGAGTATTATGTGGCCATAAAGAAGAATGGAATCATGTGGTTTACAGGAAAATGGATGGAACTGGAGAACCATCATGTTAAACTAGCTAGAAACAGAAAGGTAAGTATTGCATGTTTTCCCTCATATATGGGGGAGATAGAGGTATGTGGGGAAGAAAGGAAGGAAGGAAGGAAGCAAGCAAGCAAGCTGGTGCGGGCTGTAAGGTAGGTTGGTGTGCAGCACTTACCAAGCATACACAAGGCCTCCAGTTCAATCCCCAGCACCACAAAATAAAAGAAGGAAAGACCTGAAAGTAGACAAGGGACTATTAAGGGAGTTAGAAGAAAAAAGAGGGGGACAGGTAGAAGAAGGATGGATGGCCGTGATCAATGCTGAGTCTTACTAATTTGTACAATTAATATGTTAATAACTACAAATAAATAAACCAAACCTTTTTCTTAAGTCCAGCTCAAGTGCCCACAACCTAACCTGACCTGCTGCTGGCAAAGAAAACCAAACTGGGAACAGAGAAAAGAGAATTTTCTTTCCCTCATGAAACCACCTGTCAGGTTTGGGGACAGCACCTCAAAGTTGCAAGCTAGTCTGTTTGAGAAAGAAGGTGAAAAGGGAAATGTGTTCGTTTTCTAGGGATGCCATAACAAAATACCACAAACAGAAATTTACTATTTCACAGTTCTGGAGGCCAAGATCAAGGTGCCAGCAGAGTTCATTCACTCTGTTGGCCGCGAGCAGGGATCTGTCCCACACCCTCACCTGGATCCTAGTAGTGGCCGGCACGTTGCCATTCCTTGCTCTGTTTCAAGTTTCATCTTCCTGGTGTTCTCTGAGAAAGATTTGCTGCTTGTACAAACTTTTGTCAGGCCTGGAATTTTCTCCTGAGCCTATCTGTGTACTTCCTTGTAAAATCCAGTTTTAGCACAAACCCTGCTCAATCAGGTTAGCAAAACCTCCCACAGAATCTGATTATCTTCAATATCTGACTAAGTTCCTCAACCTCCACCATCCCCCAGGTGATCATCTGATCACCCTGGCCTGTCTTCACCAGAAAATCTATCAGATCAGTTTAGCCAGAATCTCCCTTGCCCCTAATGTTTCCCCCTAGTAATTATCCATCCTCTTCCCCACTCTGATCTCTGGCTAAAATTTCCACTTGTCCATTCTATATTTTGAGTTGAGCCCAATTTCTTTCTCCCACTGTGAGACCCCATTGCAGTTGGTCCCTAAATCTATTGTGATGGTCCTCCCTTGAAAGTCTCCTGTTACCATACTTTGATATTTAAGCAAGTGGCATTGAGCAGTTTTTTTTTTTCTTTAACACCTCCCTGTGTGCATGTCTATCCTATGTCCAAATTTCCCCCTTCTATAAAGTTACCAATCATACTGGACTAAAGGCACACCCTACTCCTGAATGACCTCGTCTTAATTGCATCTTATTGCCCTTATTTCCAAATAAGATCACATCCTGAGGTACTTTGGTTTAGAACTACAACACAACAATTCAGTGGGATGAATTTATTAGGGCACAATCCAATCCAGTACAGGAAGTAAAATCCTCCTGGAACTATCTAAAGACATGAAAAATACCTGGTTAGCCAAGGCCAACCTGCCATATGGTATACACTAAATTGGAAGCTCCATTTATGGAAAAGGAGGACATTAAAATAATTTTTATAATGAGGGTTCTCTTTTTTGCCTAACAATTTCAACTTCAATATTTCTCTCTCATGTTTACTTACCATCCAATTGTGAGGAGGAACTACAGGTAAAAACAGACCACTGGTACCTGCCATTCACCAGTGTGTGCGAACCTTTCTCTTTGAATAGCATTTGAATACAAACTGTGCTCATTTTTGGAGAGCACGGTTGAATTAGACAAGATGGATACGATGATTTCTCTGAATAGAGGTCTAAGAAGCAAAGGTTGCAGATTTCGGTATCACACTGTCTGGAAAAGACACAGCCATCTACTACTTCATTACCAGAGATTTTTATCCACCTCTTTCTATCCCTCCACAGGGGATGGGCCAGACACAGAAAGATGCTGGATCTGAATCATACAAGAAGGTCCCATGACTAGGAATGAGAATAAACAACCTTTCTTTGAGTACAGAATGCACCACTCTAATTATTTGGTGGGAACAACAAGGACATTCTCGAGAACGCCAATTCACATACAATGAAGAAGAATTCCATTTGACTTCATGTACATCATTCTTGTTAGAGGAGGGATGAGGAGGAGACTGGGTTCCCACCTAAGCTGTAAATACCTCATTCATTGTTTCTTGCATTCGCTGTTTATTGAACTCCTAAGATGTGCCAAGTATTGTGAGAGCAATGAGTTGGCAAGTCGGGTTTTACATGCTCCTCTTCTCATGGAGCTCTGTGACCTTGAACAAGCGCTCTTCTTTATGCATTGGCTTCTCGGTAGGTAAGATGAAAATAGAAAATTGAATTTCCTTAAAGAGTTCAATTCAATTCAACCAACATCTACCCGGCCCTTAGATGGATGCCAGAAAGCCTGTTCTGGGATCAATGACTAGAAAGGAAGAAGGAGGATGGACCCTTATGGTGATTTAGAGGGGCCCCCTGCCTTGGAGAAACCAGGAAAGGCAGGTGCGTGAAGAACTGAGCTCAGTGTGCAATAGAGCCACCAACCAAAGGGCCTTATCCTGAGTGCTATGGAAGAACAGAAGAAGGCCCCAAGGTGGGTGGGAGGCATCGCTGACACTGGGCCTTGGGAAGAGTGACTTCTCTGCCAAAGAACTGAGAATGAACAGAACAAGGAGAAGGTGCAGCGCAAGGAAAGGTCCAAGACAGAAAGAGACAAGTCGGGGAGAATGAGGCTTGACAAATGTGGTGCTCCTCAGTGGCGTGGCTCCCAATTCCAGGCCTGCTCATTCTACACTCAGAAATTCAAGACTGCAGGGCAGCAGAGTCAGGAACAGCCAGGCTCCAAGAGTCATCAGGATTACTCAGATAAACCAGTAACTGAAAACCAAAATAATGACATGGGCTGGGAACGGCATGTTACCTAAGGGGACAGCCACTGTCCAGCTTAGCCCAAAGTTTGCCTTAATAGAGGTTTTTTGTTTTGTTTTGTTTTTTTCCCAGAGAAGCTAGAGATAGATTTACACACACACACACACACACACACACACACACACCACACACACATTTATATGAATAGATAAAATATGCATTTATATGAATGTGTGTTTGTATATATCCACATATATACATATACATACATTGCATTATATATTGGAAAGAGAAAGAGAGTTGAGGATAAAAATCTTGCATAAGGCCTTGATTAGTCTGTGAAGAATCTCAGACTAGCCTGGTGTGGTGGCTCATGCCTGTAATCCCAGCGGCTTGGGAGGCTGAGACAGGAGGATCCCAGGTTCAAAGCCAGCCTCAGCAACGTAGCAAGTCTGTGAGCAACCTAGTGAGATCCTGTCTCAAAAGTTTAAAAAGGGCTTGGGGTGTGGCTCAGTGGTTAAGTGCCCTTGAGTTCAATCCTTGGCACCAAAAAAAAAGAAAAAAAAGATTCTCAAACTCCCAGACTCCAAAGTCAATTTGGAAGGAGCAGGTGGGGAAAGAGAAATTACTCAGGCTATGGAGGGAAGAGGAAAGAAAGCCGGGAAGGCACAAAGAAAAGGGTCAGTAATCTGGGGATGAGACATTCTAGCCCGAGAGTATTTTCAAACTGATGAGGAAAGCTGAAACACAAGGAGGCCCTGACACCTGAAGAACAGCAGGAGCAGTCGATGAGATTCAAAGCACCTTGGTACAGAGAGAAACAGAGAATAGAAATTGAAGAAAATCCTTGGAGCCACCACAACTGCTGATGAAATTCAAATGGGTTAGTCCTAAATGGTGGCTTCAAGTGATAAAATGAAAATTTATTACCAGTTAAAGGAAAACACCAACCGGCCCCAAATAAACCTGAAATGAGAAACCGAACCTTCCCCGGCTCTTCCTACCAGCCAGGAGTTCTTTATATCAATAATCAGATTCTTTCTATTAATAATCAAAACATCCTCCAGGCATATTAAAGAACCCAGACGTCAAGCTGTGCCCTGTGGGGCACCGCAGGTGGACATTTGCATATGTCAAGGTAAGAGCAGGTGCAGGGTCTCCAGAGAGAATTCCACCTTATTCTCAGATCTCCCGCCTTTGTGTGCCAAAGCCAAAGGTGAGATGGCAAGCACATGCATACTTCCAAAACAAGCACGCACACGCACATGTGTGTCTCTACGTGTGTGTCTGCAGGTGTCGGTGACCAGTTGGGTTTAACTACTAGTGAGGCAATGGTGGGGAAGAGGCAGGGAGGAGAGAAAGTAAAGGAGTGTTCAGAGAAAAGAAAATGGAGAGTTACTTCTAAACAGAATCTTCCATTTGCACTTCTATTGGTCAAAGAGGAGTGATGTAGCTCTTCTTGGGTTACACCTTAAGAGAATAATGTTTTATTGAAAATGTATATTCTTTTCAAAAACCAAGGGGAAAGCCTCCTATTTAGATGCATGATACAGCCATTAAGGCTAAAGATGCAACAAGATCTGCCTTATTGGGTACGAATGGCCCGGGAAAGCTTTGAGCAGGAATTCCACAAACCCTTAGTGAGTTCAATGGCAGTGAAGCCCAGAGGGGACTCTGGGGGGAAGGTTCACCAGAGCCACAATGTAAATCTCTGTGGCTCAGACCAGTAAACATGCAGTAATAAGAAGTCCCCTCAGCTAGATTGATGAGGAATCGAACCTAATGTTGAGGATCTGTGAAAGGCGAATCTTCAGAATCTGCGAATTCTCTGTGGGCAATGGTTCTCTGAGGCTTCCTCCTCTTCTACCTAAGATTAGCTCCAAAGAGTGAACCATGAGAAATTTATAAAGCAACAATTCTTCATTCAAGGCAGTTCTCTGAAGGAGAGAGCAGTTCTAGAAGGAATAGAACATTTGACCTGAGTGAAAATGAGCAGTCCTGCGGCCCCCAGTTCCAGAGCTCCTCCGCTGAGGCCAGATTCACACATATTAAGGGTTCCCCCCCAAGATTTTGGAGTGTTCTTTCATCTACTTTCTTGAAAAAACTATTTCTGATAACTATTTTTAAAGCTTTTTAATTTTTTTCCTATATACTGCATGCTTGAATCAAAAAGTTCTTTCAGTACTCCTTCCTTAACACTTCCTTAGTACTCCCTTAATTTGGTGTACACCTGTGTGGTTCACCTAATCTACATACCTGACACAGGTACTGTTCTGTGGGCTGCAGATCTGCCCAGACTTAACTTTGCAAGAATAAGGAATAAGAAAGGAACAATGAGTGATGGATCAGAAAGGGCAGGTGAAGCCAGGCACAGTGGTGCACACTTGTAATCCCAGTAGCTCAGGAGGCTAAGGTAGGAGGATCACAAATTTGAGGCCAGCCACGGCAACTTAGTGAGACCCTGTCTCAAAATTAAAAATGAAAAGGACTGGGGAAGTAGCTCAGTCATTGAGTGCCCTTGGGTTCAATCCCTAGTACAGGAAGAACAAAAGAAGAAGAAGAAGGGCAGGAGACCAACAGTGACATCCTGACAGTGACAGGAAGTCTAAGGGGATTCAGAACTTCACAGTACTTCCAGCATGCTGACCAAATATCCGGCAGACATTGAATCACAGGAGGCTCAACATCACTAACCTTTCCTTTGCGTTTTTCTGTTGCCTTGTAGCTTATGAAAGTGAGACTAAAAGTCCTGTCAAGAAATAACTGAGAGCAGAACAAGGCATTTCTATCTAACCCAGAAGAGAATACATACACAGATATAAATTAAATGAGTGTTTGCATCCATCAAGTATGTATTTCTCAGTTATGTTATGAAGGAATCAAGCATAGGAGATTTAAAAAAAGTGTTAGTCACATTTCATTTTCAGTTTGAAATGCTTGTTGGGCATGTCCAAGCATGAGTCTGCTTCCTTATGTTTATCATTCATTTCTCCATTTGCATTTCTGGTATTTATTGCCTGTCTATTTTCCTTATAAAGTTATAATTTTTATGCACAGTACAATCCTGTGTTTAGTTCTCCTTCACGTCTCAATTTTTTTAAATATTGACAAATATCTTTGTCAGAAAAGGTTGATTAGGTTTGTTTATTCGGTGAAAAATCCATTTTCTGAGTGTAAAATGAATTATAGTATGAAGAATCAGTTGAAAAAATAGAATGATCAAATCTAGATTTGTGTAACGTATCTTCTACTATAATTTACTCTAAAGGGAGATAGGAAATATGGAATGACATCTCATTAGCTGAAAAATTCTCTGGGTAAATATTTTTCTGTTCTGAAAGAATGTTGAAAAACAGCCTTTTAAGTTAAGACTGAATCACATTGTAGGTCAGGAAACAGTTAAACATCCACAATTTCCACCTAATATGAGAGGACTGAGAAAGCATCATTACTTTTCTACTTGGTTATAATAAAAATTCTACTCAAATTGTGCACTTAAAGTAGATGAATTTTACGGCATGCAAAATATAGCTCTATAAAGCTGTTAAACATTCTACTTGAGTCATTTATTCATTACTATTTCCAAAACATGAATCTATAATTTATAGGTGGGATATTTTACTGCAGATCTATGCAGCTAATGACTTATCTACTTATCCAGAGAAGGGGGAGAAAACCAGAACACCAATGAAAAGTCCAGATCTTTCTCTGTGTGACTGATCCCCTAGTTCGTGAGGCTTGGGTATACAGAGCCCAATCTATTTCTAACGTCTGCAATTCTCCAAGACAGGAGGGCAATTAAACCAAGTTCACATGATTGTTGAGAAGAGCCAGAAACTAAAGTCCACAGTTTCAACCGCTTTGTTTTCCACATAAAGTTAACCATTAACTGGAGTGCACAAACAAGGACTTTGTCTTCTTCCTCGAAGCTTCCCTATCTCCTGTGACTTACCCTTTTCTCTTCAGCTCCCACTGCCCAACCCAACGTGCTCAATGCTCTGGGACCCCAGCCTCCTTCTGAAAGTTCAACTCAAAGCAAACAGTAGTGGGAGATAGGGGGGAAAAAAAGTTTCAACATTTTGAAAACCCTTTACGTTTTGTTTAGCATGCCTCTGGGCAGTGGCCATGATAGAATGTGTTCTTGTTAGCAGCTGGAATGACTAAATCTCCAGGAAGTCCACTACTGAGGCCTTCTCAGACTCAAATCCGAATCTGAAACCAGTGGGAAGTTGGTTAAAATGCAGAGCAGAATCTGCATTTTAGCCTCTGAAATTCTGTGTTTCAAGAAAGGCTGCTGCAGCTGCAGGCTCAGAGAACACACGTTGCTCATGCCTGTAATCCTAGATACACAAGAAGATCCCAAGTTCAAGACCAGCCCAGGCAACTTAGCAAGACCCTGCTCCAAAATAAAACTGAAAAAGGTCTGGGCTGTAGCTCAGGGGTAGAGTACAAGTGAAGAACCTGGGTTCAATCCCTAGTACCACCACTAAAAAAAAAAAATCACAAAGTTCCAGCACAGCACTTATACACAGAAACATCAAGCAAGGCAAAAATGCAAGCAGCACTTATAATTTTAAATTTAAAAAATAAAAATAAATGGGTAAAATTAATTTAATTTTTTTAATTATTTAATCCAATAGTTCTAAATGTTATTTCAGTATGAAATCAATGTAAAAATTTATTCATGAGGTATTTTACAATTTTTTTTTCATACTAAGATTTGAAACCTGGCCTGTACTTTACCAGCATGGTGCATTTCAGTTCCAACAAGCTATATATATATACACATACACACACACATATATAAATATAAAATTTGTAAAAATGTAAATACATACATATGTGTGTGTATTTAGTTGTAGATGGACACAATACCTTTATTTTATTTATTTTTTTTATGTGATGCTGAGAATCAAACCCAGTGCCTCATATGTGCTAGGCAAGCACTCTACCACTTAGCTACAGCCCCAGCCCCAACAAGCCATGTTTATGGCTGGTCTGTCTCCTCAGGCCCATGGCTACCTGAAGAATAGCACATCTCTGGGCCTCCCCAAATGGCTCTGGAATCCCTAAGCAGGCACAACACACCACAGTCAACAGGAGGGGGAACTGTTCTGATTCCATTCTGCTCATCCCCACTAAGAGGTCATGGAGACTCAAAAAGGGAGGTGAAAACCTTCATGTCTTTGTAGTCTACGTACCAGAAACAGGGAAGGCCGTGATTCCAAGAAGGGAAGGAGCACCTCATCTGGAAGTAAGGGGTGGCTAAGTGCTGTGGGCAAGAGTGAGGAGCCCAAGGAAAAGGTCCCCAAGCTCCTTGAGGGCTTCCCCATGGCTGATTCCTCACAGCCCTTCTCTGACTGGGAGCTGCTTGGATCCATGCTCCAGACCCTCAGTTCACAGCCAAACTCACTATTTCTGTGGCCTGAATTTAGTATCAAAAGTGAAGCCAAGCTGGGCATACCTGTAAATCTGTGACTCAAGGGACTGAGAAAGGAGGAGCTCAAGTTCAAGGCCAGCCCTGGCAACATAATGAGACCTGGTCTCAAAATAAGAAATAAAAAGGACTGGAGATATAGCTCAGTGGTAGAATGCCACTGGGTTCAATCTCCAATGTTCCAGTACTGAGAAAAAATTAGTCAGGTATAGTGGCACACACCTGTAATCCTAGAAACTAGGGAGGCTGAGGCAGGAGGTTCATGAGTTCAAAGCCAGCCTCAGCAACTTATAGAGGCCCTAAGCAACTCAGTGACACCCTCTCTCAAGGGAGAGGGTGTGTGCTGGGGATATGGCTCAGAAGTTAAAGCCCCTGGGTTCAATCCCTGGTACCAAAAAAAAAAAAAAAATTATATGTGTATATATCTATATCTATCTATATCTATATATCTGTATGTATGGTGGAGAGATTTATTGACAATGAAATATTGTCACCATGTTAAATTGTTAAAAGGTTAGGCTATATATAAATTCATATATGCATGAATCCCATTTTTTAAAATATATAAGTAGAGCAATGCAAAGAGAAAACTCTAGAAGAATATAGACTAAAATGGCACAGAGGTTGAATATGGGTAAAAGGCATTATAGGTATTTTGTCTTTTGCTTAACTACATTTTCTAATCCTTCTATAAGAACAAGTGATACTTGTATAATATAGTTAAATAAATTTTTATAAATCCATATAAATTGTAACCAGTGTCCATAACAGATAAGAACTGATGAGAAGTCATCCATTCATTATTCATTTATTTATTCATTAAATGAATGAGCCTCTATTACATGTCAGGCACTGTTGTAGGTACTGGGAAGACAGCAGTGAACAATGCAGACAAAACCCCTGCTCTTCTGGAACTTAGATGCCCATGAAGAAATAGACATTTAAAAAGAAATAAGAGCTGGGGCTGCAGCTGTGGCAGAGCACTTGCCTAGCATGTGTGAGACACTGGGTTGGATCCTTAGCACCACATAAAAAAATAAATCAAATAAAGGCAGGCTGTCCATCTACAACTACGGAAATATGTTTTTTAAAAAGAAAGAAATAGGGCTGAGGTTGTGGCTCAGCAGTAGAGCGCTCGCCTAGCACATGTAAGGCCCTGGGTCCGATCCTCAGCACCACATATAAATAAATAAAATAAAGGTATTGTATCCAACTACAGCAAATATATATATATATATATATATATATATATATATATATATATATATATATATATAAAATATAAAAATAAATAAGCAGTTGGGGATATAGCTCCCTGGTAGAGCACTGGCTCATTATGCTCAAAGCCCCGAGTTCAAACCCAGCACCAATATGTAAATGTAAAATGTATAGCATATTAGCAATGACAAGTGATAAGGAGAAAAAGGGCAGCAAGTATTGAGAAAATTTGGAGCTTTAGGTAAAATCATCAGGGAAAGCTTCACTGGGAATTGCAATCCATATCCAGTTGTCATAGGAAAGAGTGTACCAAAGCAAGGGAGAATAAGTACAAAGATGCCAAAGCAGGAGCATGGCCCATTTTTAAGAAATATCACAGAGACCAGCAAGGCTGGAATGGAATCAGTGCAGGGGAAAGAGGAAAGTTCAGAGAAGAAACAAAAGACCAGATGTCCTGTAGCACTGGGCGTCGGGAAGATCACGCTTGCTCCTGAGTAGAGGACTCACAAGGCCTGACTTAGTTTTGACAGAATCACTGACTACTGTGCTGAGGATGGACTGAGCTGGGGTAGGGGCAAAAACAAGGTGACCAAGCAGCCACTGTAGTAATCCAAGTGAGAGATGACAGTGGCTTGGACCCCTGTGGGAACCAGTGGAGGTGGTTAATCAGAATCAACCAGTCGTTAGTGTTCAGAGTATCTGATAAGAGTAGAGCTGATGAACTAGACGTGGGGTATGAAAGAAGGAGATGATTAAAGGATAACACTAAGATTTTAGACCCGAGAATTAGGATGATGGTACAATGGTCATACTGGTGTTCACTGAGACGGGAAAGACTGTGCAGTGATCAGGCATGAGGCTGAAGCTCGGCTTTGAACATTTAATTGAAAACCTCTTGGATAACCAAGTGGAGATGTCAAGAAGACAGATACATGTGTGTGAAGACAAGAGTCAAAATACTGGATAGAGATGTAAGTCAGGAGCTACCAATGGTTCTTAGAGCCATCCATGGGTGGAGGCCACAATGCTGTGAATGGGGAAGGAAGAGGCGCAAAGTCTGAGCCCTGAAGCATTCAGTGTTACATGTTGGGAGGAAGGGAAGCTCCAGAGAGAGAAACCAAGAAGCCGCTGGTGAGATGGAAGAAAAGACTAAGAGAATCTGTCATCATAAGAGAAGTGAGGAGCAATTCAAGATGAAGTTCATGAGTGCTGCTGCTAGAGTGAGGTCCAAGGGCTGACCTTGAGACTTAGCCACAGAGAGGTGTAGGTGACCTTGTCAAGTCTCAGAGCAGCAGTAGGAAGTGAAAGCCTCATAGGAGGGGGTCAAGAGAAAACAGGAGGTGAGGAAACAGAGACAGAAAATACAAACAATTGTTTCAAGGGGCTTGGCTCTAAAGAGAAGAAAACTGGGGTAAGAGCTAGAGGAGAAGAATCAATGGAGAGTTTTATATTTGTTTTTAAAAATGTGAAGCATAATGGTATGCTTGTATGTGCATGGAAATGATCCTTTAGGTAAAGAAACATGATATAGAAGAGAAGGGAGAATTACTGGAGCAGTATAGTATGTCTCAGACCATGCAGGCTGCTGTAACAAATTCTATAACCTGGATAACTTAGGTACAGAAATTTACTTCTCACAATTCTGGAGAATGGGAAGTCCAAGATCAAAAGGCTTGCAGACAGGTGTGGTGATATAAGCCTGTGATCCCAGTTGCTCCAGAGACTGAGGGAGGAGAATCACAGTTAATTTAGCAAGATCCATAAATTAGCATAATTTAGCAAGATCCATAATTTAGCAAGATCCTGACTCAAAATGAAAAATTATAAAGAACTGGACGATAGCTCAGTGGTAGAGGATTCCTGGTTTCAATCTCCACTATAATGAAAAGAAAGAAGGAAAGAAGGAAAAGAGAGGCTGGCATATTCAGTGTCTGGTGACAACTCATTTTTTGGTTCACAGATGGTACTTATGTGGTAGAAAGGGTAAGCAAGCACCCGTGCGCCTCTTTTATAAGGGCAATAAACCCATCATAAGAACTCCCACTCATGATCAGATAACATTTTTTACTGTTCTTTTTTTCGAGACTAGGGATTGAACCCAGAGCCTCTAGAAGTTACTTTACATACTGTCATTCAACTTCTTCCTTTTATAGAGAAAGAAATAAAAGCCCAAGGAAGTTGAGAGACTTGTTAAACAGTGTCTCCAAACAAGTTAGTGGCAGAACCCAGGTCTTTATTGTGGGGGAAGAGAACTTATATTTAATGTGTGTTTTCCAAATGCAGACGGTACACACAATGCTAGAATTTATAGATTTCAGCTAAGTAAAGTGTTTCTTCTAGGTACGGTGGCACACGCCTATAATCCAGCAGCTCAGGGGGCTGAGACAGGAGGATTATGAGTTCAAAACCAGCCTCAGCAATGGAGAGGCACTAAGAAACTCAGTGAGACTGTGTCTCTAAATAAATTAAAAACTAGAGCTGAGGATGTGGTTCAATGGTTCAGTGCCCCTGAGTTCATTTCCTAGTACCAAAAAAAAAAAAAATGTTCTTAATAGAGATGTGCAAAAATGGAATGGTCTACTTGAAAGAGAGGGTAGGTGGGGGACTTTACCTGTGAAGGATGATTCCAGGACTTGGGGTGTAGTTCAGTGATAGAGCACTTGCCTACCAACTCTCAGGCCCTGGGTTCAGTCCCCAGAGCCCGAAAAGAAATAAAAAATAAATTACCTTTCCAACTCTGATATTCTATACTTCCATATAGTGATAAATTTGTTTAAGAATATTGTGTACATGTACCAGGGTCTGGGTTCAATCCCCAGTACTGGTAAGCTGGGCACAGTGGTGAACACCTGTAATCCCGCCAGCTCAGGAGGCTGAGGCAGGAAGATTGAAAGTTCAAAGCCAGCCTCAGCAATTTAGTGAACTCCTAAGCAACTCGGCAAGAGTTGTCTTGTCTCTAAATAAAATTTTTAAAAAAGGGCTGGGGATGTGGCTCAGTAGTTAAGCGCCCCTGTATTCAAGTCCTAGTACCAAAAATAAATAAGTAAAATTTAAAAACTAAGAAGTAGTAGTAGAGGCAGCATCAGCACTGCTAGACAACTAAGGGCCACCAGTCTCTTAAAAAGCCTCCTCCCCTACATTCTTGAGTTTCAGCTTGTGAACTGACCACAGTGGGGGACGTCTTCCCTCCCTACTCCCTGAGGTACATGTGCTTATGCAGCATGAAACCTCCAGAAGACAAGCAGCCAGAGGAGGAGTTGGAGACCTAGGAGCTCGGAAAATGAACAGCAGATAATTAGTCCTTGAATAATTAATGAACATAGGCTCCAAGGCTATTATTCCACAACCATTCTTAATGGTTCTCAAACTGATCTGAACATTTTCCTGATGGCAACCAGTGACTGGATTGTAAGTTTGCTCCAAAGAAAACACTGCACAGAAATGATGAGTAAGATCCAATAGACAGGAATGGCTGCCCAGAGAAGGTGCCTGTAAAGTACCTTCTGGGAACGCGTTCTCCATTCTAGTTGGTTCTCGACTTTTCTACAGCATACTAGGAAAAGAATTAGGCAAATGGTAGGAACAGATGTAATTGGCACATGTCAAGCAAAGCTGGCAGATTTGGCCAGTGGAGAAACAAGCCCTGTTAGATTCAGTTTATTACTTATATAGGCAGCAAAAGAAAAATGAGCAACGTGCCAACTCCTCCTGGCCATTGCTCCACAGTGTAATGCTGAGAGAGGGGCCCATGACAACGAGAATGATAGGACACTCTAGCTGAGGAGCCAAGGCCAAGCTGCAGCTGAGCAGTTTTCGAACCTCGGCTGGATTCTAAAGGTGGGCCTCAGAAGTCACCAAGAAGCCAGGTGTGTGTCACAGCCTGTAATTCCAGCTACTCGAGAGGCTGAGGCAGGCCAGCTTCTGCAACTTAGTGAGATCACTAAAATAAAATAATCAGATAAAATAAAAAGGGCTGGAGAGGTGGCTCAGTGGTAGAGCACTTGCTTTGTATGCGTGAGGCCCTGGGTTCAATCTCCAGTACCACAAAAAAGTCAGGAAGCACTGAGAAATTGGCTGACCAGTTCTCCAAATGTGTTCTCCAAATGCAGGCGGTACACACATAGCTAGAATTTATCCATTTCAACTAAGTAAAAAGAGTTTCTTCTGGGTATGGTGGCACACATCTGTAATCCCAGCAACTCAGGAGGCTGAGACAGGAGGATTGTGAGTTTAAAACCGTCCTCAGCAATGGAGAGGCACTAAGAAACTCAGTGAGACCCTGTCTCTAAATAAACTACAAAATAGAGCTGGGGATGTGGTTCAGTGGTTGAGTACCCTGGATGTACGGGGAGTGGAAAATGGCCTGACAGCATCTCCTCACAGGCTACTGTGTTCTGGGACAATCACAGGACACATGGAGTAGCTATACCCCTACACCATGGTGGACTCCAAAGGTCTCTTGGGAAACATTATGAAAGACAGGAAGGAATGACATGTAGAAACCAGTCTCTGATTAGGAGGCTGAGTCACTAGTCGACAAAGGAAAGGGGTCACATAGGGAGTATTGGTTCACAGAGGCAGGAATCTGCCACAGCCTAGGGGCTGACGAAAAACCCATAGCACCTAACAGAGGCCAGAGCATCCTAACACACAGACAGGGAAACACTGCCTGAGACCAACAAAACTGCAAGCAGGGGGTGTAAGCTTTTCAAAACAAAGACATTTGAGATGCTAACAAAGTTTAAAAGTACAGTTAAAAACTGTTACATTCCAGACTATATTTTGTGTACAACCAGCTTGGCAGTCCCTAACAGACCTTGTTAGAATTCTGATCATCCTGATCCCTAAGATGCTACACAACTACAACCTGGTGGAAAGAAGAGGAGAAAGTATGATTTAGGAGGAGAAAAAAAAAAAAAAAACAGTGGATCCAAAACAGCTGTTTACTTAGCAGTCTATATTTCAAAATATGAATACTATTTTCAAAACAAAAACAAAAGTTAGAATTAGACTTCTGAAATTGGAAGGAAACTTGGAGATTTTACAACTTTTGATTTTCAGTCTCTTTTTTGTTAGTTTGTTTTGGGTAGGGAGTGGGCACCCAGGATTGAACTCAGGGGCACCTGACCACTGAACCACATCCCCAGCCCTGTTTTGTATTTTATTTAGAGATGGAGTCTCACTGAGTTGCTTAGCACCTCACTTTTGCTGAGGCTGGCTTTGAACTCCGTGATCCTCCTCCCTCAGCCTCCCAAACCGCTGGGATTATAGGCATGCACCACTGCGGAGGCCCCTGATTTTCAGTCATTTTTAATTTGAACACACAATCTTCTAATCTGGAGTCAGGTGCGCTACTATTGCACCCAGACATTTTAAATCTTTAGCTTCACAACTCATTGTGGAAACAAAGCCCATTAAAAGGGAAAAGGGCACGTGGAGCCTCACAGATTTTCTCACCCCACCACATCCTAATCCCACCTGCCACTTTCAGGGGCCTTGAGGATGTTCACAGAGCAAAGTTTAGCAATGACGGATCTGACCAAATTCTCTTAATTACAGATGAGGAAACCAAGGCCCAGAAAGATAAGGTTATACTCCCAAATCCTCTGTTGTGCTGAAACAATTTGAACTTCTGCCCAGTGCTATTCTAGAAGGCTGTTTATTTATAAATGTTTGGGTTTACAAATATCATGCCAGTTAAAAATTGTCCCAAAGCAAAACTGCGATTTCTGCTGTTCCAACAATAAAATTCTGCCTTTAAGAATCATTTTTTTTCCCCTAACAGACTAGCTTAATAGTATCCAGAATAGCTTCTGTTCTTAGCAACTTATTTTAAACATCATTTGATCAGATATCTAAGAATACACGATTTTAGGGCTGGGGTTGTGGCTCAGGGGTAGAGAGCTTGCCTGACATGCATGAGGCACTGGGTTCAATCCTCAGCACCACATAAATGTAAAATAAAGATATTGTGTCCATCTAAAACTAAAAAATAAACATTAAAAAAAAGAATACAAGATTTTAATGTTTTGTTGCATTTTCTAGGAACATTATTATTTGGTCTTAGAAAAAAAATATTTCCCCAAAGAAAGCATCTCAAATTTGGTAACTTATGACAATAAGAAAGCATGACTAATTCATATAAATCAGATTTACTACCAATTTTTCAGCAATAAGTTTATTTTCTAAAGTAGCCTGTTAATTAAGCAAGAATATGATAAGAGAAATAAACGATAATAACACAAGTAAATTAGAGCTCCAAGCTTCGTATTATTTTGAGAGATAAATATAGGTAATAACTGCAAACATGTTATACTTTAATATCAAAATTCAAACACAATTTGGGCAGTGTTATTCCATCAGTACATAAATTAAAAACAAAAAAGACACTGGATGCTTTTTTTTTTTCAATACTGGGGATCCAATCCATGCCCTGTACTTGGTAAACACGAATTTTACTAGTAAGCCACATCCCCAGCCCTCTTCATCTTACTTTGAGGCAGGGTCTCACTCAGTTGCTGAGGTTGGCCTCAAACTTGTGATCCACCTGCCTCACCCTCCTGAGTAGCTGGGATTATATGCATGAGCCACCTCACCTGGCTTGGATGCACATTCTTAACTAATATTCTGAGTAGACTTTTGAGGGGAGACAGGTCACAGATCAATGAAATGCTGAGAATCAAGCATAAACTGACAAATGAGTGTTTTAGACAAGGTCACCAATTTTGAGTATCTCAAGATATATTTGAAGGTTCCTTGTCTTCTTTCACCCAAGGGAGTCGGATGTACTATTTGGCTTTTGCTAGCATTGTAGTGAGTGACTGTTTATTCAGGTTCTGTTATATGCATTAGGCCATTATCTTAAGCAATAAGATTTTATTTTATTTTATTATCTTATTTTTTAATTTTTTTAGTTGTAGATGGACACAATACCTTTATTTGTTTATTTTTATGTGGTGCCGGGGATCCAACACAGTGCTTCATACATGCTAGGCAAGTGCTCTACCACTGAGCCACAACCCCAGCCCCATGATTTTATTTTATTTTATTTTTTGGTACTGGGGATTGAACCATCCAGGGGTGCTTTACCACTGAGTACATTCCCAGTCCCTTTTTTATTTGAGACATGGTGTCACTAAATTGCTGAGGCTGGCCTCAAACTTGCATTCCTCCTGCCTCAGCCTCCTGAGTCATTGGAACTAGAGGTGTGCGCCTCCATACCTAGTTAGTAATAAGGATTTTAAAAAGGCATGTCCCAAAATGGGTATTTCTTCATAATTCAACCTTGGTAAGGTGTATGTATGCAGGAATTTGCCCACCTCTGGGTTATCACATTTGTTGATGTGCAGATGCTCCTATTAATCTCTAATGATCCTTTGCATTTCTGTGCTACTGGTTGTAATATCTCCTTTTTCATTTGAGTCTTCTTTTTTTCTTAGTCAAGCTAGGGTTTTTTATTTTAACTTTTTGAAGAACCAGCAGCTTGTTGCTCATTGATCTTTTGTGTTAATTTTTAGTCTCTATTTCATTTTATTTCTGCTCTAATCTTTATTATTTCTTCCCTTTTATTAACTTTGTTCTTATTTCTCTATTCCTTGAGTTTCAGTGATCGGTTGTTTATTTGAGACCTTTCTGCTTTTTGGATGGTGGTTGATTGCTGTAAACTTGGTACGGCTTTTGCTATAGCCCACAGATTTTTGGTATGTCATATCTCCATTTGCAAGAATTTTTAAAACCCCTTTCTTGATTTCTTCCTTGATCTATAGGGGGCGGGAGGAGGTAGCATATTTTGCTTCAAGTTAGTGTTATAGGTAATGAGTGCTGCAGAGAAACGTGACAAAGGATTTCACCAGAAAGGGAAGTCTTGTTGAGAAAAGGAGGGCTTGAGAAAAGGTGTTTCTTAGATGAGCAAAGATACGGTGTTCAAAGAAGGATCCCTCCCGTTGTTCACAGAGGTGTGTGTAGACTGTGTGGCTGGAAGACAGGACCTGTGAAGGGGAACACATTTGTAGCACATTAGTCACACGATGAAACTTGGCTCCAGCAGGTAATAAGGAGGAGCCCTGAAAATCACACTGCGTTGGGACCTTCTAACAGGGGAGGGAAGAAGAATGAATAGAGGAAGCTCAGCTAGGACCAGATATCATTTTTGCCTAATTTTAGAGTGTCTTGGGGGAGGTCAATTGGACAGGTTTGGAAAGGAATTGAGGGAAGAGAGATTAGAGGCAAGGATAACAGAAAACTACTGTCCTAGTTCCATCAGCAAGTGATGTAAACAGGACGCCAGGAAAAAATCAAGATGACTCAAAATATTCGAGTGAGTGAATTTATATTTGCTGAATGAATGAACTAATAAAAGAACAAATGAGCCAGGAGTGGTGGTGCACACCTGTCATCCCAAGAGGTGGAGGCAGGAGGATCACAGGTTCGAAGCCAGCCTCAGCAACCTAGTGAGGCTGTAAGCAACCTAGTGAAACCCTGCCTCAAAATACACAAAATTAAAAAGTCTGGGGATGTGGCTCAGTGGTTGCATGCCCTTGGGTTCAATCCCTGGTATCAAAAACAAAATAAAAACAAAAAACAAATGAACAAGGGCAAAAATTCACCATGAGAGCTGGCTTTAAGGAAAATGTGGCAAGTTTGGATTTAGCCAAGCTAAATTTCTAGTGACGGCTGAATATGGAGGTGAGATCCTCAGGAAGCAGGCAATGTTGAGACTGAAGGCTGAGAACGGTCAGGTTTGGAGTCCAGCCAGGGTAGTAAAAGGGTCCTGTTTTAGTCAGCTTTTTCGCTGCTGGGACTAGAAGAACCGACAAGAACAATTGTAGAGAAGGGACAGTTTATTTGGGGACTCACGGTTTCAGAAGTCTCAATCCATAATAGCAGACTCCATTCTTCAGGGCTCAAAGGCTGAACATCATAGTGTGGCAGAGGGAAGCAGCTCACATGATGATCAGGAAGCAGAGAGAGGGGTCTCTACTTGCCACGCCCCCAATGCCCACCTCCTCCAGCCACACCTCCTGCCTCTTCTTACCGCTCAGTTAATTCCACCAGGGGTCTAATTCACTGATTGGGTTAAGACTCTCACAACTCAGTCATTTCCCCTCTGAACCCTCTCACAGAGCTTTGGAGGGACACCTCACATCCCATCCATAACCAGCCCTAACTCAGGACTCGTGTATAGAGCAAGAACAAAAGAGAAGGTTGAAGAATTATGAAAGAGGAGATAGAATTGATAAAGAATCTGGAAATGAAGTGGAGAAAAGGGACAATGTTGATTGTCATCAATGTTGTTCAGGACAGGTTAAAGAGAGTGACAGCAGAGGTCATGGACGGCCTTAGAAATAGTCAGGACCTCCCTGAGTTAAGCAGTAATGCTAAGTGGAAAGGGCAATTATAATGTTGAGTAGAAAACAGAAGGACGGCCATGCAGGGATGAGAGGAACGACGGAAGGTTTTAGTCCTGAAAATTTTACACGGTGCAGACTGTCAGATCTGTGGGCCCTGGGTATTTGGCTTCGATGTACTATGGAGGTGATATATGATCTGACTCTTCAGTTTAGCAGGTGACAAGCACATCTTTTTTTTGTAGGGGGGGAGTGCCGGGGATTGAACTCAGGGGCACCTGACCACTGAGCCACATCCCCAGGCCTATTTTGTATTTTATTTCTTTGTATCTACTGAGTTGCTAAGTGCCTCACTTTTGCTGAGGAAGGCTTTGAACTCGCAATCCTCCTGTCTCAGCCTTCCGAGCCTCTGGGATTAAAGGCGTGTGCCACCGCACCTGGCAACAAGTACAGCTTTTGATAGAGGATCTCCTGCTAATTATAGTCATTTTTATTTTCTTATGTAACTTTTTTATTGATTTTATTTTTTTAAATACACGACAGCAGAGTGCATTACAATTCTTATTACACATATAGAGCATAATTTTTCATATATTTGTATATAAAGTATGTTGACACCCAATTTGAGTCTTCATACATATACTTTGAATAGTGATGTCCATCATATTCCACCATCCTTGCTAATCCTCTGCCCCCGCCCTTTCCCTCCCACCCCTCTTCCCTATCTAGAATTCATCTTATGTAATTTTTAACCCAAAAGATATTCTTCAAATCAGGATCCAATGATAGATTTTTCTCTCTCTCTCTTTCTTTTTTTCTTTCCTTTCTTTGTTCTAATTAGTTATATGTGACAGTAGAATGCATTTTTAAAAAAATATTCTTAGTTGTAGATGGACACAATAGCTTTATTTTGTGTGTTTATTTTGTTTTTGTTTTTGTTTTTTTATGTGGTGCTGGGGATCTAATCCAGTGCCTCATTCGTGCTAGGCAAGCGCTCCACCACTGAGTCACAGCCCCAGCCCTAGAAGGCATTTTGACACAGTGTACACAAATGGAGCACAACTTCTCATTCCTCTGGCTGTGCCTGGTGCTGAGTCACAATAGTAGTGTAATCATACATATATATAGGGTAATAATGTCTGTCTCTTTCTACCATCCTTCCCATCCCCACAATCCCAACCCTCTTCTCACTCTCCTCTGCACAATCCAAAGTTCCTTCATTCTCCCCCCCAACCCCACTATGGATCAGCATCTGCTTTTCAGAGAAAACGTTTGACTTTTGATTTTCTGAGACTGGCTTATTTCACTTGGCATGATGTTCTCTAGTTCCATCCATTTACCTACTAATGCCATAATTTCATTTTTCTTTAAAGCTGAGTAAATATTCCATTGCATATATTTACTTTATCACATTTTCTTTGTCCATTCATCTGTTGAAGGGTACCTAGGTTGGTTGCTATAAACATTGATGTGGCTGTGTCACTGTAGTATGCTGATTTTAAGTCCTTTGAATATAAACCAAGGAGTGGGATAGCTGACTCAAATGGTGGTTCCCCATTGAGAGATTTTGTTCCATTAAATGATGCTTTGTATTTTGTAAGAAAAAGGTAGGAGAATTTTTAGAAAATATAAAGCAAAGGAAAATTTATATATAAGTTAACAGAATTTCAGGAACTGAATACATCCTAAAACGTTTTGGAACTTGATTGGGTAAAATAAGTCCATGCAATGGCTACCTATAACCTATTGGATTTCAAAAATCAGTAACTTCTTGCCCAAGCTCCCTCCTGTACTGCTAACCTCTGTCCCCTTGGTCACTTCCTCAGATATTTACTTGATGTTGTTCGTCATCAATCTTTCCCTCATTATAAAAAAAAAACACCAACTAAAATTTACCATGTGCTGTTCTAAGTGCTTTTCATGTCTTGTGTCATGAAGCACTCCCAATGTGTTTTGCAGATGAGGACAACACATCAGAGAAAGGGAAATGACTTGCCTAGGATCACACAACTTATGAATAACAGAATCAAGTTGAGAACCAAGGAAGTCTTTCCCCATAGTACAGAGCCTTCACCAGCTCCTACTATACTACCTGTCACCAGATCTCTGTCTCTTCAACTCTGCCCTCCTTCTATTCACCCACTTCTTCAGGGTACGCCCTCCATTCAGTAATATTTAATGTGCACCCTTGGGCAGGCATGCTGTGCTTGGGGTTAGGGTTTCCAGAGTTAAGGATGTGGATGCTGGAGCACAGTCTAGAGGTGTCAAGCAGGAGGTCATGGCGATGGAGAGTGGGGAGCAGGCAGTGCTCCCTAGGTCCTCCCTAGGCAAGGGTTGGGGGAGGGGTAGATTTCCTCAATGTCATCCTTCCTAGGGGAGTGCTGGCTGGGCCAGGGAAACAGTACACTCTGAACAGCAGATGTACAGTCTACTAGCTGGAAGACTGAACAAATCATTTGAGCTCTCTTTTAAGTCCTGTTAAAAACAAAATAAAATAAAAATGGATAACAGAGTGGCTCCCCAAACAGCTGTCCTTATCTTTCTTCCTTGATTATTTACAGCCAACTTCAAGGTTCGACTCTATGCCATAACTCCCCCTCTGTCTCTTCAGCTTGGTCTTTCTTTCTTTCTTTTTTTAATATTTTTTTAGACATTGATGGACCTTTATTTTATTCATTTATTTATATGCGGTGCTGAGAATCGAACCCAGTGCCTCACACATGCTAGGCAAGTGCTCCACTGAGCCACAATCCCAGCCCATTGGGTCTTTCTTATGAGCCCTCAAGTTGGCCATCTGCACGTGGCCCCTGCTGCCAACCCAAACTTTGTATAGCTGCAACGCACTGCCTGGAGTTACTGCTGCTCACCTCTGTTGCTAGACTGCCATTCTTCCAGAAATCCAGGGATGAAAATTCTTCTAATATCTCCTCTCCCTTCCCCCTGACATCTAATATCAGTCTATTTTCAAGTCCTTTTGAAGTCTCCTTTCCTTTACATTTTTACTAACTACGTTTGACTTCCTCATTTACCTATCGCAGCAGCTTCCTCCTAACTCGTCCCAATGCAATGGGAACTCAGCTTCCTAAATCGTGATGCCAGGTCATTCTTCCTGAATCACAGGATGGCCCCTCCTGGCCCCCCACGAGCTCTGCGTGCTCTCTCCTATTCTCTTCTCCCCACAGTCCCCGAGGTATCCTGACTGCTTCTGCTGTCCTCTGCTTGCGGATCCTGTTCTCCATTTCTGAAAGTCCAACTTCGAATGCTCCGTTCCCACACTTCTCCAGAAAATTTCCCCAGTCCTTTGGTCGGCAGCCACCTCCAGACAGGGGCAGCACTGTCACTCCTCTGAGCACCTAACTAGTTCTGCAGCTTATGTACTTTAATGCATCTTTTCTCTCCCACTGCATAGCAAAGTCTTTGTATGTAGACTCCAACTGTGACTCATTCCCACGTGTCTCACTGTTCCCAACACAAATGCTCAAAAATATAAAGTGTTTAAAATGTAAGACCGGAAAGATAGAAGATAGGGAAAATGGAATAGAAATAGCAATAGCATACTACTGACAGAAATTTCAGAGTGCCAACATTAGGCAACCCTCTCCATCACAGGGATTTTAAAAGAAGGGAAATAACTGACTATTGTCACATCATGTTAACAAGGAATTTTTCAGAAGAGTACCATGAAAGGGACAAAATATCACGTTAGTGTTCAGAACCACATATTGCTGAGGTACAAATTAATGCAAATAAGGATTTTAAACAACACGTGCTTTTCTTTTGTGGCAGTACGGGGGACTGAACCCAGAGCCCTGTGCATGCTGATTTAAGTGCTGTACCATTGAGCTACATCCCCAGCCCTTGAAAGAATTATTGTTCATCTAAATGAAGCAAAGGGAAGATCAAAGAGATAGAGATGAGCTACAGAATACATTAATAAAAATATATTCTCTAATTTTTGCCATTACATGGCAATCCATGGAATCTCAAAATCACACCTTTAAAGATGTTGTGTCAAACTGGGTGCTGTGGCACCTACCTGTAATCCCAGCAGGATGGCAAGTTCGTGGCCAGGCTGGGAAACTTAGGGAGACCCTGTCTCAAAATAAAAAATAAGAGCTGGGATGTATCTTGGTGGTAGAACAACCCTGTGTTCAATCCTGAGGTCCACAAAAAACAAACAACAACAACAACAAATTGTCTCAAACGTTATACTGATAGTAGCCATAGGAGGCAAGCCTATTTTTTAAAAAACCAAGAATTTAGCCAGCTAAATATCAAGAGTTTGCATGAATATTTAGAAAAGCATCCTTAAGTAGAAAATAACAGAAATTTAAAATCAACTACCATATAATTGAAGATGTAAACAGATCAATTTTGAGCATAATTCTCCAGACCTTGTCAGTTCCAAAAGAGAAATGGATGGACATACTTTTGTTAATGTTAGCTGTTTTACTATAACTGTGGAGATATGCTTCTAGTCTCAAAATGTTCATTTCTTAGGTTGGGGATGTAGCTCAGTGCTGCAGAACACTTATCTAGTGTGAGCAGAGGCCACAGTTTGATCCCCAGGCTCACACACACACACACACACACACACACACACAAAGTTCATTTCTTTAATGGAAGGGAAGTAAGATTTTAGAATCCATCTCAAACATGCCTGGATTAGAGACCAAAGAAAATGAAAACAAATCCAAATGCCACACCCATACGGATCAACCCCCAAACACAAATAGTGCAACTCAATAAATGGAGCATTTGGTTAGGTTATTAATTTGGGAATTTTGTCCTAACCTTTATGTGTACTGCAAAATAGTTTACACTAAATCTTCCCTCAGCAAATAAGATAGTATAATAAAAAATTCCAATCTACAAAAAAAATAATCAATTCAATTCCACAGTGAAATAAGGTAGGCCCTTGGCAGTGCTTTAAAGAAATGAGTATTTCAGGGGTCACAGTGGTGCAAGCCTGTAATACCATTTATTTGGGAGGCTGAGGTCAATAGCAAATTCCAGGCCATCCTGGGCAACTCAGTCCCTGTCTCAAAACAAAAAATACAGGCTGAGGAAGCAGCTCAGTGGTAGAACATCTGCCATGCATGCTAGAGGCCCTGGGTTCAATCCCAGCACTGTGAAAGTAAACAAATAAATTTTAAAGTGAATAAATAGGCTGGGGATGTACTCAATGGTAAAGTTCTCCCAGGTTCATTCCCCAGTACAGCAAAAAAAAAAAAAAAAAAAGTGTTTTTTTGTTTTGCAATGCTGGGGATCAACCCAGGGCCTTGAACATGCTAAGCAAGCACTCTACTACTGTGCCACACCCACAGCCCCTGTTTTTTTTTTTTTTTTTTTTAACTTTGGTTACATAGCATGAAATTTTTGTGTTCATGAAGAGATAAGGGGGCTTCTGAGGAAGTTAAGTAGAAACTGGTTTGTAAGACCTCCATTACAGCAGATAACAATTTCAAATGCAACTTCTGGTTGAACTTCAAGGTTGGATACCATAATTATAAATCACCTTGGATAGAATTTAATTGATCGACAGCTATTACTATTTTAAATAACCGTCAGTCTGACCCTAAAGACCATGAATGTATCTCCCAAGAGTTGCTGCTAAAACTTAAGAATTGAAAAATACTACATTTAATAACAAAGGGGAATTTAAAAAAAAAAAAACCTTCCTTAGATTAGCAGCTTCATCAACATCCAGGCTAAGAAAATTATACTAAAACCAAGGGTACTTCACAGCAAGATTTATTAATACATCCAAAAGAAAGAAAGAAAAATCATTTTGTCACACTATATACAGATAATACAGTGTTTTATACACATATTACATCAGTTTTTACACAAGAAAAATATACATAAAAATGTAAACTTTTGTATACAAAAACCCTTAAACAAATTAAACAAGGACCAGATAACAAAAGGAGACCAATCCATTATTATTTCATCAAATTTTTAAAACAGTAATACAGTACATTCATTGAGATATATGGAAAATGTGAGCCATCTCTTCTTGTTTAAAGGGAAATTACAAACCCCAAACCCATCATCTCCCAAATGTGTTCTCTGCCAGCAACACTACCCTCTATGCCACAGACATGCCTTTCTAACCCACACAGGCCCCACCAAAACCTACCACCTCCTGTCTTCCTTCTGCTGTCTGCAGAAATGAGTGGCTCCCAGTTTTTGTGCATATGACCAAGCTTGTAGCCACACCATTAACTCAAACACAGAGGAGAAGATTCTTGGTTCGTAAATTCCCTTTAAGCAGCTTTTTTTGTTTTCTACATATTTTTAATGTATGGCATATTAAACATACTTGTGTGCCAAGGTGAATGAGAACACTGAAAAAGAAGGGCTTAGAGAACTGCTAGTCCTTGCTACCGTGCAGTTACTTTGTTAGAAGAGATTTTAAAACTGTCCAACCTGTCATTCACTGGTTTCAAATCAGCCACCTCACCTTTGATTTCCCACTGCAACTTGGTTTCAACTTCGGCTTCAGTACTGTAGTTAGTGCCAAGAGGCTTTTTGTTAAAGGCTGCTTCTGATATCAAGTTCCAGCTAAGATACTCTGTAAAATCATTCCAACCCCAACCTCTCCATTTAGTCTTCCGGGGTTCCCATACTCCATTTTTACCCCCTCTAACATCTTACAGTTTAGGATTGTTCATCTACCTTCCTCTCTCTACATATTCTTGAGATGTAATCTGCTACCAACTCATCAGGAAATAAAATAATATTCAACAGCTAATTTTTTTTCCTTTATGTTCTTGCATTCAGTGTGTCAAGCTGATCTACTAATGAAAACTACCTGAAGCTGTGGGGAATAAAAATTAAATGACAAACACATGCAACTTGGAGTTCTTCATTTGTTTTTTTTTAAAAAAGAAAATGATTGGGAATACCTTTAACTAAATAAATGCAAAATGTGCTTAAGACAGCTTCCCGAGAGAGAGCTGTCTTCTTTCAAAGTTGAATTTTGAACAAGGCAGAATAACAACTAGGTGATATATTTCCCTGCAGCGAGAGAGTAGTTAACTTCCCTCCAGGCAAAACGATCTCAATGATCATCATTTATTAATGAAAGGAAGAGGCAAACTGGTGAATTAAGTTGATCTAGAAGATAGTGGATGACACACACTAATGGAAATATTAGGATTGTTTTATAACTGAAACAAACAGGCTGTGCTGTGGTACATCTCCATCTCAGAGAGGAAAAAATGCACAAAGTTCTTCAAGTGAATCTTGTCTTTCATGGGATAGATGGCATTTTTAAAAACGGTCTCCCTTTCAGTTAAACAAACATAACAATACAAGGAAAAGGAAGATAAATAAATAATGTGTGGATGTCTTTAGATGAGACTTTTAAATGTTCTTTAAATAATTTTTGATAATGTATTTTAAATCATACATACAACTGCCATTGCAGCGACAATATTCCAGTAGGGGCAGCATTTTGCTAAATGTAAAAGATTGCCATTTAAAACTCATACATATACATGTGTATATACAGTTATATCAACACTATTTATATACATATATATCTAGAGAGCAACATTTCATTGCCTTTGAATATCTATACGTCCACTCCCACATACTGTGTGAGTATTAACAAAGTGTATGTACACATGCTCCAACATGTATATATACACTTTTGTCTGTGTGTGCATAAGAGATTTAAAGGCACAATATATAGGGATACGAGTTTTTTAGAGAGCTGCAGCAAAGTTAAAACAGAATGTCACACTGTGAGATAAGTCAAAAGGAAATATGGCAGAATTAATTAAAGCAGTTTCAACATGAGTAAAGTGAGTTACAGAATTCAAGAGGCTTACATGTGATTCTGTATGCTTTCCTTTAAAATGCAAATGGTAAATTTATAATTCAATCACAAAGTAAATCAAACTATTTGCTGACAGTAAGTGTACTATCAATCAAAATACTTAAGTGTTTTTTTCAAAGTAAGTTAAATAACCAGAAATTATCTAGGTAAAACTTTCTAAATTAGTTTTGTTTGAATGTTGCCTTTTTTTTTTTTTTCCTGTTTTTGAGACAAAGATGACTACCAATTCTCAAGAGTACTGTAGAAAATACTTCTATCTTCTGGGAAAATTCAGAAATAAATATCTTTAAAAGAAACAAGTGAGAAGTTAATGAAATATGTTTAAGTCAAATGCTTCTAGCTTGAAAGGACATAATTATAGAGGGAAAAAAATGATGTGTGATTTTGCTTTTCACTCATGAGAGATTAACTAGCAGAAGGTAGGGACGATGAAGAGAGTGGAACTGTGAGTAAAAATAGTTAGACATCATTTCTGACAGCCTTAAGTGAGACTACAATCCAAAGGACTTGCATTTTAGTATGCTCAGATGATGTACTCTAGAAGGTTACCTCCTCTGGCTTACAGAATAATCCAGAATTTTCTGTAGATGTATAATCCTGCTTAACAAAGGCTGTTACCTATTATACACACACTTTTTTTTTTTTTTTAGGGAAATATATGTATATAGCTTTATCTATACACACACATATACATACGTGTATATATAGATTTATACAAATGTATAAATAAACATAATACTTTTCAGTCTTTCCATTGACAAGGCAAGTTCACATTCAGCAAAGTGCCACCACATCCCATATACACATCTCTGTACAGATATACACAAAAGGGTCTGTCTTTACCCTTCAATCAGGGGGAATTTATTCTAGCAAATTCCATTAACCAGCAACTGAAGGGAGAAATGGCACCAATACAAACTCCCTTCTTTCATTTGCATGCATATGTACAAGAAATGCAGATTTTTAAAATCCAAAAGCAAGAGCGAATGGAACTGGGAGATGCTACAAAAATAACAATACAACTGTAAAAGAACAACATATAAAGCTTTCCTAGGTCTTAACTGTATCCAAGAGGAAGTCAATGAAGCTTCAAGGAGGACTACAAATGCGGATGCGGTATCAGAAGTTGTTTTGACATATCTCAAAGCACATGATTTTTTAATATTAAAAGTAAATATGACTGGAACACTTAATAACTCTAATTTTGACTATTTTATATCATCAGACACTCCAGTAAAGTGTGTAGCAAAATGATAACTAAAACTCAAAGGAATGTTTTTTAATTCCACACCAATCAGGTAAAAGTCAAGGGTAGCATAATTTTTCCTACAGCAAAAAGATGGGGCTCTCTAACTTCCTAATTAATGGTACAACTGAATAAATTTTTTAAAAATGCTTTGGAAATAACTGAAATCATCCCAGCTTTGAAATATGCATGGTGAAATGATCCCAACAACTCCCCTTCAAAAAAATTTTTTATAAAAGGCCTTAATTTTTAACGTCACCGTGAAAAAATGATCAATAATATTTTATTACTCAGAATATTAAGAAATCTACTATTAACATAAAAGAGGTTCAAAAGATCTCTGGTCCCATCACCCCAATAGATAAACACAGATCCTGTCTGGGTCTGTCTGTCTGTCTGTCTCTCCCTCTCTTGCTTTTATGTTAAAAAATGAGAGGCTGGTCTTAGAATCTGCTGTTTCTCATGTCACTTAAAAAAACATAAGTTAATCCAAAAGTTAAAATAAAACGTACATGATATCAGAGCTTGCCTTTTAACATAATATAACATAATGAAGAATTTGGTATATTTATACAACAGAGACAATGAGAAAGTTAACTCTTAACATCCTCAACTAAATAAATCATATTTCTACAATACATTCGGTTACCTTTCTCTATTTGTACATTAGCACACATTCATCTCTCTCACACACGTGCCCCAATGAATATTTTTGCATGTGTGTAAAAACATATACATGCACACAAGTAATTTAATTCTATTTTTAAGTCACAGTGGGAATTCCTTAGTGAGGAGGGATAAAAAAGTTCCTGAATAAGACACTGAGAACATCTAGACTTATTTTCTCTATTTTACTTCCCAACTTACAGAATAAACTGTAAATTAAAGAATAAATCCATAGGAAATAAAAGAGGTCTTAAAAACTTAGTTTACAAATTCCAGCTACAGTAGTTGGAGTTTTACTTGATCTATGTATTTCTATTTACCCTGTAACTAAGCTTCTAGCCATCTTAAGTGTAAACCACAGATCATTTACTAAAGAACATGATTCTCAACAGTTCTATGAACAATAATAAATGGTCTAAAGGTGTTCTACATGTTGAGGCCCCAGGATATCCTTTTTATTTTATATATCTGCAAGGTAGCAAAGGATAGCTATACACCTTGACACGGCAGAAATCCAGTGTAAAAAGGTGCTTACTAGTTTGTCAAAAGAAAAAAAAAAAAGCTCATATATAATTTTTTTTTTAGCTATTAAACACATAGGCAACATAATTCATTACACTCAATACAGCTTTAGTATAAAACTTATAATTTATGAGGTGATGTTAATAGCATAAATTAATATACCTTTTCTCTTAAAATCTACAATAAGTATTCTGAAAGCTCATGGGGGAAGGAAATTTTTAAATAAAAGTTTTAAAGCTGTGCATGATGGGAAAGGATTCTGTATGCTGAAGCTGAGATGAGAGCCTGAAGTAGAAAGGAAAGAAGTCCTAGGCGAGACACCGTGGGCTACTAAGCCAAAATGTTTTCTCTTTCTTGCGCTCTCTTCAATGATGAGTCACCTTTAGTTTCTTTTAAAATTGTTTTCTTATTTTTAAAAACTGCCCTAATTTCCACAAGGAATCCCTGAGACATACTCAATACTATACAGTGAAAAGAACTGCCACTGTTGAGAGGAACTGATTCAACCCTTCCAAACAGATGAAACAACGTCAGCAAGTGTCAAGCTTTTCTTCATTTCAACACTAATCCGTTGGAGCCAACTGTACCTTAACGATGCAGGTTGGAGTCATTTCTGGGCAAATCAGTCTATTCCCCAAGTAAAAGCAAAGGCGTGACATTTAGCTGCATTGGAGCCTTCTGCACTGCGTGTTGAAAACTTTTCCATGGGGAACTTTGGGTGCATATAGAGCTTACTTCAGTGGTCCCCAGCTTAAGAAAAACAAACAAACAAAAACAACAACAACAAAAAAAAAGTGAAAGAAGAGGATTCTATTACTCTTCGGCCAAGATCAGTACAGAGTATGTGTGCACGTGCATACTTTAGTACCGGGGATGGGCAGAGGCAAGCAGGCAGAAGGGAAGAAGGAAAGCTGTGCTGCCCAATACTGCTTACTAGGTGTTCATATTTTTCTCTAATGGGACTGTGTCACACTAAGCTTTAGAACTCTGCTCTTCAAACTACCCAGACACTCCTGATATTCAGGAACTTGGAGTAAAGAAAGTCACACCAAATTTGCTCTCTGTCTGAAATGACACATCTTTTCTTAATCCTGTATCAAAGCACAGAGAGAAAAGTTAACAAAAAACAATTGGAGTGAAAAAAAGGCTTCCTAAGTTTAAACCACATTGCAGCTTTAATTAATGCTGGTTATCAAAGAGACACAACTATTCATATATGCTTATATTTTCCATTCTAACCACTGGTCAATGGAAAATGCTTAGCAGATTATCAATACATGTTCTTCACAGGTATTTAAAATTTTACTTTAATTTACGAAATATGATTTTGGCTCACTCTATAATATGATATAGGAAAGCTTATAAAGACCAAGATATTAAGAAATCATCAAATTGTTTCACTTTTGTATAGAACATTAGTGAAGATTCAGTCATTTTCAATTTATTGAGGGGGAAAATTAAAAAAAAATTTAATTGTAGACGGACACGATATTTTCCTATTTGTTATTCTTTATAATTTATTTATTTTTATGTGGTGCTGAGGACCGAACCCAGTCCCTCATACTTGCAAGGTAAACACTCTACCACTGAGCTACAACCCCAGTCCTAGATGTTTATTCTTGAATTAATATATACACATGTGTATATCTGCATACACCATGTGTATATATATGTATGCACATACATATGGGCATATATGTATATATCCCCCTAGAAATATACTTTCTGTCAGAAAAAAAATCTTTAGAACAATGTAGGTTTTGGTGATAAAACAGATACAAATGAAGTATGATTAAATTTTTTTCTAAGAAATCCTCTAAATTGCCTCATTAAGCTGGAGAGTTCTGTTGACCATTTAGCAGACCACTCTATTCAATCATTCTCTATATGACAGATTAAGAACAGAATTTAATAGAATTTTAAAAGAAAGGATGAAGAAACTGAAAACTAGACACGTAAAAATTTTTAATGAATTTTAAAACACTTAAATAATTAGTTTAGTGTTAATATCCTCATCTTTTTGAGATACCAATCCACAACATTTTGAACTAAATATTTTAAAAGAAGGAATAACCTCATACAGATATTGCTGATGAAGCTGATCAACCATCACTAGCCTCCCATGGTGTAGGGCACAGAAGGGATCCCAGGCAGGATCAGCAAACCAACAGAAAGGGATTTAGGCATGTGTGCTCAAATTCTAATGCCAATTTATAAAAATTCCATGCTATAGGTCAATGGAAATGTAACTTCTTCCATATAGGATGAACCTGGGATGGACAGGGGCACCTGTGTGTAGCTTGGACACAGTTTCCTTCCTGATCCAAGAACTGCCTTTGCCACTGTGGATTGTAATCATGTTTTGAGGACAAGCCCTGATAAGGAAAAGTTTTAGTGTTAGTCAAGAAAATGGTGATCTCTAACTTCAGCTGAGAGACTGGGCTTCTTTAAGAAATAAATCTTATAAATAGTATTTGGCAAAGATAAAGTATTAGCTTTCTTTAATCTCAAGCCACTAGAACAATAACACCAATTTTAATGAAAATAAAATAAAGTCACTTTCCAACTTTATCTCCATACCTACCTATTTGCTTCTCATTACATTATAATCTTCTCATAGAGGGACACTAGACACAGCACACACTGCCTGCCAACATGAAATTGCTCGGGAAGTCATTTATAAAGTAGGCATATTACACACGGTAGGTTTACTAGCGAAAATAATCCTTTGCTGTGTAAGCTATGTGACAATAATTAGTAAAATTTTCCATTGCATAGTCTGTCACTTGGTGGGTAAAGTATAATTGCTATTCACTGTCCTGAATTGTTGACTAGCTACATAACCTATGGAGATATGAACATTGCTAAGCCATTTTTACACAGGAAAAAACAACGTCTTAAGTACTTTTATTAAAATAATATTAACAGTTAAAGGAGAGAAAGCCCGTCTTTTCTTCAGATGCTATAGATCACAGTCATAAGTATCAGATCCTCAGAGCACAGAACACATCCATTAACTGCAGCAACTTTGAAAATTAAATCACAGTAACACAAGCTAACTGGCCTTTATAAATGGTCCCAAAGAACTGCAGAAACAGAGTGAATCTTCTGCCACCGTGTCTCATACGTTGAATACTAGAATAAAAGCTAGTTTCTACCTAAATAGGACCTTATATAAAACTTGTTTTTGATTCCAGTATTGCCTTATGATAACACAAATGTTATTTTAAAAGACACCAATTTTAAAAGACACTTCATTTCTTTTTTTGCATATTAATAGCAAGCCTACTAATAATAGGACTAGAACTGCTCTGAAAACTAGAACAAAACATAATGGATATCTCTGGGCTTATAGATGTTCTTCTCTCTTCACAAGAAACAGCAAAGCAAATTGCAAGCTTGGATATTTGTTTTGAAGTAGATGAAAAGAGGAAAAGTTTGTTTTTGCTAATTATTCAACCCTACACTGGTACTTTCTAAAAGTGCCCTTTCCTCAGCTATCATGGTGGGCATCTAAAGTGAATTTCCTCAATGTTTTTGGTGTGAAGCTGTAACTGGCAACATTCCTGATCATTTTCATGCCTCCCAACTAGAAAGCAGAGAAGGGCTTTTAAATGCACATAAAACAGAAAATTGCAAACAATAAAATGTGCAACTTACTGCAAACTCAGTTTTGATAACTGAAGATTTTTAAGCAGCTAATACGAGGGACAAATAGCCAGAAATAGTTCAAATTACCTACCCATGACCCTGCCCTTTGCTGTCAAGAAGGGCTAATAAAAAGTCCATATGCTACTGTGCTATAACCTATAGATAGTACACAATGGAGACAAAATGAAATTGCTGGGAATTCAGTGTTACCTAGTGATGATGACAATGGGATGTGAAAATAGCACAGCAAACTAAATGATACTTGAGCAGAGGTAACTACTAATATTTCATTACAGTGCACTAAAGTAAAAAAGCTTAGTGACACAGGTTCACAGGTGAGAAATATGCAAATTATGTGTTCTCACCACTCAGAATAGAAATTTATGGTGATACCAAATATAATTTTGCTTTGAGACATAACTTATAATTTAGAAATTTTTCAATCTTCAAAAAAGGCAAAGCTATTAAAAATAAATCTTCCAATCAATTAACATGATTTTTAAAAAAAAAAAAGTAAATATATTACATACATATTTTTGGCCCCCAAAGAAACTTCAATAAATACAAAATAGGGCATATCATGATTCCATACAGTCATGTGACATTTCCCCTCCATAATCCCAGGCACGTGGTATCTGCATAATGCTTGCTGATCACCATCATTCCTTTAAAAAGCAGAGAAAGAAAAGCTTCCAAAAGAAGGGCCTGGTTAGAACTATAATGGCATAAAGAGAATACATATAGGAAATAGGAAAATATGTCCAAACTTTTACCTACTAGAAAGGAATTAAGATCAAATATTCCCTGATAAATGAATTATTGTACCACTTCACTAATAGATATGTTCTCTCTGCTCATCTTTTAAAAAATATATATGTAAATTAGGCTGGACTCAGGTATAAATAGCCAATGTATCTTAAGGGACAGTGAAATTTCTCAGCAAAATTGGAGTAGAGATACTTTAAAATCTAGCTCCACCCTTCTCTGAAGCAGAGGGCAGGAAAGGCAGGCAAGAAGAAATCTCACATATTTATTTCATAGTCACCAACTTACTAAACTATCCAACATGATTTTTTACCCTAAAATCCTGATACTTAAAAGAATTTCCCAAAACTTTTACCAAATTTACTTAAACCTAGATTAAATTATTTTAAAAGTACCAAATGCAGGTAAAATGTATGTCTGATCTCCGTATTCTGCTTTGAAAGAAATTTTAAAATGTGTATCCTTCAGTTATTACACATCACTTCACAACTGGTACACTGATTCTACAAGTGTCTTCAACATTTTACAAATCTTACCAAAGAATCACTACTGTAAACATGAAAAAGTCAAAAGCAAAAGATGGATCAAGAAGTTCACAGATTTCATCTTTCAAATCTATCTGACCTATCCTGCTTTTTCACATCAAGATATTTTCTTCAATGACATCTTGCAAAAGTGTCCCATGAGTGAGGGGTTTAAAACAAGTGCAGGTCTGAAAAGGCAAAATGGCCTCAGCAACCCCACAGTCACTCCAGGCAAGTCTTGCTTGACACCCGCCCCCGCCCTGCCCCCATCACTAATGTGAATTCAGCTTTTGGTGTCTCACTTCTTTATGGGCTAACATTTAGCAGAAAAGGGTTGTGCTATTCACATGGGCAGATCACCCCCCTCCCTATTCAAGAAACTTCAGTTAACTCAGTGGGACAGAATGACCAACCTTACTAGGATGTGAGATGTACAAAGGAGAAAAAAGCCTTATACTCATTACAGGGGTTAAAAAAAAAAAAAAAAAATTAACAACCCAATGGGACGCTACTTCCTGCACTGCACAAAACACACACATGGGTGCACACACACTCACAGGTGGTCAAAAAACTTTTTTTTTTTCTTTTTAGTTAACCATGATCACAATTAGGAATGGCATCCTGGCCTCTGGGTGGTGTTTGGCAGCTGATGCTGAGTCAGAGCCTTAACCTGCCTCTATACACCACCAGTTATCTCCTACACAGGAACTCATTTAATAGGATCATTCTATCTAGAACCACCTATGTAAAAACCTGGCTATAGAATGGAAAGCACTGATCTGAATACTAGGAAATAGTAAAGGGCACTGGTAATCTGAGGTATCTTCCACTTCTAGGACTTGCTGCTAAAAACCAATCCTATCCAGTCAATGTGCTGAACCACCAAGGAAACCACAGGGGCCGAGTGGACCTGCCAGGAGGGAATGAGCACCAGTGCTTAGGAGCACATGTGAACACTGCAGCAAGGTCCACTGCCTGGCCACCTATTGAGCTGGGAAGGGGGTGCCCCTCTAATTCCCATCTGCTATTTTTAAGTCTTCTTTTGGAAAAGGGGGTAGGGGTGCTAAAGAGGAAACAAAGATAGAAAACACCGGGTTCCCCACCTTGCCTGCAAACACACAGACACGCTCAGTTAGGGGAGGGAAAGGGAGAAGATGCATTATTGGTACTTGTAGCTGTGGCACCTGTTACTGTGAAGCCTGTAGGAGGGGCTATAGAGCTGTGGCTGGGCTGCAGGTCCTTAGGAATGCCACTGTGAGAACTCAGCTGGTGGCCGAAGGCTGCGCTGAACTGAGGGAGTTGCTGCTTGGGAGAGGTGGAGGCCATTAGTTCAGCAGAAGGCCCCATGCCACTGAAGCTGGTCTGCGGTAACCCCGGAAGCACACTGGAGCTGCTGGGGGTCACGGTGGCGAAGGCAGGCTGTGTGGTCTCTGAGTTCGAAGTGGTGGGTGGCGTGGATAGGGAAGTGGAAAGAAGATGTCCATCTGCGCCGAGAAGGTTGCTAAATGGAGAGGGATCTCCAAGGTTGACAGGGAGATTACCCCAGTGAGTTCTAGGGTTTACCACTCCTCCAAGTGGCACCTCAAGTTGGGTTGGGAGCAAGTGCTGCGCCATGATGGGCATCTCTGCTGAAAAGGTAGCTGCCATATTATCACCAGAGTAAGATGTCGTGTGGGGAGAGGTGATATGGTCACTGTAGGGAGACGGCACGTGCTCACTATCATAATGGCTTCCATGGGGCGAGGAGTGTGAATGATCACTGCTGTATTGCTGTCGTGAGGTGATTAGGTCGTCTGCCTTGCTCAGCAGCTGGGCAGGATGTGGCCTCTGGGAGGCATGGCTGCCATCATGAAGTCCATGAAACTGTCCTGGGAAGGCTCTCTCCCCAAGTGCACTCTGGCTGATCAGAGTGGCAGAAGTAAGGCCAACGTTGGCTGGGGCAGAGAACTGCCCCTGGATCTGCCCTGCCAGGGGTGTAGGTGGGTTAGACAAGGTAGCAGAACGGAGCAGGTTCTCGTCCAGCTCTAGACTAGAAAAATTATCATGTACTATTCGCCCATTCAATAGCTCCCCTAGGTCCGTGTTTACTTCTCGGCTCAAGGACTGGATTCCTGAAGCTCCAGTACCTGTGGAGAACACCCCTATTCCTCTATCTGACAACTCCTGGACTGGTACACCGTCTGACTGGGTAAGTACCCCAATGGTACTCAGGCACTCGAGAGAAGTTACAGCCTGCAGGGCCCGTTCAAGCTCCTCAGCCTCTTCGGTGGTCGGGAGGAGGTCTCCATTCTTTCCTGAGTCAACAAAAGGCATTGAGAATAAGTAGGTCTCATATCTAATCTATACCACAGCATTCATACATTTAAATTATTCAAAGAAAGTCCTTCTTGAAAAGGGAAGCTTCTAAGAACTGCATTGGAACGAAAAAGTAAACTATTAATCTGCAGGATGGGTCTGAAGGATCAGCTGCCTGAGAACTTGAATCTCGAAGGCCATCTTATCAGATGTTCAATTCTTAGGAACTCTGTTACCAATTTAAAAATCTTATAACCATTTGGTTGTACATGTTTTTATCTAAAATTATATTTATTATATTATGATAGAAAACACAGGCTGCATAGAGCTACTGTTCCTTGCCTTGTCTATGCCCAGCTTCTTCCAGCTTGAGGGCAGACAGAAGACCAGAACACAGAAGCTCATGCATACATTTCAGCACAACACTAAGCACTCAGTTCATTTTGGGGGTGTTTACCTAATCCTTCTCCCTCATTCTTTTTCCATTTCTAATTGATTTTCATTAAATGGAAGCACATGGACACACTTTGATTTCACTATCAATTTAAAAAATCTTATTGTTAGGAACTTGATTTATCACCATGAAAATATTCAATTTTTAGTGGGGAAAAAAAAATATCTTAATAGCATAAAAGTTTTCCCCTGAAAGCACTGGGGAGTTGATGTGATTAAGCAAACTTTGTTTTAGAAAAGTTCACTTTAATTGAATTACAGGGTGGGATATTAAAACTGGGAAAGTTCTAAAAGACTTCAATAAACTTGTGGTTTAAATGTCTGTGTTCAAAAAATTAAGTAAAATTACTCATTTTAAAGAAACAAAGTTATAAATCTAGCTATCAATATAAATCTACTAAACCTAAAATATGGTTAAACAAAATTACCTACTCTCCACTTCTGAAAAGGACTGAAAACTTTGGCAGTGTTATATTTTCTGTCTATAGAGTGAAAAAATATTTTACTTGAGGAAAATTTCAGACACATCTCAAAACTATTTCTCTTCTTACAAACTCATTTTTTTAAGTCAGTTTCTTTAATTAAAACACTGACCATACCTTCAAAAAAATCAAAATCTTGCAAGTCATCAGGTAACCGTGGCAGGACGTCTGAAAAGTCCTCCTGGTTCAATTCCAAATCATGTGGAATGTCGGTGATCTCGTTGGCAATGTCATCCGGCAACTCGTCAGCACTCAGCTCGGGCGTGGATGGGCTCCTAGGAAGACAGGGCATTTGGTGCCAGCACTCCCCCTTCACCTTCATACCAATGTCAACAATTCAAGTTTACCCCACGTAGGAAGATGCTAACTATAAAATGCTATGTATTTTTTTAATACATATATATTCAATGCAAACATGGGAAATCCTAATATAAACTGTCTCCTTCCTTACTTTGTGAGAAGGAATTCAAAGCAGATACATTGCAAAAAGATATACCTTGCCATATACCGTCACATATTTCTTTAATCTTTACCCATAATTGAGATAAGAGAATTATTTCTAGCTATATTTTTACTTCAGATTAGTAGAATGGATCACAAGTATGTCTTAATATTTTGTAGTAGAATTTCAAATTTGGTCAGAATAATAATTTTAAAAATGAAGTAAAGCACTGGGCATGGTGACCCATACCTATAATCCTAGCCAATCATGAAGCTGAGTAAGGAGGATTGCAAGTTCAAGGTCAGCTTGGGCAACTTAGTAAGACCTATGAAAAATAAAATTTTACAAACAAGAGCTAGGGATGTAACTGCATGGTAGAGTGCCTGCCAAGCAAGCATGAGCCATTGTGTTCAACCCACAGTACCACAAAAGACAAACAGGTAAAACTGAAATGTAATAAAATGAAACAGAAGCTCTAGTTATCCTGTCAAAATGCCCAAAATTAATAATGTCATAATTCTGATGAAATATTTCTTATGTATATGGAATTTCTGTTTAAAAAAAAAAAAAAATCTGAGTATTGGGCTGGGATGTAGCTCAGTGGCAAAGCATTTACTTCACATTCTGAGTCCTGGGTTCAATCTCCAGTTCCAAAAAAAAAAAGACCAAAAAACAATTTCTGAGTATATAATTAAATTCGCAATTTCAGCATCTGTTCTCTTTGCTATAATCTAAAGCTTTGATAGTGATAAATGTGCACTCCAAACTCAGCCAGAATTAGTAAAATATATTCCTCAAAATGGCTAAGATGAGGCTGGGGCCAGGGCCGTAGCTCAATGGTAGAGCACTTGACTAGACAGAAGTACAGACTGACACACTGGATGGCTCTGTAGTTTAGTGCCAACCTTCTGATACTCACACAGACAGATGTTCTGAGAACATTCAGGAAACAGGAAAAATAAGTCCTGACCACCACTCACCGGATCTGAGAGGCCTCCACTGGCAGTGAGACGCTGGTGGGCATGCTGAGGTTCCCTTGGGGGACTGCTGGGGGGATGGGCTTTTGGGGTCGACGAGGTCCACGCCTTCTCTTCTTCTTATGTTTTTTGGTGAGTGCAGGAGGCTTGGTTTTTTTCCTGGGTTTCCTCTGCTGCTGGTGCTGAACTTTACGGGAGTTATCTCCTCTCAAGAAATTATCCTTTGGAATAAACAAAAAAAAATTTATTATTTTTTTTAAACTGAGGACTACTCACTGATCAACCCTACCTCACCCTCTCTCCTGGTGTGCTACTCTACAGTAGGGTGACTACAGATAACAATAATATTCTGTGCAGCTCAAAAAACTAGAATAATGACTCTGGAAGTTTTACCATAAAGATAGTTTAACTTGATTCAAACATCATATAATGTATACACGTTAATAGAAAAGAGCCCCCACTATGGCAATATCATGTAAAATTTGTGATGTTCCCAGGTGGCAGTTAAATCAAATTTAGTATTTAAACAATTGAGACTATCTGGAAAAACAATCATCTTCAAAAAGCCTGAAGTTCTTAATATTCTATATAATGTCTAAAATAAACTTATACCTATGTAATTATTCAATTCATATGAATTCAACATATATACATAGTTCATCCCACATTTAAAGACATTATGGGAAGTACTATAACATAAATTTTGTGTTTTATGTGAACTTACTCTTGTATGTGAAAACACAGATAAAAATCTACATAAATACAGTACAGAGAACATTAAATAATGACAAGGTAAACACCTCCCACAGGTATACAAAAGAAAAATTAATTATTTTTGGTTTGTGAGATTAAAAGGTAAGTAGATTTTAAATTGTGGGATAACAGAAAAGATCATTCTTGCCTAAAGGAAATAGCACAAACAAGAGAAAAAGTATAGTAAATGACTAGGTATGATCATAGATGAAACACAAAAGCAAGCTGTAAGAATTCTGGAATCAGAGTACATATTTCTTTGAATTTCCTTTTAAACTTTTATTTAACAGGCATTGCAGCATTTTGGTTTTTTCTTCCCCCATTACTGGGGATAAGAACCCAGGGCCTTAAGCTCTACTGAGTTACACCTCTAGCCCCTAGATAGGATGACAGCTCCCCTGATGTGGTGAGATACATAGATGTCTAGAGAGCTATGGGAAAACTACCGGTGCACAGGAATAAAGGGGATGAAGACAAAGACCAGGAAATCCATGACTCAGTCAAGACCTTTAAAATAATTTATACAGGCAGGGAGACACAGAGAATGGACACTGAGGACACAGGTACATAAAACTGCTGAAATTAAGTGAGTAGGCAAGGGGGTAAGAGCCTACAAGGACAAAAGAGAGAGTGATGATATAACTAGCTTTCTTCAGTCAATAACATCAACTCTATCATCTGCCCACCATCTGATACAGACTAAAAGTCTGTTTCATCCCCAAAATGATGTTGAATCCTAATCCCCCAATGTGATGGTTTTAGGAGGTGGGGTTTCAATCACGAAGGTGGAGCCCCCATGTATGGAATCAGGGCCTTAATATGTGAGACCTCAGAAAGCAACAATGAGGTTGGCAGGGTATAATCCAAAAAAGAACCTGACCAGAACCCAACCATGCCTGCACCATCCAGAACTGAGAAATAAATATTGATTACAAGCTACTTTATCTTTGGTACTTTCTTACAGTCACCAAAACTAACATCACATTTTATCAATTCAAAATGTACATTTTAATCTCTCTGTAATAGGAAAGTGTAAATGTTGGTATCTTACATGAGCTGCCAACCAGGTAATGCTCGTTACAGTTGGCCCTGCCTTTATACACTCAACAGCGGTTATACTTCTTTGTGCTGGCATTACTTGAATTAGTATATGCACTGCTAGTATAACTTGTGTAGAAAAAATTTTTGTGTATGCAGAAAGGCACAAAGAATAGGAGAGTATAAAATTGTTAGAGAAGCAAATATTCACTACTGAAGAACTTAACTTACTACAACTCTAAGTGAGAAAGGGAAATAACCACAAAGTGGATGATGATACATAATAGCAAAATACTGACTTTCACACATCAAATAATATAGCTAAGACCAGGAATGACATATAACATAAAAATCCATGTCTAAATAGGTTTTTAAAAGGCTCTTTTAGTAAGTCTAAAACAAAAATTCTAAGTGAAATAAAAATATTGAATCATTGGCAACATATTTTCTGAGTACAGTAGTTTTTATAACTGATGTCATCTTTGATTCTACAAATTCAGTAATAATCCACAACTGAATATATAAAGTTTATAGATAATAGTATTTGAAGATGAATAACTATCACTAGCATTAAAAATATTCAAAACAGGAAAAATAAAAATTAAAGCATAAATTCAACAAGTCTAAAAGATGATTTGATACCAAATATTTGACCAAAAAAAATTATTAAACTCTTTATGTCACAAAAACAATTTCCTTTTTCTTAAAGAGGTATTTCCTAGGCTTGTGGTTCTTTTGAGCCCAACACTTGAAGTCTACTTCTATGATGATCACTATTTAATAAAAGTGAGTGACCACCAACAACCAGCACTCAGCTCAGTGTCTACTTTAAGCAGCAGATCTTCAATGTGAGCACAGATCTTAGGTAAGATCAAGTCAGAGAGCTCCAGCCCTAGATTTAACAAGTCTGACTTGTGAGTTACCAATATCCACCTGGTAAAGGTGGATGCCTCCTGACCTACTCTCCTAGCCTACACACACTGTGACCTTACTGATCATGCACATAGAACTACTCAAGATAGACATCTTGTTTTGCTCTTACTATTGGCCATTCCCACTTAGTTCTTTTAGAGAGCTAGAGCCCCCACTTGGCAGAGGATTTCCCAATGCCAATGATTCATTTGCCTAGCTTTAGTGAGTACTGGGATACTATTCATTTGCAACTTTCCGTCTTTTTGTATGCCAGGCCAAGCACCTTCTAACTTACCAACTGAGGTGTGACCAACCTGTTGGAACATCTTTTCTGCCTACCAATCTGTACCTCTTATGGTCTAAGCTTCTCCTGCCAATGGTTGTTTCACCTCAGTGGTTGAATTTACTTCCAAATCTTCACCCTTCCCAACCATGTGCCTAACCATTAATTTATTCAACATTCCCACATAAGAAAATGCAATGAACAAAAATGTTTCTGCTCTTGTAAAGTTTCCGCAATTATAGGAGAATATAGACAATGAACAAAATAATGTTAGGCAAATAAATGTTGGAAAGGACAATAAAAAGGTAGCACACGCCTGTAATCCCAGCAACTTGGGAAGCTAAGGCAGGAGGATCTAGAGTTCAAAACTAGCTGCAGCAACCTAGTGAGGTCCTAAGCAACTCAGCGAGGCCCTGTCTCTAATAAAATATAAAATTTGGACTGGGGATGTGGCTTGGTGGTTAAGCACCCCCGGGTTCAATCCCTAGTACCAAAAAAGAGAGAGGGGGCGGGGGATTAAAAAACTGACAGGGCAGCAGGGAAGTAGAAAACTTTTCTAAGGAGATATGTGATCCGAAACTTGAATGAAATAAAGGAGTAAGCCACGCAGAAACCTGAGAAAAGAACATCCCAGGAAAAGAGAAAACCAAGTGCGAAGCCCCCGAGAGGGAGCATATGTAGAATATCAAAAACAGCCAGAAAGTCAGCGCTGCTGGAATTCCAGGACGACAAGGGGAGGAGATGAAGCTGAAGAAGTGAGGCCCAGATCACAAAGTGCCTCAGAGACATTGGTGAGAATTTTGGATTTGACTCTAGATTGTGATAGGAAGTCATTAGAAGAGTTTAATCATGGGACTAAGATGATCAGATGTTTTAAAAAGCCTGCTTTAAAGGCCCATACTTATATGATTCCACTGATAACATTCTAGAAAATATAAAAATTATAGAAACTGAAAAATAGATAAATGAAGATGGAGTAAAGGATTCACTACAAGAGAATTTGAAGAAGTGATGAGACTATCCTTGATCATGGTGATGGTCACACAACTGTATCCACTTGTCAGAATAATAGCCAGAGTAGCCTCTGTGGATGTTTTCTACTTTCTTCGAATTAAATTCACAGTTCACGGGTATATATATATATATGTGTGTGTGTGTGTGTGTGTGTGTTTACAGAGGGGAGAGTATGGAAAAAGGAGATCACTTAGGATGCTGACTATAACAATAATCAAAGCAAAGATGATGGCAGCTTAGGCTAAGACACTAACAGTCAAGTTGGTAAAATGTGTTTGGGTTGAAGATATAACACAAAAGCAGCGCCAAGAGATTTCACACAGTTCTTGTCTAACCCAGAGTAAGTCTCTCATAGGGGCAATGAAGTAATTTTTGACCCAGAACAAAAGTAGCTAAAACCAGTGTCAGATTTTGTAACAGCCTTCAGAGAGAAAATCAGTTTCAAAAATTTGTAAACACTTTTTCAAAACCTGATTAATATTTATTTTTACTTTGTCCCAATATAAAATATTCATTATTTTCTGAGTAATTCATATCATACTAATTCAACTTTAGGTTTGCTTTATTGAATTTGCCTAAGGAAGAATATTCAACCAGCTGAAAAGAATAAAGTGCTTTGAATTTCTTCGAAAGCCTTCACATAACAATCAATATACAAATAGTATAAGCTTCCCTACTTAACAATACTTTCCTAGTCTTAAAAGCCTCTAGAGGGAGGCTGGGTATGGTAACGGGCACCTGTAATCCCAGTATCTTAGGAGTCTGAGGCAGGAAGATCACGAGTTCAAAGCCAGCCTCAGCAAAAATGAGTTACTAAGCAACACAGTGAGACCCCTGTCTCTAAATAAAATACAAAATAGGGCTGGGGATGTGGCTCAGTGGCCAAGTGCTCCTGAGTTCAATCCCCTGTACCTTAAAAAAAAAAAAAAAAAAAGCTTCTACAGGGGCTGGGGTTGTAGCCCAGCAGTAGAATGGGTAGAATGCGTGCCTAGCACATGTGAGGCATTGGGTTTGATCCTCAACACCACATAAAAATAAACATAAAATTAAGGCATGCTGTCCATATACAACCATCTATCTATCTATCTATCTATCTATCTATCTATCTAAAGTACTCTAGAATCAAACAACTTTAAAATTCAAGCTGGCAAATTCTTCAGTGGTTTGAAAGTTGCAGGGCTCCTGTTACCAAAAGTCTGCAAAATCATCAATGAAAGTCCACAAAAGTGGTTCAAAAGCATACAGAAATTATTCTTTACCCATAATGCAGCCTGAAGACACAAACAAAAATGCCCAAATTTTAAATATTTTTAATTAAAAAGGGGGAAAAAAATCCAACATTTGTGTATATAGGTTAGTATCTAAAATTTTCAAAACATACAATCCATAAACGAACCCCAAAACAAATAAGGTTCTTGATGAGGCCAGTATATTACAATCAGGGAACCCAAGGTCAGAAAGGTTCAATCATCAGTCCCTAGTTATGCATTTAGTTAGTGGCAAAGACAGGGTCACAGGCCACATGTCCATGAAAACAGAAAGTGCTTACAGACAGCCGGAAGTGTCTTTCTCAACTTTTTGGTACATAAGGTAACCTAGCAAAATCTCGTGAAGTAACTATCTGATGGGTGAAAATAACATCAGTGAACTTTTTTTGTTTTGTTTTTGTGTTGTTGGGGAATCAAACCCATGGCCTTGCACTTTATAGGCAAGTGCACTACCACTGAGCTACATCCCCAGGCAAAAAATGAACTTTAATGTACAATTCAAAAATTCCATAAATTCAAACTTAAATGTTCTCAAAATTATTCTGAATCAACTGGGACTAACATTAACCAAAGCAATAACTAAATTAAACCAAATTATACAAAGTCTTGGCATTTAGTCAAAATCTTAGCAAATATTCAAGACATGTACAGAACTGTATATAAGAAAGCAAAAACCTAAAGAAAAAAGGGCAAAGAAAGAGTTTGGGAAATCTGCTATGTGTAAGAAAATATATCTTAAAGAAAAGAGAGGTATAGGGGCTGGGGAAAAACAGTGGAAAAATGCTTGCCTAGCACTTGTGAGGCACTGGGTTCAATTCTCAGCACCACATAAAAACAAATAAATAAAATAAAGGTATTGTGTCCATCTACAACTAAAAATATATTTGTATATATTTTAAAAAAAGAAAAGAGAGGTATAGAATAGGGGTAGATAATAAACAAAATTAACTCATCTAAGTAGCTGCAGGTTTAATATCACTTATCCAAAAACTTAAGGAGCAAAAGTGTTTCAGACTTCGGAGTATATGCATAAAATTTAACTGATAAACATCCTTAATCCAGAAACCAAAATTTAAAGACTCCAAAATCTGAAATTTTTGAAAATCATGCCAGCACTCAAAAGGCTTTGAATTTTAAAACCTTTTGAATTTTACATTTTTGAATTAGGGAATGCTCAACCCACACCAAGTATCTTATAAAACAGTGTTTCTAAAAATGAGGGTCTGAAATTAATTCAATGAGTCATGTTTAGCATTCTTAAAATCTTTTGGTCAGAGAATAGAAAATTTCAGGTGGTGAAAAATACTGTTTATAAAACTTGTGTCAGTGATTTATATATACACATAGTTTGTACTAGGTCACACAAAGTATTTTCTACTGTAGATAGTCATCAAAAGTTTGAAAGGCTATGTCACAGAAAATAAAATATGAGTTTACCATTTTTTTGGCATGTTCTTCACACAGAGGTGTCTGGTGTGTAATGTCAAAAACTGGCACAGAGCATTGCTGTCCATCTGCAAACTTGGCGGTGCAACTGGAGAAGAGCTGCTGAGAGCGGTTCAAGAGGATATCTGCGTTTTTTAAAGTTAGGAATAAAATACTCTTAAATGCTAACTTTTCAATATCTATATAATTCACTGCTTCCCTTACTTATGTTTAATAAATATGAATTTTATTATCGGTGAAAACCTAAAGTACAAATCCAAATAGTGATATGGTAAAATGTTAATAGTTGGATTGACCTTCATTATTTATAGGAGATACTTCTGAAGGAAGCCATTTTGCTAATAAGCTCCTAGTGCAAGTCTCTTTTATGGCCATTCTGAACCACTTTATGTTATTTGGAGAAGGATCATCTTCTTAACACATTTCACTCCTAAAATTTCCACTGTAACAACTATTTTTTTAAATAAACTTATTTTAAAAGAAAAAACTTTCTGCTTATGATATTTATCAAGAATAAAAATAGCTGGGCGTGGGGGCGCACACCTATAAGCTCACTGGCTTGGGAGTATGAGGCAGGAAGATCAAGAGTTCAAAACCAGCTTCAGCAAAAGCAAGGCACTAAGAAACTCAGTGAGACCCTGTCTCTAAACAGAAAACAAAAAAGGGCAAGGGATGTGGCTCAGTGGTTAAGTGCCCCTGGATTCACTCCCCAGTACGCACCCCCCAAAAAAGCTACTCAGTTCTAAATATTTAATAAAAGAGCTAATAAGATTTTATCTACAGTCTAAAGCTCCCTGGAAATTTTTTTCCTTAAGTATATAATCCTAAGAGACCTTTTTGCCTAGTCAGTGATATGTTAACTTATTTCCTTTCAAATTATTCTCCAAAACAGCAAATTAACCTTATAGCATCAGGCACACTGTAAAGCTGTGTAACTATCTTGGAAGACTAAAAACTAAAACTTTGATTTAATTTTTCCATCAATAATTGTTATATAGTTACTCCTTATAAGCTACCTGGAACCACCTGTAGGATCGGAATTCTATTAATAACATATAATTACATGTTAGCCACTAGGAGATCCTATTTGCTATCAGTTTGGCTTATTTTGTTGTTATTTGGTCCTCTTGACTTTGATCCAGATTCTGAACTTAAGACAATTAGAAACTGAATCTCAATTTTGTCTAAAAGATAAGAATAGTACAATTTTATGCACTTGTGATTCCTACCTTTCCCAGCTCAGTGTCATGAGAATAAAATGTGTGTGTGTGTTGGGGGGCGGGGGGCGGGGCTGAAATAATATAAGCAGAAAAATATTGTAAGATTTTAGGAAAATTAGAAGTCACTTAATAATTTCAAAAATTAAATAGTTACTATTTCAAAAGTCATTCACTTGATTTAAAAATGAAGCACAGTAATCATCTGCAGCAGAGCACCTGTCTAAAAATGCAGGAGACTCTGGGTTCAATCCCCTGTACCAGGGGACAAAAGGTACACAGCTCCAAGTGAGTTAAAACTTTTCCATGCACACTTGATCAAGTTAGAAGGATACGTTGGAAACAATGTCTGGTGAATGGAAGGGCTTTGTTAGTGCACTGCTCCCCCTTCATGGTTCCACTGCATGCTGCTGGTTCCACCTCCCTCAACTTGGTCCGGCTTATACTGAGGAAGAAAAAATACAAAATTAGTTTTTAAAGCACACGCTTAAGAATCTAAGGCAGTTTTTCTATATTATGTCGGTACTCTGTAATATCCACATTATAACTATCTATAATACCCACAGTCATTAACTTGCAAATATGAGTTAAAGCAAGTACTATAAATACCAAATATGTTATTTCCCAAATCTATTGATATTCAAAGCAAAAAGTTTTATCACAATAGTTTTCAAATATATGGTCTTTTTGGTTTTTGGTACCGGGGATTGAACTCAGGGGCACTTGGCCAGTAAGCCACCTCCCCATCCCTATTTTCTATTTCATTTAGAGACAACATCTCACTGAGTTGCTTAGCACCTCGCTTCTGTTGAAACTGGCTCTGAACTTGCAATCCTCCTGCCTCAGCCTCCTGAGCCACTGGGATTATAGCCATCTGCAGCTGGCCCCTGTTTTTGTTTTTAAATGATATTTGATACCTTTTACTTTTCAAAAAGGTAATGGAGAAAAGTGATGAAGAACATGAGACTAGAATCAGACCCTGTTCCCAATTTCATCTCTACCTCTTACTAGCTGTGTGACAGTTAATAAGCCTCTGTTAAGAAACAACTTCCTCACTTGGAAAGGGAAGAGACAACAAGGTCCCCTCAGCTGGCAGGTGTGTTGTGAACATGGTTGTCAGTCACTGTTATCATTATCATTACTAGGATGTGGTCACCTTATGCTGCTAAATGATAAATATGCAAAACAAAACAAAACAAAAAACCCCTTGATCATAGCCAGGCACAGTGGTGCACACCTATAATCCCACTGGCTTGGGAGGCAGAGGTGGGAGGATCGAAAGCTCAAGGCCAGCCTCAGCAACTTAGTGAGACCTTGTCTTAAAATAAAAAATAAAAAGGGGTGGGAATGTAACTAAGTAGTTCAATCCCTGGTAGCAATTTAAAAAAAAAAAATTAATTAATTAAATTAAAAGGACTGGGGAAGCAGCTCAGGGTAAAGCCCCTTTTAATCCTCAATACCAAAACCCAAAAAATAAAAATTAACTTGCTCTTATATATATAGCAAAGGGAACACTAAGATGCAGAAGTGACTGAGCTACTCTCAAGCCCTAAAACATACTCATTTTGGACAAATTTTAAAATTTTGCATTATGTGTAACTCCGGGTTTCAACACTTAAATGCTGTTTCCACTTTTTTCATTTAATATATTTTTTTTATTGTTGGTTGTTCAAAACATTACATAGTTTCATTTAATATTTAATATATTTAACTTACTTTTAGATTTTATGAACCGGCAATGTATGCATATGGTTCCAAAAATAATAATTCTACAAAACATCACAAATTGTTAGGCCTTTACACATGCCTGAATATGGAGGGAAAATCTTAATAAACTGACTCACAAATCAGGCACGAAAATCAAAGAAATCCTGTGTTGTTTCTAGTATCTATAAGGATCTCAATAAAATGATTTATACTAAGTAGATAAAGTCATACAGAATCTAAACTATGAATTTACATAATGTTCAAATAAAAAATACTTCTATTATAATTATAGAAACAGTTAATGGAAATAGATAATCAAGCCCTGCCATAGAACTTGCTTTAATTAAGAGTTCTACAAGATTTATCAAGATTACAAGGATGAAGAAGAGGGTCATTTCAGAAGTAAACCATTTATTCCTAATAGTTTTATATACTGCCCCCCAAAAGGTGTTTACATTATTAACTTTAGTCCTGTAAAAAAGATACATAATTTGAAATAAATATTTTTGGCAGCTAAGCCCAAATTCTCTTTCTCTTTATTTAAATAGAAGGTACCTCTCTATACTGAAGGGATAATTTTCATTGAACACACAAATTATTTACCTATCTACCACCCCTACTATACAACATATTCCCTCATTTTCTTTCTAAACTTTCAAAGAAACCATCTGTTTCATTTTTTTCAATCACCTAATGTTCTAATTTATTGATCTCTTAAAATGAATCTGAACTCAGAATTTCAATATCCCCATGGATAGATTAAGGTTAAAATTATGTTAGATATATTTTATTATTCAAATAATCCCAACAAAGCAAAGAGAATTACTAAAACATTTTGATGTTTTTAATATAAAAATATCTACAAGTTGCCTTTTTGCATGCTCTATAGTATCCCTAATAAACAATCATGCTCCCACATAAACAATGCCATACAAACACAAGACACCAACAACACTCGTCAGTGTAGGACTATACACCACCAGAGTCAAATACACGTCTATGTACTTTAGGCTATTTCAGTGGCTTAGTCTGCTTACCAAAAAGAATGAAAAAGCTGTTAGATTAACACCTTAATATTATTCAGCTTATATACAAACTATATTTTATAAGATACGTATTAGAAGACAATCATTAAAGTTTCAGTTTCTAAAATATTTATCTAAATGTCTTCTGTGGAATTAGGACTTTGATACCAAAATTATCAAATAAATAGAGAATATCATGTAACTAAAACTAATTTTTGTGAACCTAAAATACAATGTACCAGTAATAAGCAATAACCAAAGAACAACTATGACACATTGTTATATGATCATCAGTAGTTTACTGCAATGGGCAATAAACTTTTCATTAATCAAGGGCGACATAATGAAATGATATCGAATAAATTTTAAAATAGTAATAGAATCCATCTTGGTGTGTTATTTTATTATTTGGTGACATTTATCATTTTCTTCCCATATCACTAAAGTCAGTTTGGAGGATGTTCTGAAAACAACCAGTTAATAATCATAGAAAAAGCTGACAGTGTAGCTCAGTGGTAGAGTACTTGCCTAGCAAGTACAAGGTCCTTGGTTTTGATCTCCAGCAGAAGGAAGGATGGAATGAAGGAAGAAAGGGAGGGAGGGAGGGAGGGAGATGGACATAGATAAAATAGTCTTCCACATAAATACCAAATTGTCCCAATCTCAATGTGCAAACTCTTATATCTCTGACAATATCATAACAATATGTGACTTGATGTATATAATATTTATATATAAATTGTATTATGCTGCATATAGCTACACTTTCTTGAAATTATACACTTGAGAGCAATATACCATCTAAAACATTTGATATCATTATTTTACAATCTCTGTCAAACTGAGTGAATTGTTTTAACAAATAAACAGACCTTCATATATTCAATAATATTCATTCTTTGAACAACACTGGAGATACAAGAACTAAATGGACCTTCATCCTGCACTCATGGAAATTACTGTCTAGCATGAGAGATTTATTCAAGTAACTCATAAATCACTATTAAAAAATTAGAACAAATATTTTTTCTTCACTTTATCAATAACCCACCAGTTAGAGACATTTCAATATACAAACTCCTAATCTTTTTCTACACATATATACTCAAAGTTGTCATCTGAAAATGTAACACTGAGAAGTGTGAAATAGTAAACTCAGTAAAGACTTAGGTCTCCTAGACTTTAAAAGAATCCTTTTTTAAAATAAATTTTTAGTTGTAGACAGGACAATACCTTTGTTTATTTATTTATTTTTTATTTTTATGTGGTACTGAGGATTGAACAACAATGACAACCAGGTGCAGTGGCACATGCCTATAATTCCAGTAGCTCAGGAGGCTGAGGCAGGAGGACCACAAGTTCAAAACCAGCGTCAGCAACTTATCAAGAGCCTGTCTCAAAATAAACATTAAAAAAAGGATGTGGCTCAGTGGTTAAACACCCCTGGGTTCAATTCCTGGTAACAATTTAAAAAAAAAAAAAGAAAAGAAAAAAAAGATGAGTGGAAAAGAAGAATAATGTTTACAGTGCTTATTCAGTTACATCAATGGAGCTATGGAGATTTCCCCCTTCTTTTTTCTGTATTTTTCCAAATTTTGCTCAATAAACAAGCATCTGCATTACAAACAGAAGAGCTGTTTCTTCCCCCTAAAGAAATGCAATGTAATAAAATATGTTGAACATGTTGGGCAAAGCATACTCAGGAGATTAAGACAGAAGGATCACAAGTTTGAGGCCAACTTGGGCAACTTAGTGAGATCCTTTCCTGTCTCAAAATAAAAAGTAGGAACGATCTGAGGATGTAGCTCAATGGTGGAGCACCCCTGGGTTCAATTCCCAGTACCACTAAAACATAATGAGTGAGGGCTGGGGTTGTAGCTCAGTGGTAGAGTAACTTGCCTCGAATGTGTGAGGCACTGAGTTCAATCATCAGCACCACATAAAAAAATAAACAACAACAACAATGAGTGAATGAATGAAAGAAAACTGAACACATACTAGGTGGGGTAGTTATATGAAATACATGGAAAAGAAAAATCTTAAATAATACAAGCAAAAAAACATGTCCTTTTAATAAAACACATTTTTCTTTTGTTACTAAAAAAACTATATTACTTTCAAATAACATGAAATTTTTTAGCACTAAAACAGATAATATTCTCAACCTTCTAAAAATAAACTGTAATTAAATTCCAGCCAAAACTTCAGTAATGCTTTTACTATCATATCAGTACATGGCAGTACTATTCTGTCACCTGTGTGGTGCTTTTTTCCGGAACAACAAAACCAAAATGCAGTCTCAAATATTTTAGGTTTAAATGGTCATTGTGCCTTAACCACCCTCTCCAAAAATACAGAAAACAAAATACAAACTGAGACAAGTTCCTTAGAACAAGTGGCTCTGTGTGGCTCTAACCTGGTTCGAGTGCATGCTGCTCTCCGAAGTTCTTGTATTAACTGACCAGTACATTCCGGTTCTTTACTGGCTGCCTGCAGCAATGCTTTCCTAAATGTATGACGGCATTTCTTTTGACGAGATTCTGCCCTTTCCAGGCGGCAGAGGTGCTTGTATTTCTGCTGAAAGTAAGTGCAAAGTTGGGTCACCCTGGAGCTCCTACTCTCCGCATCATCGTCATCTGGCCTGGAAAGTGCAAGGAGAGAAGTAAAAAACCAATTACACATTAAGCTCATTTTAGAAAGGGGAAATGAGAATAAGGAAAGGGGGCTGATGAACAGGGGTAAAACCTTGGTGGCAAGTGAGTAAGTGGTTAAGAAAATTAGAGCATGAGATTTCAATAGAACTGAAAATTATATTTCAACTCAACACAAGGCAGCAGAGACAATCCAGGGCTTTAAGACGCTTACCCTTCTTAGCATGTCATCATTAGACACATAATGCCCAGGACTTTCTGAATTTTAAATGAATAGGGACTCACAGAGAAAACCACTTATTTACCTTTACTTACTAAAAACTGAATAAATGACAGCACAACTCAATAAAAGATAGATCAGTCATATCAGAAATAGAGCAGTGAATTCTAATAGTACATTACCTAGGAACTGCCCTTTTAAGACATTCTGGTTTTTAACTACCTTTTCTTGCTAAGTACTTAAAGAATTCTGAGGCCAGGCATCCTGATACACACCTGCAATCCCAGTAACTTGAGAGGTTGAAGTAAAAGGATTCCAAGTTTGAGGCCAGCCTGGTCAACTTAGCCAGACACCTTGTCTCAGAATAAAAAGGCTAGGAATCGGGGGCTGGGGATATATATAGTGCATTTGGTAAAGTGCTTGCCTCGCACGCACAAGGCCTTGGGTTCAATCACCAGCAACAACAACAACAACACCAGAGACAAAACACACATTTTCTCATCATATACTAATGTGATTGAAAGGTGATCCCTACTGAAGTATTATTTGGAAAGGACACTGAGCACATCTAGGCTTAATAAGAAACAGTGCTATGATTAGTTAACATTGTCTACCATCAGCAAGGTTAAACTGTTCACTTTATTTATTGTTAGGAATAATGCACAAGACCTAAAGACTAACCTGTTATTTTATTTCTCTTCTATCTTAACATAAATGCCATCATACATGTGACGCCATAGACTATATATTATCTTACTAATCTGTAAATCATTGCTTGGTTTCTCTTGTTTAAAGTGGTATTATCCTCCCCCCCCACCCCCAGAATGACATGTAACAGGCTATTCTTCAAACTTCTGTTAGGAGTCTTTTCTTGAAGCATGTCCTCTTCACTACAACTTCTACTACAGATAGATAAACTGAAGATTTTACTTCAATCTTATCACTTATTCAACATTTATTGTGTGTCTATTATGTTGAGTACTATAGAAGAGAAAATAAAGTTTTGAAGAAGAGCCTGCAATGTAATTCAGACAAGATAACACATTCCAAAGTTAAATAATTCAAGAGGCTAAAAGTGATGATGCAAACAGCAAGGCACACAGATCAACAATTCAAATATTTGAAAACAAATTAGAAAAACCTAGGAGCATCTTAAAACTTCAGATTCCCAAGACCTACACTGATTAACTAAACCAGAATCTCCATGGGGCAGGCCCAAGAATCTTTTATTTAAAATTGTTCCCCAGAATCTCATAGCAGATCTATATTTGGGGTTCAGGTAGGGCCAGTAAGTGCTACAAACACCTTTAATACAAGATAAATAACAGTTAAGTCCATGAGAAATACGGATAATGTGCTACAAAAGTTCACAAGAAAGAGTGCTGCAGGAAAGGCCCTGAAGAAGAGATAACAACAGAGCTGGATCTTGAAGACAGGGTAGAAGTTGAAGATGTGGAGAAAAGGAAAAAAGGCTCATCAATAAGGATAAACACTTTAAGCCAAGGTACAGAGACAACTGAAAACTGTAGTACTAAGGAGCTTGGTTTGGCTAAGGTATAGGACGTGCTGGGAAGTGATGGTTGGTAAAATTTTATAAATCTAAATGCCAGATGAAAGAGTTTAACCTTTATTTCACAGACAATGAAGAATCTATGTAAATTTTTTTAAAATGGGTATCAATATAATAGAGATGTGCATGAGAAAGATTACAGTGCTAGCAGATACAGAAAAAGCAGAGGAAGAAACAGAAGAGAGCAATTAGAAAACTATTAGCAAACTCCAGGTAAGAGATAATAAGGGCAGCAGCATGGAGAACATGAGTGGTAATATGTGAGCAGAAAAGACAAACTGGGAAAGGAAGACAGCTGTTCCTATCAGGGCTAGGGAAGGACAGTAGTACCATTTATGAAATAAGGAACTGGATCAATAGCAAATTTGGAGAAGAAAATGAATCCTATTTCAGATAAAAGGAAAAAAGGAACTTTGGGGTGCTAGGGATAAGGGCCTTACACATGCTTGGCAAGTGCTCTATGACTAAGCTACACCATCAGTCCACTGAGGTAAAAAGCACAAATTTCAGAGTCAACAACAAACAACTCAAAGACTGGGGAATGATGAAAATAAGAGACAAGACAGATAACAGAAAGAAAAACACACATAAGGGCCATTATCAGAAAAGAATTAACTTAATTTGGCAACTGGATATGAAGAATAAGAAACTTAAGGGTGACTTAATGACTATGAATCTGCATAATAGAGAATGGAAGGGCAACTGGTAAAAAAGAAAGAAAAAGAAAGGGCTGATAGGGGTCTTCCAGGGAAGGCAAAGCTTGGGTAGATCATCACTCAACACAACAGTTATTTCAAAGACACTATTACTTGAGGAAGGATGGGCTAAATCAGTGCCCCTCCAGTTCATTGTGGAAAGATGCACTAGATGTTGAGGCATGTTATGTGATTATAAAGAAGCTTCAAAAGCTTACTCATAATTTCCATTCTTATCTTGTCACACACCAGTAACAAACAGTTTGTATACTGACACAGGTCCACAGACCATTGCCAGCATCTCCAAGATGCTTCCCATTAATATGACATTAATATGGCAAGCCTGGTTGCTAAGAAGAGCAGTGAGTGAATTGGGAAGAGAGAGGCCAGTTTCCCCTGAGTGAACTTTTCTCATCTATGAGAGACATAGCTGGCCTGCTTATCTCCAAATGTGAAGAAAATAAAATTATATCTGTAAAGTCACAATATAAGTACAGTTATTATTAATATTGAAACATTATCAGTAAAAACCAAACACACACCAACAAATTCCAAACTTGACTCCGGGCTTATCCATAATCACAAGAATTGACAGAAAATTCTCCAAACAAAATTAACTTTATTAAGACAACAGCAGCAAAATGGTAACATTGCTGATTAAAAAAAAAACAAAACAGGGGAATCAAAAAGAGAAACTGGTAAGAAAAATATATAGTAAATAAAATAATGAATTTAACTGTAGAAATGCTGAATTTAAGGTATTAACAGAATATTTGTTGAGAAATATCCAACAGGTAGTTCAAACTCAAAAGAACAGTCAGATATATTTGGGAGACTTGGCAGGCGGATCACTAGAACCCAGAGGTTCAAGACAAGCCTATGTAACAGCAAGAACCTATCTCAAAAGAACTTGTTTTTGAATTTAAGAAAAAACAATGGTCAGACATGAGAAAAAGATCTGAGTCATTCATATAGAAATAACAGGTGAAACAATGGAAGAATGGTACACTTATGGCAGTTAGGAACTCTTTGGAACTTGCCACTCTAAAGCACCTATATACTAGGTGCTTTATGGATGCATTGTTGCTCTGAAAGGAAGTGCTTGATCAAAAAAATGAAGAAATCATAAATAGAAAAAGTTCAGAACTGAAGCTAAACTTGTAGGTAAGGCGAAAAGAGGGTTTGAAATGGGCTTCTTTGAGAGTGCATGCTGATATCAACTCTCATCCCTACAAGATCAAGTGGTTGAACTTGACTGAGAATCCATAAGGCCAAGACCTACCAAATCAAAAATTATCATGCCAAAGAAGATATAAGCCATCCTGCATGACAAAAAGAAAAAACAACAAATGAGATTTACAAGGGCATCAAAGGTTGGAATTATGAATATAAAACTGTTATGTATGAGATGTTTAAAGTATGAATTTTATGAAGAAAGAAATATAAAAGAAAAATAGGAATGGCCAAACAAGATTGAAAATAAATGGAAACCCTATAAATAAAAAAAATTTAAGTCAAAAATACATAAATACTTTGCTCCAAATAAAGAAAACAAGGCATGAAGCCTGGTGGCATACACTTGTAATCCCAACCACTCTGGAGACTGAGTCAGGAGGATCACAAGCTGAAGGCTATCATCAAACACTTAGCAAGACCTTGAAAAAAAAAATTTTTTTTAAAGGGCTGGTTTTGTAAGTCAGTGGAAGAGAGCCCGCCTGGCACTGCTCAAAGACCTGGGTTCATTCCCCAGTGCAAATAAATAAACAAACAAACAACAAACAAACAAATAAGTGGCAAGCAATCATATCTATCTTCACTACTTCTATTCGACACTTGGCTGAAGATCTTAGTACAGTAAGGCCAGAAGTAGCAATAAAAGGCTTAAAGATCAAAAGGGTGAAAGTGAAATTGTCCATATTTATAAATGACACGATTGTTTGCAAGGAAAGTAATAGATTTTATAAAGATTTTAAGTGACCTAAAGTGGTATCCCACATTCATGGATTGGAAGATATAACACTGTTAAAACATCAATTCTCTTCAAATTGGTTTATGATAAAAACCACAATTACAATTTTATCAAAAATGATAATTTCATTCAAGAATTCCTATAGGAATACAAGTATCTAAAATAGTCAAAATAACTGTGAAAAAGGACAAAATTGTATAATTCAAGTCACTGAATTTCTAGACTTACTCTAGAACCACATTAATTAAGATATTAAATATAGAAGTGACCTAAAAAGGGCTGGGGTTGTGGCTCAGTGGTAGAGCGCTCACCTAGCATGTGAGAGACCCTGGGTTCGATCCTCAGCACCACATAAAAATAAATAAACAAAATAAATATATTGTGTCCATGATAACTAAAAAAAATTTTAAAAAGCCAGGTTAATACACCAATATATGGTCCATTATTTCACAAAAAAGTACCAAAAAACATGAATAAAAAAATGAAGATTTTTCATCAAATATGCTAGAATAACTAGATACCCATAAAAGAATGAATCTTGACTCCAACCATACCACCATATGAAAATAAGTAAGACAGGTTATATATCTAAATTTTTATGCTAAAGATAGAACTATGAAGTTCTTAAATACAACAGAGGAGAAAATCTTGAATGGTCATAAACATTTAAAAATGGTATGCAGAATGTACACACCATTTTTTTATGGTATGTACATTCTTTTTTATTTTTTTAAAATAAAAAAAATAAAAAGAAATGCAATAAACTTGACTTATTTAATATTAAAAACTGGTACTAATCAAAAGATACCATTAAAAAAATAAAAAGGCAAGTAGCAGACTAAAGGAAAACAATCTCAACCATATATATAACAAAAAGAAATATCCAAAATATATAACAAAAAAATACGTTAAGAAGGAGGCAGGGCTGGGGATGTGGTAGAATGTGATAGAATGCTTGCCTATTAACCACAAGGCCCTGGGTTTGATCCCAGGCACTACCAAGAGGCTTGAAAATATACTTCCCCCAAAATTATTTTTGAATGTCCAATAAGTACATGAAATGGTAAAAAATCATCAGTTATTGGGGAAATACAAAGTAAAATGACAGTGACAATGAGATATCATTTCATATCTCATTAGAATACTAAGGGTGAGGGGCATAATTCAGTGGTGGGATGCTTGCCTGGCATCATGAGGTTCTAGGTTTGATCCACAGCACTGCAAAAAAAGAGAGAGGAAAAAAAAAAAAAGTAGTAAGAGCTTGAAAGTGTTCCCCACATTTTTGTGTTGGAACTTGATCCCCAAAGCCAAGGTGCTGCGATGTGAAGCAAATAAGAGGTGACTATGTAGTTAAGGGGGATTAATGCCCTTCTCACAAGGATGGATTAATTTTTGCTAAATTGGATTAGTTACTTGGAAAGTGGGCTGTTATAAAGCAAGATCAGCCTTGTGTTTGGTCTCCCCTACAAAAGCCTACTTGCTCTTTTACTTTCCAACTACGTTATGATGCAGCACAAGGACCTCACTAAAAGCCAAGCAGATGCCACCACCATGCTCTTGGAATTCCCAGCTTCCAGAACAAAAATCCAAAAACCTGTATGCATTGAAAATCATCCAATTTCAGGTATTCTGTTATAGCAACAGAAAAAAAAATTTTTAAAGACAAATACATAAAACTTTAAAAAGACTGACACCACCAAATGTTGGAGAGGATATTGAGCAATAAGAATTCGCATACATTACTAATGGGAGTATAAAATGGTACAAACACTTTAGAAAATGGTTATGGTTAAGACTTCTTGTGAAATTAAGTACCTATATGGTGTAAGCTTGAGAAGAATGTATATTTTACAATTCAAAGACAAAAACAGGTTGAAAACAAAGAGATGGAAAAGAATATATGTGAAATAGTAACCATAAAAAGAGCTAGAATAGCCATATTATCATAAAACAAAATATACTTCAAAACAAAAAAGTTTATTTTTAAAATGATTAAAGTATCAGCACATAAGGAAAACACAGTATTATAAACACACATGTAACTAATGGAGTCCCAAAATAAAAACTGACAGAACTGAAGGGAAAAATCAATAATTCCACAATAACATGGGGACTTCAATACTCCACTCGTTACAATAGAAAATCATCAAGGAAATAAAATAATCAGATAATCTCTAAGGCCCGCTGGTCATGGGGGAGCACATCTGTAATCCTAGCTAGTCAGGAAGCTGAGGGGGAAAATCCCAAGTTCAAATCTGGCCTTGGCAACTTAGACAGACGCTGTCTCAAAAAAAAAAAAATAAAATAAAAAAGGACAAAGGACATAGCTCAGTAGTAGAGCTCCCCTGGGTTCAATCCCCAGTACCAATAAAAAAAAAAAAAAGGAAGAAATCTCCAAGGTCCCTTTCAATTCTAAACTCTATTACAAATTCTAAATTCTATGACTAATTCACCAAGAAAACTTAAGATTAGCTTTGCTCAAATAATATGGTACATTTCTTTCCAAATGATAACTACTTTACCTCCATTATATCAAAACTAGATCCAATAAGAGAAAAATATTAGTACAAAATCTATCTGCTACAATGGTGCTTAAAAAATTAAAATAAAAACAAAAAAGAAGGCTTACGTGTGTCTTTCATATCTGAGGGTTTCTCGGATAGACCATGCAACCTGGTATGGTGAAGCCTGTTCTGAGTCCTCCAGTTCCTCTCCGCTTTCTTCAGACCAGTCCAACCCTGGGGCAGACAGAGGATATTCAAGTTAGAAAAAAATTTACTTTGACTAAAAACTTAGATTTAAAAAATAGATATCCAAAATACATAAGCCAACACCAGCAAGTACTATCATAGTGTTGAACAAATGCCTCCAGTATTTCTATCACTACAAAGGCATTAATAATAAATATATGATATATGCTCAGGTTTTGAAAAAATGACACTATAACAAAAAATCTATGCTATATTAAGGATGGACTTTTAACAGGCTCTTTACTAATGGAGTCGACACAACAGAAGCAAAGATATAGAGTTCAGGACACATAAAAGGTAAAATTTTTAAGTATCAAAATATCATACACTAAAACAGTATCAGAAAAACATATTCAAGAGCGTTAAGAAAAGAAGTCCTATGTATGTAATGTTCTAGCAAGAAAAAAGTCAAAAGGTGGTAATGGAGTCACCTTCAACAAAGAAAGGCCCTGGAATAAACTATCAAAGGCAGACACACTCCATCTTTCCCCCAATACATGTGGAGGAAAGGAAAGGGTTCCAAGGATTAGGCACGGCACTCCCATGGGAAAAGCAAAGGGTGGGATACCGATGTTCAATTAAATGAAGTTTGGGCCTTCTTTCAATTCCTTTAAACAAGAGCTGCCACATTTTGTGCTTCATTTGCTAAAACAAGTTTAGAGGAGATAAAACGTAGAAACATGGTATCAATGATGCTTAACTGTTTTGTTAAATGCTATAATTTTTTTTTTTTTAATGCTATAATTTTTAATGACAGGATAACTATTAGCTTCTGACATAAAGGTTTTCCCCGTTTAAAAGTTTATATTCTGAAGAAGTCTTGACAAATAGATGTTGCATAGCCTAAAGAATAACTGAGTGTGTGGGATCGTGCAATTTCAATATACTCATGCCACTATGAAAGTTATTAGACATCTTGATTTTGTGTCTTCCTACATGAGAACCTCAAAAATCAAAAGAGCATTCTCATTAGACAGTCATATTTAAAAGGATCTCATGGACTTCTTTCATAGTTTAAATGAGTTTACATGTGCCAAATAGAGAAATTAAGAAATGGATAATTGAAATGCAAATTATAAATGCTTAAAATTAAATTACATATTGCCACTGGTAAAAGAAACTTCAAATCTAGTTCCAAGATGACCCTTTATGGTGTCAGGTCACCTTAAAATGTGAGTACTTACTACTAAGTGCAAGAATCAAAATTTGTAGGGAAAAAAAGAAAAAGAAACAATTAAGTGATGATAACAACACCAACTTCAGTGAGGTCTTTCAAAGTGATACTTAAGCACCTTTAAAAAAACAGAATATGAAGGCTGAATCAGGAGGACTTAAAGTTGGAGTTTAGCCTGAGCAACTTAACAAACCTTAAGAAATTTAGCAAGACCCTGTTTCAAAATAAAATGGGCTGAAAATGTGGCTCAGAGGTTAAGTGTCCGGTTCAATTTCCAGTACCAAACACAAAACACAATATGATCTATCTTTTGTTGACAGAAGTAATGATATTTTCTACTAAGACACCTACACTTCCTCTGAAAAAGTCAAGACCTGAGTTGTGTTTTTCCTGCTGAGAAATTAACTATCCAATATAGCAAACCTTTGATCTTAGGTTATCGCCAGTTTTAATATTAACTAACTGATATGACCAGCCCAGACAGAACTATAAAAGCTAATTAGAAGACTAAATTTTTCTTTAAGCACTCTTTGCTGACATAAACAAAGACTATGTTTGGTTCTAAGATTACATTACAATTTCTCTAAAATAAACTTTGCTGTAAATGACTTTAAATTTAAAAAAATAAAATAAAAAGGCTGAATTTTGGGGCTGTGGTTGTAGCTTAATGATAGAGTGCTCACCTACCACCTGTGAGGCACTGGGTTCCATACTCAGCACCACATTAAAAAATAAATTAAACAAAAGTCCATTGTGTCCATCTACAACTAAAAAACATTTTTTTAAAAAAAAAGGCTGATTTTTTTTGTAAGTTCATTCAAAATTAATAGCCCCCAACATAAAATTCCAGTTTCAAAAGCTGAAGAATTTTCAACATCCACAAATGAATGAAATTATAAATTAAAATGTAGTGGACGAGGGGCTGGGGTTGTGGCTCAGTGGTAGAGCGCTTGCTTGGCACATGTGAGGCACTGGGTTCGATCTTCAGCACCACATAAAAATAAATAAATAAAAGAAATGTATTTTAAAAATAAATAAAATGTAGTGGATAATACAGACTGAGTCTCATTGAGTTGCTTTATGTCTGGAAGTTGCTGAAGCTGGCTTTGAACTCTTGATCCTCCCGCCTCAGCCTCCTGAGCTGCTGGGATTACAGGCAAGCGCCACCATGCCTGGCTAAACCAATTTTTAAATTTTTTTGTAATTGTAGATGGACAGAATGCCTTTATTCCATTTGTTAATTCTTACCTGATGCTAAGGATTAAACCCAGTGCCTCACACATGCTAAGTGGCCTTTCCACTGAGCTACAGCCCCAGCCCTAAACCAAAGGATTTTAATGTAACAATATGAAAAATTCCTGTATACAGTTTCAGATTCCACATTGCAACTACCACTTATCAAATTTCAGGGAAGAATCAAAGGACAATGACCACAATTACTTTAAAAAGGCTATTAAAGTACTCCAACTTTTCCATCTACGTAAAAGTCAGACCATATTTTCCTAAAACCATATATCATGACATATTAAATATAGAAACAGGCATGAGAATCCACCTTCCTTCTAGTAAATCTGACATTAAAATATGCATAACAATGCAAAATAACACTCTATCTTGTTATATTTGTTTTGTTTTGGAAGTTATTTACCATATTATATGGCGAATTTATTTTGTTATTTTTGAATGAATCATTAATATTTTTAAACTTTTCCATTTCAACTAACATAGTAAGTATCAATAGAAATAACATATACAAAAGTTTTATGGTGCCTTCAATTTACTTATTTATTTATTTTTAAGCTACTGGGGCTTGAACCCACAGGGACTGAGCTACATCCCTAGTTCTTTTTATTTTTTTGAGACAGGGCATCCCTAAATTGCTAAGACTGGCCTCTTGCCTCAATCTCCTGAGTTGATGGGGTTGCAGGTGTGTACCACCATGCCCAGTTATCCTCAATAATTTTTTAAGTGTAAAAGCCTCTAAAGGCCCAAACTTGAAAAATACTGATCTAAGATGTGAAAATTAAAGCAGATTTTCTATTAAATTTGCAAAGGCAAAAATAATAAGATCCAGGGCTGATAAAGATGTAGACATAACTAATTCAAATGTAGTACTGAAAGAAGAGTAAACTGACAAAGTAATTCAAGGAAAATTTAGCAACACATATCAAAAACTTTGTTTTTGGTGCTAGGGATTGATCCTAGGGGCTCATATATGCTAAGTATGCACTGTACCATTAAGCTATATATGTAATCCACCAAAAACATTTTTATAAAAATATAAATTCCACTTCTAAGAATCTATTTGAAGAAAAAAATTAAAGATGTAACAGTAATTATTTTGGGGCAAGGCTCTACAAGAGTATAATGATATAAACTGGAAATGACTTAAAATTGAAGATAGAATTCAGCTATGACAAGTTATTTCATATAAAAATTAACTTGAAAATACATAAAATTTTTTAAAAGTTATAAATCAGCATGTATAGTAGGAACAAATTTATACGTTTGAGAAAGTATTAATCAATGAGTATTAGGGTTTGAGGTATTTTAATTTGTTCTTTTGGCTTATCTATATTTTAAATATTGTTTTTTGGTGTGTTATGTGGGAGGGGCAGCGGTCCTGGGGCTTGAACCCAGAAAGTGCTTTACCACTGAGCCACATCTCCAGCCCTTTTTATTTTTTGAGAGAGGGTCTCGCTAAGTGGCTTAAGGCTTTGGTAAGTTGCTAAGGCAGACTGGCCTGGAATTTGCAATCCTCCTGTAACAACTTTCCGAGTCACAGGTGGGTGCCACCACACCCAGCTAAGAGTTTTATTAAGTATTTTAATTATCAAAAGTTGGTGTTTTTTATTTGTTTGTTTGTTACCAGGGAGTGAGCCCAGAGGTGCTTAACCATTGAGCCACATCCCAGCACTTTTTGTACTTTGATTTTGAGACAGGGTCTCACTAAGTTGCTGAGGCTGGCTTTGAACGTGTGATCCTCCTTCCTCAGCCTTCTGAGCCACTAGGATTACAGACCTGTGCCACCACCCCTGGCTAACACAGTGTTAACAATATGTGAAACAATATAAGCTACACAAGAAAAGCTACCACTCCCTTTTCCCATAAAACATATCCTGCCCAATTCCAGTCTCCCTGTAAGAGCCAATGTTAACAGCCCAGAAGCACATATCCTTTTACACTTTTTCCTGTCTATGCAAACAAATAGGCAAATATCTATCCACATACTTAATCAATAAATATAATGATGTACTTTGTTTTTGTAAAAATAAACAAAGCACATGAACAGAGTAACAAAGAACACCTCTTGATTTTTTTTCCACCTGATAAATCCTGGGCACATCCTGGTCAAAACATACACATTTCATTCAATTCTTTTAAATAGCTGCTTATTTAACACATGTGTGTACAATAATTTATCAAGGTTTCCTGTCAGTGACTCAAGATATTTACAGATTTTTAATGTTGTAAGCAAAGCTGTAATAACCATTTTCACACACAGATTATTAGATAGGACATGTTATTCATAGAGTAGAGACCAGTGATGGTCTGAATATGAATTGTCCCCTGAAAAGCTCACGTTAGGAAATGCAGCAATGTTAAGAGGTGAAGACAGGATTTTGAAAGCTATAACCTCATTAGTGGATTAATCCATTTGATGGAATAATGATCTGAATGGATTACTGGGTAGTAACTATAGGCCAGTGGGGCACTGCTTAAGCATGTAGGTCACTGGGGCATGCCCTTGGGAACTGTATCTAGTCCCTAGCTCTCCCTCTCTGCTTCCTGGCTACCATGTAGTGACAGCTTTCCTCTACCATGCCCTTTCTGCCATGATGCTCTGCCTCATTTCAGGCCCAGAGCAATAAAGTTAGCTGACCATGAACTGAACCTCTGAATCCCTGACCCCAAAATAAACTTTTCCTCCTGTAAATTTTTCTTGTCAGGTACTGTGGTCACAGTGATGAAAAGCTAACTAATACAAGTCCCAAAAGGGAATTTGTTGGCTATCAATAATTGTGTGTGTGTATATTTTTTTTAATATTTATTTTTTAGGTGTAGATGGACACAACACAACGCCTTTATTTTTATGTGGTGCTGAGGGTCGACCCCGGGTCCTGCCCATGCTAGGCGAGCGCTCTACCGCTGAGCCACAATCCCAGCCCCAATATATATTTTTAAAGGTATTCTACATTACTCATCAACAAAGTATGAGATACAGGCAGGGTGCAGTGGCACATGCCTGTAATCCCAATGACTTGGGAGGCTGAGGTAGGAGGATTGCAAGTTAAAAGCCAGCCTCAGAAATTTAGCAATTTAGCAAGACCCTGTCTCAAAATAAAAAATAAGGGCTAGGGCTGGGGTTCAGCGGTAGCGCACTTGCCTGGCATGTGTGAGGCACTGGGTTCGATTCTCAGCACCATGTAAAATAAATAAAGGTCTATCAACAACAAAAAAATATATATATAAATAAATAAAAGGGCTGGGAATATGGCTCAGTGGTAAAATGCCCCTGGATTCAATCCCCAGTACCAAAAAAAAAGTATGACACAATACCCTTAGCAACATTGAGTATAATTTTTGTCAATCTGGTAATTCATTGTTTTAATTTATATTACCCTGCCTCCAATGGGGATTTTTGTTTGTTTATTGACCATTAATATTTGTTCTTCTATTCATATCCTTTGTTCATATTTTTAACTGCTACCCACATCATGCAAAAGAATTTTTCCTGAAGTTAGAATAATAGTTCATATCACATTCAATAAGGTTTAAATAATCAAAAACAAAACAAATAAACCCAACTATTAATAGTAAATACAAAAAAACCTTTAAATTAGAAAAAAAAGTTTTATCTGTATTTTTCTCACTTTCCAACCATACACAGGTATTGTCTTGTGAATTTTTTTTTAAATGAAGCTTTGTGGTATTTTTTCCCCCTGCTATTGGCAAATATTAGCAATGCTATTGTTATTCTAAAATCCTACAATAAGACACAGAGAGTTCTGATAATCCCAGCAACTCAGGAGGTTGAGGCAGAGGAGCACTTGGGCCCAGGAGTTTGAGGCCAGCCTGGGCAACACAGAAACACTCATCTCCTCAAGCTTAAAAAGAAGCATCCAGAGCATCACTCTGTACAGGTAGGTATTCTAGCCCTATCATTTATGTGGTAGCTGTGACAGAATGTGTTTATCTATACATATATGATATGGTAAAACCAAAAACTCACCTAAGTGGGGAAACAGATCAGTATCCAACTGATGTTTTTGTGTGCACAGTTTCACCAGTCTCTGCAGCTGACTTATACAAGAGAAGTGTGGAGAGAAGGCTGTGGCTTTCATAAGGACCCGGTCAGTCCTGGGGGGGTCCACGATGGGAGCCCTACTGGATGGCAGGAGGGGCAGAGGCCTCTTGTGAGACAACTGCCTTGCTTGTGCTATAGTGTGTGTGGTGGGGGCCACTCCCTGCATTGGTAGGCTGGTGTTCTGAGGTTGAGGTGACTTGCAGACAGAACCCTGCGGCGGCGCTGGAGGTTTTAAAGTGGATAAAGGTGACAGGTGGGAGTGCTGCTGCGGAGGCTGCTGGGAAGGTGTAGGAGGGGGACTAAAGTGCTCTTGTCGAACTTTTAAAATCTCTGTCTCTCTCTGGCGCTGCCGATTCTGGGCCAATTTGCTCTGCAACTTCTTTCTCACAGTTGCCCCTTTCTTCAGATCATCATCTTCCTCGTTGAAAGCAAATGGGTCTTCCAACTCAGTTTCCAGGTAGTGGAGAGGGACCCTTGCCCCAGGTGGAGAGAGGGACATTCCATCCAGTCCGTTGGGCATCTTCAAGGCCAGCGTGGGTACTGTCAAGCTAAAGGCCATGGTATCCATCTGGTGCCTGACTTTCACCTCATCTATAGGATCATTCTTTTTCTTCCTCTCTTTTTTCGGGATAAAGCCAAGTACCTGCAAGTGGCTGTTGCAGTACCTTTAAAAGTATATGGGAAAATGTGCATGAAACATATGAAGAATATAAAAATTACATATTATACAATGTGAATCCTATAGGTTAAAAATTTCATGACTATAGTAACTCTTGGCCTTCATTGATTTAATACATAACTTCCACAAATCTCAAGCATTCCTCAAAGTCTGCATGATTCTGCTGAGGCAAATATGCAAACTGAACATGAGCAGAGTTGGCCAGACAGAGGCAAGTCAGTCATCTAGTGAGGGCCCTGATAACAACTAGACCACTGCTTATCACATGATTTGTTGTTCTTTATTCAGAACATACAAAGTAACTCATTCAGAGTCTGAAGGATCATTTAAAATTCTTTTATGGAGAAAAATATATATTCCAATACCATTTAAGTATTTACTTTAGGAGATTCACAGAGAAGCATCCAGATGCTTATGTCATAACTCTCAAGAATATGAAGGGTTTAAGGGTTCACTGTGTGCTTTATACAGAGAGAGACACAGAGAGAAGAACATGAGAACAGAATAAGAGAAAAAAACTGGTTAATGGAATTGTAAGTGGAATGAATTTCTCAATAAAAAAATATAAGAACTTGGACTATCTCCTCTAATATCAGTAGGCACGAATATAATGCACTTCATACAGATTAGGAAACTAAGCTTCATGAACTTGCCCAAACCATTTTCCATTTGGAAAGTGACATATTTGAGACTTGAACTAAAAATCAAAGCTCATGTCTCATTCGTCTTCAACAATGAGCAGGCTATCTTTGCAAGGTAAATGTCATTTTTAAGACATTAAAAGAATAAAACATAAAATTAAAAATATATGTATTAGGAAAGGATAGAGTCCTGTTACATAATGAGAAAGTACTCATGGAGGCTTTTAATCAATAGAATATTTCACCTCTAAACTCACATTATTCATACAGTTTCACTTACGAATATTTACTCAGTATATTTACTTAGTATACATAAAAACAGTATTCCATGCTTAAGAAACTTTGAAAAATGCTGGCTTAAACAAAATTAGACATTGATTTTGTTGTTGCTTGTTTCTTCTGAAATTTTTCTCAAAACATTTTGTATAATATGCACTATGAAGTTCCAAAAGGGATGGGTACCCATCTGGCAGTGTTTCTCCAAGTTATCTGAGAGCTTGCTTGGAGGTTCTAGCAGGGGACTGCAGCTACTTGTGTATCTTTGACAAAGGTTGTCCTCTTTGACCAAGCATGAAGTCTTCAAGTTATTTGAAAATGGAACCTATTCTTTTGACATACAGATGATACCTCCAAGTCCAACTAGCAGATTTGTGCTAGGTACCATATATACCTTAAATAAAAGAGATTCATAAAGCTGTAGCCAGCACCAGGCATGGTAGTGCACACCTGTAATCCCAGAGACTTGGGAGGAGGCAAGAAGATCCCAAGTTCAAAGCCAGCCTCAGTTACTTAGTGAGATCCTGTCTCTAAATAAAAAATAAAAAGAGCTAGGGATATGGATCAGTGGTAATGCACTCCTCGTTATTAAAAAAAAAAGAAAAGAAAAAGGCTGTAGCCAGCAAGGAAAGAAATATTAGGAAAACTATATTAACCAAAAAGTGAAAAACAATAAAACAATTCAGTAAAACTTAAAACAGTAGGGAGGGGGCGCAGGTAGGTACAGTGATGCATGCCTGTAATCCCAGTGGCTCAGGAGGCTGAGGCAGGAGGACTTCCAGTTCAAAGCCAGCTTTACCAACTTAGCAAGGCCCTAAGTAACTCAGTGAGACCCTGTCTCTAAATAAAATACTTAAAAAAAAAAAAAAAAAAAATGACGGGGGCGGTTAGTATGGTTCTATGGTTAAGTGCCCCTGGGTTCAATACCTGGTACCAAAAAAAAAAAAAAATTTAAATAGGGGTTTGGGGCTGTAGCTCAGTGGTAAAGCACTTGCCCAGCACCACATAAAAATAAATAAATAAAATAAAGGTACTGAGTCCTTCTACAATTAAAAAATATATACCTAAAAAAATTTAATTGGGGGGACAGAGGAGGAGGAGACCAGCGGGAAGGGGTAAAAGAGCAAACAGGGAAAATGACATGATTTAGTACATTATATGTATGTATAAGAATGTCGTCTAGGGGCTGGGGTTGTGGCTCAGTGGTAGAGCACTTGCCTCACCTGTGAGAGGCATTGGGTTTGATTCTCAGCACCACATGTAAATAAATGAATAAAATAAGGTTCATCAACAACTAAAACATATTAAAGAATGTCATACCAAATTTTGTATAATTTGGCATAATTAATAAGCACTAATAATTATAATTTAAGAGAGTAAATGTTTTTTGTTGTTTTCAACTCAATTCTGTAATTAATAAAAGGCTTATTAGCTTTTTAGGGAGGAACAATGATGTAGTTTTTTTGGTTTTTGTTTTTTAGTTTAGAAATCAAACTTCTCTGCTCATTTATATGTGGAAAGCCCCAGCTGGTAAATGAGGCTGCTCTGTGCTACTGACTAGAATGAGGCTCATTGACAGAGGCAGCCTTCCCTCTCAGCACCCTTAATTCTAGATACTGGGACACCACCACCCACAACAAATAGTCTGGACTCTTAAAAACTCTGCTTCTTGGGGCTGGGGTTGTGGTTCAGCAGTAGAGTGCTTGCCTAGCATGTGCTAAGCCCTGGGTTCGATCCTCAGCACCACATAAAAATAAAGAAAGAAAATAAAAGTATAAAAAAAAATATATATATATATATATATATATATATATATATATATATATATATAAAAAACTCTGCTTCTTTTAAGTGGAAAAATTCTTTATAACTAGACTATAATAACTTAGTTATGAACAACATTTAAAATAAGTATATAGATTCAAATTTTCAGTCTAAAAGAACCACCACCTGGAAATGACTGCTAATGGAGTCAGGGTTTCTTTGGGGATAATAAATATGTTCTAAAATTAGATTACGATGATAGCTGTGTAGTCTTGTGTCGTAGTAAAAAATACTGACTAGTACCCTTTAAATGAATGAACTGTATGGTATGTGAATCACATCTTAATTAAGCTATTAAAATATATATATATATATATATATATATATATCAACATATATATATTTAAACATATATAAGTTTAAACATATTAATATATGAATTCAACCTGGATTTCTTGAGGTAACAAGAATATCATCTCTTTTGGGGTGGAGTTGTGGCTCAGTTAGAGTGCTTTCCTAGCATGTGTGAGGCACTGGGTTCGATCCTCAGCACCACATAAAAAAATAAACAAAATAAAGGTATTGTGTGCATCTACAACTGAAAAAAAAAAAAAATAACATTACCTCTTTTGACTTCACTTTAATTTATTTTCAGGCAACCCGACAAGCAACAAAAATACCGAGGGCTGGAGATGTACCTAGTGGAAGAGTACTTGCCTAGCATGCACAAAGCCCTGGGTTCAATTCCCCAGTGCTTTATAAAAAAAAAAAAAAAAAAAATCCCAGTGCTGAAACAAAAAAAATCCTATAATTTTCATTGATATGGTCATAAAACAATTTTGAAAAAAAGAAGCATAACTTGTTATATCTTGCATAGCTTCTCTTAACATAGAAACACAAAACTTCTTTCCCTTATCCTTTCCTCAAAAGAGGAAATTACTTTGAAGACAATGATGAAGACAATTAAAATTTTAAAGAAATTCAGGACTCTTTCCTCAGGCTTACTGTTAACTATTAAGATAATACTTGCTTTAGCTCAAATAGGGGAAAAAAAAAAAAAAAACACCAAAAGAAATCCAAGGCTGACAATTGCAACTGTGATAAACTGAATTTAAGACAAAATTATAGAAATGTGTTTACAATGGAGCTTGAAGTAAAGAAATTACTCCAAGCTTAGAAATTGGGCTGTTAAAAGAGAGCAGAGGTAAGAAATTATTATTTTCAGTGAGCTAAAACCCACTAGATAGATATGTTTAGCCTAATATACAGGTCCCTTTCTCACCTGAGATTAAAATTTTATTTCTTGCCTCACTAAGCAGCTGTTTCTAACTTTCAGGTATTGTTATTTGAAGCCTTAATGCTCATTAGAAATTCTAGTAGGGTACTCCCAAATCATCACATTATATATATTCTCATTTTGGTCGTATCTCTACCAACACAAATTATTTCACACGAAAAAATTAAAAAACAGTATTTACTATGACATAAAAAAACACATGTCTCTCTTTTTCAACTAATGTATAACTGGTAGCATTTGCTTATGTATACAATTGTGGGTGAGAGTGTGAGGGTGTTAGGTGTGTGTGTGCACGCATGATCTAAGACGGAAGTAAAAGTTTCAAATCTTATACCTAAAGATAACTATCTAAAACTTTGGGAAAACAAGCATGCATCCCTGTGTCATGTTCCACAATGATAAGAATGGTTTCTGGAGAACTAAAGACAAAGATACATGAAGAAGAGATTATATCTGAAAGCATAAATTTTCTTAAGACTATGAAAGACAATGGGTCTTAACTCCTTTCAAAATAACTTCCACACTTTAGCCTACCCATAAAGCAAAAAGTGTCTAAATTATGGTAAACAAAATGTATTTGGAACCCTTTTTGACCAAAAAAAGTCAAAATTACATATAAGACAATGCCAAAACTTAATAGTCTGTTTAGGAAGTAAATCTTCTGAATATTTTGAATACTATTTTAAATCCTCTTTTAATTAGGATTTTTTTTTAAATATTTAGTTTTTAGTTGTAGTTGGACACAATACCTTTATTTTATTTATTTATATGTGGTGCTGAGGATAGAACCCAGGGCCTTACATGGCTAAGCGAGTGCTCTACCGCTGAGCCACAACCCCAACCCTTAATTAGGATTTAACTACATATATTTAATTAACATATCCTTCACTATCTTTCATGCATATATTTAAAAACACCCAAATTATTATAAATTTTAACAGTTATTTCCTATAGTTTCTTTCGCTAGGCAGATGGATAAAACTAAGTAGAAAAAACAGGAATACTTTATAAGGACACAAACCAAGTAAACTAGTATCAAGAAGCCAAGCAGCAATTTTCAGGGGAAATAATTTTAAAAAGTCTATGAAATGAATAAAAAAAGAAAAGACTTGCACATATTTTTAAAATAATCCCTCAAACTTACTACTCTGTTTAAAAGAAATTTCAATCTTTTAAGAAGTATTCCCAAGTTTACTTGGATTCCCCCAGAACTCAACATTTAAATTCACCACACATAAAGAGGGAGAAAGGAAAAAAGAGAAGACAGAAGACAAGGAGGCAAGTTTACCCTTGAAATCAAGGACTGACTGCTTACCTACGATCCTCTGATTTGGGGATGGGGTTGGTGCAGCGCTGGCTGTTGTACTTGGCCACATATTCACATTGCTTGAAGGGGGCAGTCTTGTCCTCCAGAACGTGTCTGATACAGAAAGCGTAGCCGTTGAGACGCCGCTGCTTGCACAGTTTGGGGCTATACGAGCACAAGGGCTTATTGTCAACCTCAGAGAAGTGTATATGTTTCCCTTCATACATCACGTGACTCTATTCCTTGTGAACATCAGCTAAAGGGCCACCACAAAAAAAGAAACCCAAATGATAAATCAGAGATCACAAGGTAGATTTAAATTGAGAATTTTACTGAGGAACTTTGGCCTCACAGCCATACCTGATTTTAAATCTTCTGCACCATAGCAATGTTAAGAAAACCCCAAGGATACCACAGTTTGGAACGCTGCTGAATCGAGATGAAGCAGACTGTCTATAAAAACATCAAAAGCCTAATTAACAAGTAGAAATAAGCAAAGCTAGTTCATCCAGGTTATAAAATATGCCATTATCACCCTTCCTAATGTAATAGATTCTTCCTTATACTCCAACTCTCATTAATGCGGTCAAATAGGAAAAAAAAAAAAAAAGACATTATAAAATATGCTATCCTATCTCTCAAAATGGAACTAAATAACATTTACTCAGGTTAAGTTTTGCGAATACCTTAAAGCAGAACTCCTCCACCAAATGAACTGTCACCAGTACAGGTCTTTTTACAGGTGTTTATGTACTTATATTTTTAGAAAACCAAATCCCTTTACTGGGCCAATGGAATAAACTATAGACCTAAAACCTCTCTCAGAAATTCTACATTTTTTCTTTTCTTTTTCTTTCTTCTTCTTCTTTTTTTTTTTTAATTTTTAGTTGTAGATAGACACAGTATCTTTATTTTATTTATTTATTTTTATGTGGTGCTGAGGATCGAACCCAGTGCCTCTCATATGCTGGGTAAGCACGCTACCATGGAGCCACAGCCAGTTCCTACCTTTTTTCTTATGTTGACAAAATATTTGCCAATTTGTAACAAATGTTTATGAAACATAAAAATAGAGCAAATAAAATATAAAATAGGGAGGAGGAATGGGGATAATCTTGTCAAAAGGAACCCAAATACTACATATAATTATAATGCTCTAATAAAAAGTAAAATTTTATAAAAATGTTATTTTCCTTCTAATACTCCACCACACTATAACATCTAAACTCAAAGCTTTTTCAGCACAAAGCCTAGTCATCCAACCACACTTATATCATTCAGCACTCCACCCCACCTGTGCTTCTAATCACTGGAAGTAGGATAATAATCATTGCTTAACCCTTCTGAGATTCCATTAGAAAATGGAAGGGAATTTTACAATACTGACTACCTTTCTATATCCAAAAGACCTTTGTCTTTGCCTATACCCTTCTACCCCCAAAAGGGTAGCTATTACATAACCCCATAAGAGTCCACAACAATGAAACTCAAATCTATTTTGCAAAGTCAGTGTCTCTGAGAGCTGATGCAGTCCAACCCATCCTCCCAAAGCTGATGGAACAGCTTAGATACCAGCTACAGGAACACTTGGGAAATACCCTTTCATTCAGAATCTGAACATGGAGCTAGGGTGCAACTCAGTGGTAAAGTGTATGTTCTTATCATGTGCAAAGCCCTGGTTTCAACCCTTAGTGCTAAAAAAATAAAAACAAAAGAAAAAAGGTTGAATGAAACATTCCTTATACCAGCAAATAACAAGAAACATAAATACTTGAGAAGATGCAGTCGTTCCAGCCCCAAATCTAACACTTACTGTGTTATCTTGAACAAATCATTTAACCTCTCTGAATCTCAGTTTTCTCATCTGTAAAATAGGGATAATAGGAGATGTTATCATTGTTGTTCTAAGGATCCAATGATACAAAGCATGTAACAGTAAGGATCATGCCTAGCACATGGTAAGCGCTGGATAACTTTAAGTTATTATTCACAAATGTTAATTCTTTTTTAAGAAACATTTTAAAAAATATTTTTTTAGTTGTAGATGAACACAATACCTTTATTTTATTTGTTTTCATTTTTATATGGTGCCAAGGATCGAATCCAGTGCCTCACGCATGATAGGCAAGTGCTCTACTAAGCCACAACCCCGGCCCATAAATGTTAATTCTTATATTACTAATTTCACCTACTAGTGATAATGGTAGCGTATTTGTATTCTCCTTAAGAAACATTTCGATAACTTTAATAGATTAAAAAAACATGAAATATTAATAAATCACTCAAATTACTAAGTAATCTAATAACATCAATATAAAACAAAAATTAGAGCTTTTCCTTTCCACCTTATTGGGATGCAAGAATTGGACTACAAATTCATTTAGCTTTCCTAAAGGTCTGAATAGTTAGGACAGGAAATATGTCAAAGCAACCCAGGCAGTTTTTCATTCTTATACTCTCTTAAACTACTCATCTACCTGGCAAAGTCTTTCACAAATTAGTCCACGTAAGTGTGTATGAACTTCAGTGAAAAAAATACCCTGGGTACAATTAAGCTTAAAAAGTTATATACAGTTCCTTAGCCCATTTATTGATTGGGTTGTTTTGTTTTTTGGTGTTTTCTAGTTCTTTATATATCCTGGAGATTAATGCTCTATCTGAGGTGCATGTGGTAAAGATTTTGTCCCATTCTGCTGGCTCTCTTCATGTTATTGATTGTTTCCTTTGCTGAGAAGCAGCTTTTTAGTTTGAAGCTGTCCCATTTATTGATTCTTGATTTTACTTCTTGCACTTTAGGAGACTTGTTAAAGAAGTCAAATCCTAAGCCAACATGGTGAAGATTTGGGCCTATTTTTTCTTCTATTAGGCACAGGGTTTCTGTTGCCTAAGTCTTTGATCCACTTTGAGTTTTGTGCAGGGTGAGAGATGGGGTTTTAGTTTCATTTTGTTACAGGTGGATTTCCAATTTTCCCAGCACTATTTATTGAATAGGCTAGTTTTTCTCTACTAAATGTTTTTGGCACCTCTGTCTAGCACGAGATAGCTGTATTTATGTGGGTTTGTCTCTTTGTCTTCTATTTTGTACTACTGGTCTACATGTCTGTTTTGGTGCCAATACCATGCCATTTTTGTTACTATGGCTCTGTAGTATAGTTTAAGGTCTGATATTGTGATGCCTCCTGCTTCACTCTACTGTCATGTATAACTAATTAAAACAAATAAAAAACTTTTTTAAAAAAAGTCATTTACAGAATCTGTTTGATTACCTTTATAGAAAAAAAAAAAAAAAGAAAGAAAAAGAGGGCTGGGATTGTAGCTCTGTGGTAGAGCGCTTGTCTGGCCATCATGAGACCCTGGGTCGATCCTTGGCACCACATAAAAATAAATAAACAAAATAAAGATATTGTATCATCTACAACTAAAAAAATAATTTTACAAAAAGAAATAAACCTGTGTGTTGGTATGTAGAAGAATATTTTACAAATCACATAAGTCTAAGGGCAAGAATGGAGGGATATGAAAGGCAATGCTTACATTTTACTATGAAATTTCCTAGTTATGCAATCAAAATTGAGGATTTCGGGCTGGGGATGTGGCTCAGTGGTAAAGCGTTCGCCTGGCATGCATGAGGCACTGGGTTCGATTCTCAGCACCACATAAAAATAAAAATAAAGATATTAAAAAAAAAGAATTTAAAAAAAATTGAGGGGGGCTGGGAATGTGGCTCAAGCGGTAGCGCGCTCGCCTGGCATGCGTGCGGCCCGGGTTCGATTCTCAGCACCACGTACGAGCAGAGATGTTGTGTCCGCCAAATACTAAAAAATAAATGTTGAAATTCTCTCTCTCTCTACCTCTCTCTTTAAAAAAAATAAAAAATAAAAATAAAATAAAAAATAAAAAAAATTGAGGATTTCACTTTTCTTTCCAGTTTTTTAAGCATATATTCTCCCATAACTCAATTGGCTAGAACCACCAGAAAAAATGTTAAGCAATAATAGCAAAGCTGTGCATAATGTCACACACCTGTGATCCCAGGTACTCTGGAGGCTGAGGCAGAAAAAATTACAAGTTTGAGGCCAGCCTCAGGAAATTAGTGAGACTCTGTCACAAACTAAAAAAATAAAAGAGTCAGGGATGTAGCTCAATGATAGAGCATCACTGGGTTTAATGCCCAGTACAACAAATAATAATCATGATGATGATAATAATGACGACAGTGGCAGCAACACTGTTAACTCCTAAATTTAAATAACTGCTTCATTAGAAATAATGTTAATTTGCATCACATCACAACACATATTCCATATTTGTAGTTCCATGGGAAAGTGTATGCTTAGCACATGCTAGGCCCTGGGTCAATCTCAAACACCAAACAAAGAAAAGAAAAAAAGTAAACCACAGAGGCTGCGGTTGTGGTTCAGCGGTACAGCACTTGTCTCGCACATGTGAGGCTCTGGGTTCGATCTTCAGCACCACATAAAAATAAAGATATTGTGTCCATTTACAACTAAAAATATATTAAAAAAAAAAAAAGCAACCCACAATTCCTATTGTTTATTTATTGGTGCTGGGGATTGAACCCAGGGCCTTGTGCATGCACAGCAAGCACTCTGCCAGCTGAGTTACATCCCCAAGCCCAACAATTCCTATCTTACTAAGAATAGGTTTTTGAGCTGGGCATGGTGAAAAATACCTGTAACCCCAGCAATTTGGGAGACTGAGGCAGGATGTTCACAAGTTGGAGACCAGCCTCTGTCAATTATCAAGACCCTCAGCAATTTAAAAAGATACTCTCAAAATAAAAAAATAGCAAGTCAGGGGGATGTAGCTCAGAGGTTAAGTGACCCAAGTTCAATCCTTAGTATAAAAAAAAGGGGGGAGACCAGAAATGTAATTCATTGGTAAAGCACCCCTGGGTTAAGACCCCAATACTGTCAAGTTTCTTAGTTTGTGTTTTATTTGGAAGAGTTGAATCAAAAATCTCCTACTATAATCTAACTTCTATTTTTCCTTATCTTTTTGTCTTAAAAATTTTAATGGTGAGCTGGGTATGGTGGCGCACACCTGTAATCCCAGCGACTCTGGAGGCAGAGGCAGGAAGATGCTGAAGCCAGAATCAGCAAGGCCCAAAGCAACTTAGTAAAAGTTGATGGTTAATTTAACCAATTTTTTCATCACCTAGGGAAATCTTATTTCCTGTTTACACTTTTAAAATTATGGTGTTTAACACCTCCATATAAGAAAAATATAAGAAAAGCCAACTTGGTTATCAAACATTATTTATTCTTTTAATGTGCTGTTGAATGACACCAATATCTAGGATTTTTTTTTTTACTTTTTGTTTATCTTTTTTTTTGGTAATCAGGGATTGAACCCAGGGGTGCTAACCACTGAGCCACATCCCCAGTCCTTTTTATTTTGAGACAGATTCTCACTAAGGTGCTTAGGGACTCACTAGTTTTCTGAGACTGGCCTCAAACTTTTGATCCTCTTGCCTCAGTCTTCCAAATTGCTGGGATTATAAGCAAGTGCCTCTATGCCCAGCAAGATTTTTGTATTTTGAGAATGGTATAGTTTTCTTCTGTGTGTTTTGGCAGATTTGGTATCAATATAATGTTGTAAAAAGTAATTTACAAAACAATTTTTTATTTTCCTATGTTCTTTTTTCTATGTGCGTGTACACACAAGTTGTGTTGGGGATCTAACCCAGGGCCTCCCGCAAGCTAGGCAGAGCTCTACCACTGAGCTTACACCTCCATCCCTCTTTTTCTGTTCTTTAAGAATGTAAAAAGCATTTCAGTTATCTATGTTCCTTGGGTTGCTTGAGCCTAATAGTGCTCTTCTGTTTTCAATTTATCTGTATCCAGTTGAGCAGAGTAAACTTTTTACATTTAATTTTCTAAATATCCATGTCCTATTGTACGTTCACATACAATGTGATATTTTTTTCTCCCTTTGTTCATGATGAGCTTTAGTTTATCTGCTTAATATTTTTATCAACACTGTCTACCAAAAATAAAAAACATCTTAAGAGTTATTAGCACTCTCATTTATCTACTTCCTAAATTTCTGCTTTTATCTCTGCTAATACCATCCTTCCACTTTCTTCCAATTATTTTATTCTACTTCTTGGATTGAATTTTCATTCTTTTCCAGCTTAATATTCTATTTACATCTATGAATTTTCCTTTGAGTACAGCTTTAACTATACTCAAAGGAAAATAGATATTAATACACAGAATTTTGACTATCAGCACATTCTACCATTTGGTTTAATTTTTTATTTTTCCTTTGACCCAAGAGTTAATCTTTTTCAGGGCTGGGGTTGTGGCTCAGTGGTAGAATGCTTGCTTAGCATGCATGAGGCACTGAGTTTGATCCCCAGCACCACATAAAAAAACTAAATAAATAAAATAAAGGTGTTGTGTCCATCTACAACTAAAAATATTCTTCTTAAAAAAAGAGGTTTTTTCAAATGGAAAATTTTTGTACTTTTCTGTTTTAATTCTAGAAAAGAAATAGGATCATAATCTACATATATCTTTGCTTCTTATATTAACTAAATTTCTTTTTGGAGGCCTAAAGGGTGTGTGAAAAAAAAAATAATTGTTTTCATGGTATGTTGTTTGTTACACCATTCATGATGTTATTAACCTCATGTGTCATATCCTATGTCATAACCTATTCTCTATTATTGTTCTATCAAGGACTGGAAGAGTTGAATCAAAAATCCCCTACTATAATCTAACTTCTATTTTTCCCTTATCTTTTTGTCTTAAAAATTTTAATGGTGAGCTGGGTATGATGGCATACACCTGTAATCCCAGCGACTCTGGAGGCAGAGGCAGGAAGATGCCAAAGCCAGCCTCAGCAAGGCCCAAAACAACTTAGTAAAAAATTAAAAGGGGTGGGGATGTGGCTCAGTGGTAAAGTGCCTCTGAGTTCAATCTCCAGTACAAAAAAATAAGGAAGGGAGGAAGGGAAGGATTGGAGTAGAGTATGTTTAACATACAAGAAAGGAATGGGGGGGAACGGGAAAAAGAGGGAGGGAGGGGGGAAGAAATAGCAGGGCTGGGGATATACTTCAGTGATAGAGCCTGGCATGCACAAAGGCCCTGGGTTCAATCCCTAGATCTGCAAAAAGAAAAACAAAAGTAACTCAATCAATTCTCTGTGTTGAGTTCAATGTGGCTTGCCAAGTTAAATCTCTGCACATACTTTGCTCTCAACTTTTCTCAGACACTGTTTAAGATCGTAAATCAGAAAACCTATGGTTTAGAGGACAAATTTGAAACACTGCCTGTTTTTGTAAATAAAATTTTACTGAATACAGCCATGCTCATTCACTTAAATACTGTCCAAGTCTGCTTCGGGGGTTATCATAAGCTGAGCAGATGTGACAGACATCACAGAGCCACAGGCCGAAAATACTCACTAAAGTATTATTTACTGTTTTGTTGTTGTTGTTGTTTATTTTTTACAGTGCTAGGGATCAAACCCAGGATCTCATGCATGCTAGACATATGCTCTACCACTGAGCTACACCCTCAGCCTTATTCCTGGCTATTTGGGGGGGGGGGGGGGGGTTGTACTGGAGATTGAACCCAGTACACTCTACCACAGCCCTTTCTACTTTTTTAGTTTGAGACAGGATCTCACTAAATTCCCCGGGCTAGCCTTGAATCTGGGACCTCCTAGCCTTGCTGGGACCACACCTGGCTTTATCAACTATTAAATACTCTTTTATTAGGTTTGACTTTTGCTTCAGTTTACTTATATGACAGATATTTCATCTCAATTCATTATATTTCTTTGTACTGTTTGTAAATTTTAATTCATTACATATTCCACCATATAGCTGTTTTCTTGGAAGATTTATAGTCTCTCCATTAGAAGACATTTCTTGATTTCACACAAATAACTGTATGTATCAGCATTATTGCTGAAAATTATTGTTAAAAATATTTTAATTGAACAAGGTACTGTGGTGCAGATGTGTAATCCTAGCAGCTCAGGAGGCTGAGGCAGGTGGATCACAAGTCCAAGGCCAACCTCAGCAATTTAGTGAGACCATGGGCACTTAAGTGAGATCCTGGCTCAAAATAAAAAGGGCTAGGGATGTGGCTTAGTAGCAAAACACTTATACCACTGAGCTACTTCCACATCCCTTTTCACTTTTTATTTTAAGACAGTGTCTCACTAAATTACCCAGCCTGGCGATGAACTCAACAATTCTGCCTCAACCTTCTGAACAGCCACGATTATAGGAGTGTATGCCCAGCCTCCTTCATTTATTGTGTTGACATCCTCGATGGTATCAATTATTGGTATGCTAGATGCACTATATTCCTTATCTATCATTGTCTCTAAAGTCTTTAATTTTTTCTTTTTTGATTTCTTAAATTTCTCAAGCTTGCCTCCATTATCTATTGCTTTGAAAGTTAACATTCATTTGTATAAATAACCATGCTTTTCTCTTTATTCTGTACACTGGTTTCATCAGCTCACTCTTATCTCTTTTCTTTCAGTTGTTATTATTTTTCTTGAACTTTAAAATCTCATCTTTAAATTCTAATTTCAGAGGAGCCATGCCTCACCACTACTCCACCCCATCTCCTCCCACTGGAACTACTTGATCACAATTTTCACCTACTCTGCTGTTTTTGAAAAAGTTTCCCCCCCAGTCCTGGGGGTGGAACTGAAGGCCAAGCAAGTCAAGCATGCCAAGCAGGTTCTTACCACTGAGTTGCGTCCCCAGCCCCTCGTTTTTGAAAATTTTTATCACTGTTCTCTGGAGGTTCTAACTCCTTGCTGGACTACTTTCCCAAGCCCATAAGTATCCACTTGGCATAGATTTGAAAGGGATGATTCTTTAGCCTTGATTCCTTTTTAGTTGATAAACATGAGCAGCTGTTGAGTTTCCTTGCTAACAATTTCTGCCCCTATTTTTGGGGGGGGACAGGGAGGAGCATTACTAGGGATTGAACCCAGGGACACTACCTCTGAGCTACATCCCCACCCCTTTTTTTGAGAGAAGATCTTGCTAAATTGCCTGTGCTGGCTTGGAACTTGCAGTTCTCCTGCCTCAGCCTCTTGAATCCCTGGCATTCTAGGTATGCGCCATTATGCTCCATCCATTTTGAACTTGCAAAAATGGTAGGACTGCAGTTTATAATTCTGCCCCACCTCCTGGGCCACTTGGGGAGCCCAATACATGCCCTACTTTGTCATTCCACGCAAGAAGTTATTGCCCTCAGGGTGTGTCACCTACTTGGGAGAAAGCTGCTCCCCTCACCAACCTGATTCTAAAGAGGAAATCATTCTTTCTTAGCATCTTGTCTTGATTTAATTTTCTCTGCACCTAAGGACATCTAATTTTGACATATTCTGATTATGAGCTTATGGTAGTCATTCCAGAGTTGAGTTTCTTTTCTCTAATTCTATTTCTATTATTTTGTGGTTGGTTTAGAGAGGAAAAAGAGATGTAAGTACTGTACCATCACTAACCAGATGTATTTACATTGTAAAACATAACAGTAAAATCAAAATCATAAAACTTACAAACTTTCTCATAATTCTGAATTTTTTTAATTAAAGAACTTGCTAAATTCGTGTCATTTTCCCTTTAAAGGCGAAAAGTATTTATTTATTAGACACTCAGGAAAAGTTTTTCATTTTCTCAATAGTTGTGAATGCCATAATGCAAGACATACTTTTTGTCCTTAGAAAATTATAATCTATAAAATGAGACACATTAAAAAGAAAGGGAATGAAAGAAAGTCCTTGGAAAACTTGGAATGGAACCACCATTCGACCCAGTTGCTACACTCCTCGGCATATACCCAAAGACTTAAAGCCAGAAAGAAAAAATAAATAAATATATATATATATATATATATATATATATATATACACATATGTATATATGTATGTGTATATATATATATATATATGGCCACATCAATGTTTATAGCAGCTCAATTCACAATAGTTAGTGCCCTTCAACAACAGATAAAGAAAATGTGGTATGTATACACAACAGAATATTACTCAGCCATAAAAAAGAATGAAATTATGCCATTTGCCAGTAAATGGATGGAACTGGAGACTATCATGCTACGTGAAATAAGATATGCTACGTGAAATAAGACAATCCCAAAAGACTAAAGGCCGAATGTTCTCTCTATATGCGGATGCTAACACACAATAAATAAGGAGGGTGCAGCAGAACAGAAGTTCATTGGATTAGATGATGGGAAGGGAAGGAGGATAGGAAAAGAAAAGAGAGTAGAATGAATCGAACATAACTTCTATGTTCATATAGGACTACACAACCAATGAAACTCCACATCATGTAAAACCACAAGAAGGTATACTTCATATATGTATAATACATCAAAATACATTCTACTGTCATGTATACCTAAAAAGAACACATTTTTTAAAAGAAAAAAAAAGAAAGAAAGAAAGGGAGCAGATAATTGGGAAACCTTTATTCAGAGCTCTAGACACCTCAGGTTCCTCTACTCTCACCAAGCTTATAAACAGAATGTTGCATCTGCCCATATAAATGGTCCTCTTCCCTCTTTATCTTCTACTTAGTGCTCCCTCCTATGGTCAACCCTGGTATAATCCTTAAGAAGACACATACAGACCCCACAAAGCTCAACCAGAAACATGAGTTAGTTAAATGCTCTTCTGAGGTACTGCCTCTATTTCCCCGTTTCTACATTCATCAAGTCCTACTTTGCCTGCTGACTTCTGTCCTAGAAAATAAACTCCTAAAAGAACCAACAGTTTTCTGTGCATCATTATATTCCTCGGTCTACCCTGGTACCCAGAAATTAGTAGATGTTCAATAAGTACATGTTGAATGAAGAGATTTTGTAAGAGTAATTCTTAATTCCAGATTATGTATTCAAAGTTCACGACATTCACCCACTTATCATTAAATAATTCTTAAAAACCAGTAAATTGAGCCAGAAGCAATGGTGCCTGCCTGTAGTTCCAGCGACTCAGGAGGCTGAGGCAGGAGGATCACAAGTTGGGAGGTAGCCTGATCCTATCTCAAAATAAAACGAATGGAAAAGCCTTTCTACTGTCATGTATAACTGATTAGAACTCATACATTTTTTTTAAAAAAAGTAAAAAATAAGTGAATAAATAATACAAAGGGCTGGGGATGTGGCTCTGTGATAAAGCACACCTGGGTTCAATGCCCAGAACCAAAAACAAAAATCCTCTACTAAATCGGTACTTTTGTCTACAGAATTATTTCTAGGAGCCATAGTCAGATATCATGACAAAGTCAGTATACACTAAAAGTTATAAAATGTTTTTAATATCGCAGAATGTTTATGAAGTAACATGTTTCATCAAATAGATGTCATATAATTTGCTACTCAAGGGCTGGGGATGTGGCTCAAGCGGTAGCGCGCTCGCCTGGCATGCGTGCGGCCCGGGTTCGATCCTCAGAACCACATAGAAACAAAGATGTTGTGTCCGCCGAAAACTAAAAAATAAATATTAAAATAATAATAATTTGCTACTCAATATTTATTCAAAAAGTAATGTTGAAAATGTAAAAACTCATTAAAAGTCTACCTATTCAACTCCTTTCCAACTCTAAGAATTCATTAGTCCATTCAACTACCCTCTTTTAGTATTTACCCACAAAATGTGAAAGTTTTCTCTAATCACCCCAACCTTCCTTTTTTTTCTTGGTACTGGAAATTGAACTCAGAATGCTGTGCAACCGAGCTATATCCCCAGCCCTTTTTATTTTGAGACAGGGTCTTGCTAAGTTGCCCAGATTGGCCTTAAAAGTTGGGATCCTCCTGCCTCAGCCTCCAGAGTCACTGGAATTACAGGCATGTGTCACTGTGCCTAGTTTACCTATACTTCTATGCACTCATAAACATATTTAAAGCTGGCCACTGCAGCGCATACTTGTAATCCCAAAGGCTCTGGGAGGATGAGATAGGAGAATTTCGAGTTCAAAGCCAGCCTCAGCAAAAGCAAGGCGCTAAGCAAGACAGTGAGACCCTGTCTCTAAATAAAATACAAAATAGGGCTGGGGATGTGGCTCAGTGGTTGAGTGCCTCTGAGTTCAATCCTCAGTACCAAATTAAAAAAAAAAACTTAAAAATATATATATTTAATTTCAACATCTTATAAACAATTTCTCCTTAATTTTTATATGTAGCTGTGATTAATTTTTCCTCATTTCTTTTGATATTTTTAAAGTCCAATAAAATGGCCACTTTATAGCATTCTTTGCATCTTCCTTTTGAATAGTCAACTGTCCAGCCTGCACAGCTGGAGTTCACAATCACCTCATTCCTTGATACTCACTATAATAAACAAAGGAAACATAAAATACATAAGGTCCACATAATCAAACATGTATAGGTCCTAAGATTTAAATACTATCACATTTTCTGGGCTCAGTGGTAGAGTGCTTGCCTAGCTGTGGGAGACTGGTTGGATCTCCAGCACTGCAAAAAACAAAAAATAAAAAGAGGGATAAAACAGCTTTAAGTTTTAACACATGATGATAATCACTTAAAATAGGAAGAAAATCTTAACCAGACAAAATTTATTAACAGCTTTAGCAGATATCACCTTCAGCTGTGGAGACAACTAGCTTAGAATTTAAAAGATCTATGTTCCCTTAAAGAGAAAATGCAGGTAAGTAAGAACTTTAAAGCAACAACAACATATACATTCATCTATTACCAAAATGCAGAAATGACTATTACTGAAAATAGATGAGATTCAGGTCTCAGAAAGAATATTTCCACAGCAAATACATCCACGTACACTAGAATTCAGAAACAGTAAATATGTTAAGATGCAGAATCTTTTTTCCAAAAAATCCTTCTTGATACTATATATTGAGTTTAATTGTAAAATAAAACAGTTCATTTTCATAGTTTCTTTCTTCTTGCAAATACAGAGAAAAAGATATTAGCAGGGAGAAAGGAAGATAAGCTTTTAGCACAAGCAGCCAATGGCTTTTTCAGTCTTCCAATAACAACCACAAAACAATTTGACAAAACGTGAACACTATTCTCTTTGGGACTACTGCTGGGTCACCGCCATGCAGACTCCCTGTGTGTCATTATTGTTCTTTTGAGTCTCCTGTTTCAGAAGCATGTTCATTTCACTGCCACAGCATTTTTCTCTAGTTGCCACCTATAATTTTATATTCTACCACCTTTAAGGAGCATTAACCTAAAAACATATCTTACGATTTTTTTAAACTAGGATGAACCAAAATCCTGAGACGTTAACTTTCCAAAATATTTAATGAAGATGAAAAGGCTATTTACTTATCCCAAAAGGAGTAGCTATTGTTAAAATCACACTTAGAGTCTCATACTTAAAAGTCTTAAGGTTTTTCCTTCATGTTAAGACTTTTTAAATTGAGTTTTAATTCAACTTGACAGAACACAAAATGTAACTGTAGCTAAACAGACAACTATATTAACTTTAAAAAAAAAAAAAAGAACGAACATTCTCATGTCAATGTGAAAAGGAGTAAAATTTGACTGAGGAATGATGAAAACCCACCAGCTCATGTGACTAAAAGAGGAAAAAAGAAATCAGTGAGAAAACTGCCTACTGCCCAAAACTTAAAGCAATATTCAGTATAATTAAAGTTTAAATTAGAATTACTTAAAAATAAATGTTTGCCAGATGTCTATGTGCCAAAGACTGCTCTAGCATTGTACATATAAGCTTGCATTATGAATTTAAAATTAAAATAATTTCAATAGCCTTTACCTGATTTATTAGAAAGGTAAGGATAGCTTATGCAGCAGTAGAGATCACTCATTAGCTCTGGTAGGAATCAGTGATGGGGCTCAAATCTGGTAAATTCTCTCATCTGAAAAGGAAGATTATAATTGTATATACCTCATTCAGTTGCTCAGGAGAATTAAATTAGGTATTTCACAAACTGTGCTTAGCATGGTACCCAGTACATAGTAATCACTTAGTATTAACTACTATTAGAAGCAGTAAGTAGTAACTTATTAGTATTATCATTTTAATCTAGAATCTGCAGGGCTAAAATGCCCTCTCCAGCTGCTAGTGGTTTTCTGAATAGTACTGTATAATTCTCCACTAATTCAGGCCCTCCCACCCTATTGGGGCTAGACTTACAGAATCCACCAAGAGTTCTTTCCTATATTCCATATTAGAAATCTAATATAAAAATATTTTCTATGTCTCAAAATTTAAAAATAAAAATAATAAGGGCTAAGAATGTAGATCAGTGACAGAGAGATTGCCTAGCATGGACAGACCCTGGTTCAATTCTCATTACTGCAAAAAATTAAAAATATTCTCTATAGAGTCTTTACATACTAATAATTTTGTTTTACATACTAATAATTTTGTGATGGGAAATACAGCAGAATGAACAGGGTTTGATTTAGTTAATCATGTATTAGCTCTAGTCAATAATCCTTTACAACAAATGTTTTCTGAGTTCTACCATTGTCATAGTCACTATTGTTGCAGAAACCCCACAAGAGGGACAAGAAAGAAGAAAAACTAAGTTGTAGCTATACTCTTCAAAGTTCTTTTGTTCTAAGAATCTGAAACGAATGGCCTCTTTGTTACTAAATTCCACATACACTTTTCCATCTCTGGCTTATGTGACCTCTCTGCAGCATGACACTGTTGGTCACTTTCTCTTTCTTGAAAAATCTCTCCTTCCTGGCTGCTCAGTCAGTGGCTTCCTTTCTCTGGGCCCCACACTTACAGGCCAAAGTTCCCCAAGGTTCTTTTGATCTCATCTTAAAGGGGTGCAAGAAGAAATGCCTACAGTGGCCACAGGAGTGGGCCAGGAGCAGCCTTTACAGAAGTTTGCTCATCCAAAGGCACTGACTCAAGCCAGTTCCAACAAGTTGTTGCAATTAAAAAAAAAAAAAATTTAGACCTAGTGTTTTCAGATCTTCCAAATTTTCAAGATTAAAACTTAAAACTTTTCCATAAAATCTTCCAATATTTTCATGTCAGCAGCTCACTGAAACTTGTATGCATACAAGAGGGATAACAGTTACCCAGCAATTTTATAAATCCACTTCCTCATCAATGAAATTGCAGTAATTAAGTCACACATAAACATAAAAAGTCTAAATCAAAGAAAACATCCCTACAGGCTTTTATTATCACTTTACTCCATATCTACCAAGACTAGAGGTTACTACCCAGGTTTCCAACCAAATGTATAAAACTGTCCAAGTGCATTTTCCTTTCCTCAAGAACCAGTGACCACACCAATCTACTTCTGATCTGTTTCTACCTTTTCAGCATCTATGAAGATGATGCCCACATTCACATGTGGCCAACCTCTGGAACCCACTTACCTTCTGCCACCTCCTCTCCATCTCTCTGCTACCTTAATTCAGGCCAGCTTCACTCTCTTCTCAGTAGCTGCCTCACTGTTCTAATTCCAATCATGCTCTCCTCTATGCCACTCTTTATACAACCTGAATCCTCTAGATTGTAAATCACTTCTTTGGTCAAAGGCCTTTGGGGTCAGCTTACAAATTTATAAGAAATCTGAACTTCTTTGTGTAACATACAAACTCCTGAAGTCCTGGCCAGGCTGACCCCTCCTCTCCCCGTTTACTCCCCCACTCCCCCTACTCCAGGGCCACACAGAACCACAATTTGCAACACAGAATGCTCCTTTGTCCCTAGGCATTTATTCATACCAGCAGGTCCTACCTCCTTGAATACCTAACTCCTCCCATTCCCTTAGAAAAGAAATCTCTGCAAAGCCCTCTCACTTTAAGGCCTGCCCCCAGGCCAGAGGAGAAAAATAGGTTTCCTCAATACTGGCTTAGTTTTCTTCCCAAGTAGACTAAAAACTCCTCAAGGGCAGAGCTACCACAAGGAAGCTAATCTGGTAGATGAATGAACCACCAGTGACTTCAACAATTCCTGTCATCTCTTCAGGCAACACACTTTAAAGTGAGCCCACCAAGGCCCCCAACAGTACTCAGGCCTTCAAGGCCATGCAGGTCACTTCAAATCTTCCAGGAGGCCAAGAGTCAAACAAACCTACCTCCTCCTTTACCAGTGGGTACATTTATCACTCCTTTACATTTGCCAACTAGAAAGAATTGGGTAGCAGAGGCTAGGCTGACTGCAAGCTGCTGGAACTGTCCATGTGTATACTGCACAATTTTTTACTGGCACAAGAATATGTACTTGGCCCAAGAAATTAACTATAATATTCTTTCTGTAGTCAAATACTTATTAGTATTATTAACATATATTGAGTCAAAACTCATTAAAAATTCACACAAGAATATAAAAAATCTTTAGAGGAAAGTATTACATGAAGTTTATCCACTAGGAACTATTTTAAAGGACTGATGTGTAAATCCTCATTTAATTTTTTACATCAACCCTATGAAGTAAACACTATATTGCCCCGTTTCGTGGATGAAGAAACTGAGATAGTAATTTTAATTACCCAATTTCACACAGCTAGGATTCAAGACCAATGTGACTCTAGAGTCCATTCTTCTAACCAACACAAAACCTCACAATTACTGTTACGTTTAACAGCCTATGCTTATGTGGATGCCATATACATGCATATACTCAAAAGAAAGAAAACACACTTAAAATGTTAACAGTAGATGGGCTGCAGATGTAGCTTAGTGGTAAGAGCACTTGCCCACACATGTCCCTGAGTGTGATCCCAGTACTCAAAAAAAATAACAACAATGGTTATCCCCTGAGTGGGATGAATAGTAATTCTCCAAACACAGAATAAGAATGTATTATTTTTAATTACAGAAAATAAGTAAACAAATAAAATAAATAGTATTAGTATTTAGATGGTGCTACCAGAAAGGTAAAGTGGGCTAGGGGGATCAATCTTCCATCAGTAACTATTCTGGGGCCAAGCACATGGCTATCTCACTTACTGCTTAAGTCAAATAAATTTATTTCCATTTCCAGTTAAAGAAACCAAAGATTAAGTAACCTGCCCAGTGAAAGACCTGGGATCAGAACCCAAAAGCCCAGTTCAAACATGTCAGACTACAAGATGCCATGATACAATAAAATTTCCCCCAAAACCAGTCTTAAAAACAAATCACAAGGGCTGGGGATGTGGCTCAAGCGGTAGCACGCTCTCCTGGCATGCGTGCGGCCCGGGTTCGATCCTCAGCACCACATACAAACAAAGAAGTTGTGTCCGCCAAAAACTAAAATAAATAAATAAATATTTAAAAAAAAAAAAAAAAAAACAAATCACAAGCTGGGCGCGGTGGCACACACCTGTAATCCCAATGACAAGAGGATCAAAAGTTCAAAGCCAGCCTCAGCAACTTAGTGAGGCCCCATCTCAAAAATAAAATGGGCTAGGGATATGGCTGAGTGGTTATGCACTCCTGGGTTCAATCCCTGGTACCAAAACAACAACAACAGATCATATTTTTTGAAGGAATAAAAACCAAGTAGTCAGGCTGGGCATATAGCTCAGTTGGTAGAGTGCTTGCCTTTTATGCACAAGGCCCTGGGTTCGATCCCCAGCACCCCCTCCCCCCGCAAAAAAAAAGTAGTCTTATCACCTTAAGTGCAAGGAGGGGGAAAAAAAAGAAACCTAAAATTTTTACTTTTTTTTTTTTTTTTTAAACCAAGTATCTCAAAAGATCCAGAGCATTGTCTAAAATCAACTTTTATAGTCAGGGCCTCTGCGACAAACTCACACCTGATATAATGGGAAGGAGACTATGTGCTGTATGTTTTGCCAAACACAATTGTATTAGCATAAGTTAAGTGGACTTCAATGTGACTCCATTGTATTTACACAGGAGTATCTGTTCTGGAGATAATTCTAGCTTCCAAGACAGCCTCCTCTATTATCCTACCTTTTTACAAGTTACCAGGTATGGGGGTTGGGGGGTTTCATGTCTGGGAATATTGCTCTTTAGCTGTATTCAGATATAAATAGCCTTTTGTTATCTATAACCACTGGTCCAAACCTGGGTAGTGAGAGCTGCTGGCCCTGGGAAAGCATCTCAGGTAAAAATGAATGGATCAGCAATTTTCTGAAATGACATTTTAAGTTTTGAGTACTCAGAACTTTTAAAATCCATCTAAACTAAAATCTTCATTCTTCTAAAAATAGCAGCAAACATGATTAGCTGGGGGAAAAAAAAAACATTTGGGATGGAATAGACAAATGGGTTTATAAAATCTGAGGAAAGAAAATTTGATTACTTCATACTTATAAATTAAACACCAATTTTTAAAACAAAACATTTAACAGTGAAAAGGCATATTCTCTTTGCAATTTAAAGCTAATCCAATATTTGCCCTGAAAGTCTGTATTAGTTTCAAATAAAATGTAACTTTTAAAAATGTCAAACCTACCATTCCTACAGGAATAAAGAAGCCCATGAGGTGATTAGATTAGGGAATTAATATGCATTTGGGACAAGTGGGAAAAAGTACCAAAGTTTTGGTATTTGTTCAAACAGTTTTTGAAAGCTTAGGAATATGAAAAAACATCAAATTATGAGGCAACAAGAGAATTTCTTTCAAACTTTAAAAATGTTCTGGGAAAAGGAATCCATAAAAGGATTTTTTCCCCCCACCAGTATGCTTTAAAAATAAAATCAAACTATAATAAAAGTAATGATTTTTGGTACACATTTATATGAAAATGTCCAAGTTAATAAGAAATTTCAACTGATCAACAGAGTTAAAACAACCATTAAATCTAATTTACATTTTGGTATGAAACCTATACAGTCTTCAATATCAAGACTTTCTTAAGCACAATGCTAAATGGTTGGTTATCTATCACTGTGGAGAATGAGTTTTACTTCAGGCAGACCAAAGGAAAAGACATACTTGGTTAAGAATCATAAGGAGTCTCAGGTGCCTGACAGAAGTCAGCTCTGAGCAAGTCATGGGTTATATCCATTGCTCTCCAAATTACTCTTTTTACTATTGGTAGGGTGTGAGTGGTCAGAACGTGGAATACCTCTGCTAGCAATATCCAACCTGCTGCCAAGCAGGACACAATAAAAAACGCACTGCCCCAAGCTCACCCAAAAAAAAAAAAATGGGGGGAGGGGGCGGGGGGGAGGGGGGGACAAACAAGAGAGGAAAAATAACGTTTCCAAACGTGCCCACACTGGGGGCTGGGGAGGAGGGTGTCAGGAACCATTAACATTTCAACATCAACTCTAAAGAACAACCAGAAGGAGGTTAAGAGTAGCCACAGGAAACTTCCTATCCCTGAAAAGTGGGAAATCTAGAATTGGAAACTTCAGTTTACAACATTCAAAAAACAAAAATAAAAACCTCTCAGAAATTCACGACGCCAAAACAACTAAATTGAATCCGTTTAAACAGAAAAATAATAATAATAATAATAACAGGGACTGGGGTTGTGGCTCAGTGGTAACGCGCTTGCCTAGCATGCAAGAGGCACTGAGTTCGATTCTCAGCACCACATACAAATAAATAAAATAAAGGTCCATCAACAACTAAAAAATATTTTAAAAAAAAAAAAATAATAATAATAACAATAAAAACTCCAGAGGGCTCTTCCACAGACCCTTCTAAGATGTGGCAGTAACAAGTTTCCTTAAAACTTCCATTTCTCTGATTCCAGAGTGCCATATAAGAATAGTGCATAAATTAATCAGTTATCAGAATAAATAAACTACTGATCTTAAACTGTAGGAAGACCTTGTTTCAAGAGCTGCCCTGCCCACCTCCCCCCTCCTCCTCCTCCTCGCAGTTTTGAAAGCTTCCAAGCGTCCTGAGAACCTGGGACCCTTGGTTCCATTCCGGGGTTGGTTTACCGGACAGTGACCAAATAGGAGGGCTGCTCCTGCATCTGGGGGCTGCTCCAGAAATCCTGCCTGGTCCTGCCCCTCACGCTGCCTGTCTCGCTACTCCCCACATTTCCCTCTGCCGGAGCTGACCAGAAAAGGGGATTTTGGACCCAAAGGAGTCCGGGACCAAGGAAAAGGGTGGTAAACCTGATAATAAACCCAGTTCGCGGGGGTAAGGGCTAAATACGGAGATGGGCAGAGACTGTCCAGAAGAAACACCACCTGAATCTCCCTCCCTTCCCACCCCTAAAAAACACGGTCACTAACTAATAACGCTAAGAAAAATCCCTTGAAAACTTTTCCAAACCGGAAGAGAAGGCCTTTCCCCCAGCCTAAGGGCTCTTGGGGAACAGGCTGGAGTTTGCAGCCCGACGGGGCTCGCTGGGAGTGGGGTGGGGCGCGGGCCAGGGGTGCAGGGGCGGAGTACCTTCAATGGACAGGAACTGGCAAAGAGTTTCAAAATAGCCGAGTGCTCTCCCCACGCCCCCGGGGGTCCCGGGCGGTAGGTCCAGGGCTCCCCGAAGAGAGGGCAGACCCCAATTCGGTCCTAAAAGGAAACTTTCCGGGCCGCGGCTGCACCTGACTTCTCACCGCCCCTCCACCCCACCCCACGCCCGCCAGGCCGCCCGCCCCGCCCCGGCCTGCCGCCCGGAGCGCGAAGGAGGGGGATAAATAAATTCAACTGTTACCGGAATCCGGGGGGCGTCTGTGAGACACCCAGGGGGAAGGGGGGCCGGCGCCCATTCTCCACTCCTAGGCCTTGACGCCCCTGACGCCCCTGTCCCGTCAGTCCGGGCCTGCCGCCCCGCGGGAGAGCCTCGGGGCCGGCGCCGAATTTCGCCCCGCAGCGCCGCCGTCCCGCCTGGAGGCCCCGAGGGACCCGAAGGGGCGCGTGCAGGCCCGGGGTGCGGGGGCAGGGCGCGGCCGCCGCGGGGCCCGCCGGCCCGAGGCCTAGCCGGCTCCCCCCCATCCCGCCGCACACCCCCACCCCGGCCCGCACAGGCCTCGCCACCCGGCCGTCTCCCGCCCCGGCCGGACCCCCGCCCGCCCGTCCGCCAGCCTTCGGTCGCCGCCGGCGGGCGCCCCCGAGGCCCGTAGGCCCCCGGCCCCCGCCACCCCAGCGCCGGCCCCACTCACCCTTTCATTCTCCGCCCCGGGCCTGGCGTGGGCCGGCAAATCCCCGGCCTCACGTAAGCGCGCTCGCCGCCCGCCCTGCCTGCGCGGCCCAGCCCGCCGCCCTACGGGAGCCCGGGGATGTGGGCCGGGCCTGGGGCCGCCTCTGCTTACCTTTCAGCTGCTTTTTTTTTTTTTTTTTTTTTTTCCTTCCTCCTTCCCCCCTTTTCCCTCGGCTGGGCTGACAGATCAGAGTGAGAGGCGCTGGCAATGGACTAGGAGGCTCGGCTGCCGCTGCTATTGCTCCCCCCTGGGCTTCAGTGAGAGCCTTTCCCTGTCAAGCAAGAGGGGTGAGGATCATATTTTTATTTTGGAAAGTAAAAAGTGCTCCCAGGGTCGGTGATTATTAAGGGGAAATCCCTGAATATACTCTCCAGCCAAGAAGGCAGGGCTGCCGGGGCTGCACAAGAAGAGGCAGCAGCCTCCTACAGCACCACTACAGGCACTGCGAGGACATAACACCAGAGAGTGGCTCCTCTGCCCTCCGAAACGACAACTTTCCTACCATCTTGGAGGCAGAGCAAAGGGGGGCCAGGGGGAAAAGTGCACTCGCTCCCCGATAAAGTACACATTTCTACTTCTCACCTCTGGAAAAAAGTCCACACCGGCCGTCGACACCAGCGCCTGAGGGAGAAAGCAGGGAAGAAACTGAGGGTTCATGAGAAACGTGTGCATTTGCTCCAGGGGGGAAAATGTTTCTGCATCTGATGGGAAGAAATCTTTACAAGACACAGGTTTTCCGGTGATTATTGTTTTCTCTTTTCTATCTTAATTTTTTCCCATGTTAGTGAAAGTCGTATTTTTTTTTAAAGTCAGTAATGATTTTTGTCCATTACAGGTTTAAGTTCTGTGGCGGTGGACAGTTTATAAATCTGTACTTCAAGAGACTTCATAGTTATTTTGTCTATTTATTTTTGTTACTCTATATATAAATGTTTGTGTTTTCATATATAAACATACACATATGTCTGTATTACGTATTCTAAACTGAGATTGCTGTAAGACAATTGTAAAGAGATGTCTTTTGTCCTCTCCTTGCAAAGCAATGTAAATAAAATCTATTGACTGTCCAGAAAGGCATAATACAGCTATTTATTTTTCACAGTGCAAATAAAAGCAGACATCACTGGAGGTTTAAATCCAACCCCAGTGTATAACTGACCATGTTTCTGGAAATAATCCTAATTCTGTTGTGGTCTGCCCATGAAGGAAGAATACTGTAAACCTGGAAATAGATTTTTAAACTCAGCTTTAGGTTTCTTAAGGAAAATTATTAAGATTGATAGGTGGTCATTTCGTTTTTATCTATCTAGAGTCCTTAAAGTTTAGGTCTTTGTATTACATATGTTGCTGTCTGCATCCTGTATCACAGAATTGAGAAATCTGTTATTTTTGTTAAAGTTGAAATGTTAGTTCAGAACTTTAACTGTGTTGCCGGTCTGTATGAATGAGTTTTCATATATTACAACGAATGTCATGAAGCTGTTTTTTTTTTTTTTTTTTTTAATGAACAAAGCATGGTAGGTTAATAGGATGAAAAATAAACAATATTGAGGTAGTGCAAAAGTGATAGAAGGGCATTGCCTATTTGCATCAGTTCCAAGAGAATTCTTATTGGAGAAAAATGAATTATACAGACTTTTTCCATTTTTGTGAAGAGAGAGAAGAATGGTAGAAAATGACCAGACTGTCTTTATGTATGTTCTACAGGGAATGAGGAATGGAATTTTGTACTAAAAGATATTTTTTCTAACACATGTTGGCTAACCTCATGGGAATGAATTTGTAGTATTAGTGCCTTGGATCAGTAGTAAGTAACTTATGACTCCGCATAAAAATGTCTATTTTTTGAGCTTCCGAATTCAGAAATTGTTATATAACTTTAAGGTGAGTTCAGTTAATGCACATATCAGGTATTCACTCTGCCTTGCTGAACCCCATCTTTATTATCTAAATTTGAATATAATACCTGAATATTCCGAATTATTTTTGTGGTTTTTGCCTCCCTCTTTAATAGGGAAAAAAAAAAAAGTAAGTAAAATTAACTGGTTTATTTATTTATTTAGTTGTTTATTGTACTGGGGATTGAAACCAGGGTACTGAGCCACATCCCCAGCCCTTTTTATTTTTTATTTTGAGATAGGGCCTTGCTAAATTGCTGAGACTGGTTTGGAACTTTGGGTCCTCCTGCCTCTGCCTCCAGAGCCACTGCCAACTTAACTGGTTCTTAACATCTTTGAAGCCTCAGTTGTGAACTTTGCTTTACTTATTTGTTTTTAACATTTGGAGATAAACACAGTGGTCATTGCAAGGAAACTATTTCCCTTTACTTAGACTTCTAGTGAACTTGAAAACCATGTTTGCTAAAAGCTTGTTTTTCCTTATATATGATATAACTTTATAGATGATATTTTCAGTGTTTCAAGAAATTCAGATGTATTTGTTTGCCTTAAGCTGGCTGTATCTTTTTATGCAATCCCTTTTGTCACCCAAGAGACATGTGCTTGCATGATGTCTATCAGGCTAATACTGTACTTGTATAATCACAGGATTTCAGTGCTTTCTCTTTATAAAGGTTGACTTGTACATGGGTATAAACTATTTATTCATCATCCTAGCCAACTAGTCAAAATTTGGGGGATTGCTGCTCAACTAAGAAGAATCCCACTGAATTTGCAATATTGGTGAATTTGGTCACTTGTTTCCCTTGTTAACTCATTTCAGGCACCCTCAATTCTTAGAAGCAAAAGTGCTTAAAAAAAAAAAATGCTGTCATAATTTAGGAGGACTTTTTTTTCCTCCAGCAAAATTCTCACTACTCAAATTTGGCTAACTTTTGAAAAGGGGTCTTGCTCTGTTGCCAACACCTGGGCTCAAGTGATCCTCCCACTTCAACCTCCTTAGTAGCTTGAATTAGTCAAATACCTGCCTGTCACCACCCTGCTGGCTCACATTGGTAACTTTGCTAGATAGTTTTTTTTTTTTTTTTTTTAAAGAGAGAGAGAGAGAGAGAGAATTTTTAATATTTATTTTTTAGTTCTTGGCAGACACAACATCTTTGTTTGTATGTGGTGCTGAGGATCGAACCTGGGCCGCACGCATGCCAGGCGAGCGTGCTTCCGCTTGAGCCACATCCCCAGCCCTGCTAGATACTTTTTTAAAAAGTAGTTTTAATTGTAGATGGACACGATACCTTAATTTTATTTATTTATTTTTATGTGGTGCTGAGGATCAAGCTCTGTGCTAGGTGAGCGCTGTACTTCAACTGAGTTACAATTCCAACCCTGCTAGATACCTTTATGTATGTATTCTCATTTAATTCCCACAGGAGCTCCAAAAAGTTTTATGCTATTTTTTTCCTTTTATTTTTTTAAGACAGGATAGTTGTCTAAATTGTCAGAGTGTGAAATTTCTTGGCTCAATAAAATTCTAGGTTCTGCCCTGTAGTTTCCAAGGTGCCTACTAAAATGCCATGGGTCTAGAAATCCTAGGTTCCTGACCACTGTGCTTTGCCAAAAACAATTTTAGTCACCTGCTGCTGGAGCCCTCTTTCATTCATTAGTTAACTAGTAGCTTATTTCACCTTCCTGAAGTGTAGTGCCTAAATCTATCAATTGTTTTGAAGAATGCAAAAAGGTTAATATTTGTCAGTGAAATGCACTGTGAGCCAGGTGCAGTAGCATACACCACACCTATAGTCCCAGCAACTCCGGAGGCTGAGGCAGGGCAAGTTCTAAGCCAGCATGGGCAATTTAGCAAGATCCTGTCTTAAAATTTAAATAATAATAATAGTAAATGGGGCTGGGGATGTGGCTCAAGCAGTAGCGTGCTCGCCTGGCATGCGCGCGGCCCAGGTTGGATCCTCAGCACCACATACAAACAAAGATGTTGTGTTAGCCGAAAACTTAAAAATAAATATTAAAAATTCCCTCCCCCCCCCCTCTTTAAAAAAAAATAGTAAATGAACTGGGGATGTATGTAGCTCAGTGGTAAAGCACTCCTGGGTTCAATACCTGTTGTCAAAAAGAAATGCATCGTTATTAAGAAAAAATTTCTTCCAGATCCTGAAAATGAGCAGTATCAGTTGGTGTAAAGCACTAGCTAATTTATTCTGTCATGCCTTGATTTCATAAGTAGCTGTTTGGTCTTTAGTTGAAATAGGACTACACTTGCCTTAGTTTTTGTTTTTATTTTTTTTAAATATTTATTTTTTTAGGTGTAGATGGACACAACACAATGCCTTTATTTTTATGTGGTGCTGAGGACCGAACCCGGGTTCCGCCCATGCTAGGCAAGCACTCTACCACTGAGCCTCAGTCCCAGCCCCAGTTTTTGTTTTAAAACTGGATATTGAACCCAGGTGTGCTCTACCACGCTAGCCATTTTTATTTTTGAGACAAGGTTTTGCTAAATTGCTGAGTCTGGCCTGGAACTTGCCATCCTCCTGCCCCAACCTTCCCAGTTGCTGAGATTAGCTAGTACAGGTGTGGGCTGTCTTACCTTAATATTTTTACTATCAGAATCTAATCAATCTACCTTCTATATTAATGATTTTAGTTTTATAAAAATTGACCACCATATTATGGCTGTTACAGTGAAGTTATTAAGAAAAATACCACCTATATCCTTAAAAGGTTTCATTCATAGATTGTGAGGATTTAAAGCAAAAGATGTATGTACGTTTAATATAGTAGAATTTGTCTTTACACAATAAAGCCATGATTTTGTTGGCAAATGTTTGCTGACAGAATCACATGGGCTTAAAAAAAAAAAAAAATGATGACATGGTTAGGTAAATTTGGTGGGTTTTTTTGGAGGGTAGTTGTGATGATAAGAATCTTCCCTAATGTTAAAGGTGTTTTTTCCCAACACAGGCAGACTTTAAAATAATACCAAGAATTCCTGGCAAGTAAAATTCCAAGGAGCTGGGTGTGGTGGCTTCTGAGGAAGTTGAGGGTCGCTTGAGCCCAGAAGTTCAAGGATGTAGTGTGCTATATCAAAGCCAATTGGGTGTCCTTACTAGGTTCAGCATCAATATGGTAACCTCCTAGGAACAGGGACACCAGTAGGTTTGCATGTGCTGGGCACTAGTGGGCTTATGCCTGTGAGTAGCCACTGCACTCCAGTCTGGGCAACATGGCAATACCCCAGAAGTAAGGAGGTAGTAGTGGGATGTGTACGTGGCCTAAAAATTTGCAATGCCACACTATTATTGTGGCCATACACAATTTTTTTTAAAGCATTTCTGTTTTGGAAACATTTCTTGGTAATGTTTCCATCTAAAACAAAGATATTTTTGTTTTATTGTGGTTACTATAACATGAAAGAAAGTATTCCTGAGATAAGTTATATATTTGGCAGACATTTAGATCATAGCTTTAGATTATTTGAGAATGAAATTTCAGTAGTAACAATTCAACTATAATCAAAATGTGCATGAACGTTATTCAGGTAGTCTCTTAAATTATACCACCAAACTCAGGACGAATAAGACCTAGAAACTATCATATGATTACATGTCAAAAGCCAAGAAAGCTGGGGAAGAGTGTTAGGGAGGTTGTTTGTTTTAAAACTCCACAAAGTCAAGAATATATCTTCTAGGCCTCTGATGGCAGTGCTTATCAAGCTATAGCAGAGAACATGACACTATAGCCTAGGCTATAGGCACTCTTTGGCCATTATACTGACTCCTTGATATTAGAAAAAGGAAAATAACTCTCCAACAGAAGTCCTGTTTTAAGTATTGGGTGGTAAAAAGAAACACCCCCAAAGAACAATTAAAAGATTGGATTTGGATAGAATTACAAGTGACCGTCAACATTTTCTATAATTTGTAATGAAAAAAGCTGTTCCCAAAGTGGTGGTTAAACATTGTAATAAGGAGAGAAATCCATAGAGACTTCGGGATAATAGGCAGAGGTTAGCACAAAGGTGACAGTGTTCATTTCTACTTCATTCTTAGTTAAGTAAGCTTTTGTGGACCCTCTGGGAATATAACCACTATTTCCATGGGAAAATAAATTCCAGGTTCCAAACAACTAATTTACAGTGATTTTCTGGATCATAGCCCACTAATAAGTTTGAACTTCCTGTGCTGTAACATCTTTCCCATGTCCTTAAAGACAACCAGAACTCACTAGTAAGAATAGGGAAGTAAGTTACTCCTCATAACAATAAAATAAGGAGTAACTATCAACATAGTCCAGATAGCTTGATTTAAACCCAGGGAAGATAATCAAAGACATAAAGTTTTTAAAGGCAGTGGTAGTAACTGAAAATCCTTTTTTTTTTTTTTTTTTAAAGAGAAAGAGAGAGAGAGAGAATTTTTTAATATTTATTTTTTAGTTTTTGGCGGACACAACATCTTTGTATGTGGTGCTGAGGATCGAACCCGGGCCGCACGCATGCCAGGCGAGCGCGCTACCGCTTGAGCCATATCCCCAGCCCCATAATTGAAAATCTTACTGTTTACTTTTGTATACATTGGAATTTCTGGTTTTTGCATAACCGGGTGCCATATAACATTGGTATTTGCATTTTGTTTAAAATATATATAATCTTAGTTGCTGATGGACCTTTATTTTAATTACATATGGTGTTAAGAATCAAATCCAGTGACTCACACATGCCAGGCAAGCACTCTATCACTGAGCCACAACCCCAACCCCTGTTTCATTCTTAAAACCAGAAAGAGAAAGAAATGTGGTGATGACAGCAGATAAGATTCCACTAGAAACTACTCAACCTAGCTGGGTGTGATAGCACATACCTATAATCCCAGCAGCACAGGAGGCTGAGGTGGTAGGAGGATCATGGGTTCAAAGCCAGCCTCAGCAAATTAGGGAGCCTGTAAGCAATAGTCTCTCAAAATAAAAAATAATAATAATAATAATTTTAAAAAAAACACTGAGCCACATCCCCAGCCCTATTTTGTATTTTATTTAGAGACAGGGTCTCACTGAGTTGCTTAGTGCCTTGCTTTAGCTGAGGCTGGCTTTGAAGAGATTCTCCAATCTCAGCCTCCGGAGCCACTGAGATTACAGGCGTGCACCACCCTGCCCAGCTTTCAAAATAAAATTTTAAAAGGGGAAAGGGGGTTGAATGTGGCTCAGTGATTAAGCACCCCTGGTCTCTATCCCTGGTACCAAAAAAAGAAAAGAAACTACTCAACCTGATCCCTCTATTAGGTGGTGTTCTTTTTGCCTCATACAGGAAGCCATGGCCACTTTTGTTTTGATGCTTCTTTTCTTGTTTTGATGATTCTTTTCTTGTTTTGATGTTCTCTGTTCTCAGCTCTGCCAACTCAAATTCCATTCTGCTTTGATGCTTTGCTTAAAACCTTGTCCCTGAAGCCTTCTGATGCCAACCCAAGTGTACAAATTCTTACTTTAGTGTCCTACATTGTTTTCCAGATTTTGTTTGTTTGTTTTTGTTTCTGTTTTCCACATAGGTAAGGGGCTGTGGTGGTTAAGAGCTTAATCTCTGAGGTCAAAGTCATCAAGTTTAGAAATATAGCTCCAGCATTTTTGTGCTGTTTGACTCTTTGTAAGCTTCTTAACCTCTCACTTTCCTGATTGGTAAAAATGGAGATAATAGTACTACCTACCTCATTGGGGTGTTCTGAGGACTAGATGGCAGTAATGGATATAAAGGTACTAGGCAGGGTCTCCAGCACACAGCAAGTACTAAGGAAAGAGCAGCTGCTCTTTTTGGTTGTTTGCCAGCAAACACCTACAGTTAGTACTGCTCAAGGTCAGGAGGTATCCTTTTGTTTTTGTTTTGTTTTGTTTTTAAACATTACCTAGACAGTGGACTTACCATGGTCATAAGCCAAATTCAACAGAAGGAAAGATGAAGGGAGATAACTAAGATTCTAGCATACCAAATATATGCATTGAAACAGAAACTGTTTACTGATTTTTTTCCATATATTTTTTTAAATACCCAGATAATTTATAGTCTGCAACAAAAAAATTAAGTTTAGCTGTGATTTTGGTGCCCTTCAAAGTCTGAAAATATAAGGGGTACAGGAAGTACATACAGAATACACAAAAGAAGAATATTATGACCACTTAACTCCTTTCGTTAACCATTCTGTACAGAGAAATGCATTTAAATCTCAATATCCTAAATATTGAAAATGAAAGACATCTGACAATAAGGCATAAAAGAATTATGAAATATCTTTTAAAAAAAGTGGTACCACAAAGGGAACAGTAAAAGTTTTATACTTGTCTAATATTTTCAGTTGTGTTATAGGGCAGCTATTCATTTATTGTTTTAAAATGCACATTCAGTATTAGTGTAGGTGTAGATCAGAAACCCTGAATCCCAGGGCTAATATTTACTTGAAAACTGGGGCAGGCTCCCTGGCCTCTCAAACCTCAATGCCCTCATTCTTAACACAGACTGTTTGAATAAGGTGATTTTAGGACCCTATATGATATACTAGCTCATTCATAACAGCTACTCCATAACTGTCAATTTCTATTTATTTTCTCTCCACTGAATTCATAGAAAGTAGATCAAAGTAGATTTTAATTTGAAAACTGAGAAAAGTCGGGTAGCTAACTGTAAAATCAAAAAAAAATTTTAAGTACTTGAAATTGAACTCCTGGAGTGCTCTACCAATGAACTACATCATCCCCAGCCCTTTTTATTTTTTATTTTGAGACTGAGTCTCAGTTAATTGCTGAGTCTGGCCTTAAACTTGTGATCCTTCAGCCTCAGCCTCCTAAGTAATGGGATTGTAGGCATCCACTGCCTCACCTGGGTCTTGGATCAGTTTCTAAAGTATTTAAAAGGAATTATATAGTTAATTAGAATCCTATTACATATTTACTACTTGTGTGATTTTTCCTTTTGATTAAAGTTAATGCTCTTCAGTAAATTAAAGTTTAGTTTTTAAGAATAATTTTAAATATGATTGAGGGCTGGGGAAGTAGTTCAGGTACTTGCCTAGCATGCATGAAGTCCAGGCTCTGAGTGTTTCCCAGCACTTAAAAAAATAGAAATTAAAAATATATGGATATATGTAATTGAACTTTTATTTTCACATAAGAACAGACTCAGTCAACATAAAACTACAAGCATTTGTTCATTCTTCCAGGTACCAGACACTGCTAGGCATTTCCCTAGCACCTGGCTGTAACCAAACAAACAAACAAACAGGGTTCTTATTCAGAGGTACTAGGTAATACTGTGGCAAGAGATCTTACCTTAATTCTGCCATAGATGTTAGAAAATGTGGGAATTTAAGCATCAGCTTAGCAGATTATGAAGAAGAATGATAGCCAGCTCAGTGGTGAATGCCTGTAATCCTAACAACTCTGGAGGCTGAGTTAGGAGGATCACGAGTTCAAAGCCAGCCTCAACAAGTTAGCAAGGCACTTAGCAACTCAGCAAGACCCTATCTCTAAATAAAAATATAAAAAAGGGCTGGGGATATGACTCAGTGGTTAAGCACCCTTGGGTTCAATACCTGGTATAAAAAAAAAAAAAAAAGATAAAATTTGGGAGAGTTGGATATAGTGGTGCATCATTGTAATTCCAACTACTCTGGAGGTTGAGGCAGAAAGGTCAAAAGTTTGAAGCCATCCTGGGCAACTTAGACCCTATCTCAACATAAAAAAGGCTGGGTATGTAGCTTGGTAGTAGAGTGCCCTGGGTTCAATCTCTTGTACTACATACACATACCTCCACAAGAAAGGAAAGGAGAGTGATAGAAAATATCCAAAGTCATTGTAATTGAAGTGTTAACACAGAATATGTGCCTCTGTGTATACACTGAGGTGGAACCCAGGGATGCTTTATCACTGAGTCATATACCCAGTCCTTTTTATTTTTTATTTTCAGACAACCCTTGAACTTGTGACCCTCCTGCCTCCATTTCTTGAGTTGCTGGCATAAAAAATGTGCACCATCAGGCCCAGGTATATTTTCATTCAGGGTTGGGACAAAAAGTTAAAAAGCTGCTTCTACATAAGGATGAAATTTGTAGCAGCTTCAGTATTTAATAGTGAACAATACAGGCAGTCTCTGGTCTCCTTGACTTTACAGTCTAGGAAATTGGCCTGGTGTAAGTCTAAAGGAATGGTAGAACCTGAGAAGAACTTGAGACCACTGGGTTAAAAATATTGTTTCTTAGCTGGGTGCAGTGGTATGTGCCTATAATTCCAGTGACTGAGGAAGCTAAGATGGGAGGATTGCAAGTTCCAGTCAGCACCAGCAACTTAGGAAGACCCTGTCTCAAAATAATAATAATAATAAAAAAAATAGGGCCGAGGAATGTGGCTCAGTGGTAAAGCACCCCTGGGTTAAGTCCTTGTACCAAAATAAAATTTAAATTTTTTTCTTCTTTATTTTTTAACAACTACTAGCCAAGCTAAACATGTCTGTGGGAAATTAGCTGGCTAGAATATGTGACCCTGGCTAGGGTAGCTCATCAAAATAAAGCTTGTCTATGCAATTTAGGTCACTCTACCTCAGAGACACAAAGGAGCCAGAGAAGATCTATATAGAACCATTGTGTGGTCAAAAGAATGAAAGAAAATCTGGAAATACTAGGACTTCTGTGCATGAAAAAAGAAACTGAAGGGGGTTGTGATTAAAGTCAGTGAAGGACGTAGACCAACTGAACATTAAATTGTTTACCTATAAGTGAAAGACAACTTTTGAATCTCAAGAGAAGTATTTCTTTTGAAAGAGTTTTCACATAGCAAATTCTGACCATATAGAGCTTATTTTTTAAATTGTCAAAGATGGAATTTGTTTCAAAGGTTAATTTTTTAAAAAATTTTTATAATATGGGGGGATAGTAGCGGATAAGAAAGGCAGCAGAATACAACAGATACTAGTATGGCAGTATGTAAAAACGTGGATGTGTAACCCATGTGATTCTGCAATCTGTATACGGGGTAAAAATGGGAGTTCATAACCCACTTGAATCAAATGTATGAAATATGATATGTCAAGAGCTTTGTAATGTTTTGAACAACTAATAATAAATAAATCTGTAAGGCAAATATAAATAAATAAATAAAATAATTTTTATAATGAAATAGTTTATTAGGCACAGAGGGTGACTGGTAGGCAAAGTTAGTAGTACCCCAGGGGGAGGTGAGGCACAGGAGCCTTCGTTTTCCCTGCCGTCACCCTTCAAGGCTGCATGCAGAGCCCCATCCATCCAGATGACCTCTCCTTTGAGGAACGGGTTCTTGATTATGGTCTGGACCAGGTGAGCATACTCAGCAGGGTCACCCAGTTGGCTGAGGAAGGGGTACCTGACTGGCCAGGAAGTTGGACACCTTCTCTGGAAGCCTAGTCAGCAATGGGGTGCCAAACAGACCTGACCTGGAGCAATGGCCATAACCCAGATGCCTATTGGAGCCAGATCCCAAGCAATGGGCAATGTCATGCCAACTATGCCCCCTTTGGAAGCAAAATATGCAGCTTGTCCTGCCTAGCCCTCAAAGGCAGCCACATTGGCAGTGTTGATGATAACCCCACGTTGATCTCCCTGGTCTGGTTCATTCTCACTCATCTCACCAGCAACCAGGTGGATCATTGAAGGTACCCATTAAGCTTCACATTGAAAACCTACTAGAACTCCTCCAAGGAATGGGCCTGGTTCTTCTTTAAGTTGTATATCTTTAAGTTTTATGTCTTATTGGCCATTGCAATACCTGCACAGTGGACAGCCACATCCACACAGCCAAACTTCTCCTTTGCTAGAGTCAGGGCTGATTGAACATCCTTCTTAGAGGTCATATCGATTGGGGCACATATGCGTCTCTTTCCTAACTTCTTGGTTTGGGCATCACCACCTGAGTCAGGCATGTCCAGAAGCACAGCAGTAGTCCTGTGCTTCATCAGTCATTCTGCAATGGCCAGACCAAGACTGGAGGCTACTCCAGTTATTACTGCTACCAGGCCCTTCATGTTCCAACATGCCACAGCCATCTTGCACCAGCCTCACTATTGAAGAACTCAAAGGTTAACTTTTTAACAGTTGACTTGGTGGTGTACACCTGTAATCCCAGGGACCCTGGAGGCTAAGGCAGGAGGATCACAAGTTTGAGGCCAGTCTGAGCAACTTCGGGAGAACTATTTCAAAATAAAAAATGACTGGTAATATTTAAAAATTTTAAAATGACTTAGTGGCACAGTGTACCTGGATTAAATCCACAGTGTCTAAATAAATAAATAAATGAATGAAAGGCTCAGATCAAACCATGCGTGTTTTTTTGTTTTTTGGGGGTTTTTTTGGTAGTGGAGATTGAACTCAGGGCCACTTAACCACTGAAACATAACCCTTGCCCTTTTTTTGTATTTTATTTAGACACAGGGTATCACTGAGATGTTTATGGCTTTGCTGAGGCTGGCTTTGAACTCCTAATCCTGCCACTGAGATTATAGGCCCAGTGCATGCAGTCTTCAGTGGTGAAATATTTATTGGGTACTACACAGTTGTGCTCAGGGAATTTATAATCTAGTTGCAAAGAGAAGAACCAGAAAGAATGAACAAAATAAGCAAGGGTTCCTGGCCACAGCGAGGGTGAGGAGAGAAGGGCTCCTTGGACTGCTGGAGAAGGCTAGGCGCTACTAAACTGGGCTTTAGGCCCAATTCAGGAACTGAGTACAGTGGGGTGCTCCCAGAACTCTGGGCCTCATTCACTCCTGTATGCATTAAATCAGATACCCCAAAATCCCTAACATAGTCCAGATACACGGAAGACCAGAGATCAGTTTGTTAAAATGGAGAGAATTTTTATTGATGTTGGATAGAGGAAATGGCATGATCCAAAGCAGGAGTGAGCAGGTATTCTCCACAGTGGAATAGGTGTGTACTGGGAAATGTAGTAGACAAAGTAGGGTAGGGCCCAGTTAAGAGGATTTTGAGGGGCTGAGGTTGTGCCTCATCAGTAGAGCACTCACCTAACACATGCGAGGCCCTGGGTTCGATTCTCAGCACCACATAAAAATAAATAAATAAAGGCATTGTGTCCAACTACACCTAAAAAATAAATATTAAAAAAGAGGACTTTGAAAGCCAAGCAGAAAAGTTCAAACAGATATAACATGCAACAAAGAACCATAATTTTTACTTACTTTAAGGATTTTCTGCTGTTCAAATATTCAAGAAGCACCTATAAATCATCTACAGTGTACAAGTAGTAGGATATTGGTGAAAAATACAGCTCCTGCCCTCATGGATGAAGTCAGACAAGAAAGGAAACAATTATTGTTTTAGGGATGTTTTACTCTTATATAGATCCTAATTTTATATTTATTTATTTATTTGTTGTTATTTTGGTGCCAGAGATTAAACACATGCCAACCATATGCCCTACCACTGAGCTACAACCCTAGTCTCATGACCTGCTTTAAAAATACAAGCTTCTACTGGGTGCTGTGGTGCATACCTATAATCCCAGTGACTTGGAAAGCTGAGGCTAGAGGATTGCAAGTTCCAGGCCAACTGAGCAACTTGTAGCTCAGTGGTAGAGCATCCCTGGGTTCAATCCCCTGTACCACACAAAATAATAATAATATTTCTTAAAGAGATAGATGTTCCAGGAGGGCTAGAACTTTTGTTTTTGTCTATTTTATTCACTTAGCATCAGAAACAGGATTTTATGTATTTATGGTTTTACATGTTGAGCACAAAGTATGCATCAGAAATTTTTTTGAATTAATGATAGTATTTGAGATTTTGAATTCTTAAAAAGTATAATCCCTTTTTTAAGATAGGTTAAATGAGAAGAGCTCTGAGAGAGTAAGTGTAGACTTTCTATTAATTTCACTAAAAAAGTTCATCTATAGCTCATGGGCAAAAGACTTACCTGGCATATACAAGGTTCCTATATGATGTGCAAATAAATAAAAGTCCATAATGGCTAACAAAATATGTGTGCAATTCTAATCATTTTAGTAACGTTTAAACATTATTTTCCAATTGGTCATTTTATAGTACAGTTTAAAAATCTGAAAGCAGTGTTACGTATTCTACTTTTCTGTTAGCATATTTATTTGTATACTCCTCATTGCTAAAAATACCTAACATAAATACATACTCTTAAGTTTTTTTTAATATTTATTTTTTAGCTGTAGTTGGACACAATACCTTTATTTTATTCATATATTTTTATGTGGTGCTGAGGATCAAACCCAGGGTCTCCCATGTGCAAGGCGAGTGCTCTACCACTGAGCCACAATCCCAGCCCCTCTTAAGTTATTTTTACATGAGTCTCTCAGGTCGAAAATAAAAGATAGGATGTAAGAGAATCACCTGCAAATATACAAGAGATTTAAAAATGGTTACCATTATAGCCTTTTGTATGGAAACTTTAGCATCTTTGAGCAAATATCTTTTGTGTATTCCCCTTCTCCATTTTGTAGGGCATGATCATTTATGCCATCTGCTCTTTGGGAACTGTTAATTGACTGACATTGTTCCCTGAGTTTTGCTGTCACCATAGATGGTTGTAGAACATGAGAACAAAAGATTTTGTAAGAATAGCTTTCATATGACAAGTATCCTTTAAACCATGGAGGAAAAAAAAAGAAAAGAAAAGAATCGATGTTGACCAATTGGGAAAAATTAAGTATTTCCATGGTTTAAATCATTTAAGCTTACTGAGAAGTTATTGCAGTATGTCTAAACATTTAAATATATAAATAGCAATTAGGTAATTTAATACCAACGAATTTATACTTGAATGGGGAAAGAATGAATCATCTCCATTCATGGTAGGATACACAGATGCTTCCTGTTGCCCTGTCCAGAATGATGTTAACATCAACCTCAGGAGACCATTAGGCTAAACTTGAACTAGATGGTAACCATTTTGTCTCTATTGAGGAACAAGAAAAGAATTATGTTAATTAAATTTTATCATAGTAAACTCTTTGTACTTCATGTAGTAGTCATTGATGATGGCATAAATTATCATTCAATCCCTATATCATGTGTCTCTATCTGAAATGTATCTAAAGAAAAAATTGCAGAGCCAGGCATGATGGCACATGCATGTACTCCAGGAATTCAAGAATAGCCTGGAAAACAGTGAGACCCCCATCTTAAAAATAAATAAGTAAATTAAATTAAATTGTGGGGAAATACAGACTTACAATAACATTCTTAGAAAGCCCATGTAAACTCTATGCAAACCATTTGTCTTCCCCGGCACCACCATTAAAAGGGAGTTTCTAGCCCAGGGTGGTGATGCAGTCCTGTAATCCCAGCTACTTGAGAGGTTAAGGCAGGAGGATCTCAAGTTCAAGATCAGCCTGGGGAATGTAGCTATACTTTGTCAAAATAAAAAATAAAAGAGCTGTAGATCAGGGGCTGGGGATGTGGCTCAAGCGGTAGCGCGCTCACCTGGCATGCGTGCGGCCTGGGTTCAATCCTCAGCACCACATACAAACAAAGATGTTGTTGTGTCCGCCGAAAACTAAAAAAATAAATATTTTAAAAAAAAAAAAAAGAGTTGTAGATCAGTGGTAGTGTTCAAGCTGCAAATAAATAAATGGAGAAAGTTTTCTGTTTTCTCTGAATCAAACTGTTGTAATAATGTGATTTTCACTGGGTTCTTTTTGCTTCTCTTTTTAAATTCACAAAACTTAAAAAACGTTAATTCATTTAAGCACTGTGAAAGGATTCTATGTATTTATGGTTTTACATGCTGAGCTGCTTTTCCTCACAAAACTTCTGACACTGCCTGGTGAGATGGCACACACCTATAATCCCAGTGACTCAACACAGCAAGACCATGTGTCAAAATAAAATATAAGGGACTGGGTTTGTAGCTCATTAGTAGAGTGCTTGCCTGGCATGTGTGAGGCACTGGGTTCAATCCTTAGCACCACATAAAAATAAATAAAAGTATTGTGTACATCTACAACTAAAATAAATAAATAAAATATAAAAGGGGCTGGGGATATAGCTCAGTGGTAAAGTGCTCCTGAGTTCAATCACCATATCACAAATAATAATAATTAATAATAACAAAAATAGCCAGATGTGATAGCACATACCTGTAATCTCAGTGACTGGGGAGACTGAGGTAGGAGAATCACAAGTTTGGGGCTAGCCTCAGTAACTTAGCAAGGCCCTAAGGAATTTATCAAGACCTGTCTGGGGCCGGGCATGGTGACACATGCCTATAATCCCAGCAGATGGGGAGGCTGAAACAGGAGAACTGAGAGTTCAAAGCCAACCTCAGCAATGACGAGGCACTAATCAACTCAGTGAGACTCCGTCTCTAATAAAATACAAAATTGGGCTGGGGATGTCACTTAGTGGTTGAATGCCCCTGAGTTCAATCCTTGGTACCTTAAATAAATAAAATAGACTGGGGATGAAGCACAGTAGTAAAGTGCCCCTGGGTTCAATTCTCAGTACCAAAAAATACAAATAAATTAAAAATTAAAAGATGATAACAATAATTTCTGACACTAAACTGTGGAGTGTTTTTTCTCACGTTAACCAATTCTCCCAACTCCCTGACATACTGAGTGTCCTATAATTCAGTCCAATTCTGACATTAACCATCCAGAGTCACCATCAGACTCTGTGGGTTTAAGGGCTCAGCCCCACAAGACTGCTTTCACTTAAGAGGCCAGTCACAAGTATAAGGTCCCCAGGTTACCCATATTTCTGTCTGACTTGATTACAAAGCCAGGATATGTTCTCACAACTTCCAGTTTGACAATTTGCTAAAATAGTACACAGAACTCAGGAGAATTTTTTACTTACATTCACTAGTTTACTACAAGGGATATGACAGGAACAGCTAAATAAGAAAATCAGAGCAAAGCATTGGTGGAGGGCTTGGGAATATGGGACACAAAGCTTCCATGCCCTCTGTGGACACACCACCCTCCTACCACCCTACCCTGAAAGCTCTCCGAACCCCAACGGAAGTTTTTATGAAAGTTTTGTCACATACAAAAGATTGATTTTTAACTCAATTTCCAGCCCCCTTCCTCTCCCTGGAGGTTGGGGACCTGCGATTTATAGTTTTAGTTTCTAATCCAGACTTAGTCTTTCTGGTGACCAGTCTCCACCCTGAAGCTTCTAGGGACCCATGAAGAGTTGCTTCATTAGGAAAAAAGATGCTCCCACCACCTAGGATATTTCAAGGGATTTAGGAGCTCTCTTTCAGGAACTATGAGGACAAAGACCAAATATTATAACAAATGATACTCCTATCAGCTCAACATTCAGGGAACTTGTATCAGGAAACAGGGACAGAGACAAAATTATTATACCATATATACTAACTTCTTATTTTGAAATAAAAGCAGATGTCAACACAACAAAAGCAAAAAGCTTCCACAATATACTAAGTTGTCCATATTTAATTTCTGGATTGCATCCATTAATACAACTATTCTCATTAAAATACATATTATTGTATCAAAATCATTATAGTGTTGAAGCATGCTAGGGGTTTTGTTTTAGGGTTTTTTGGGGGGGCTAGGGGATATTTGGTACTGGGGATTGAACCCAGTTCCAAATGATTTTACCACTGAACTAAGTCTCCAGACCTTTTTATTTTTTATTTTGAGATAGGGTCTTATTATGTTCCTTACAGTCTCACTAAATTACGAGGCTGACCTTGAACCTGTGATCTGCCTGCCTCAGCCTCCTGAATTGTCAGATTACAGGTGTGTGCCACCATGCCCAACACATTGTCTTTTGAAGCATACTCACTCTTCCAAAATTAAGGAAAATAGAATTATTAAAATGCACAGAATAAGCAACATAGCTTGGTATTTCAGCTAAGAATCTCAAGGCACATTACACTTTTTTTTTTTTGTACTATATTACCAGCCTTTTTATTTTTTGAGACAGGGTCTTGTTTTAAGTTGCTGAGGCTGGTCTTGAACCTGCAGTCCTCCTGCCCTTGTTTTTTTCCAGCTTCTAGAAGTTACCCATATTCCTTGGCTTATGGTCCTTTTCTCCATCTTCAAAGCCAGCAGTATAGAATCTTCCAATCTCCATTTGACTCTGGTCTTCCTGCTTCGATCTTATAAGGATCCTTCTGATTATTTACAGCCCACCTGGATAATCCAGGCTCATCTCCCTATTCAAAGATCCTTAATTTACTCATATCTATAAAATCCCCCTTGCCATGTAGAACATCAAGTTCAGGGGATTAAGACATTACATCTTTGGGAGCCATTTTTCTGCCTTCCACATGAACATATCTTGGACTATTGGGACAATTAGTTCTCATAAACCAGGCCAAAGAAAAATAGTCCTTTAGTAATGACCCTTTTTAAAATTTTCTTCTTAGCCCAATGAGTTATTTTTTTAAAAAAATTATATTTGCACATTTGTCTAAATCCTTCATAAAAGCAAATGTTATTAATCCTCCATTGGTAAGACACTGATTTTAATTTGTCCTCCAGAAACAATGAAGAAATCCTGTTGAGTAATCTGTAGTCACCAATTGCACAGATGATTTTTATCCAGTTGTAAAAGCAATGATTATGATTACATGCTCTCTGAAATGCTCAGTTTATATAATTCATACATTGTTGGTTGTAAATTATATTGTCAGAGCCATCCTAAGCCTCTGGAGGCTGAGGTAGGAGAGTCACTTGAGTCCAGGAGTTCGAGGCCAACTTAACCTCTCTAAATAATATATAAATAAACAAATTCTCTTTGTAGTCTTGGCTATAACTATGCATTTATTTATTTATTCATTTATTCAATGAATAAATATTTATTGAATACTTGACTGCAAGGCATTGCAAGTATCTAAAAATTTACATATTTTCTGTGTGGGAAGTAAAGGGTTTCCCATTCTTATTATTTTTAAATGGCCAGAAGTAAAATGTTTGGTAGAAAGTATTGTGTGCAAAAAGTTATATAATACTTTCTTTTCTACTATTGAACTGTGTAGATTGGTTGCATATTAACTCATAATTATTGGTATCCACATTCATTCTTCCTTGATAAAGATGAAATTGCTAGAGAATTTTTTAATGTTTTTTTTTAAATATTTTTAGTTGTATATAGACACAATACCTTTATTTATTTATTTTTATGTGATGCTGAGGATGCCTCATACATGCTAGGCAAGCACTCTACCACTGAGCCACAACCCCAGCCCCAATTTTTTAATGTTTAGTATAATGAAAGCAACAACTAAAACTTCTTAAGCACTTACTTCTACCCAATGCTTTGCACATGTTAAATTATTTAGTCTTCCAAACCCTCTCTAAGGTAAGTGTTATAGCACTAACATTCCCATTTCATAGATAATAGTAATAGAGATATAGCTGGTAGGTGGTAAAGCCAGAATTTAAATCTGGGGAATTGATTCCATAGCTTTCTCCCTTAATACACAAATCAATGTATATATCATCACCTAGTGTTGCAACCCAGTAAGTGTTAGATGTAATGATTGCTTCAAATTTTGCTCATAGTTTAATCATTTTTCCCAACTTTGGAATATAGCTGAGAAACTATAATCTCAATGGACTCTGAGACATGAATGAAAATTTGAAAAACAGACTAAATGCTGCAAAGATTTAGGTTTACATCAAAGTCTAATAATATACATGAACATAACTAGAGCCTAGGACATTGTAGACTTCAGTTTATTATTATTGCTGTTGAAATCATCTTTCTTTAATTTGATGGCATGACCCAGGTAGAATACAGTGCCCAGCAGTTTTCGGAAGAAGGGAGAAGCCTCAGGTGATGGCACACACCTATAATTCCAGTGACTTGGGAGGTGGATGTAGGAGTATTCCAAGTTTGAGGCCAGCCTAAGCAACTTGGTGAGGCCCTAAGTAACTTAGTGAGACTCTGTCTCAAAATAAAAAATTAAAAGAGCAGGGGATATAGTTCAGTGGTTAGGCACCCCTAGTCAATCCCTAGAACCAGAAGAAGAAAAAAAAATAGGGAAGAAATATATTCTAGTGTCTATTTTGCCATGGGCAAGCACTATCCCGTAATTGTGGAGAATTGTGCTATCAATTTAGGTATTATCCATTTCTTAGGAAACCCTTGAGTAAATAAATTTGACTGCTTAGTAGTAGATTCTTAAATATATATTCTATTCATACTTAATCAGAACAGTTTTCATGTTTGCTTTACTACTACATTTAAGGCTTAAATGTTTCATTCATAGAATACTCAAGACTAGAATAGTTCCATGCTGAAGTTCATAGATGCTTCCCATACCTACTTTTAAAAAAATCATCTAAATATAGGTAGGTTGGATGAAAATTATTTCAGTTTACATCTACATTTGTATGTCTTTGAGGACTGGGGATGTAGACCAGCGGTAGAGTGCTTGTCTAGCATGCTTAAGGACCACCAAAGAGAAAAAAAGCATAATCTAAAATTCAAGCTTTTCGGCAGCGGCAAGGTCTGGCCTTGCGGAGGACCTCGGAATTAATCGTTAATTTCAGTGCTTCTGCACTCCTTAATCTCCAACCTTCTCAATAAAATGATTTGACACCAAAATGATGATGATAATAATAATAATAATAATAATAAATAAAATATATTCAAAATGTTTATAATTTGAAAGTAAGCTCATCAGCATAAATGACCAATTTCTATTGAATTGCTAATTACTTGAAAGTTATTTTGATAAATTTGTGTCATCCATCCATATTTAAAGAAATAGAAGACAGATCCCAAACAACCAATAAATTATACAGCATAATATAAGTTACTGGTCAATAATGGAGTAAAAAGCTATATGGGAATCAGAGTGGTTACCAAGTTGACATAAATCCCCAGAATTAATATGATGAACTAGTTAATAAATATGGTTGTTTTGCCAGAAGAAAGTACAAGGCATGATACAGTTAATAGAATTTAAGAATATAGCTGATTACTGATCAAATCTCAGTACCTAAAGATATTCTAATTGATTAAAGAACTTACCAATTGGAGAGGAGAAAAAGGTAACCAGCAACAGGGGAGAAAAAGGATTGGGGAAAGAAACTATGGACCTTATGGGAAAGATAGGAAATTAATATCTATCATCTTTTTGGTCAATAATATGTACATGTTATACTGCATCAGAGACTTGCAGAAACAGTAACTTCTTAACCATTTATTGTGTGTGACCATGCTGAATCAGAGGGTAAACTGATTTACCAGGGTAAACTGGTAAACAACTCCATTCTGGGAGGAAAATGCTCAGAAGGAGAAAGGAATTACTTATTCCTGGACCAAAGGGCTATTTAGTAAAATTTCTTGTTCAGTGCCTCAATCAATATCTTCGGGTCTGGGAAAATTCACCTGTTATCCCCAGGAGTCAGTTCACTTGTTCACTTGTTCTATTCAACAATGGGATTGGGCACAATAACTAGAGTTAACATCAGAATGTTTACATTTAAAACCATGTTGGATACTCCCCAAGGTACAACACTGAGTAGGTATAGTCCTTACCTAGTAGTCTTAATTGTAAAGCTGTTAAGGTTAATAGCAGGTTGCATAAAAGTTCCTAATGACCTCTTTGCTATTTCATTTAGCAGAAAGGTTTCTTCCCTCTTTTAGGGCACTTTTCATTTTCTTTGAAAATTGCTTCTCTTGTACAGTACTTATTGGATGAAAACACAAACTTGAAGAAATGACTCCAATCAAAAACTTCACAGTGGAATAAAATATGGATTCTCAAAAACCAAATATATTAGGCAGGGTATGGTGGCACATCCCTGTGATCCCAGCATCTCAGAAGGCTGAGGCAGGGGGATGACGAGTTCAAAGCCAGCCTCAGCAACTTAGCAGTCCCTAAGCAACTCAGCAAGAACCTGTCTCTATATAAAATATAAAAAGGGCTGGGGATGTGGCTCAGTGGGTAAGCACCTCTGGGTTCAATCCCTGGTGCCAAAAAAAGAAAAACAGAACAAAACAACAACAACAAAATGATTAGATATATTTCTGAAATCACTGCAAGATATTTGTCCTATTCTATTTTTGAATGAGAATCATTCCAGTTTTATCAAAGTGCAATGTGTTTTGACAGACATGTCCAAATGGGGGACATGTGCAGAAAAAGTAAATTTTGGAAAGATGTTTAATCATTTTTATAACACATGAGATAATGACAGACTTGAACCTGTAGAAAACACTTCATGTATGATTTGGAATGATGTGAGAGGAAAATACTAGGTAAGAACATTAGAGGCAAACCACTAGAGACATAGGTGTTTGAAAGCAATTAAGAAGCCCATCCCATCTCTTAGAGAACAAAAGATTTGAAAGAGATGGATACATACAATTGGCTAGGAAAGAGAAGGATATAGAAGGCATAGGTCACAGAGGACATGTATAAGTTACTGAGGAGTAACCCCAATTTCCCAAGGGAACATGGTGCCCAGGGATATGCTTTCCCCTTGTCCATTCCCTCTGGGCTTGCAGATAAAAAAAACAAGCCCCATTTCATGAAGATGTGTGGCTCTTTAGTTCTTGGTAAGTAAACAAATTATTCCACTTTATGTGTATTGTCATTTGGGAAGCTACAGGAATGCACTTATTTTATTATTATTTAACTTTATCCATGTAATGATATACCTCCCATATTTTTTTTTCTCAGTCCTGGATATTGAACTTAGAACCTCAAGCATGCTAGGCAAGTGCTTTACCATTGAGCACTAACCCTAACCCTACTTCCAGTACTGAAAGAACAAAGACAAGTATTTTTTTATTTTTTGGCTTTTCTCAATACTTTTTTTTTTCTTTTCTTTTTTTAGACAGGTTCTCACTAAGTTGTTTAGGGCTTCACTAATTTGCTGAGGCTGGCTTTGAACTTTCGATCCTCCTGATTCAGCATCCTGAACCACTGAGATTAGAGGCATGTGCCATGGCACCCAGCAGTTTTTTGGCTTTCCTCTTTTTCTTTCTTTCTTTTTTTTTTTTGTGGTGCTGGGGATTGAACTCAGGACCTTGTGCATGCAAGGCAAGCACTCTACCAACTGAGCTATATCCCCAGCTGTGGCTTTTATTCTTCTAATTTTTTTTTTTTTTTTGAAAGAGAGAGAGAGAGAGAGAGAGAGAGAGAGAGAGAGAGAGAGAGAGAGAGAGAGAGAGAGAGAGAATATTTTTTAATATTTATTTTTCAGTTTTCGGTGGACACATCTTTATTTTATTTTATGTGGTGCTGAGGATCAAACCCAGCGCCCCGCGCATGCCAGGCAAGAGCGTTACCACTTGAGCCACATCTCCAGCCCCAGCTTTTATTCTTCTTGACAGGGAAAAGAGATTGAAATTAAGCCATACTTTACTGAACTATAGCTCCACCTCATTTTATTTTTTGAGACAGGGTCTGGTTAAATTGTCCAGTGTGGCCTTGAACTTGCAATCCTCCTGCCTCCTTAGTAGGTGGGACTATAGGAATGCACCCTACTTACTGTCCCTTTTAGATTTCAATACTATCCCAGAAAATTCTAGAAAGTAGATGCTTCTGATTTAGAATAATGGGGCAAGGTCATCCTACCAATAGGAACACAGTCAAACCCTGAAGTTAACCTTTAAAAAGCACATTGGTACCACTACTTTGACAGTTCTCTCTTTGGTAGCTTGACTAGTGATGAGGTAATTTTGGTAAAAATAAGCTGTTTATATTAGCTAATGATTCCTGTTGGCAAAAGAATCCACTAGACCCCATTTATACACATCTAACCCTCTTTAAGTACCCCTTCTATCACTGGTATTTCCTCTTCTGATGGCACTGTTATGTTTTTGCTCTAAGAAGCAAATCTCTTCTAAAGGTTAAAGAATACAACAGACACAGTAAATCTTACTATAACTGGTTAAAAATCCCACCAAAATACAGAGTTCTACATAATAAATTTACTTGCACAATCTTGGTAGTCTGTAATAGTAGTATTTTATCGATTAGGTTGACCTTGGACAATTCATTAAATTCCCCTGAGCCTAAGAAAGCAATGTATTTAGGAAAGTATGAGCTGGAGGTTATCAAAAGGATGGTTTTACCTCAATCTATGGAATTGAATTTTTCATTTGATTTGATTAAAATGAGGACTTTTAATTTTAGGATCAAGAATTTCCATGGCTGATCACTGCAACCTCCTTACTGTCAGCAACATTTTGAATATACATTTTCCTATGATTGTCCACTGAGATTTGCTATCTCAGGAAATAGGCTACGATTTTTATCTGATTTAATCCTATAATAACCGTATGAGGTTGGAAATAGTACAATGATTACAAATTTTATCCTCATCTTACAGATGAAGAAACAGTCTTCCAATTTTTTGAACCAGCTGGATACAGTGGTGCACACCTATAATCCCAGCAACCTGAGAGGCTAAGTCAAGAGGATCGCAAGTTCAAGGCCAGCCTAAGAAAGTTAGAGAGGTACTAAGAAATTGGCAAGATGCTGTCTCAAAATTAAAAATAAAAAGGGCTGGGGACATAGCACAGTGGTAAATTACCTCTGGCTGGGTTCAATCCCCAACCAAAAAAAAAAATTTTTTTTTTTTTTGAAGTAACTTTACCAAAGTTGAATAAGATCTGATCTCACAAGAAATGTCATACAGTTAAGTTAGCAACAACCAATAATAAATGATTATGTACTGGTTGTTATCAAGAAGTATGATACTCTCAGCCTTGTATGGTGGCACATGCTTGTAATTCCAGAAACTTGGGAGGGGGGATGAGGTAAGAACTTGCAAGTTCAAGTCCAACCTGGCAGCTTAACAAGACCCTATTTAAAACTGAAACATAAAAAAATGTTGAGGTTATACCTCAGTGGTAGAGCACCTCTGGATTCACCCAGTATGTTAACTTCAGGGTCTGTTCATATTGGCTTTTTCACCTAAGGGGAATTAGCCCTAAGCCTTTGTAGATGTTCTAATTGGTAACTGCCTCATGTCATGATTCTATCAGCCAAGTTATTGTCCCTAATATTTTTTTTCTATACAGGCTCTCTTACCTTTTTTTTTTTTTTCCCTAGCAAGCATCTTCAATGTTTATGCTCACAATAACATTAATATTTAGCATTATAGGACTAATATGTACCCATGGAAGATTTTCATGCTGTAAAAAGCAATTAATTTTATTGAGTGACACTTAACCCAGATAAATTTTTTAACACATGCCTAGATGGTAATCCAAGGTTCCCAAATGGACTTTACCATATATAACGCCTTTTTCATTTCAGTACCTTCTTACCAACAACCCCATAAAGTCTACACACATTCACTGAAGAATACAGTATAAAATACAAAAGGGAGTATGTCCCCTGGAGATCAGCACAGTTCTAAGGGACTGAAAACAAAGAGGTAAAAGAAATATATATTAAATTCAAATACTTTTGGCAAGAATTTGTACAATTTCATGCAACAGGGAATTTCAAGCAAAGTACAATTTTTTTTTTTGGTACTGGGGATTAAACCCAGAGGTAACCACCAAGCCACGTCCCCAGCCCTATTTTGTATTTTTTTTAGAGACAGGGTCTCACTGCTGAAGCTGGCTTTGAACTCCAAATCCTCCTGCTCAGCCTCCAGAGTGGCTGGGATTATAGGCATGCACTATCATGCCTGGCTGAGGATGAAAAATTCTGAAAAAGCTGTTGACCTATTTGTTGAGGGCCACAGCCCAGTCAGGATGACGCATGGCATTTTGCCAGAAGGGAGTGGTTGAGAGGTGATGACAGCGAGCCATTGAGATGATGATGGTTATGTTAAGCTGTGTATTCAATTGTATATAGACCTTTATGCAATAGGGTGCCTGCTACTTTGGAGTTCCCCTTGAGTTCTCGAGGGTCCGAGAGAGGAGGCGCGGAGCCGGTGGAATGCTGGTGGAGTTCGGGTAATAAAGTTGCTATTTGAACATACAAGTGCTTCATGGCGGCTCGGTTATTTGTGCCCAGCCAGACTGTGGTACCTATTTCATACAGTTATTTTGTGTGTGCATGCTAGGGACTGAACCCAAGGCCTTGAATATACTAAGCACAGGCTCTAACATACTGAGTTATATCCCTAACCTTGCTGGGTGTAGTGGTACATAAATACCTTTAATTCCAGTGACTGGGGAGGCCAAGGCAGGAAGACTGCAAATTCAAAGTCAGCCTCAGCAATTTAGTGAAGTGCTAAGCAACTTAGTGAGACTATGTCTCTAAATAAAATATAAAAAGGGCTGGAGATGTGGCTCAGTGGTTAAGTGATTGAACTCCTGGGTTCAATATTGGTACCAAAAAAAAAAAAAAAAAAAAAAGCCAGCCTCAGCAATCTAGTGAGGCCCTAAGTAACCTGGTGAGATCCTACCTTAAAAAAATTAAAAAGGGCTAGGGATGTGGCTCCGTGGTTAAGTGCCCGTAGGTTCAATCCCCAATACCCCTCCTCCCAAATTAAAAAAAAAAAATACATCCCTAACCTTGTATAATTTTTAAAGATAAAGTATCAATGATATACTACCATTTTAAAAACTAAGGCTGGGTGTGGTGGCATATGCCTATAATCCCAGTGATTTGGGAGGCTGAGGCGGGAGGATTCTGAGTTGTTCAAAGCCAGCCTCAGCAACTTAGCAAGGCCCTAAGCAAATCAGAGATATCCTGTCTCAAAATAAAAAATAAAAAGGGCTGGGGATGTGGCTAAGTGGGTTAAGTGTTCCTGGGTTCAATCCCCAATAACAAACAAAAAAACAATAAATCACATGTATTCTGTAATCATCTATTGGGATAGGGATATAGCTCAGTGGTTGAGCGTTCACCTAGCATGTATGAGGCCATGGTTCAATGCCCTGTAACCCACCCACCCTGCCCCACATACACACAGAGTAACAACAGATTATCAATGGGAGGGAATTATACACAGCAGTTAACAATAATGGATTCTGGAGTGAAAGAGAACTGGTGTCTATAACATTTTTTTGCTGTGTGGCTTTGGGCAAACTATTATTATCCCTGGGTTTCAATTTCTTCATCTGTAAAAGAGAGAACAATGCTATCTCCTAGGGTTGTAGCAAGGCAAAAGGAATATACATGTAAAACAAGTGTTTGTCACCCAGAAAAAGCTGAATAATTATTACCAGTTATTATTATGACTATTAGTTCAAGATACAGATCTAGTATATGATTACTCCCCCGCCACACACACATTTATCCAGCTTGAAAGAATGCTTATATCTTTTCTGTAGCAGTAGAAAAACATGGGGCTCAGGACTGGGGATATAGCTCAATGGTAGTGCGTTCAGTCCTCAGTACCATAAACAACAAAAAAACCATGGAACTTAACAGAAGGTCTCCATTTTACCCACTTTACAACATAAATGATCTATGAAAATAAACCAGGGACGGGGGTGTGGGGATGTGGGGGTGGGGAGAGAGGGGGCAGGGGGTAGATAAGTTTATTGGATTAGACAAAGGGGAATGAAGAGAAGGGAGTGGGGATGGGAATGGAAAAAACAGTAGAATGAATTGGACATATTCATATGTTCATGCATGAATAAACGACATGTGTAACTCCACATGTTCAACCACAAGAATGGATTCCTAATTAGAATAAGTTTATACTCCATGTATGTATGGCAAAATAATTCTGTTATGTATATCTAAAAAGAACAAATAAAAATTAAATTAAAAAAACAAAAAAATTCAAATTTTAAGGATTTTCTTTGTATTTTTCACAAATATTATCAATGCTTTTACATGAAAGAAAAAAATGCATATAATGTTTACACAGAATACATAAAGTTTAAACTGCTACATTATCTTATAATTGCAGTATCATTTTCAAATAAGCATAGTATAACCTTAAATATTACATGATTTGATTTCTTTTTGAAAGAGAGGCATTACTCTAATGTAATTGTCCATTCACTACTTGTTGCAAATTTGGGTTGGTAATAGATGTTTCAGCATATGGATGGTTCCTCTACTGCTTGAGCACCCTCTGTGACAGCTTTGACACATTTAGCCATTGTCTGTGAGGCTCTGCTAATTGAATCTGAAAGATATCAGGGAAATGAGCATTTAGTTAATACATTTAGTTAATACACACAGTAAAACTTTAATATTATGCATATTCAGAACCTCCCCCCACCCCCCAAAAAAAAGACTATGAGGCTCTATGCAATTATATGTAGCCAATTTATTGGCTAAATGTTTTTAATAACTACCACAGGAATAATTAAATACCTATATAAAAGCTAGAAGACACATCAATATGCAGCCATTAAAATAGCTCCGTTGGTAGAGTGCTTGACTCGCATGCACGAGGCTCTGGGTTCAATCCCCAGCACCACAAAAATAAAAATATAAAAAAGTTTTTAAAAAATATAGATGAATCTTGCTGGGCACAGTGGTGCATGCCTGTAATCCCAGCAGCTTGGGAGGCTGAGGCAGGAGAATTGCAAGTTCAAAGCCAGCCTCAGCAACTTAGCAAGGCTCTAAGCAACTGAATGAGACTCTTTCTCACAATAAAAAGGGATGGGAATATAGAATAATTAAAACACCTCTGGTTCAATCCTCGATACAAACACACACACACACACACACAGAAAGATAAATAAGGACCTGGGCATGGTGGCACGTGGCTATAATCCATTAACTTGAGAAGCTAAAGCAGGAGGATCAGAAATTTGAGGTCAACCCAGGCGATGTAGCAAAACCCTGCCTCAAAATAAATAGGGCTAGAGGTATAGCCTAGAGCACCCCTCAATACAATCCCCAGTACAAAAAAAAAGGTGCTGGGGAGGAGGGCTGGAGATGTAGCTCAATGGTAGAACACTTGAGGTCTTGGGTTTCATCCCCAACATTGCAGGAAAGGAAAAAAAAAAAAGGTATACATCCCTAAAAGACTGACCAAAATGTTAAAAGAAATTCACACACATACATACACACATGAAAAAAAGAATCTTAGGTACAAATTATATCAAAAACGAAAAATGTTGGGGCTGGGGTTGTGGCTCAGTGATAGAGTGCTTGCCTAGCATGCATGAGACACTGGGTTTGATCCTTAGTAACACATTTTAAAAAAAAACCTAAATAAACAAAATAAAGGCATTGTGTCCATCTACAACTAAAAATATTTTAAAAAGAGGGGGAAGAAAGAAAAATGCACTCCTGGGGTTGGGGTTGTAGCTAAATGAAGAGCGCTTGCCTAGCATATACAAGAGGGTGCCCTGGGTTTGATCCCAACACCACCAAAAAATTCAAAATTATATAAATAAATAAAACCTATGCTTTTAGGTAGAAAATTATTATTGTCATTATTATTATTATTATTATTATTATTATTATTATTTTGGTACTGGGAATTGAACCCAGGAGCACTTTACCACTGAGCTGTATCCCCAGTCCTTTTTTTTGTTTGTTTTGTTATGAGACAGGGTCTCACTAAGTTGCTTAGGAACTTCTTAAATTGGTGAGGCTGGCCTGGAGTTTTCAATCTTCCTGCCTCAGCTTCCCGAGTCACTGGGATTATAGGCATGCACCACCATGCCCTGGCCTAGATAAAAAATTATTTAAAATCAAGCTGGATGTAGTGGCTTGTGCCTGTGATCCTAGCTACTCGCCAGGCTGATGTGGGAAGAATGAGTTCACGGCCAGTCTGGGAAACTTTAGTGTGATCCTGCCTCAGAAAAATAAAAAATAAAAAATAAAGTCATATATTAACTACCCAAAAACTTAGATGTTATATCAACTATTGTCAGAGATACAAAAAACAAATTTTGTTTGTGTGCATCCCTTAAATACATTCCCAACAATTTACATCAGAAGCATTGATTTTTTTTTTTTTTAACAGTATTGGGGATTGAACCCAGTGACCCTTTACCACTGACCTATATCTCCAGACATTTTTAATTTTTAGTTTGAGACAGGGTCTTGCTAAGTTGTCCAGGTTGGTCCAGAACTTGCCATCCTCCTGCATCAGCCCCCAAGCCTCCCGAGTCTATGGCATTACAAGCCTGAACCACCACTCCAGGCATTTTTTTTTTAAAAGAAGCACTGTTTAACATATTTCATGTTTAAATGTTTTGATTCTTCACTAAAATTATCAGAAAAATTTTTACAGCTGTTTATCACTTTGAAATATTCTCCCTAAACTGCTACACAATGATTTCTTCTTATAACAACAAAACTTTACACTTAAAATCTGTTAACTTTTGGAATTTTCAAACTTTTACTTACATTTCAGAAACAACAAATATTATAATACAATAAGAAAACATGATTGTATTAGTTCTGGTATTTGAAAACCTCTACATATACTACCAATAACAAATAATTATAATGCTAAATGAGATTCTTTTTCCTTCTTGCCTTTCATATTTGGCAGAATCATGTTGATAGTTACTTGCCTGTCATATAGAAGTCTTTTATAGTTAGTTGAGGTGGAACAAGGGGATCAGCAAGAAGTTGCTGGTTCACAAGCTGCAAAAAAAAGGGGGGTGGGGTTGAGTAAGAAATCAACAATAGTATTGAAAACTAGTACAATTACACATGTAGTTACACTCTTTATGAAAATGGCACCTGGCAAACTTTTACCTTGGAGAGCTCATTTGCTTGCTGAAAGTAATTAGCTCCTTCCACATCATCATATCGAACAAGATTAGGAGAGACTTCTTCCAATCTGTTCCTCACTTGATCCAGAGTATCATATGGAAGAGTAATGCCTGCAATCTACAATAGATCAGATCACCAAAAATGACATAAAGCTTTACTAATTAAAAAGTTCAGGGTTGGTCTAGGTGTGGTGGTACATGCCTGTATCCCAGCTACTTGAGAAGTTGAGGAGGCAGGATTTCAAATTCAAGGCCACCCTGGGCAACTTAGCCAGATCCTCTCTCAAAATAAAATAAAATGGGCTGGGAATACAGCTCAATGGTAGTGTGCATGTAACAAGACCCTGGATTCAAGCTCCAATAAGGCAAAACAAAAGGGTTGGGCATATAGGCTAGTGGTAGAGTAAATACTTAATATGTGCAATGTTCTAAGTTCAATCTTCAGCACATTCCCATACGCATGGGCACACACAAGAAAACAGAATCATTATAAATGATTAAAAAGACAATGCTATGCTAAAGCTACATGTTTCTGTTTACTTGTTATTAACCACATACAAAATTTACAGGGGCTGGGGTTGTAGCTCAGTGGTAGAGTGCTTGCCTGGCACATGTGAGGCACTGGGTTTGATCCTTAAGACGACATAAAAATAAATAAACAAAGGTATTATGTCTATGTATAACTAAAAACAAAGAAAAAAATTTATAGACAATAGTGTGTTATTTTAAAACGTGATTTTTTTTTTTTAACAGTAAAAGGAGCTAAACAAATGTTTTTAGGTGAAATATGAAATAATAAAAATAACAAATTCAAATCTCCATTTTCTGACCATATTTATACTGCATAGTATTGAAATCCTCTTTGCATTTGAGATTGATATTATCATTGACTTTGAAAATTATTTTACAACTTGAGAGGAGGAGGCAGAAGTATCACAATTTTGAGGGCAGGCTCAGCAAATCAGCAAAGCAAAACTGTCTCAAAATTTTAAAAAAGGCTAGGAAGGTAGTTTAGTGATAAACTGCCCATGGGTTCAACCCCCAATTCAAAAAAATAACCAAACAACAACAAAAAACAGCAAACAAAACAAAAAGAAAATCTTCTAACAAACCGACATGTACAGTATTCTTAAGTAGCATCACTAAGAAATGCCTCAAAAACAGTACCTCAGAAAGGGCTCTGATAATTTTCCAGTCCTCTCGTGCCAAGCCAGGAGGTGTCACTGCTACTTTTGTTTGCTGAGCTCTACCCTCAGTATTTACATAAGTAGCAGACTTTTCTGTGTAAGCAGCTCCTGGGAGAATAACATCAGCTATGGGTGCTCCAACATCACCATGATGTCCTGTGATAAGAAGGAAAATAGCAAACCACAATTTAGTAAAAATCAGGTTCACTTCTATATATAAAGACAATGTAAATCCTTTGTAATTCCCATTTTTTTAAATTTTACTTTTACAAGGCAGGTCTTGAACTTGTGGTCCTTCTGCCGCATCCTCCCTAATAGCTGGAATGTGCCATTACACTAGGCTAAAATTACACGTGTTTCTAATATGAAAACAATATAGTATAATTAAGTCCAAGTTACCCATAGTCCAGCTCCCTTCCCTATGAAAATTACTATAAAGTTTTTGGTATGTATCTTCCCAGACTATTTTATGTAAATACAAAAATATATATATTACACATACATATAATGGACAACTGGGTATGTTCATGCTTACAAAGCAGAAATGATCAGATGTACCACTTAGTGAAAATCAGTAAGCTGGACTGAAACTGTGGAGGAATGCAAAGTATTGAATAGAAATACTTGGGGATTGAACCCAGGGCTTTATGCATGTGAGGAAAGCATTCTACCTGCTGACCCATATTCTAATGCTGAAAAAGATATAAGTAGAAAATGAAGAAAATAGTATTCTGAAACGCTATCAACTATTAACAATTCCATAAAACTGGTAGAAGTATTTTTTTAATAGTTGTAGATGGACAGCATGTTTTTATTTTATCATTTTTTTATGTGGTGCTGAGGATTGAACACAGTGCTTCACACATGCTAGGCAAGTGCTCTGCCACTGAGCTACAGCCCCAGCCCAAAGTAAAAATATATTCAAAAAAGAAACTGGAAACAGGAAACTGGCATGGTAGTATACATCTGTAGCCCAGGAGGTGAATGCAGGAGGATTGAAAGTTTGAGATCAGCCTGAGCAATTTAGCCAGACCCTGTCTCAAAATAACAAGTTAAGAGGGCTGGGGAAGCCAGGTGTGGTGGTGCATACCTGTAATCCCAGTGGCTCGGGAGATTGAGGCAGGAGGATTGCAAGTTCAAAGCCAACCTCAGCTACTTAGTGAGGACCTAAGCAACTTAGTGAGACCCCGATCTCTAAAAAAAAGTTTAAAAAAGGGCTGGGGATGTTGGGCATCTGGCTCAGTGGTTAAGCACCCCTGGGTTCAATTCCTAGTACAAAAAAACAAAACAAAACAAAACAAAAAAACCCAAAACAAAACAAAACTCTGGGGAGGTACTCATTGGCAGAACACGACTGGGTTCAATTCACATTAACACACACACAAAAGAAAAGTTTTATATTATCTAAAGTTTGAACTTATTTGTGTCCACATTTATTTTTTTTTTTTTGGTACTGGCGATTGAACCTAGGGACATGTAACCACTGAGCTAAGTTCCTGGCCCTTTTTTAAAAATTTTAAGACAGGGTCTTCCCACGTTGCTAAAGCTATCTTTGAACTTGCCATTCTCCTGCCTCAGCCTCCTGAGCTGCTGGGATTACAGGTGTGTGCCACCACACTGGCTATGTACATGTTTATATACACACAGGAAAGATACACAGTATGTTTGCATGTCGAAACCATCATCAAACTAGGTGTGGTGGTGCACAACTATAATCCCAGCAGCTCGGGAGGCTAAGACAGGAGGATTGTGAGTTCAGAGCCAGCCTCAGCAAAAGTGAGGCGCTAAGCAAATCAGTGAGACCCTGTCTCTAAATAAAACACAAAACAGGGTTGGAGATGTGGCTCAGTGGTCAAGTGCCCCTGAGTTCAATCCCTGTACCAAAAACCAAAACCCATCATCAATGCCTATGTCTGGAAAAAACTAGAAACAAGACTTTAGTTTGTGCATTTTGGTATAACTACATAAAACTAATTATACAATATGAAATATCATATAATGCTTTTTTGGCACTAAAAAGTCCATTACAAATTTATGCTATTTATATACAAAATAAAGGAAAAGCTTGGGCTGGAGATATAACTCAGTGGTAGAATGCTTGTCTAGCATGTGCAAGGCCCTGGGTTCAATCCCCAGTACTACAAAAAAAAAAAAAAAAAAAAGTCCAGTAACATGGAACTCAAGTGATATGTTTAAGTTTTTATACTGTTCATATAAAAATGCTTTCACTTTGAAATTAACTACATTTTTTTGGCAGGGGGGTACTGGGAATTGAACTCAGGGGTACTCAACCATTAAGCCACATCCCCAGCCCTTTTTTTTTTTTTTTGATATTTTATTTAGAGACAGAGGCTAAGTGAGTTGCTTAGTGCCTTGCCATTGCTGAGGCTGGCTTTGAACTTACAATCCTTCTGCCTCAGCCTCCCAAGCGACTGAGTTTACAGGCATGCACCACTGCACCCGTCTGCAAAGCTGACTTTTAATGGTTAACATCACTGGATGAGAATGTCATAATTTTGCCATTCCTGTCACTGGACATTTATGTTGTTTCTAATTCTTAGTTATTAAGTACCAACAAGTAATAATTCTTGGTAGAAATATCAACCATGTAATAATAATATACATAATGTTTTTTTAAAAAAATGGGGGGCGATGCAGAATTCTAAAATAGAAAATGTTCTATCTACTAACTACATTGCTAAATAGTTTTTAATATACACAATGTATAATTATCTTCTGTTTCTAGTGTCACAGGTACCACTTACCTTGATATACAATGAAACAATCCTTTGGTAAATCCTGTCGTGTGATACAACCTCCATCAGCTCCCAGGAGAAACAACACTTTGGGAGGGTTCTTCCGAATTGCTTCTACCCCAGGTTTATACCCTAGGTCCAAAGCAGCTACTTGGCTTGCAACCCTTAAAGACAATTATGAAATTTTAGCATACTTGAGGGTTTTCAGTATAAAAAATTAAATATCATTTAAAAAATGATACTTAGCTTATATTATATTCAATGCTGTCAAAAACCCTTCCCTACCCACTTAAATATAAGATGCTTAGGACACCACCTCTTCATGAAATATTTTTCTGTGTGTGCTAGGGATTGAACACAGGGCCACATCCCCAGCCCTTTTTATTTTTTATTTTGAGACAGGTTCTCACTAAGTTGCAATCTTCCTGCCTTAGACTCCAGAGTCACTGGGATTACATGCATGCACCACTGTGCCTGGCATGAATATTTAATGGAATAACCTTGGAAATGTTTATGCCAACCACAATTGCATTAAGTTTGAATCCTATTCAGTACAACAGACAAAAAATACATTAAGCCAAACGTATTCATTACAGAAAAATCAGATGATTTTGAAAACAGGAGACATTTAGAGGCCACCACTGTTAAAACTATAATTTTAAAAAGTCACTAGTACATAAATGTATCTCCTTATGGAATTCTTTTCCTATGAATATATACAATATACACTTTTCTTTTTTGATACCAGAGATTAAACCCAAGGGTGCTTAACCACTGAGCCACATCCCCATCCCTTTTTATATTTTATTTTGAGACAGGGTCTCACTAAGTTGCTGAGGCTGGCTTTGAAATTGTAATCCTTTTGCCTCAGCCTCCTGAGCTGCTGAGATTATAGGTGTGTGATTCTGTATCTCGCTACAATATACTCTTTTTTGGGGGGTGGGGGTGGTACTGAGGATTGAAGATTGAACTCAGGGGCACTTGACCACTGAGTCACCTCCCCATTCCTATTTTAGATTTTATTTAGAGACAGGGTCTCACTGAGTTGCTTAGAGCCTCACTGTTGCTGAGGCTGGTGTTGAACTTGCAAACCTCCTGTCTCACCCTCCTGAGCCACTGTCATTATAGGTGTGCACCACCATAGTCAGCTATAATACACTTTTTTTTTGTTGTTGTTGTTTTGTTTTTTTAAAGAGAGAGAGTGAGAGAGAGAGAATTTTAATATTTATTTTTTAGTTATCAGCAGACACAACATCTTTGTATGTGATGCTGAGGATTGAAGCCGGGCTGCACGCATGCCAAGCGAGTGCGCTACCGCTTGAGCCACATCCCCAGCCCCTACAATACGCTTTAAATTTTTTTTTTTAGTTTTAGGTAGGCATAATATCTTTATTTTATTTTTATGTGGTGCTGAGGATCGAACCCAGTGCCTCATGCATGCTAGGTGAGCACACTACCACTGAGCTACAACCCAGCCCTACAATACTCTCTTAAAAGCAGAATATATATTTTAAAGGAAGATGCTTAGAATAACTTTATTTATTTATTTATTTTTGGTACTAGGGATTGAATCCAAGAGCACTTTATCATCAAGCCCTTTTTCTTTTGAGACAGGGTGTCGCAAAATTGCTGATGCTGTCCTCAAACCTGTGATCCTCCTGCCTCAGCCTCCCAAGTCGCTGGAATTACAGGAATGTGTCACTGGGCCTGGCTAGAATAACTATTTTGAATAGTATGGTTGTTTTTATCTAGTTGTTATTGCTAACTTTCTTGAAAAAAACAGATATTCTAAGAACCTATAAATTGGTATAATCTTTTAAAAATAAGTTAGAAGCATATATCAGTAGTCTCAGAAGTGTTTATCTGGTTTGCCCTAATTAATTTAGTTTTTAGAAATTTACCCTAAAGAGCCAGGCAAGTTATTGTACACCTGTAATTCCAGCCACTTAGAAGGCTGAGGCAGGAGGATCACAAGTTGAAAGGTGTTATTCAGCAACTTTGCAAAACTCTGTTTCAAAATAAAAAAGAAATAGGGCCAGAAGCAGTGGCACATACCTACTCAGCTAGCTACTCAGGAGGCTGAAGCAGGAGGATAAAAGCAAGTTTGAGGCCAGTCTAAGAAATTTAGGGAGACCCTATCTCAGAAAATAAAAATGATTGGAGATGTAGCTAAGTGATAAAGAACCTTTAGGATCAATTCCTAGCATTGCCTCTTGGATAGGCAGAATTAATATAGTCAAAATGGCCATAATGGGGCTGGGGATATAGCTCAGTTGGTAGGTAGAGTGCTTGCTTCGCATGCACAAGGCCCTGGGTTAGATAGATCCCCAACACCACACACACATGCACACACATGCACGCATGTATGCACGCACTCACACAAATAGCCATACTACCAAAACTTTTACACAGATTTAATGCAATTCCAACTAAAATCCTAATGACATTCTTCATAGAACTAGAAAAAAGCAATCATGAAATTCATTTGGAAAAATAAGAGACCCAGAATATCTTAAGCAATCCTTAGTAAGAAGAAATGAAGCAGGAGATACCAGACCAATACCAGACCTTAAACTATATTCTACAGAGCAATAGTAACAAAAAGGGTATTGGTGCTAAAACAGACATGTAGACTAATGGTACAAAATAGAAGACACACAGACAAACCCACATAAATATGGTTATCTCATACTAGACAAAGGCGCCAAAAACATACATTGGAGAAAAGATAGCCTATTCAACAAATGGTGCTAGAAAAACTGGAAATCCGTATGTAACAATATGAAATTAAATCTCTCTTATCCTGCACAAAAATCAACTCAAAGTGGATCAAAGACTTAGGCACTAGAACAGAGACTCTATGCCTAACAGAAGAAAAAGTAGGCCCAAATCTTCATGTTGGCCAAGGACTTGACTTCCTTAACAAGACTCCTAAAGCGCAAGAAGTAAAATCAAGAATCAATGAATGGGATGGATTCTAACTAAAAAGCTTCTTCTCAGCAAAGGAAACAATCAATAATGTGATTAGCAAGCCTATAGAATGGGAAAAAAATCTTTACCACACGCACCTCAGATAGAGCACTAATCTATCTGAGGATATATAAAGAACTAAAAAAACTTAACACCAAAAAAGAAAAAAACCCCACATATAACCCAATCAATAAATGGGCAAAGGAACTGAACAGATACTTCACAGAAGAAGAAATACAACTGATCAACAAACATGAAAAAAATGTTCATCATCTCTAACAATTAGAGAAATGCAAATCAAAACTAACTCTAAGATTTCATCTCATTCTAGTCAGAATGGCAATTATCAAGAATACAAGCAAGGGCTGGGATTGTGGCTCAGGGGTAGAGTGCTCGCCTAGCACGAGTGGGACCTGGATTCGATCCTCAGCACCACGTAAAAATAAAGGCATTGTGTTGTGTCCGTCTACACCTAAAAAATAAATATTAAAAAAAAGAGTTAAAAAAAAAAAAAAGAATATAAGCAATAATAATTGTTGGCAAGGATGTGGGCAAAAAGGTACACACTTACATTGCTGGTTGGACTGCAAATTGGTGCAACTACTATAGAAAGCAGTATGGAGATACCTCAGAAAACTTGAAATGGAACCACCATTTGACCCAGTTATCCCACACCTTGGGTTTATACTCAAAGGTATAAAATCAGCATACTACAGTGATGCAGCCATATCAATGATTGTAGCAGCTAACTTCACAATAGCTAAACCATGGAACCAATTTAGATGCCCTTCAACAGATGAATGGATAAAGAAAATGTGGTACATATATACAGTGGAATATTACTCAGTCTTAAAGAATGAAAATATGGCATTTACAGGTAAATGGATGAAACTAGAGAATATCATGCTAAGTGAAATAAGCCAATCCCCCCAAAATAAAAGCTGAATGTTTTCTGTGATAAGCAGATGTTGATCCATAGTGGGGCAGGGAGGTAGGGAAAAATGCAAGTACTTTAGTTTGTGTAGAGGGGAGAGAAGGGAGAGGTGGGGCTGTGGGGATAGGAAGGATGGTAGAATGTGACAGACATTATTACCCTATATACATGGCATGATAACACTTCTGGAGTGACTCTGCACCATGTACGGCCAGAGAAATGAGAAATTGTGCTGCATTTGTTCAAAATGCATTCTACTGTCATGTATAACTAATTAGAATTTAAAAAATGAAAAGAAATTTAAAAAATTCCCAGCATTGCAAAAACAATGATGAACGAATGAATGAATGAATGAATAAATAAATAGGCTAGGGATATAGCTTGATGGTAGAGCATCCCTGAGTTTAATCCCCAGCACCATGATACAGAAACAAACGAACATACAAAAGAAAAAAAAAAAAAAACACTCCAATAAGAAAATAATCTATAAAGTTCAGAAGTATCTGTGTTAGTTCTGAATTATTATGCATTCAACTTTATTGTATCACTGTTGCTGGGGATTGAACCCAGGGCTTCACAAATGCTAGGCAAGTAGCCACCACTAAACATTTATAAGCCCCCAGCCCCTCAGAATTGAACCCAGTGCTGAGAATTGAAGCCAGTGTCTCACTTGTGTCTCACATGTGCCAGGCAAACGCTCTGCCACTGAGCTACAGCCCCACTGCATTATTTATTAAAATTCAGTATTTTTAACAGTACATGTTAAAAAGAAGGAAACAGCTAAAAATTTTATAGTAATTCCTGATATTAAATAAGTATTAAAGTTTGTATTTATAAAGAATTTCTAATCGTAGGAGGGAAATTCTTATTTGATAATGAAAATCAGTTAAAATCAGAACATAAAACTGTACTCATGGTATGAGTTCAACTATAAAACTTACACACACAAAAAAAAGACCCAAAGAAAAGGCACTGAAATAACAATTGTAATTTTCTAGATTGTGTAATAAGGGTCACTTCCAGTTTTGCACAATTTCTTCTCTTTGCAACTTTTCTAAAACCTGTATTATGGACAGTCAGAAAAAAACTTTTTCGTAATTCTCATGTTAGCTTACATTTTCATCAAAGCCAGAAGATTTGTTGCAGTTTTTGAACCAAGGTGTAGCAAATATGATACATATTTTAAAATATTCTCATTTTCCCACACTCACTGCTATTTCTTTTTTTCTTTTTTGCAGTACTAGGTATTGAACCCCAGGCCTTGAGCATACTAGATAAGCACTGAGCTAACCTCCAGCCCCTTTTTGTTATTTTTAAAAAAATTGATACAGGGTCTCACTAAGTTACAGAAGGTAGCCTTGAACTTGTCAGTCCTCTTGCCTCAGCCTCCCAAGTAGCTGGGATTAAAGATATGCACCACCATACATTAGTTATTATCTTGGGTTCTCCTTACACAGACAATAATGGTTCATATTTCACATCTGTAATGGGGATGAGGTTGTTCAATGTTGACGGTATCAGGAGTACATATACACAAATTTACTTGGATTTTATAGTATGTAAAATAATTACTCAACAAACCTATGAAGAATATTCATAACTTTCCAATCATCAGCAACACCACCAGTCACCCGAATCGTTTGTGCGATGCTAGAAACAGCTGCAAGAATTGCTGCCCCATCATTTCTTTGGAGTGCAGAACTGCCTAAAATCACCATTGGTTTTTTAGCATCCTTTAAGACCTATTAAAAAAAAAGAAGAAGAACTTAAGATTTTAAACTACTACTAATCACATGCGCATTGAAAATACGTTGTTCAAAGTTTAGTTCTAACATGAAGAATGTCTTGGATTTGCTAGTCAATATACAGACATAAATAAGAACCATACTTAGCCAGGCACGGTGGCAAACACCTGTAATCTCAGCAGCTCAGGAGGCTGAGCAGGAGGATCATAAATTTAAAGCCAGCCTCAGCAACTTATGGAGGCCCTAAGCACTCCAGCAACACCCTTCTCTGAATAAAATATAAAATGGGCTGGAGATGTGGCTCAGTGGTTAAATATCCCTGGGTATTTAATCCTCAGTACAAAACAAAACAAAAACATATTTTAGTTTCATCAAAAGCCAATGCTACTGTGAAACAGCTGAATGAATATCAGATAAAACAGATTTTATACAAGTAGCACTAGGAATGAAAATCCTAGCTAAATTCCTTTGGTCAGAATGAGCATGGGCAGGTCCCAGGAAAAACTGGGAAATATCCCTATACAGATTGAGATAGTACTAAAGAACAGGAGAAACCATACTAAAGTACCATTGTGTCTTACATCCCAGACAGAAAGGAGGAGTTAGGGAATGCAATGATCAATAGATCACAATGCAGGATACCTAAAATTTCAAGGGTTTTGCTTTATACCAGAGTAACTCTGAATGCCAAAAACCTAAGAACATAGGGTATCCCAAGAATACAGGACAAATAATATGTAAAGAATATGCAGTTCACTCTGATCCCCATCCTCTTTTTTCTTTCTTTCTTTTTGAGGTATAGGAACTGATCCCAAGGTTTCTTTACCACTCACTGAGCCTTTTAGTTTTTTTTACTTTGACCCAGGGTCTTGCTAAATTGCCCAGAGTGGCCTCAAATCTTCCACCTTCCTAACTCAGCCTCCTGAGTTAGGAATTATAGGCATGTTCTATCCTGGCTTTCTGTGTTCTTCTTTTTTTTTTTTTCAGTTGTAGTTGGACACAATACCTTTGTTTGTTTTTATGTGGTGCTGAGGATTGAACCCAGGGCCTCGTGCTTGCTAGGTGAGCGCGCTACCACTGAGCCACAATGCCAGCCCTCTGAGTCCTTCTTAAACAAATAGCTGGTTGCAATCAAAGAATCAGTATGAGCTGGGTATGATGGCGCATGCCTGTAATCCTAGCAGCTTGGGAGGCTGAGGCAGGAGGATTGTGAGTTCAAAGCCACCCTCAGCAATGGTGAGGCACTAAGCAACTCAGTGAGACCCTGGCTCTCAATAAAATACAAAATAGGACTGGGGATGTGGCTCAGTGACACAGTGCTCCTGAATTCAATCCCCGGTACCAGAAAAAAAAAAAAAGAATCAGTATGAGACGACTTTTAAAGAGGAGCACTTACATTTTCAAATGAATTTCCCAAGGAAACATTAAGAATTCAGAAGTACTTTTTAAAAACATATTATATATTAATTGTATATGGACACAATACCTTTGTTTTATTTATTTATTTTTATGTGCTGAAGATTGAACCCAGTGCCTCATGTGTGCTAGGCAAGCACTCTACCACTGAGCTACAACTCCCAGCCCCAAAGTAGTTGTTTTTCATTGTTCTTGTTTTGTTTCATTTTGGTACTGGGATCGAACCCGGCCCTTTTAATTTTATTTTGAGATAGGGTCTCACTAAATTGCCCAGGATGCCCTTAACTTCCTGAGAGGCTGGATTACAGATGAGCATTACCTTGCTTTGCTGAAGGAAATAGTTTTTAATAGCTCCAAGAAAATGAAAACCAACTATTCCTCAGTTTAAAAACACAGAGCTCAGCTGGGCATGGTGGTGCACGCCAGTGCACCAGTGACTCAGGGGGTTGAGGCAGGAGGATTGCCAAGTTCAAGACCAGACTCAGCAATTTATGGAGACCTTCAGCAACTTAGTGAGACTCTGTTTCAAGATAAAATAATAATAATTAAAAGGACTGGGGTTGTAGCTCAGTGGTAAAGCACTCCTGGGTTCACACATCAATACAAAAAAAAAAAGAAAGAAAAAGTTCCTAATAATGGAAAATACACCGAAATCTATAGAAGAAAAAAAAGTTATCCTAAAAATACTAGTCAAGTACCACATGGAAGTGAGAACAAGAGAGGAAAACTTTTTTTTTTTTGTACTGAGGATTGAACAACTGAGGGGCACTTGCCCACTGAGCCGCATCACCAGACCTATTTTGCATTTTGTTTAGAGACAGGGTCTCACTGAGTTGCTTAGCACCTTGGTTTTGCTAAGGCTGGCTTTGAACTTGTGATCCTCCTGTCTCAGTTTCTCAGCCACTGGGACTGAAAACATGTGCCACTGTGCCGCAAAAGGAAAATTTTTAACTGAATACTTTTTAATATTCTTGATCTTTTAATCGTATTTTTTTTCCTATTCAAAACAAATGTTTGGGTGTGGCTGTTTTGTCCTTCATTTCACAATTTTGTAAGCAAAAGAAGTAAATGAAGCAACCATCTTTGAACCATGCATGAGTGAGACTCACACGCACACAAACACTCAAGTGAGCAAATATAATGCTTAGAGCAAATCAGGAAGGCTCCTTCTTGATGATATCCTTGCATAACCATTCAAGTGCTTACCTCCAGATCTCTGGTTATATGACAAACAAAAACTCCTTACTTTTCAAACCACCACTACACATACATTCACAAAAATCCTAAGATAAAGAGAACCATGGATCTTCAGACTGAAGGCATACTATGTCCTATAAAACAATGACAGCTGGGCATGGTGGTGCACACCTGTAATCCCAGTGGCTCAGGAGGCCAAGACAGGAGTGTTCCCAGGATGGGAGGCAGCCTCCATATGCACACGATCACACCCATTCTTGTGGTAGAGTGATTTGAAGCTTCAAATTTGATACAATTTTACTTCAATTCTCTCCAAATAATTTCAAAGACATTAAACCCTAGTAAATAAAGACAGCATGTACACTCCGATCTCCTTTTTGTTTGCTTATCTATTCATCCATCTAGCTCTCTCAGAGCAATGATTATGTTTCATCAATAACTCTTTGGGGGTGGGGAGGAGGACACTGGATAATGCTTTTCTTTCTTTTTGGTAGTGCTGGGGATCAAACCCAAGGCCTCACACATGGTAGGCAAGTGCTCTACCACTGAGTTATATCCCCAGTGCTTTACTTCCTTCCATATTCTTCTCTGTATTACTAATAATTTTAACCATAATCACATGTTGCTATTACAAAAACAATAAACTTAAAAAACAGTAACAATTAAAAACAAACAATAGTAGACAAATAAGCACCTGGCTGAATGTATGGCTACCGGAAGCAATGTCTTGCAGAATTTTAGGGCAGTCTCCCAGGTGGTCATATTGGTAAGTGAGGTCCACTGGACTACCTATAAGCGCTACTTTCAAGTCATTATGAAGCCAGCTGAAATAAAAACAATACTGTTTTTAGAGAGATAAGTGAAGCAAAGCCTTTGACCTCATCAATACCAAGTCCTACCTCTATTTACAAAGAAGATGTTAAAAGCACAAACTCACAGAACATTTAAACTTAACAGATATACCTTTCAAAAAAGAATGCTATAAAAACACATGCCAAGACAATTCAATACATTAATATGGTATACAAGAATGCTAACTATGTCAGCTATGAACAAAGACTAATTTTAGAAAAACTGATCTGTAGTTTTTATTTGGCAATATTTACATGACAGGGTCAACTATTTCTTAATTGCTCATTAAGGATATTTAAATATACTTTATGAAAATAAACTAAGTCATTTTAGTTATTCCTTATAGCAGGGAATTATGCAGCTACTTGCTTCAAAGAAAATTATAAGTGCAGTGAACATATACTATTGACCACGTATTATTTAAGATAATTTTTACCTGTTATCCTGTTAGCACTCCCACTTTTAACAGTTTCCTAGTTTAAACAATATGGTTCCTTAATTATACATCTTTAAGATATAAGTTAAAAAGATGAGGATGAGAAAGTATTCTACAAAATAACTGGCCTTTATTATTTTTTCCTTATGGTGCTGGGGAATCCAGTCTATGGTCTCATGCATGCTGTTACCACTGATCAACATCCCCAGTCCATGGCCTACATTCTTGCAAGGGACAAGGGGGGGGGGGCAAGGGGGTCCTGAAGGTAATGACACTAACTGCAATGTTTCACCACTACTGAGTGGATGCTTGACAGGAAAAATAAAATTGCTATAAAAGTGATTAAGGAAGGCTGGGGTTGTGGCTCAGTGGTAGAATGCTCATCTAGCATGCAAGAGGCAAGGGGTTCGATCCTCAGCACCACATAAATGTAAAGTAAGGATATTATGTCCACCTAAAACTAATAAATATTTTTTTAAAAAAGTGATTAAGGAAAATTTTGTGAGATTTGAATGTAAACAGTGGATTAAGTAACAATTTTATATCAATACTAAATTTTTGATTAAGAGAATGCCCCTTGGGCTGGGGTTGTGGCTGAAGTGGTACAGTGCTCGCCTAGCATGTGTGGGGCACTGGGTTCAATCCTCAGCACCACATAAAAAAATAAAAATAAAAATGTTGTGTCCACCAAAAACTAAAAAATAAATATCTTAAGAAGAAAAAAAAAAAAGAGAGAGAATGCCCCTTGTGTTTAAGGAATGTAAACTGAGGTATTCAGCACATCATGTTTACAACTTAATTCTGGATGATTTAGAAATTATATTCATATATACATACAGAGAAAGAGTACCATAAAACAAATATGGCAAATTGTTAACTTCACTTAAGACCACTTTAAGCATCTTGAAATTATTTCAAAATAGAAAGCTAACAAAATAAATAAAAAGATCAGTGGTGCTGGTGATCACAGGAAAGATGAACCTGTTAGAAAATAGTCTTCAATTATCTTTTGGAGTCTCTCTACAACTAACACTTAGTAGGAATCAACTAAAATATCATTTTTCATATAAAAACCAGAAAAATGTCATTATTAATTTTTTTTAATTATAGGTGGACACAATGCCTTTATTTTATTTTTATTTATACATGGTGCTGAGGATCAAACCCAGAGCCCCACACGTGTTAGGTGCTCTACTGCAAAGCCACAACCCCAGCCCAAAATGTCATATTTTTAAAATCATGAATAAATATTATTACTCACCTCTTTCGAATTCTAGCATTAAATAGTGGTGCCTCAAAACGTGGATTTGTACCAACCAGAAGGACAACATCTGCCTCTTCTACACCAGCAATTGTAGTATTAAGAAGATAATTGGAACGCAAATCTGTGCTAGAAATACAATAAAGTACAAGTTTACTTTAAAGCTAATACATGCTGAAAGACCATGGAATAGTCCCACATCATCAGTCTCACAGTACTCTCAGATAAAAAATTTAAGAAGTATTTCTAAATTAAAATATCTAATGTTTATTAATAAGTGGAACCTGCTATCTCCTATAGTTCTCGGTCTGACTTTGGTCTGTATATGAGAATAAATTTGTGGATCTTGTGGAGAATCCATTATTAAGTCATTGATACTATAAAAAAACTTTGTTTACATAACATTAACTAACATGGAAAATGAGAGCCTGGACATAGCTTCATATTTCTCACCCAGCTCCTGCAGTGGGGAAAACCTCTTCAGTGCATAAGGTTTCAGAGTCCACTCTATTAAGCAAATCTTTCAGAGCTACTAGGGCTTCAGCATCTACCAAGCCACCTGCAACTGCTGCCACATTCTTGCCTTGAAAACTCTGCAACTAGAGATGGATGAAAAGGATATCACCAGGAAACCTACAGTCAGCGGAGACCACAATGAATTATTCAGAGAATGAAACAATCATTTTCAAATACAAAAAAAGTAACAAACTTCTAACTAAAAAGTTCTGCACTGATTAGTAATTTATTTAAATATGAGAAGCAACAGAGGTGTATGTGGGGCCAAGCCTAAGAACTCCAGTTTGAATGTACACTGTTTATCTTATATGTAGGAATAAAGGGGCTTCAAAATGAGATCTGGAGAATGAAGACTGTGGAGTTAGGGTTACTTTAAATGCAACATTTTCTTAACTATCTACCATTCCTTCTAGGCCTTTGTCTATGTTGCTTTTTCGGTCCAGATAATCATTCCCCCCACTTTTTTTTTTTTTTTAAACTTTGTTGCTGGAATTAAAATATAGGGTTTTGTGTACCACAAGCATGTTCAATACCACTAAGTTACACCCTAGCCCTTCCATTTTTGCTCTGTATTTATTCTTAGATTCATATTCATTCTTTGACTTTACTCAAAAAATCACCTTCTCTAAGAAGGTATCTTTTTTCCCCTTATTTTTTATTGGTGCATTATAGATGTACATAATGGGATTTGTTGTCATATCTGTACATACACATAATGTAACTATAGTCAATATTTTTCCCCACTATTTTCCCTTTCTCTTCCCCATGCCCTCCTCCTGGTCTCACTCCTCTACTCTACTGATCTCCCTTCAATTTTTATGAGATTTCCCCCTACCACCTTCTTTTCCTTTTTCCTCTCTAGCTTCCACATGAGAGAAAACTATGACCTCTGACCTTCTGAGTTTGGCTAATTTTCGCGTAACATAATGTTCTCAGGTTCCATCTATTTTCCTGCACATGACATCATTTCATTTTTTAAGAAGGCATCTTGATATGCTATTTGTTAGGCCTCCCTCTCCATGTCTTTCTCATATTAGTCCTGGTACAACTACCTATAGCAGTGTAAGATAATTGCCTAATTATGCATATTTCTTTACTATAACATTGTGGAAGGTAGGGATCATGTATCAGTGGTCTGTATACCACATCTAGCATTACATCCAGCACATGGCTCTTAAAAACTATCAAATGAAAAGCGATCAATTATAATCTTGGTAACAGGAATGAAAGGAAGACATATCTACCCTCTGTTTGGTAAAAATGTTTCTTGAAAAATCACACTGTATTTATTCTATATTTCTATTTTACCATTCCAGCTACACGAGAGAGTGCATCTTCCCAGGAAGTATAGCTTAAAAGTCCCTTTTCGTTTCTGACCATCGGCTCGGTAAGTCTTTGACGTTTTAGTCCATCATAGGCAAATCTAGACAACAGAAATCACACCATTTCGTTTGTAGAATCTTGCTGAAGAGGCAAATATAATTTTCAAGTTTAAAATCTTCAAGAAATGTTATTTAAATACAAGATAGGTTAACTATCAAACAGAATAAGTACCTAGGAACAAATAACTATTCTACATTTTTTTGGAGAGGAATTAGTAGATAATTTTATGAACATCACTTAAACCTAAAATATTATTTTAAAAAATTTCTTGTATTTTCAACTAGCTGAACAATTTTAAACTTACAACACAACAAAATACAACAGCTGAAAAGCCAAATCTTTTTTATTTTTTTGTAGTTGTAGATGGACAGCCATGTTTATTTTTATTTGTTTATTTTTATGTGATGCTGAGGATCGAACCCAGTGCCTCACACATACAAGGCAAGTGCTCTGCCACTGAGCTACAGACCCAGCCCCTAAACCATTACTGACAAAACTTGAGTACCTCTAGATGTTTTTTCAAAACCACACTGTGCAAACTCCTATATTTAGCTTCTTTTTTCCAATTAACAATACCTTGAAAAACTATCTTAGTTTATTTCACTTTCTCCATGTGGGAGGGAAAAATTTTTTTCTCCAGGTAAACACAAAAGCCAGCAATAAACCTAGGACCATTAATGCCAGTTTTGTCCCATTCTCTACATAAAAGCTCAAATTTCAATAGTATATATTCATTATCTAATTTGCAAATACAAATATTTTCTTTTTTTTGTGGGGGAGGTACTGGGGACTGAACTCAGGGGCACTCAACCACTGAGCCACATCCCCAGCCCTATTTTGTGTTTTATTTAGAGATAGGGTCTCACTGAGTTGCTCAGTGCCTCGCCATTGCTGAGGCTGGCTTTGAACTCGTGATCCTCCTGTCTCAGTCTCCCGAGCGGCTGAGATTACAGGCATGCACCACCACGCCTGGCTACAAATATTTTTCATAAGAAATTATCATAAAATTTATTCTAAATAAATTGTAAAAGTTAAGGAAAACCAAATGGCATATACCTGGTTTTATCAGAGATCCATTCTTCATTGATGTCCTCATGCATTCGTGGCAAAATTCTCATTACCTCTCCAGTTCTTGTGCTAACCACAATATTACTTCCAACTGCATCCATTACATCAATGGATTCTGTCTTTCTGAGAAAATAACATATATTTACTATGTTCATTTTGAGAATAAGAACAATTTTTGTTACCTGGTTTTACAAAAAAAAAAAAAAATTTTTTTTGTACAATTCCATCTAAGTTTTTAAAAAATGAAACTCAGGGGGCTGGGAATGTGGCTCAAGCAGTAGCGCGCTTGCCTGGCATGCGTGCGGTCCAGGTTTGATCCTCAGCACCACATACAAACAAAGATGTTGTGTCTGCTGAAAACTAAAAAATAAATAAAAAATTAAAAAAAAAAAAAAAAAAAAGATTACAGATCAGGGCTGAGAATATAGCTTAGTGTACAGTGCTTATTAAAAAAAAAAGTGAAACTCAGAGGAATTGCAATAATAAAGTATGCCCATATTTGAACATATCATATAAATTCCTAATGTAATAATGAAGCCTTTAAACCTATTGTCTGACACAGAGGTCAATTTTTTAAAAAATATTTATTCTTAAGTTTTAGGTGGACACAATATCTTTATTTTACATTCATGTGGTGCTGAGGATTGAACTCAGTGCCTTGTGCATGTCAAGTGAGCACTCTACCACTGAGCCACAATCCCAGCCCCCACACAAGTTAATTTAAAAGGGCTACAACTAGCTAAATCTGGGGCAATTTGAGCATCAAAATAAATAACAAGGGCAGAATTTTTGGCTATAGCTAATTAAAGAGCTCAATGTATTTCTCCTTCCAAAAAGCAAAACCAAAGCTAGAAAAAAATTGACAAAAAAAAAAAAAAAAAAAAAAACCACACCATTTCAGAAAAGGCATACAATCTAAAGGCATCTACCAAAAGCATACAACAGAGTGAGAAGCTTTTTGGGGGGGCGGGGGGGAGGGACGTCCAGAGATTGAACTTAGGGGCACTCAACCACTGAGCCACATCCCCAGCCCTATTTTTTTTTTTTTTAATTTACAGACAGGGTCTCGCTGAGTTGCTTAGAGCCTCATCATTGCTGAGGCTGGCTGTGAACTTTCAATCCTTCTGTGCCTCCCAAGACGCTGGGATTATAGGTGTTACAGGTATGTGCCACCACGCCATATCTGTTTTTCATGCTTTAATGCATGAAAAACTGCTTTGCTTTGAGTAAGAACAGTAAAAATCTGTAGTGGTCTAATTTGGTGCAACGCCTATCCCCCTCTTCACCATCTGGAATTTCTTCCAGGGTGGGACAGGGAGAAGATGTGAGACTCTGTGCTGCAGATGGAGGCAATTTACACAATTTGGAGCAAGGGGCAAACTTGCCTGTAAACATGGTGTCTTGGAGGTCCCTATAGCTCATGAGCATCAAGAGTGCACTAGGGTGAGGTTGTAGTCATCTGGGGCAACCATTCTGACACGAGAGAGGGCCATACTATTCAAACACTGTTGGACAACACCGAGACTCAGAAGACTCAAGACAAAGTAAAAGCTGGTGCCGTAGTTTGGATCTGGAAAGTTTCCCACAAAGACACATGTGTTAAAAGCTTGGTTCCCAGTCCTTGGTGCTATTGGAAGGTAATGTAACTTTTAAGAGGTGATGTCTAATGGGAACACATCCTGACAAGATGTGTTGCTCCACCACAGGCCCAGAGAAGCAATGTGACCAGCCAAATGTGGACTGAAACCTACAAAACTGTGAGCCAAAGAAAATTTTACTCTTTTTAAGTTGATTAGCTCAGATTGTTACAGAAACAAAAGCTGACTATCGTAGCTGGTCTGACTTGAAAAATAGCCTGAACTTTGAATATGCTCCTCTATCCACCCATTGGCAGAGGATGGAAGTCTTACTGGCTCATTGTTTGAGCACAATCATCTGACTACTAAACTATGCTGACACAGGCAATTTCTAAGAAATTGCACATAAAAATAAATATTAAACTACATTCAAGGAGGGGCTGGGGCTGTGGCTTAGTGGCAGAGCACTTGCCTAGCAAGGATGAGGGAGGCCCTGGGCTCGATCCTCAGCACCACATAAAAATAAATAAACAAAACACAGATATTGTGTCCATCTATAACTAAAAAAAAAATACATTCAAGGAAAGCCATTTAAAGAATTAAAGGAGAAGTACGACAACTATGAGTCAAGAGATTCTCAGTAAGAAGAGAAATTATTATTATTGTCATTATTATTTTGTGGAACTGGGGAATGAATCCAGAGCTTTATGTATGCTAGATAAACATTCTACAAAGCCCATTTTTAAAATTTTGAGGCAAGTTCTCACTAACTTGCCTGGGCAGGCCTTGAACTTGTGAATTTGTGATTTCTGCCCAGCCAGAAACTATTTTTTTAAGCAACAACAAACGAACTCAGAAATTAAAGAGCTGGAGTTGAAAAATATAAACTTTAAAATAAGCCAGGCACAGTGCTACACATCTATAATCCCAGTGACTTGGGAGGCTGAGGCATGAGGATCACAGCTTTGAGGGCAGCCTTGGCAACTTGCAAGGCCCTACATCAAAATCAAAATAAAAAGGATGGGAGATGGAGCTTAGTGGTAAATGTCCATAGGTTCAATCCCTCTTCACAAACAACAATAAAAACTGGAGAGAAATTTTTTTAATACATTTCAAGAACCTTAAAAATATTCTCACATGTTCTATCTACCTACTCCATTTCTTGGTTTTATCAAAAGAATCAGAATAGCAATGTTTTCTACACATTTATATAGAGTTACAAACGAGCTAAACATATACTACGGGCTGGGGCTGTAGCTCAGCGGCAGAGCGCTTGCCTAGCATGCATGAGGCACTGGGTTCGATCCTCAGCACCACATAAAAATAAATAAAATAAAAGCATTCTGTCCATCTACATCTACAAAAAAGAAAAAAATTTTAAAAAAAATTAAAATAAACATATACTAACAGGAGGTGGTTAAATAAAACATGACATTTCCACATGGCTGAAAACAGTGTACAATAAGAGACTAAATTTAAAGTATCAAGACGATTTTACACCTTGAAAGAAAGTGTGAAAAGAATAATTTTGTAAATAAATACTTTAGAATTAATTTTCAAGAAAGTGACAATTAATTTACACAGATCCATCCTATCCTTCAATATAACTACTTATATTCCAATAAAATGATTTTACAAACAAAATAACAAATAAAAACTTAGCAAATAAAATAATTAAAACTCAGGAAGAGGGGCTACAGTTGTGGCTCAGCGGCAGAGTGCTCACCTAACATGGGTGAGGCTCTGGGTTTGATTCTCAGCACCATATAAAAATAAAGATATTATGTTCAACTAAAAAAAAAAAAAAAAAAAGAACCACTCAGGAAGAAAATGACACTGAACATTCTTTGAACAGTAATAAATTATATTAAAAAACAAATTGTCGAAGAAGATCAATACCTTGTTTCCCAAGGCCGTGCAGTAAAGGCATAGGGCTTAGAGGTTAGGGCACCTACAGGGCAGATATCAATAATATTCCCAGATAATTCAGACATGAACATTTTTTCAACATATGTGCCAACTTGCATATCATTTCCTCTGCCTGTTGTTCCCAGATCATCTACTCCTGCAATCTCACTTGCAAACCTATAAGATAAAAATATGCTGTCAAATGGTTGAGTCCAGAAATTTTTTTCCTGTTAATGGTCACAAAGAATATGATATTCAAAACACTAAAAAGCCATGAATATATTTTCAGTGGTGAGCACAGTCCTTGAATAAAGACAATTCAATAAATATTTGCATTTAATTGAGATACAATATGCAAACAGAAAACTGTACAAATCCTAGGCAGACAGCTCAACAAGTTATCATAGGATAAATACTTGTAGGGTTTAATTTTTATTTAACTTTTTTAGTTTGTTTTTCTTGTAGTACTAGGGATTGAACTCAGGGGCACTCTACACTGAGTTATATCCCGAGTCTTTTTTTTTTTTTTTTTTAACTTTTTGAGACAGGGTTTTGCCAAGTTGTTCATGCTGGCCTCAAATTTGTGATCCTCCTGCCTCAGTCTTTCATGTGGCTAGAATTACAGGCATACACCACATACCCAGTTCAATTTTACTTTTTAAATCCAACTTAAGTTGATATTAATTGAAAGTGAACAATTTACTCATTTATTGGCCTTTTTTTTTTTTTTTTTTGGTACCAGGGATTAAACTCAGGGGCACTCAATCACTGAGATCCATCCCTAGCCCTATTTTGTATTTTATTTCTAGACAGGATCTCACTGAGTTGCTTAGAGTGTCGCCATTGCTGAGACTGGGTTTGAAATCTCAATCCTCCTGCCTCAGCCTCCTAAGCCACCGGGATTACAGGAGTGTGTCAACGTGCCTGGCCCATTTATTGGCATACTAAAACCAGAAGCCCTCTTCCTTCACTAAACAAAAATTGCCCTCCTTTCCATTGTTATTCTACTAACTTCTGTGAACATTTACAATAATATTACAAAAGAGAGAAAAAAATTACCTGATGCATCGAGTGCACTGTATGCATCTAGTCATGATGGTCTTTACTAATGGCCCGATGTTCTTGTCTTCCACAGCCCGTTTACCCTCTAAAAATCGGCTCCTATCACTTCCAAACATCATGGACTGATCCTTAAGCAGACAAAAGAGTCAATCTAAGGCTACCAATGAAATTAAAACCTGAGAGAATCAAGAAGATTTAAAAAACTATACTAAATACCTGCAGATCACATTCGCCTCCCTGGTCACAAATGGGACAGTCCAATGGGTGATTGGCTAGTAAGAACTCCATCACCCCTTCTCTGTATGAAAAATTGAAACACATAAAATAACATAATATCAAAATACACTCTACTGTCATGTATATCTAAAAAAGAATAAATTTTTTAAAATGTCATAAATAAATTAGCACTCCGTTCCGAATGGCTTACCTATAGGCTACTTATCTTCACAGATAAACTTTTTCTTATACAGGGAGTAATGATTTTACATGCATTATAAGAAATGCAAATGTAACTATCATTCTGGAAGTACCAAACAAAATTTGAAAACTGTTTATAAGAGTCTTGAATAAAATATCACTAGAGAACCTAGGAAATTATAACTTTTAACAATATATAAGTATATATAAGTGTTAAAAGTTGTTGAAAGGGCTTCTGAAAATTAAATTAGATTTAATTTAGTACGATTACTAATAACAATCGTACTAAATTAAATCTAAATTCTTTTTCATCACAACTTGAGGAAGTTACTAAACAAGGGTCTTAAATGATGATTCCATTTTAAAGTTAATTCCATAAATCCCTGACTTGACTTCCTTATACGTGTACTTATCTCCATTACTTTTATAAGCCAAGCACACCAACTTCTTCAGAGTTAGATACTAAATTTCTAGTCAATGGGAGGTCTAAATATCATGTTAAGAAAGTCTACTACATTAGTAACAACACAGTACCTGGCTTTCTTAGATTTTTCTGAGTTTGTCAGGATATTCCAACCCTTCATTACTGGCATAGCACAAGCAGCTACAACCTGGAATTTCAACAGAAAAATTCATATCTATATTTAACATTAAATTACATAACAGCATTAAGTTATATATTCAAAAACAAGCATGGGGCTGGGGTAGTGGCTCAGCGGTAGAGCGCTCGCCTAGCATGCACAAGGCGCTGGGTTCGATCCTCAGCACCACATAAATGTAAAATAAACATATTGTGTCCACCTAAAACTAAAAACTAAAAAATAAAAAAAAAACAAGCAAAAACCAATATTTTTCCAGACAGAATTTTCCAACTTTTAATTGTTATAATATGGATAACTGGCATTTCACATTCTTCCTATAAACAATTAAGATATTGCTATGAGTTGGATATGATTTATCCTCCAAAGGTTTAGGTGCTGGAAGCATGGTCCCCAGACTAATGGTATTGAAAGGTGGAGAGACCTCTTAAGAGGTAGAGCCTAATGGAAGGTTATAGAATTCCAACAGATTAATGCTGGTCTCTGAGGTTAGGTCTCAGAGGAGTAGATTAGTTCCAGTTAGTGTTTTATTATAAAAAGCAAGGTGAGACCCCACCCTGGTCTCTTGCTTCCTCTTTTGCCATGTTATGAAGCTACCAGAGATCCTCTCAGCAAAGGCCAGCCAGACAGGAATGCCTCATTTTGGGACTTTTAACATCTCAACTGTGAGCTAAATAATCTCTTTATAAAGATCATAAAGTACCTAGTCTCAGATATATTTTTTAAATAGCAAAACAAAACAAACTAAGACACTGTATTTCTTAAATATATTCTAATAGCTGATGCATTTTTTTTATTCTGCTGTGAAACAGAACATCATAAAACTATACTTTCATTTGTAGGTGCTATTAACCACCAAAATGCAATTAAACTACTCAAAGTGAACCTCTTCACTACAACCCTTCTCTTGAGTGAAAATGGTGCCACATAACCACTTTAAATGTGCTACTTGGCAAATCACATTTAATTTCTAGACCCATTATAATTATATGGCACTTAGATTCATAAGGCACTTCTATCAATGTATTTCCAGTTTTGAAACAAAATAAGTCAACTGTGCCTCCCCGCAAAAAACATTGAATTTACAGATAATAAGTAAACAGGGCTAACTAAGTTCTCCTCTACGACAGTATTGACTTTAAATAAAGTTTGTGGCAAGATTTACTGCTTTCTGCCTTCTACAGCATGGTGTGGAATTATAGGAATTAAGTACCTTAGGAGCTTTCTCAATTTCAACAAGGCACATCCTGCAGTTTCCAGCAACAGATAACCTTTCATGATAACAAAATCGAGGGATCTGCATGCCAACCTTCTCACAAGCCTATAAGACAAAATTTTTTTAAAATTTGCATTAGAGTCTGATGTCTTGATGTACACCTGTAAGCTCAATGACTTGGGAGGCTGAAGAAGGGGGATCACAAGTTCAAAGGCAGGCTTAGCGACTTAGCAAGACCATGTCTCAAAAAAATAAAATAAAATAAAATAAAAAGGGCCAGGGATGTGGCTCAGTGGTTAAGCATCCCTGGGTTCAATCCCCAGTATTCCCCCTACCCCCACCAAAATCAGCACTGGAATAATCTGACTTCATTGCTGTTCTTGTCAAAATAGAAGGGGGTGGGGAGGCCACTTTATTTTTCCTGTCCATAAATATCTGTATCTTCACCCATTCTTATTTCATTTCTGATACCCTCCTTTTTTGATTCTTGATTTGCACCACTGTTGGCGCTGAAGCTGCCCCAGGAGATCTAAGACCCACCATCATGCCTTGATCTTATGTGAAAGAGAAACTGGATAAAGTATTCTCAGACTGACTTCCCACATCTGTTCTAAAGCACTGTCTACAAAGGCTCCCCCTTAAACTCTGTTCCAGTGGTTTCATATATGGACTTCCTTCCTTCCTTTGGATTAGAGATACCTCTCACATCATCTAGCTGGATATTATCTAGTTCTGTCTTTGGCTCCATACACCCAGCCCAGGACTCATATTCTTACACTAGCTGAAGCTCTTCCCAGTTTCTTTTTGCCAAGAGAGAGGAATTAGCCTCACTCTACCAATTACCACCCTCCTTCTCTGCAAGTTCCTTCTTCTATTAGTCTATAAACATGTTCAAATTTCCTCTACACTAGTTCTTCAATCCTCTGCTCTCACTCTAATCTTATCAACTTTCAATTTTTTAACTATTTAGTTAGGGAAAATGTGTTTAACCATTTAGTCCACAAAAATGTGTTAGATGCAGCAGGTATAAAAATGAGACACTGTCACAGCCTTCATACTAGCTCACATTCTACATGATGACTAAACTTAAACCTTCAGCCATAGTCCAGATATTTCACTTCTCTAAACTTCAGACTTAAATAGGCATTTGAATATGTAGTTCTATAGACAGCTTAAATTCAACCTGTTTCTATCCCCTACATACAAATAAGCTAAAAAACAAAAACCCATTTAAACAAACAAAAAAAACCCTCCTGTTCTCTATCAGGTCTAAAGGCCTGTTTATCTGTGTCTTATTATCCCTTGAATACATCCTTCTTGTTTTCAATTCCACTACTACTATCTATTTTAGGCTTTTTAAAATTTAGTGTTTCATAAATACAAGATATTTTTTTTCCTTTTCCCACACTGGTTTTGCTGTTCTCCAAACTATCATCCTCTACAGTCATTGTCAAGTGCTTACTAGCTTTCAAATTTTCCAAAGGTCCAACAACAAGCTCTTTAATTGGCAAATATTTTATTTCATGACTAGCCCTACCCCTCCTCATACCTTGATTTTCTGCTATCTCATCTCCTACATATACCTCATGTTTTATCAATACCAAACTATTTGAGGCTTCCTAAATACAACAAGTTATCTGCCTTAATTATTTTTCCACAGAAAATGCACATTGTCCTTATTCACATATAAACATACCTACTCATCCTTTAAAACTTCCTCAGGGATTGTGTGAGATGCCCCTGACATCTCTTTCTGCTACCACCTAGTCTATGCCAAAATACTTTCCATTGCACCTTGAACATATTTTTGTTATATATTTAGTGCTTTGTATCAATGCCTCACAGATAACCTAGAAATGACTGCTGAAATAAACAATGAACATTTAGTTCTGTGCTAACCTGCAGATGGAATGAAGCATCACTTCTCATGACCAAATCTGTTATATTTCTGGGGGAAGTTGGAACATTGAGTATTTAAGGCATGAATTCAAGAATATTCCACCATCTACATACCTGCATTATAGGACACATTCCTAGAAATTATTAAAATACAAGTTACATGAAAGTTAAAAGCATCAAGCAGGCCCACAACAAACTAAGGTTACATTTTCCCACTTACCTATAGTAACCAAAAGTTTATTTTAGAGAACTTCAAATTTCTTAATGGGTATCATTTGGAAGGCAGAAGTGAAACAAAAGAACTACCATAGTTCACTAAGACTGTCAAACACATATAAATGATAGTTTACTTTGAAATATCACAACTGAAAATCCAAATAGTGTCATATAATGTTGTTATATGTAGTGGGGTTTTTTTTTTAGAATAAACAATATAAAGGAATTACTTTTTTTTTTTTTTTTTTTTTTAATCGAAGAACACACTCACAAAAATAAAGAATTAGAATATATGCTTACTTGGAGGACAGTAGTCCCTGGTTCCACCATGACAGACTGACCATCAACGAACACTTCAATCAAGTTGCTTGCTGCTGTGGCAGTGGTTCGAACTGACCATCAAAACAATGAGGTGAAAAATTAACATCACATAAACACTGCATTCAAAATGTTTCTTCATTTCATACTTTTTTCTTATTTCTCTAGATATAATTTTTTAATATTGAATTAGGAAAAAAAAGCCTTTTCAAGACTGAATATCAAAGCATGATTGTCTACTTTTATTTATTTATTTATTTTTGGTACCAAGCATTGAACCCAGGGGCACTTAACCACTGAGCCACATCTCCAGCCCTTTTAAATATCTTATTTAGAGACAAAGTCTTGCTGAGTTGCTTAGGGCCTCGCTAAGTTGCTGAGGCTGGCTTTGAACTTGTAATCCTCCTGCCTCAGCCTCCTAAGCTGCTGGAATTATAGGCTTGCACCACTGTGCTCCCCCCCGCACAGTTTTATTCTGAAAATTATTCTGTCAACTTAAATAATTTGTCTGTATTTTTAAAATTTGTTCTTTTTATATATATATTACAGTAGAGTATATTTGGACATATTGTACATACATGAAAATATGGAATGCTTCACAAATTTATATGTCATCCTTGCACAGGGGTCATGCTAATCTTCTCTGTCTCGTTCCAATTTTAGTATACATGCTGCTGAAGTGAACACTGTATTTTTATTTAAAACATGTTATGGGTATAAGGTTTAGACCAATTTTTACAAAGATAAAGTCTCATATACACAAATGTAAAAACAAAACACAACTTACCATATCCTTTAGGAGACTTAGAAAGGCCCACTAAGGCCCTTCTAACAGGTATCCTTAACATATTGCTAAAAATAAAACAAAGAGTTATATTATTATAGGGAAAAAAACCCCACATAATTACAAACTTTTTAGTTCTGTTTTGTAGCACTTCATATATAATATGCCATTAAGCATTTACAAGTCCTGATATTAAATTTTTCCCTCAAGTTCTTTTTTTTTTGGTACTGGGGATTAAACTAAGGGGTGCTTAACCACTGGGCCACATCCCCAGCCCCTTTTTATATTTTATTTAGAGACAGGATCTTGCTGAGTTGCTTAAGGTTTCACCAAGTTGCTAGGCTGGCTTTGAACTTGTGATCCTCCTGCCTCAGCCACTCCTGCCTTCCCTCAAATTCTACAGATAATAATCTCAGAAACTTTAAGTGATTTGTACAATGCCAATCAGCTCAAAAGGAGTAGCTAGTGTATAAATTTGTTTTTTTATTTCATTAACTAACTAATTAATTAATTAATTAATTTTTTGTTAGCAGGGATTAAACCCAGGGGTGTTTTACTACTGAGCTACATCCCTAGTCCCTTTTATTTTTCTTGAGTTGCTTGGATTACAGGTTTGTGCCACAGTGCTTAGCTCTAAATTTGGGCTTTCTAATACTATGGAAAGGGCAGTTTTGCTATTTTATAACCATAAAGAAAAGATAAAATTTAAATCACTACAGTATAGAAAAATAAACAAGAATGACTGAATTTATCATTAACACTGTGTAAAATAAAGCTTTTCTGCCTTTCCTACAAGCATCCATTCTATCATTGTGTGTGTTCTAAGTGTAGTCACCTCCTAAATGCTCCTGAAATATATTGAGATAGTTTGCAAGCAAGTCTTCTCTGTATCTTAAGATCTGTTTTCAGTGCTAAGTAGTACATTTACCTTCTAGATTTGCAATTATATGTTTACATACTCTCATTATACGATGAACTCTATCTTCAGTACCTATCCTCAAGGCTTAAAGTAAGCTTTAAAACAGTGGTTCTCAACTAGGGACAATTTTTCTTCCTAGGGAATATTTGGCAATTTGGTCTGGAGACATTTATTTTCACAACTGGGAAGAAGCTACTGACATCTAGTGGGGAGAGGGCATAGTGCTGCTAAGCATCCTACAATGCACAGGACAATCCTTGAAAATAGTTACCAAATGTCAACAGTGCTAAAAATGCTGGTTGTAATGGTGCATGCTTGTGATCCCAATGACTAAGGAGACTAAGACAGGAGGACTGCAAGTTCAAGGCTGGCCTTAGCAACTGAACAAGACCCTAGAAACTCAGCAAGACCCTGTCTCAAAATTAAAAAAACAATTAAAAGTATTGGGGATGTAACTTGCTGGTAAAGTGCCCCGGGTTAAATCTTCAATACTAAAACAAAATAAAATAAAATAAAATAAATATTGCTAAATTGACATGCTGCCCTGCGTTTTGCTGAATTACCAAAATGAATGGGGATGGATTATATAAACATTACCACTTGAATAAAGACACACATGGGCGAACAGAAAAGGTACCTGCACTCTTTTTAGTTATTTTTTGTACTCAGTTGATCATATAGGTTATACAATGAACTTTCTCTTTACTCACATTATCATTTATGTATAAAATAAAGTTATGTGTAAAATAAAGGCTAAAGGCTCTAAACCCATCATTTTTCATTGGAACTTTTAAAGGTATTAAAATAAAAATCATGTGATTATAATGTATCAACAAAAATATCTGAACAGTGAAACACCTTCAATAGTTGCAGTAATACTATTAGAAAATAGAACATATATACATTTTAAGCAAAAATTTTGCAAACTTATCATAGATAATATGTAATAGGAAATTTCATTCAGATCTCATTTAATTTCACTAATTTATCAATTACAATAATTCATAAATTCCATAATAAATTTGCACATCTGTTACATTCCAGTAATTTTGGGCAACTCGGTTTCTATTTTTTTTTTTAAGTATTTATTCTTAAGTTTTAGGTGAACATCTTTATTTAACATGTATGTGAGGATCAAACCCAGTGCCTCATGCATGCTATGCGAGCACTCTACCACTGAGCCACAACCCCAGCCCCTCAGTTTCTAGTTCTTTATGTACAGAGCCAAAGAAGAATAATAATACTTCCTAAGCAATGTGCTCTTACTAGGAGTTCAATAACTGCCAGTGAAAGCTGAATTAAGGCTGTATTGGGCACTGACAATCAGTTCTGAAGTACTCTTCCTTTGTGCTCCTTTACTACCAATACCCATTGTGTGTGTGTGTATTTATTATTACATTTATTTAACTGCAGGTTAGGTATCAATTTTAGTACCCATTAGAGTATAAGCTCTTTGAGGGCAAGGAATTTGATCTTTCCCTTTTCTGAAGCCCTAGCACAGTGCCCTTACAAAAACAGTGACCAAATGGTCTTATCACCAAGTTCCAAAATGAGTAGCATCTGTCCTAATAAAAACTACTGATGGCATATAAAAGTAAACCTGAATTTGCTGAATCAGAGTAACACAATATAAAAGTAGTGTAAATTAGCCTATCTGTTGAACATTCAGCAACAAATGGAACACTGCATAGCTCCAACATAAGAAATACAGATTTGCAACACTTCTGTTGCAAATATGCTTTAAACATATTTATCTATGGATAGGAATGGAAATAATGACAGTTATCCTTTTAGAGGCCTAACTAGAGTTCATGGGTAAGATCAAGTCACTTTGAGGTGGAAAATGCTCAAACAAATAAGTTATGGAGACAGACTAAAGATCTGTGAAATGGCAGAAGACTATAGCAGGGTATGCCCACACATCACTTCATTCTCCTGGATGCAACTTAGTGCTCTGTGTACAGCAAATTCAAGTTTTGTTTTTTCAAATTTTCCAAAACTTTTTCCTGAATACTTCTGATCCAAAGTTGGCTGAATCTGAAGATGGGGAATCTGTAAATGTGGACTCTGCAGATACAGAGGAAAACTGTACTTTTGTTGGGAAAATGTCAATGACTAATCACCTCTAAAACTAGAACAGACATTTTTCCACATAGGGACTATAATACTCCACCTTCTTCACCATATATTCTGCACCCATTCAGTTCTCTCCCTCCAAAATATTACCCTATTCCAAGTCACTATCCCCCTCTTGCCTACACCATTTCAATAGCCTCTTCCCAAGTTTCCTAGCTTCCACATTCTTCTATACCTGCCCTCATCCTGAAAGGCTCTTCCCTCAGATCTTTCTGGTCCCTCCCCATCCTTCGGATTTTGGCTTAAAGGTCTTCTCTCAGGCTTTCCTCATCAGCCTATTTTAAAATTTCCTGATAAATTCCCACCCATATAACCCATTTTGTTCTTCTTTATGGACTAACTTCTGGTTTACTGTACATGTTCAGGAACTATTTATTAAGTGAACTAACGTCTCCAATCTCTGGCTGTAATTTAGAGACCACTTGCCTGGAATTAAAAAGAGCACTTGCAGGTGCTCTTGCAGGCTTATAACACTAAATGTAATGATTCACAACTCAATGAAAAGAAACATTTTTCAAAAACAAAAAGGAATTTGATGTTTATTCATCAAAAACAATTCCCGTTACATTTTCTATATTCTCAGTTCATGGGTGAAGAGAGTTGTGTCTGATCCATGATCTTACAGGAAACGGGTTTAGAACCCAAGAACTTGTAAATAACGTAACTGTGTTTATAAGTGCGACCTTACGCTAACTCTTTTAAAGTCCTTTGTCAGTTTCCGCGTCAGGAAAAGGAATAAAAAGTGCTACCCAAAGTGGTTAGTAGACAAAACAACCATCACAGGCATTAACAGTTGCCTAAGCAACAGCGACTAAGTAATAACGTACTCTCCCAGGTGCAGCATATGGAAATTTGCGGGAAATGTTTAAGCCTTTAGGCCCAAATCACTGTGACCCAGGTGCTTTTCCGAGGAACAAAACGGCCTGCTCCTGATTTTCCCTGCAGTGGAGAGATCGCTCACAAGCCCGCATTCAGGCAAGCGTTTCAGAGGGTCTCCCGACCCTCCTCCTTTCTGCTCCATCGGACCAGAAACCAAGACTAACATTCTCACCTGCCGGAACTCAGGGGTTCCCAAGGCGGCAGGGCAGGAGGCGGTGCCCAGTCAAGGGCAAAGGAGAACGAGTCGCCTGGGCCAAATAAGGCAGTCCCGTCAAAAAATAAAACTCTGGCCGAGATCACTCAGCCTTCTCACCTAAACACTACCTCACCTTCTGCCCGGAGCCGCTGCAGCTGCTCAGCTGGAGTGTCCGGCCCACACTGACCCCTCGGAGACCCGGCAACTTATCCAATATGGCGGTCTCGGCTAATTCTGTCAGCCGGGCCTGGTGAACGGAAAGCCAAGAGGGACCAGAAACCCTGATTCGATAATTTCACATTTCGGTTAAATTCGGCAATTCCCGTCAACCTGACGAAGGGCTCGGAAGAGGCGGGGCAGACGACTTGGACCTGCAGTTCCGCCGGAAGTAGCCGGAACCTCGAGACCAAGCGCCTTCGGTCATCTCCGGCATTTCAAGGGGCGGTTCCTGTAGTTTTTGGAAGCCGCGGAGGTACGAACTTAAGAAATGCCCCTTCTGTTAATTTATTTTCAAAAACACCGAAATGTGCGCGGACCACTTATGGGCCATTTAATTCAGAACTTCAGAACTCCCCGATTTTTACGTGGAAGAATGTGAATAGTAACGTAATTTGACCTTTAACCTTTAGCCGGGTGCAGCGGAGGGAAACGCCCCCATCTCTATATAAGGAAATTTCCGGCCGGCTGGGGCCCTTTTCTCTCTTTTAGCGCTAGGCGTCGACCTCTCGCGCTCTTTTTTTCCGCTGCTATCCAGCTACCGGTAACAGACAAGGCCATGGGTTTCGGAGACCTGAAAAGCCCGGCCGGCCTCCAGGTGCTCAATGATTACTTGGCGGACAAGAGCTACATCGAGGGGTGAGCGGACCTGCCGAGGCGGGGCGGCTAGGGAGCTTCTGGTGCCCGGCGTCCGGGGCCACGTGGCGCAGCCACCCCAGGAGCAGGGGGGAAGGAGGCTAGACCCCGGGACCGGCTCGAGCACCGCCTCCAGGGAGGGCGATGTTATAGAGTAAAGGTCAAAATGTGCTTTATTTCCACTTACATGACTCAACCAAGTTTGTATTCTACTTCTTTACTAAGTTAGGAAGTGTTAGCCTGTAGATAGAGCACAGACTTTGAGATCTACTCAAGTGGCAGGTATTTCTCCGGATAGCGTGGTTTAACCAAACAGATGGTCTCTGATCTTAAGTAGCTTATAATTTAAAAACTTAAGCAACTCATCTCGGTAATAAGTGGGCGAGATCCCATTAATTATGTTGACTGATTAGCTATGTAATTTATTTTCTGATGTTTGTGTCATTTAAAAACGTATAATTGTTTATCTTTGGCAGGTATGTGCCATCACAAGCAGATGTGGCAGTATTTGAAGCCGTCTCTGGCCCCCCGCCTGCGGACTTGTGCCATGCCCTACGTTGGTATAATCACATCAAGTCTTATGAAAAGGAAAAGGCCAGGTAAAAGTATCTTTGTATCTATCTGAAGAATAAGACTGCTTTATAAGCTTAATCAGGATTTTCACATGACAAAAGTGGACCCAGACTACTTTAGTCCTGTTGGGATATTGTAAGCTAAATTTTTTTGTGATCTTAGAAGGCCAAGAGACTGAAGTCCTGCATTTTTTCACAGAACAGGTAGAACATGGACAGCAGCAATTCAACTTTTCCCCACACTGCCCTGCCAATGTGCTTGGACCTTGACCTGGGGGGGCCACCGATGGGGTGAGAGGGTGGCTCAATCATTCAGTCCTTGGCCATTCTTCTGAAACTACCAACAAGGGTGGAAGTTTGGGGAAGTGGATTCCAGTTCACTAAGAATGGAACTGAGCATACTTAATGAAATCTCAAACAGAAATCTTGATACTGAAAGAGTAAATCATAGTGAGTATTGAATGTAACATCTCACATGGTACTAATGTTTGTTGGGTGAGGAGTTGGACTTACAAAAGTGTTTACTTGGGAGTGTGTTAAAGTGTAAATTCTAACCGGGCTCAGGAGCACAAGTCTGTAATCCCAGCTACTCAGGAGGCTGAGGTAGGAGGTTTGCAAAGAGTGAATTCTTAATGCAAAAGGGACCTAACTATACACAATTATAAATATAAAATCTCACATTGTCCAGGAAAGGACATTATACCAACCTAATAGTGATTGAATTGAATTTTTTTTTTTCAAGCCTTCCAGGAGTGAAGAAAGCTTTGGGAAAGTATGGCCCTGCCAATGTGGAAGACACCACAGGGAGTGGAGCTACAGATAGCAAAGATGATGATGACATTGATCTCTTTGGATCTGATGATGAAGAGGTATGACAACTTTTTATATACAATATATAGGCAGTGTACCTTTGTGTATAAGTATGAATGTTATTGCCAGATTACCTGGATTTGAATCCTGGCTTTTATTATCTGCCTTTAAAACATTGATTCACACTGGTTACATGATGAATAAAATCAAATCACCATCTTTCGGCTGAGCTCGTGATGGATTTGCTCTTTTCTGATAAAGCTGGTCTTGTGATGATATCACCACCTCCAGCTTTCAGCAGAGGAGTAACCAGCTTTGTGAAATATATTTTTTTCTTTACAGGAAAGTGAAGAAGCAAAGAGGCTAAGGGAAGAACGCCTTGCACAGTATGAATCAAAGAAAGCCAAAAGTAGGTCATTTGTCTTCATTTCATAGTAATATGAATAATCTTTTTCAAATCTTGACCTCAAAGTAATTTCCTCCACTTTTGTTGAATAGGTCAGTGTTTCAAAACCTTTCATAAAACTTCCACAGCTACTGGTCTGCAGCTGTTCTAATGGTAGCAGTTGTGGCATTCCTCTGTGGGAAATAAACTGTTACACAATTATATGCCTCTTTCTTAGCCAAAGAGAAAGTGGGCACATGTGTGTGACAGACACATGATGTATTGTTTAGTTATGTTTGGCTAAGGACGTCATGCTTCCAAAACCAATTGATATTTGTATTATGGTGAAAACATGATTATTTTAAATAATGCTGTTTCTTGTTTTTTAGAACCTGCACTTGTCGCCAAGTCTTCCATCTTACTAGATGTGAAACCTTGGGATGATGAGACGGATATGGCAAAATTAGAGGAGTGTGTCAGGAGCATTCAAGCAGATGGCTTGGTCTGGGGTTCCTGTGAGTTTAATTTTTGGGTTTTGAAGTTGAAATCTGGAATTTGCGTATATTTTCAACCTATGCGCATTAACAAGACTTTTCTAACTTCAGATTTTTCTTAATGTTCTTTTTAGCTAAACTAGTTCCAGTGGGATATGGTATTAAAAAACTTCAAATACAGTGTGTAGTTGAAGATGATAAAGTTGGAACAGATATGCTGGAGGAACGGATCACTGCATTTGAGGACTATGTGCAGTCCATGGACGTGGCTGCTTTTAACAAGATCTAAAATCCATCTTGGATTGTTGCACTTAAATAAAAGCTTGAAAGATTACCCTTGGCTCTTGAGTCATTTAAGAAAGAGTGGTCTGTGCATTCCTTTTCATTTTGAGGGAAGGAATTCAATGCTATATAATTAATAGATAATAAAAATTTAACATTCTTATTAAATATTTAGCAATTCTGATGTAGTTCTGTACCTGTTAGTGAAGTCGTCAGCAATGTATCATGCTAATGACACAGTCTGTTTAACTTGCCCTGCCCTTATTTGTGTTACTGGAAATCCAACTTGGGACCTTGTAGGTGTTAGGCAAGCACTCTGCTACTGAGTTACATTCCCAGACCATTTTTTGGGTGCGGGGGATTAAACTCCTAAACTGAGTCTCATGCCAGCCTTATTTTGCATTTGATTTGGAGATGGGGCCTCACTGAGTTTCTAAGCACATTTCTTTTGCTGCATCAGGCTTTGAACTCTTAGTTCTCCTTCCTCAGCCAACAAAGTAGGTATGTGCTGCCATGCCCTGCCATAAGCCAACATCTTAAAATTGATTTGATGACAAATCTCACTCAAAAATAACATTAAGTATTAGAAGATATCGGACATATTACAGTGCTAGAGGAGGGAAGTTGGGTTAGGGAAAGCGTGCCAAAATTGTCATAAAAACACTTGTAAATACATGTTACAGATTTAAAATAATGCCTTTATGAAGTAAACCTTTTTTGGGGGGCAGTACTGGGTATTGAACCTGGGGCAGTCCTATTGGCCATTTCTATTTTTTGAGATGCAGTCTTAAATTGCCCAGGCTGTTTCTGATTTGAAAACCTATTTTACCCTCCTGGAAGATGGATTGCAGGCATGTGACATGTAATACCACACCTCACAGAACCTTTTTTAAGATTTTTAGTTGTTGATACTAATGTGCTGAGGATTGAACCCAGTGCCTATTTTGTTTATTTTTATGTGGTGCTGGGGATCGAACCCAGGTCTCACACGTGAGGGGTGAGCGCTCTACTGCTGAGCCACAACCCTAGCCCAATAGGTGTTTTTTGTTGGTTTTTCAGTGGTGCTGGGTATTGAATACAGTGCCTTGTGCATGCCAAGCAAATGCTTTCTACCACTGTGCTACATCCCCATCCCCTACAGCTGAGTTTGGGATATGTCTAACATTTAATTGACACAAATTCTTAGATTTATATATTCGTATATGTGGGTGTTTGTATTTTTTTAACTAATTTTTATAAAAGTACAGCTTGGAAAATGGATTTTTCCCCTTTTTGGTACCAGAGAATGAACCCACGATTACTTAAGCACTAAGCCATATCCCTACCCGTCCCCTTTTTTTTTGTTTTGAAACAGGTCTCACTAAGTTGCTGAGGTTGGTTTCAAACTTTCCTCCTGCCTCAGCCTCCCAAATCCCTGAGATTATAGGTGTGCACCCAGTGGAAATTATCTTTGAAATTATCTTTGAATGTCTCATTTTTGGGGCAGGAACCAAAGAAATTAAAATGATTTATTTAGGTCAGTTTCTTCAAACAATCCTCAGTGCTCTTTCCTTTTAGTCTGATTTTATGTTGTGAGTACCAAAGTGTGAAAAAATTTTCATTATGAAGAGGATTTAATCAGATCATATATCTAAACCTAAAATCAAGGGGGAAATTTTCAGATTATTAGTAACAAAAGAGCCACCAGAGGGCAGCACTTTGTTTTCTTGAGAGAGTTTAAGGATTGTGTAAGTGCACAAAAAATGGAAGGCTGACCTAAAGGTATATTATATTGATCTCATATTGGTGTCTATACCTGTAGGAGCAGAATGTAGAAATATCTACATCCTCAAGCATTCTCTAATTACAGTGGAACTGGGCTGGCCTATCCACCATCAGGATGTCAGTGTTTTTAATCTACACACTTGCACATATCCGGAATTTTTCAAAAACAATTTTATCAGGAGATGAGAGATGGGCACACGTTTTTTGACACTTGCCATCAAGAGATGGGGGAAGGGGATGCTCTGTGTCCCCACACCTTTAATCTGAGCCAGCCTAGTCCTACTTTGACCAATCAAGTACAATGGAAGTAATACTGTATTTGTTCCATTCATAGCCTTTAAAAGGACTAGAAGTTTCCACATTGGCTTTTGGAGCTCTGGCCACCCTGAAGAGCCATGGTGGGGTACCTGTATGGGGAGTGAAAGGATGAGACAGAAGCTGCTCAGCCAGACCTCAACTGTTCCAAGCCTCAGCCTTTTGCACAACCAAGTCCAGCTGAGGCACCAGACAGCAAAGCACTGACAAACCTCCCTTCTGTGCCTTTGAATTCCTGATGCTTAAGTTTGTGAGACGATAATTCCTGTTTAAGCAACTATATTTTGGAGCAGTTTATTGGATAATGGTAGTTAATTGGAACAAAAATTTTAAATTAACTGTCACTTTAATTCACAAATGTGAATAGATTACATAAAGAAGTATACATGTATTTTAAGAATATGTCTAATAGGTTACTTGTAAAAATTAAAATGGATTTAAGCAAACATTTTAACATTTTTTAATTAGTCACTTAATATTAACAATTATGGTCTTTAAAAAGTTAAGATAAAAACAATACTGCTTCAACAGTGATGATTAATTCACTGTGATATGATTAGCAAGAATGACAGATCATTAAGTGCAGAAAAAATATTGTACAGATCCTTTCTAAGTTTTATATCCACACAAAAAATATGATGTCAACAAAATGAACAAAACAAAACATGGTCAGTGCTAAATCTTGGAACCAAATTTAAACTGGAAGCATTTGTCAGGGGACCAACACAAAAACCTGGTACTGATTTGTGGAAAAGTAAACTTATTGGGCTGTTTCCAGGAGAGACAGATTCTTGGTTTCAGAGTTCCTGAGCTGCTCACTCACTGTGCCAGAACAGCTGACTTCCCATAGCGTGTACTTCAGTATCTCAGCAACTGAGGCCCTGAAGCGAGCTTGGAACTTTTTACTAATTAGGACATAAAGGATGGGATTCAAGCAACTATTGAGGAATGCCAAACCAGTGGAGAGGGGGATTCCAGCCTGCAACACCTGGTGGAAATAGCTATTGTGGTGAATAGTGAGCTCCCAAATACTGAACAGGTGATAGGGAGTCCAGCAAATCAAAAAGGCCATGATCACAGCCAGGATTGTCCAGAAATGCTTACTGGAGCTGAGGATGCTTCGCTTCTTGACCTTGAAGATGAGACACAAGTAACAAATACTCATTGTTAGCAAAGGGAAGAGGTAGCCAACAATAAATTTCACCCAAGTCAGAATGTGGTGCCTCATCAGGGTGAGGTCAGGATCATGCTCGTGGAAATTGTTATAGCAAAGAGTGTGGTTATTGAGCTCCAGAGTATCCCGGAAGTACAGTGCAGGACCGCCAATTAGAGAAGCCAAAAGCCAGACCAATATAATAACAATCAGAGAGTTCTTCAGTGTTCGGTGCCGATGAGACAAAACTGGATAAATCAGGTGGATATAGCGGTCCAGGCTGATCACTGTTAGGAAAAACACACTGGAAAACATGTTCAACTGGGCAATAAAGGAATTAGCCTTGCACAACCAGATGCCAAAGGGCCAGTGGAAATTCATGGCCACATAGGAGATGTACAGGGGCAGGAAGAGAACAAAAATGAAATCCGCAATAGCTAGATTAAGAAACCAGAGAGTAGTGACTGTCTTCTTCCATTTGAATCCTGTGAACCAAATGACAGTGGCATTTCCTGGAATTCCCAGGACAAATGCTAAACCACATAACACCAGGGAGACCCAGTGAACAATTCCCAGGTGGACTTTTTCCTCCATACCAGACTCTGGAGAGTAATATTCCAAGGCATAGGAATAATTATCAAATTCTTCAAATAATGGTTCCTCTAAATCTTCCATGACCTTGGTAGGGTGGAGAATGAGGAAATCTATGGGAACAAATTTAAAAGGAAAAAATATATATTTATGAGAAAAGTTCAGTGAATTATTAGAAACATAAAGATAAAAATATTTCATCTTATAACCAAACATATTCTATTTGGAGGGAGGACTTTGCAATGTCCAAGCATTGGTAGGCTTCAGTTTCTCCAATTATCATTCTCTAAGCTGTTTGAGTTCATTTGTGTATTCAGTAAGAGTTAAATTAAAATGGTTGACTCTACAGGTGCAATTCCTCTATACATAATGCTTGTAGATCTGACTAAAAAGAATCTTAACATTCAACAAACACTTATAAAACAGATTAATACTTTACACAGTGATGAGTTCCAAATCTGGATTTGTATCCCTGATTTCTTAAACTTCAGACAGAGAGCTCCAACTGCTTTCGAGGCTCATCCACTTGGAATGTCAGGTAAGCCCTGAAGATTCTGATCCACTCTTTTGCACCCAAGGATGTTCTGATTCTGTTTATGAATGCAAACATGTTAGAATTATATTAATATGGATGACTTTTCAGCCAAAGGTTTTTTTTTTTGTTGTTGTTGTTGTTTTGTACCACAGATTGAACCCAGGGTGACTTAACTACTGAGCAACATCCCCACCCCTTTTTTAAAATATTTTATTTAGAGACAGGGTCTCACTAAGTTGCTTAGAGCCTCACCAAGTTCCTGAGGCTAACTTTGAACTCATGATCCTCCTGCATTAGCCTCCCAAGCTGCTGGGATTACAGGCATGCACTACCATGCCCAGCCAAAGTGTATCTTTTGGAATAAACTTAATTTTGACCATTTAATTTCTATATTAACTTCCTGTAGAATGCAATTAAGTTATGAATTTTTTTCTTTTTTGTTGTATGGGGGATTGAAATGAGGGCCTTGTGAATGATAGGCAAGCACTCTACCACTGAGCTATATTTCCAACCCTTTTTTATTGAGACAAGCTCTTGCTAATTTGCCCAGTGTGGCTTTGAAGTTGTGATCCAGCTGCATCAGCTTCCTGAGGAGCTGGGTCTACAGGCAAATGCTACCGGCACTCAGCTAAATATTTTTATTGATATTCCTTTGTTTTGTATTAATTTGAATTATTTTCTATAGTTATTTACACAAAGATTTCTTTATCAGTTTTTCTTTTTCTTTTTTTGGCCCATACCAAATTAATCTAATATGTCTACTAAAGTGTTCTCATTTTGCTGCCCCTTTTCTTTTGTAAACAAAGTCAGTTTTCCTGGGTTAAGAAGTCTTGAATGTCAGTTTCTTTTTTTTTTGACACAATACCCTTATTTTATTTATTTATTTTTATGCGGAGCTGAGGATCAAACCCAATGCTTCACACATGCTGGGCAAGCACTCTACTACTAAGCCCAAATGTCAGTTTTTTAATCAAAATAAAATACTGGACTGGCATCTTTAATTTTATGTTATTTTTATCTGCAGTGTTAAAAATCAAGTGAAAGATATATTAACAGTTGTATTCATGTATGGAGCTACAATTAAAAATCAGCAACTATGTAAGACCTGGGATTGTAGAAGGGGTTAAAATGAAGAGATCAAAACATCCTGTGTCACTGGGAACACCTGTAATTCCAGCTTCTAAGGGAGGCTGAGGCAGGAGGCTTGCAAGTTCCAAGTCAGCCTTGAGCAACTTAGCAAAACCCTGTCTCAAAAAGGACTGAGGATGTAGCTCAGTGGTAGAGCAACCCTGGGTTCAATCCCCAGTGCTGAGAAGAAAAAAAAAAAAAAATCCCTTGTTACTCACAGGCATCTTGAATTCAATTGACTATCATTGAATTCATTATCTTACCTAAAATCTTTTGAGGAGTCTGGCAGGGCATAATTTAAAAACAAAAGCAATTCAATAGCTTCCTCCCAGGCCCAGCCAACTTCCTTTTGTTCTTCAATATTCAACTCAAATGCCACCTTGCCTTGGAACCATTTCCTGACATTATTTTCCTACAGAAAATTATAATAATTATTATTATTATTGTAAATAATAATCAATGTTATTGAAAATTTACTAGCTGCCAGGCATCTATGATCTAATTTGATCCTCATAAGAATCTTATACAATAGGTAAGAACTATTATTATTCTCAATTATAAGAAAGAATATCAACAGACAGGCTTTCTCAAGATCATGCAAACTGCGATTGTAGAGGCAGGATCTAAACTTAGATTTGTTGGACTGAGAGCCTGAACTCTTAACCACTACATCATTCCCCTCTTCTGTCATGCTTCTTTTATCACACTTAACACACTATATTTGTCATTCGTTTATTTTTAAATTTTCCACTACCAACTGGAATCTCCTTGGAAATAATGTCTATCATCTCTTGCTGAGAGCCATTGCCAAGTAGGTATGACGCATGGCATGACCCAGGTCATTCGCAGTGACATTGCATGTAAGGTGACCTTGCTCAAGGACCAAGGCAGATCCAGGTTTAGGGTGTATCCTGCTGGGATTAGGGAGTATCCCGCTCCTTGGGTTTAGGGCGGTTCCAGGTTTAAGGTGTACCCTGCTGGGAATAGGGCGTATCCTGCTGCCTCAGGCATGCCCACTCCTTGAGTTCCCTTTGAGTTCTTGCGGGATTCAGAGAGTATTTGGGATTCAGAGCCCGGTGGAGTGTGTGGATTTTGCCCAGAACGTGGATTTGCCCAGAACGTGTTTGTAGAGTACCGATGTGAGTTCGGGAATAAAGAATTGCTGTTTGAATCTACAAGGCTGTGAGTCGCTTGTGATTTTGTGCCCAGCCAGACTGCGGCATTTGGTGGCTTGTACGCGGAACGTCTGAAACTTAGAGGTAAGTGAAATTGCTCGCCCCTGAGGGAAGGCGAGAGAATGGGTGACCATTTCAAAAAACAATGTGTTCTTGTTTTGATTTATTTTGTTTTTGTTTCAAGCTGCCTATCCCTAGAAATTTCTCAGGCAAACTGGGAAAAATGGTTGGCTAAAGGTTTGAAGTTTGTTGGCCCTGAGGAAGAGAAAATTGATACAACGATTTTTTATTCCGTTTTTGTTTCATTCAGTTTCGGTTTTGTTTTGTGTTATCTTATTGGGTTGCGTTATCTTTATAGTAGATTAGAAATTAGTAAAAAACAAACCGAAAAGGTGTTAAGTAAATTGTTAGAGGTTCAGACCATGGAGAAAGACATTTTAGATCAAGCAAAAGAGAAGGTCTCTCGAGCTAGTCAGACAGAGGAAGAAAATTTAAAGGAAAAGGGGTTATTAGGAAAAAGGCTACAACAGGAGGCTGTTACTAACTCCGTTTTATCACCAGAGGGCATAATTCAACCAATAGCCCCACCTATGGAGACAGCTGAGTGGCCCTCAAACCCCATAGTTGATAAATGGGATCCTGAGATAGGACCTCAAAGATTAGCATGCCCTGTACTTGAACAGGTAGGAGGGCAGCGAATTCACCGTGCTTTAGATTTTAAAACAGTGAAGCAGTTAAAGGAGGCTGTAACAACCTATGGTCCCCAAGCACCCTTCACGGTAAGCATGGTCGAGTCCATTACTAACTTGGACATGACGCCAGCAGATTGGGCTAGCATGTGTAAATCTGTGCTAAATGGAGGACAATATTTGTTATGGAAGGTTGCCAATGAGGAATTTTGCACTGAGACAGCTAGGCGAAATGCAGCAGCCGGTTACCCTCAAAGAAATCTAGATATGTTGTTAGGAAAAGGACCTTATGAGGGTCAACGGCAACAAATTGAATATGATCCTGCTATATATGCACAAATTGCTGCAGACACAGTTAGGGCATGGAAGACTTTACAAGGACATGGAGATTTACAAGCTCAGCTATCTAAGGTAATACAGAGAACTAATGAACCTTACGCTGAATTTGTAGATAGGCTTATTCAAACAGCTTCCAGAATTTTTGGGGATACAGAACAGGCAATGCCATTAATAAAACAAATGGCTTATGACCAAGCAAATTGTTGCTGCAGAGAGGTCATTAGACCATGGAGACATGAAGATTTAAACACATATATTAAATTATGTAGAGACATTAATGAACAAGGGCAAGTCTTGGCAGCTGCAGTACAACAGGCTTTAGATGCCAGGCCAAAAACATGCTACAAGTGTGAACAAACAGGACATTTTAAAAGGAGTTGCCCCATAGGAGGAGGGTTTAACAAAACTAGGTATCAAAGGAATAGAATACCGGGTATTTGCCCATGATGCCGTAGAGGGAGACATTGGGCTAATGAATGCCGTTCTCAAACCACCATAGAGGGTATTTCCTTATCAAAATACGGACCAGGGGGCCCAATGCTCCGGGGCCCACAACTACAAATATACGGGGCAGTGGAGGAACCCAGCAACACCATCAGGGTAGTGCCCAGGACACACTGTCCATTAAATCCCTCATCAGACAAACCCGAGGGAGCGCAGGGTTGGACATCTGCACCTCTGCCAGAGCAGTACAAACTCCAGAGATGGGAGTTCAAATCATTTCCACAGGAATAAAAGGACCTCTTCCCCAAGGAACAGTAGGCTTATTATTGGGACGTAGTTCATCTACACTAAAAGGACTTATGATAAGTCCTGGGGTAATTGATCCCGATTATGTAGGTGAAATAAAAATTATAGCTAGTTCTCCAAGAGGTATATCAGTAATTTCACCAGGAGATACAATAGCACAGTTGTTAATAATACCCAGCCTACATAATAAATTTTCTAGTCGTAGTGTAGAAAGAGGTTCCAGGGGATTAGGCTCCACAGGTGTAGATTGGGCTATGCTGTCTTTAAATTTAGATTCTCGCCCAATGCTAAAACTAAATATTCAAGGACATGAGTTTAATGGGCTACTGGACACAGGTGCTGACCTTAGCATGATATCTCGTCAAGAATGGCCAAAACATTGGCCATTACAACAAGCCACTCAAACGGTTCGAGGCCTAGGAGTGGCGACTAATCCCCATAGAAGTGCAATGATATTAGATTGGAAGGATCCTGAAGGATGTGAAGGAACTATACAGCCATATGTATTGGATCATCTTCCTGTAAATTTATGGGGACGAGATGTCCTAGATCAATTAGATTTGACGTTAACAAATAACATCAATCCTAATGCGCCCACTACTAGGGCTAGACAAGGTTTTAGGAAAGAAAAAAGATTAGGAGAACAAGAACAAGGTATAGCAGCACCAATACAAATAGATCAAGGAACAGACAGACATGGGTTGGATTTTCAGAAAGGGCCACTGAGACAATCAAAATTACTTGGAAATCAGAAAGACCAGTGTAGGTACCTCAGTGGCCCCTGACTAAAGAAAAGATACAAGTAGCCCATGATCTGGTCAAACAACAATTAGCGGAGGGACATATACAACCTTCCGTATCTCCCCATAATACTCCCATTTTTGTCATCAAAAAGAAATCTGGTAAATGGAGATTATTGCAAGATTTAAGAGCCATTAATAATGAGATGGTTATTATGGGACCTGCTCAATCAGTGATTCCTCAATTGTCCGCTTTGCCAAAAACCTGGCATGTTTTAGCTATAGATATTAAAGATTGTTTTTTTTCAATTCCAATTCATCCTGAGGATAGTCCACGTTTTGCATTTACTATCCCTGCACTATTTCATGAAGGTCCTGATCAGAGATATGAATGGAAAGTACTCCCTCAAGGGATGGCTAACAGTCCAACTATATGTCAAATCTATGTTAACAAAGCAATCCAGCCACTTAGAAATCAAAATCCTGAACTACAAATATTTCACTATATGGATGATGTATTATTAGCACATAAAGATAAAAACACATTGCTGGAATGTTATGCCACACTTACAAACTTATTAAAAAATTATAATCTAGAGATAGCAATACATAAAAAGTACAATTAAATTTTCCAATTAATTATTTAGGAGTTCTATTATCCTCAACCATGGTCCGTCCACCAAAAATTCAAATATGAGTAGATCAACTCAAATTACTTAACGACTTTCAAAAGTTATTGGGAGACATAAATTGGATAAGGCCTTATCTAGGCATACCAACAGGAGAGTTGGGACCTTTATTTGATATTCTAAAAGGTCCATCAGATCCAAATTCACCCCGCATGTTAACTCCTAAAGCAAGAAAGGTATTAAAAATTATTGAAACATATATGGAAAATATGCATTTGGGTAGAATTGATATAAGTTTGCCTTTATAATTTATTGTACTACCAACAAAAAATATTCCTACAGGAGTATTTTGGCAAGAAGGTCCATTATTGTGGATACATTTATCTTATTCTCCTAAAAACTATTCTTACTAGGTATCCTGAGGCTGTAGGACAATTAATACTCAAAGGAATAAAAGCAGCGAAGGGAGTGTTTGGAATTTCTCCCAATAAAATTATTACTCCATATACTATGGATCAAATTGATGAGTTAGCTAATGAGTTAAATACTTGGGCAATATTCATGTGTAAATCTAATGTTACATTTGATAATCACTTACCATCTAATCCTTTGTTGTCTTTTTGGTCTAAGTATCCTGTAGTTTTTCCAAAAATGACAAGAAAAACCCCTATCATGAATGCTCCAAATATATTCACTGATGGGTCAAATAATGGTACAGCTGCAGTAGTTACCCCTGATCAAACTTTTACATTTTTAGTACCCAAACAATCAGCTCAAAAGGTAGAGCTTAATGCAGTTTTACAAGCTTTTGTGATGTTTAAAGATTCTGTATTTAATTTATTTTCTGATAGTCAGTATATAGTTAATGCTATAGTATCCCTTGAAGATGCTGGTAGGATTTCTCCTTCCTCTACTGTTTTCTCTTTGTTTTCCACTGTACAAAGTCTAATCTGGGACAGAAAAGATCCATTCTTTATAGGACATATCAGGGCACATACAGGATTGCCTGGAGCCCTTAGTTTGGGCAATGATTTAGCAGATAAAACTACACATGACATACATATTTTCTCTACACTAGAAGAAGCTACAAATTTTCATAAAACATTCCATGTTAATGCTAATACTTTACAAAAGCATTTTAAAATAACTAAGGAACAAGCCAGACATATAATAAAACAATGTCAAAATTGTGTGACCTTTTTACCACAAGTTAATCTTGGAGTCAATCCTAGAGGACTGATACCTAACCATATTTGGCAGATGGACGTCACACACTTGCCAGAATTTGGAAAATTAAAATATTTACATGTTACAGTTGATACTTCTTCCAGATTTTTGATGGGCTCCCTTCATGCCGGAGAAAAAACTAAAGATGTTATAGCTCATTGCTTACAAAATTTTGCCACTGTGGGTGTTCCTAAACAGTTAAAAACAGGTAATGGTCCTGGTTATACTTCTACCTCTTTTAAACAATTTTGCTCATCATTTGGCATTACTCATATAACAGGAATCCCATACAATCCACAGGGACAAGGCATAGTTGAAAGAGCTCATCAAACTATTAAAACGTACTTATTAAAGCAAAAAGAGGGAATTGGAAAGGGGTATATATCCCCCAAAGATAAACTTAAAATAACGCTTTTTACTCTAAACTTTTTAAATTTGGATTCATCAGGACTTAGTGCTGCAGAAAGGCATATGTATCCAAAAAATGTACATAAGCCTAAGGTACTTTGGAAAGATATTCTAACAGGACAATGGAAAGGTCCTGATCCAGTGATTGTTTCGAGTTGGGGTTCTGTTTGTGTGTTTCCACAGGGAGAACAGCAGCCGATTTGGATTCCAGAGAGACTAACCAAAGCAATTTCTACAGACCAAAAAGAAGACGATTTGACTCAAATCCATAACAGCTGATATCCAGAGCTCCAGCTTGGCTATTCTTACATCTGCGACAGTCATTAACCAGGATGCTTTTTTCAATATCTATTTTATTATTGCCTTTTCCCACATCATAAAGTTCTATTTTATTTTTGAGCTCATATAGACCTAGGTTAATGTTTTTCTGATCAGTTTTATTTTTTGACTGTGGAGTTTTTAAACATTGCAATGGAGATTTCACCTAGGTAAAGCTACAAGGCCTTTACTATTGTCTTATGTGTTGTACGTTTGTGTGCACTCTTGTGTTTTGTGTTGTATGTCTGTATGTGCGTATGTCCATATTTCATATATGAGGAGCGCTCATGAAAAAATGGATCTGAATTTTTTTTATTCATGTGATTTAAATCGTTTAATTTAAATTAGGTAAACAGCTGTTAAGGATTGTTTTTAAAGGTGGTTAACAGATCTGCTTGTTTACTAATTTAAATTAGGTAAACAGCTGTTAAGGATTGTTTTTAAAGGAGGTTAACAGATCTGTTTGTTTACTTTCACCTTTCCTTTTCATCATATTTAATAATTCTGTTCAGGATAATGTCTCTTTAGCATCATTGCCAGAATTCCTATCTCCATCCCAGTGCCGGTGAAGACAAAGATAAAACCAAACTACAGCTTCTATGATAGCTATCACAGTAAACTGTATAAACTGATGCATCAATGAATATAACTCAACAAGTAATGCTCAATCAAGGAGTTAATTTACTTTGGGAGGAAATGGACATATTGATAGACTCCTCCGCTTTGAACTGCTTGCAGAACTTGCCTGGACTATGTATCACTTGTATGCATTGTGAACTATCGTTTGGTGCAGCGAATTGTGGTAGTGCTGGCATATCTTTGCTGATGGTGTCACCAGTGATGCAATTTTTCCAAAGGAGCCGTTAATTGGCTTGGTGTCGTGGCATTTCTGTATCCTCCTCCCTTCTGCTAGTGATGGTCTAAAATTTGGGGGCTAACAGAGGTAAGGCAAAGAACCTCACCCCCCCACTGGCACCAAGGCCAAATTTGGGGGCCAACAGAGGTGAGGCAAGAACCTCACCCCCCGACTGGTGCATAGGCCTATCCACAAGTATGGCTGTATGCTGGACCGGTAGTCAGTGACGGGTATGATCCAATTGCAGTGGTATCAACCTAAGACAGGAGGCTGACGCCTAGAGGTCAGTTTTTCCCATGACGGGTAAGAACCATATGTTGAATTGGACAACCTACCAGGCACGGTCCTTAAGCCACATTTCTTGTCGTTTAATTAATCAGAAGTGGGGAGATGCTGAGAGCCATTGCCAAGTAGGTATGACGCATGGCATGACCCAGGTCATTTGCAGTGACATTGCATGTAAGGTGACCTTGCTCAAGGACCAGGGCAGATCCAGGTTTACGGTGTATCCTGCTGGGATTAGGGAGTATCCCGCTCCTTGGGTTTAGGGCGGTTCCAGGTTTAAGGTGTACCCTGCTGGGAATAGGGCGTATCCTGCTGCCTCAGGCATGCCCACTCCTTGAGTTCCCTTTGAGTTCTCGCGGGATTCAGAGAGTATTTGGGATTCAGAGCCTGGTGGAGTGTGTGGATTTTGCCCGTGGATTTGCCCAGAACGTGTTTGTAGAGTGCCGGTGTGAGTTCGGGAATAAAGAATTGCTGTTTGAATCTACAAGGCTGTGAGTCGCTCGTGATTTTGTGCCCAGCCAGACTGCGGCAGTCTCTGTACTCCACAGTGCCTAGCACAAGTTCTAATATATCAGAGGTATTTAATATATGCTTAATAAGTGTTTGGCTCTGCTACAAATCCTGTTCAGAACCAAAGATAATTTTAAAGCCTCAGGAGAGCATTTTCAGTTTACCCTTAAATCAATGTCATTGCCAGAATCTCTGGAACCTTTACTCACAGTTCTATACCCAGGATCCAGACTTATTCCTTGACACCAAATCATTTCCTTCAAGTGTTCTACTCCACTGAACAAGAATTGGCTTCTGTCTTTGCTGCTCTGTTCTTTCAGACCTGGGATCTTACTCTGCCCTCTCATTCCTTCTGGTAGCTGATCCTCCCCAGTGACAAATTCTTCCAGCTCACTGCATACTAGAACATGGCTACCTTCCTGGTGTCTATGACCTGTTCTTTTAGGCTATTAGGAATTTTGCAGCCAAATAGCCCAGGTGGTGGTTTGAACTACCTTATAAAACAAAATGGCAAGTAGAAGGAACCTCCTTCTTTCAAGAAAAGCCCATGGAAAATCCCTAATAGCTCACAACGACTATCCTCACCAAAGCCAGGAGTCTCCCTCTTCCAGTATCATTACTGACCCTGCTTAGAGAGCATGATCATCACAGGGCTTGGGTAGAAGTAGAACACACGGCTCCAATTCTCCTGGGGGTATGGGGGGGCGATATCTTGAGGATGAACGGAATCCCTTCAAACAAAGCCTTGTACCAGAGAAGATCCTAATCTTCTAGAAAGCAGATGAATAAATTAATTCAAGGATCAGTTTAGGCTTGGAGACAAAGCCTCAAGAGGAGCTGAATGCTGCCCAGTGAATTATTGTAAGACTGGAAGACGCCGCACCTCACTACAAATGGGAGACACCACATGACACAGATCACTGGAGAGGTTCCGCTTTATTACCAGAGGCTGTGTGTTTATATAGGTCTAAGGAGAGGTAGCAGGGCTGAGGTAGATAACGGGTCACCAGTTTATTGGCAAGCTCTTCCATATGTCAGTTCTGGAGCCCAAGAAGTTAATTCTTATTGGGGTTAAGGCTTCCCACTAGCAGGGTTTGAACATTGGCGCCAGCGGGAACGTTTCGCGCCAGTGAAAGAAAAAAAGAGGAGAAAGAGGGTCGTTAGGCGCCATGTTGGGGTTTTTCTCTGGGGTGCTGCTGCCGTTATATGTTTTCCCAACAATTATTATTATTATTTTGGCTACGAGGGATTGAACTCAGGAGCACTCAGCCACTGAGCCACATACCCAGCCCTATTTTGTATTTTATTTAGAGACAGGGTGTCACTGAGTTGCTTAGGGCCTCACTTTTGCTGAGGCTGGCTTTGAACTCACAATCCTCCTGTCTCAGTCTCCTTAGCCTCTGGGCCAGCTGAATTCTTCATGGAAAATACATGCTAGAATTTTCCCTATGATTTAGAGCAGAAGAAAAGAAGGTAGAATACAACTATCCTAAATTGAGCAGATTTAGTTAACCCTTAAGGGCATATTCTTGTTTAATTATTACTCCTTGTTTGTATATTCCTTTACAGCACCTCCAGATCTGATTAAGTTTCCAAACATCCCTTACACCTCAGTTAGTCTGAAGACTATTTGTTTCCTAGGACTACCTTAACAGAGCATCATAAAATATGTTCCCAGATGGCTTAAAATATCAGAAATGTATTATCTTGCAGCCTGGAGGCTAGAAATGTGAAATCAAGGTTGTTTCCTTATGAAGGCTGTGAGGGAAAATCTATTTCATGCCTCTTCTGGTGGGTAAATGGCAAACTGGCATTCCTTGACATGTATGTACATTAGAAGGTTAGGACTTTATCAAATTGTTTTTGGGGGAGTCATGATCCACCCCTTCACAGAATCCAGAAATAGCAACCACCATTTCTGAATCCTGATCACTCATTCATTCAACAAATTCTTACTAAGTGCCTACATTTTTCAGGCCTTATTCTAGCTGGTTAGGACTCTTCATTAAATAAGATTTTTTAAAAAAAAAATTTTAGATTCTAGCAGGCAGAGATAGATAGTAAAAAAATAAAAATTATCTGGGCATGGGGGTGCACGCCTGTAATCCCAGCAGTTTGGAGAGGCTGGGGCACAAGGATCGCCAGTTCAAAGCCAGCCTCAGCGAAAGTGAGGTGCTAAGCAACTCAGTGAGATCCTGTCTCCAAATAAAATACAAAATAGAGCTAGGTATGTGGCTCAGTGATCAAGTGTCCCTATGTTCAATCCCCGGTACCCAGAAATTAAAAATAAAAATAAAAATCATAAGCCAGGTGTGGTGCATATCTGAAATCCCAGCTACTCGAGAGGCCAAGGTAGAAGGATCTCCAAGTTCAAGACCAGGCTTGGCAATTTAGTGAGACTCTGTCTCAAAAGAAAAAGAACTGAGGATATAGCTCAGTGATAGCTGAGCACCACTGGGTTCAATCCCCAGTACTACGATCAATCAGTCAATCAATAAAATAAAACAGTAAATTATTGTAATACTGTTTCACATATAGGTCTTAAAAAAAGTAAACTGTATCTGTGTTAAAGGTGTAAGTAATCTAGAAAGATGAAAGACAGGACAGGATGAAGGAGATGGGAGTGGTTTTAATTTTCAATAAGGTAGACTGAGTACGACTGTTGAAAAGAGAAGTGCAAAGGCTTGAACAATGTTCTGGGAACTGCCATCCCTCCAACAGAAGGGTATCTAATGTGTTCCAGAAACAGAAGGATGTCAGTACATCTAGAATGAGGTGAGAAAAAATGAGCAAAGGACAAACAGAAGGAAAGCAGTTCAACAGGATGTGAGAGGTGAGATCATGTAAATACTTGTAGTTCGTTGGAGGATTTTGAGCAGAAAGATAAATCTGATTTGTATTATAGAAAGATGCCTGTTTCTGCTATGTTTAGAAGAGACTTTTATGGGATTCAGTGTTAAAGCACTTGCCTAACATGTGTGAGTCACTGGGTTTGGTTCTCAGTAAATAAAACAAAGATATTGTGTCCATTTACAACTACAACAAAAACAAAAAACAAAAACAAGAGACTATTATGTGTGGTGTTGAAAGCATAGAAATCAGGAGATCAGTTAGAAAATTATTGTAGAATCCTGGCTAGAGATAACAGTGACTTAGACTAGAGTAGTAACAGTAAGGGTGGTAAGAAATTATTGGAGTCTACATTTATTTTGAAGACAGATAGAAACAATAGGTTACTTTTTTTTTTTTTTCTTCCTGGAACTGGGGGTTAAATCCAGAGCTTTCTCAAATGCTAGGCAAGCATTTTACCACTGAACTACATCCCCAGTCCCTTTTTATTTTTTGATTTTGAGACAAGGACACAGCCCAAATTTACAATCCTCCTGCCTAATCCCTCAGGAGTCGCTGGGATTATAGGTATGTACCACAATGCCTGGCTTATGTTTTTTAATGTGAAAGGTTTCTAACTTTTAAACTATGGATTTAAAACAAAACAGCTCTGGGCCACATGCATCCCAGCTGCCAATTTGAGACACAAAGGGCAGACTTTGAGATTTTCAACAGTGATGAAGAAAACTATACATTAAAACTCTCAAGTTGGACTTTCCCATACAGAACAATAAATGCTCAGTCCTTGCTCCCAGGGAGGCAATTGCAAGACTTGGTGCTATTCAGAGGTCTCTCCAGAGATTCTCACTTCAACCTTTTCTCAATTGGTAGTGCAGACTGGCTATAAGAAATGGGACAATTCTTACCCCTGCCTCAGGGAAAAAATGTCATGGACAAATCCCTCACTTTCCTGGGTTTCTATTACTACAATAACATAAAGGACATTAATTTAATATATAATAATGTAAAATATAATAATGAACCAGCATCCAGGTCCAGAATTGTTCTCTGCAGCTGTGACAACCTTCCTGGTCCTTGAGAGGGAATAACAAGCCCCCATGCACATCCGTCATCCTGCTTCCTGTCATCACTGGTTAGATGACTGTCCCTGCCTCATTGTATTGCTCAGATTCCCACAGCATGGGTCTTCCAGTTCCTACCTATAAGCTGTGCTTTGTCCCAGACTTGAACTCAGCCATGTTCCCTGTTCAGAGTGTAACTAACTTGGCAGACATCTTGACCCATGCTCCCACTTCTTCATCCTCTAATTTGGCAACTGGGTTATTGCCTTATTGCTACTCCTTATTCCTAGGTTCCAGTTTTGGACTGCCAGTCCTCTGGAGAACCTTGACCTCTGTTATCACATTTCTTGCCTCTGCTAGTTTGCTGTCTCCCAGGCTCCAAGCTTCTGTGCCCCCCGCACCCCGTTAGAACATTCACATGCTACCCCATTTCCTTGATACCAATTTTCATGCTTTATGGCTTCCAAATCTGCACCTGTGGTTCTCAATCCAGGGCAATTTTGCTTTGCAGGGGGATATCTGGTAATGTCTAGAAACACTGTTGATTGCCACAAGGGAGAATGGGTGGGGATATGCTACTGTCAAGGAGTAGGTAAGGGCGGGCGTGCTCCAAAATATCCTATAACGGGCAGCTAGTGACGACAAATAATTATCTGACGCAAATGTCAATGAACCAAGGTTAAGAAACCCCTATTATATTAATCTCAGCCTGAACTTCTTTCTTCTATTTCTTGCAGCTGTATCTGCTCTTTCCAAGTGGGTACTCTCATCTTGGAGTCCTAGCTCAGCCTATTATGATTCATCCGACTGACTACCAAGCAACTGTGCTTTATAGAGATTGCAGACTCGTGGTCTGTGTATTTAATTTGGCTGAAAAGGTGCTCTGATTTAAACATTGGTAAATGTCACAAAAAAGATTCCAATTTTAGCTTCTCTTGATAATTTATGTTATCTCTTAATAATGGGCCTGCATTTCCCTTGGCAGAATTTGAATTCCTCTTTAAACAAGGTATAGGGTCCCTCTTTTGCTATAGTTACCACCATCAGTTCTAAATCACTCATTTGATTCACTTTCCAGGATACTGTCAACAATTGAGTTTATTTATTTTTTTTTAAGAGAGAGAGAGAGAGGAGGGGGAGAGAGAAAGGGGGGGAGAGAGAGAGAAGAGGGGGAGAGAGAAAGGGGGGGAGAGAGAGAGAACGAGAGAGAGAATTTTTTAATATTTATTTTTTAGTTTTCGGCGGACACAACATCTTTGTTTGTATGTGGTGCTGAGGATTGAACCTGGGCTGCACGCATGCCAGGCGTGCGCTACTGCTTGAGCCACATCCCCAGCCCAACAATTGAATTTATAATCTTTAACACTGTACTTTATAAACATTAAGGAAAAAAAACTGTTAAAAAAAACAAAAACAAAACTAAGAGGGGACTGGGGATATAGCTCAATTAATAGAGTGCCTGCTTCTCATGCACAAGGCTCTGGGTTTAATCCCCAGCATCACTAAATAGATAGATAGATAGATAGATAGATAGATAGATAGATAGATAGATAAAATTTTAAAAACTAAGAGAGTTGGGGAGGTAGCTCAATGGTAGAGCACTTGACTAGCATGTCTGAGGCCTTGGGTTACATCCTCAGTATCATTAAAAAAAAATATTTAAGACCTTGCATATATGAGGGAATGCAATGAAGTGTGTGATAATGCAATCTCAAAATAATATTTGCAACCTTAAAGTAAAAAATGTGGTTCACAAAGAAAGACTTACCTTGTGCATTTCTGCCAAATTTAAGGGCCTATGGAGATGTTTATTAAACTATTAAAACTAGGGAGCTGGATGTATAGTTCAGTGGTAGAGCACTTGCCTAGCATGTGTGAGGCCCTGGGTTTGATCCCTAGTTCCAAAAAACAAACAAACAAACTAGGAACTGTGGGTATAGCTCAGTGGCAAAGTGCTCACCTAGCATGTATAAGGCCGCTGGATTCAATCTTTTTTTATATATATATTTATTTTTTAGTTTTTGTTAGGTGGACACAATATCTTTGTATTTTTTATTTTTCTGTGGTGTTGAGGATCGAACCCAGCTCCCTGTGCATGCCAGGTGAGCGCATTATAGCTTGAGCCACGTCCCTAGCCCTGGATTTAATCTTAAGCACCCTCCACTTCCCAAAAAAGGAAGAACCCAAATGAACTAAAATCAAAAACAAAAAATTGGGTTGGTATTGGACCAGGCACAGTGGGTGTGGTGGTGCAAGCCTGTAATCCCAGCAGTTTGGGAGGTTGAGGCAGGAGGATGGAGAGTTCAAAGCCAGCCTCAGCAACTACAATACACTAAGCAACTCAGTGAGACCCTCTCTCTTAATAAAATCCAACATAGGGCTGGGAATGTGGCTCAGTGGTCGAATGCTCCTGAGTTCAATCTCCAGGACCCAAAAAAAGGAGCTGGGAATGTGGCTTGGTGGTTAAGCACCCCTGGATTCAACATTAGTACCAAAAAGAAAAAACTGGTATTGGGCCATGCACAGTAGTATAGGCCCATAGTCTCAGTTGCTCAGTAGGCTGAAGCAGGAGGATCACTTGAGCCCAAGAGTTCCAGGCCAGGTTTGGGGACCTCCATCTCAAGAAAATAAAATAGAATAACATAAATTGTTATTATGCTTATAATCAATCACACTGTGTTATATATATCTGCTTATTATTGATGGAATAAGAGAAGAAGGATAAAAGATACACAGAAAGAAAATGGGAAAATTTTCTTCAATTTAATTAAGTGGAGATACAGAAAGATATATACACATACATAGATTTTTTGAGCGGTGATAGGAACTATGAATGCAGTCTCAGAGGTAGACTAGAGAGATGTCTGGGCTATAGAAAGAAGCTGTGTTGGGCAGTAATCAGAAATGAAAGTGGATAGTAAATGGATATGTATCTTTAGACCTAGATTTTTGTTCTTTGTTTACTTGTTTTGTAGTACCCAGGAGTGAACCCAGGAGTGCTCGATCTCTGTGCTACATTTCCAGTCCTTTTTATTTTATTTTGTGAGATAGAGTCTCTCTAAGTTGCTAAGGTTGGCCTCCAACTTGTGATCCTCCTGCCTCAGCCTCCTGAGTAGCTGGGATTACAAGTGTGTGCCACCACCTGTGGTTATTGAATGTGGGTTTCAAGTAAACACTGTCATTCATTAAACAGGAAAGGTCAAGTGGTCTTGACGGGCAGTGACTTTCTATTGAGACATCAATTTTCTCATTGGAAAAACATAATAACAATGCCAGGATGAAGCTTTTAGACCTGACTGACTGAAAATAGGAAATAGCTACTGTAGTTGTCTTAAACCATATGTGCTGCTGAAAAGCAAATAAATAATTTTGACTGAAATAAAGGCTAATATATTCATGATCATAAAAATCTCCGAGGAGTCACTTAAATAATGGCCAAACTGCACTGTGGACATGTATATAAGTGGGTCCACCCAAGCCTATTAGAAATGTGTGGAAAAGGCTTGGTGTGGAGCCAAGTTTAGGAATCTGAAGTCAGTGCTTAGACTCCTGTGATGAGAAGCGACATGTTTACTTCAGGGATTCAGCTGGTATGAGGACCCAAATTATCACATTCCTGGGTTATGTTGATCCAGATACTCAAATTGTCCAGTTCTGGAGTGTAACAGTATTTATTGAATTAAACAAATTGGTTTCTGATTTATTCAGATTTAGTAGGTGGTAAAGCTGAAAACATTTTCCTGAACAAATAAATTATACTGCAAGAGTTCTGGCACAAAGTATAGTGACAGTCTATAAAATCCAGATGATTTTGGGGAAAGACATCTGGTAGAAATGTGCATCATCACACTTTTAAATGTAGCTTTAGATGAGGCTCAGCTACAGAGGGAAACATTTTGTTCATCTACCTTGACAAAATGCAACATTCCTTCTGGCAGAATGTTTGGTGAATGCAGAGAGGTTTAATTTAGTTCCATAGTGTTGAATTAGATGAATTTTCATGGACCATTGCAAAAATGTGTACTTACCAGAATCTTAGGGAAACTTTGGCTTTAACCTACTTTGACAGAGAAATATTAAATGCTGCTGACCTTTGCCTATGTAAATTTCCTGTGCAGGGCTCCCCACACACCCTGGGAAAAACTCAAGAATGTATCTCCTGTTAAAACCATAGAAGTCCTTGGAGGAACATGTATTTTGCCTTTTAGTGGATAACAAGAATGAATAGAAAGAATCTATTGACATGTGAGAGAAACTGGCGAAAACCACAGAACCATGATCCAGCAAACATATTTGGTCTGCAACCTATTTTTCAAGGGCTATCTTCTGAAGGAAGAAAGATATTTTGAAAAGCACATGTGTTTGTGTGTGTGCTGTGATGGGGGTGGATAGGGTACTTGGAATATTGTTCAGTGTTTTCTGCCAACAATCAGAAATAAACTACAAACCACACCCCAGAATGTACTCGAGATGTCTGGCACCAGTACAGTATTCTGCTGCATTTTGAATGAATGATCCCTGCTTAGAAGGTGTTGAGGCACAGCAATATTTTACAAGGGGAGCAAAGTGGGGTTTAATTTGAAATGTGAGATGGTAATACCCTTCCTGCTGTTTGGGAGGTGGTAGGACAGTGACTATCTGATTGTACCCTCCTGCCTCAAGCCCTGGCACAGCCTATCCTTTAGCAGAGAAGCATTTTCTCTATTTGCAGTTCCAATATCATTTACTGCTTAATGCCAGGCATTAAGACAAAGGAAAAAATACTGTTTGCTGTATTATGAAGAATGAAGCTGGGTGTAATGGTGCATGCCTGTAATCCCAGCAGCTCAGGAGGTTGAGAAAAGAGGATCACAAGTTTCAAGGGCAGCCTCAGCAACTCAGCAAGGACCTAAGCAACACAGTGAGGCCTTGTCCAAAATAAAAGATAGCCAGGTGCGGTGGTGCATGCCTGTAAATCCAGTGATCTGGGAGGCTAAGGCAAGAGGATCATAAGTTCAAAGCTAGCCTCAGCAATTTAGTGAAGCCTTAAGCAACTTAGTGAGACTCTATCTCAAAATAAAAAGGGCTGGGGATGAGGTTCAGTGGTTAAAGTGCCCCTGGTTGAAATCCCTAGTACAAAACAATAAAAAACAAAAAGGTATTAGGATGTAGCTGAGGGGTAAATCACCTCTGAGTTCAATCCCCAGTACAAAAAAAAAAAAAAAAGAAAGAAAAAAAGAAATTATTTTGATTTCATTGGAAAAGAGACAACATAAAAGGGAGTGTTCTTGATGATGCAGGCCTTTGATTGTCATGGTTAAGGGTTTGTATTTTATTCCACTGCCAGTTGGAAGTAAATAAAAATATCTGTAGCAGGGAGTGACATGGCTGAATCTGTTTTTGTAACAATCATCCGGTTGTAGTTTGGGAGACAGACTAGAAAAGAACTTGATTAGAAGTAAGGTGATCAGGTAGGTGACAATTTCCACAACTGAAATATAAAAATGGAAGGACTTAATACAGTAAAGAGTTAGAATGGGGATGAGGAATACATATTTGATTATTTTGGATGTTTTTTATTTTTTGTGGTACTGGGGATTGGAACCCAGGGATGCTCTACCATTGAGCTACATCCCAGCCCTCTTTATTTTATTTATTTATTTATTTTTAGAATAAGCAGTCAACAATTTGCATTCATTTCTTTCTTTTTTAATTTTTTTTTTTTTGTAGTTGTGGTCAGACAGCATGCCTTTATTTTATTTGTTTATTTACATGTGGAGCTGAGGATCGAATTCAATGCCTCACACATGCTAGGCAAGCGCTCTACCACTGAGCTACAGCCCCAGCCCTATATTCATTTCTTTTAAAAAGCAGTATCTTTTGTTCTTTCAAAGACATGGTAAAACAAATAAAATGCTGAAAATATTAATTACTAAAACTTTTAGTTGACATGAGATTAGAAAAACTGGTTAACCAAGAGAGTACAATTATTGTAGCTTGACCCCAATTCTTTTTATTTTATTTTGAGACATTGTCTCACTAAATTGCCCAGATTGACCTTGAGCTTGTGATCCTCTTGCCCCAGTCTCCTGAGTGGCTGCAATTACAGACATGATCCACCCACCCGGCAGAGGGAGACATATTTGAAAGAAATCGATTTAGTAAATGAATAGAGTCAGGAAGCTTAGCTGAACTGAGTATAACCTCCCTAATAACATTTTTATTGAGCTGGCACTGAAAATCTACCTGGGACAGAAAGCTTGCATTTTAAGTACGCAAATGTTTTATTCCACTTTTAAAGGCAGTAAAATTGAGAGAAAGTTTTTCCTTTATAATAATAATAAAAAAAATACAACTGAATCAAGTGGAAATGAAATGACATCTATTTTCATTATGATGGGATCAGGTTCTCTTCATAAAAGGAAATTGCCAGATGATCTGAATGTCTAACTCCCATGCTTGGACAATTTGAGTAAAAGATGGCAGCACATGCTGGGCACGGTGGTGAATACCTGTAATCCCAGCAACTTAGGAGGCTGAGGCTTGAGAATCCTAAGTTCAAAGCCAGCCTCAGAAAATTACTGAGGCCCTAAGCAACTCAGTGAGACCCTGTCTCTAAATAAAATATAAAAAAGAAGTGGGGATGTGGCTCAGTGGTTAGGCGCCCCTGATTTCAATCCCTATTATTAAAAAAAAAAAATGGCAGCACATGTTTGGAAATTCATTGTCTACTTATGTACCAGTTGTATGAATGTACCAGCCAGAAATTAGTGTCCCAACAAATCCTCATCCTGCATCTTCCAGCCTGGGGGATCTTGGACAAACTACCTGCTACTTTGAATCCTTACTTTCCTCATTTGTGAAACAGGAATAGTAATAGAGCCTAACTCAGAGTGTTACTATAATGATCCCAGAAGGATGTCCTCAAAAAGTGATCAGTTTGGTGGCACATCCCTGTAATCCTGGTGGCTCAAGAGGTTGAAGCAGGAGTATTGCAATTTTGAAGCCAATCTCAGCAACTCAGTGAGGTCCTAAGAAACTTAGTGAGACCTGTCTCAAAATAAAAAAAAAATATATGAAAAGGGCTGGGGATGTGGCTCAGTGATTAAAAAATCAGCACATCCCTGGTACCAAAAAAAAAAAAAAAAGAAAAAAGGGTGGTCAGCTCAGTGCCTGCCTGATTGTTACCAGTTCAGGAGTCAAAGCAGAAGACAGAGGAGAAGGAAGAAAGTGAGTGGCATTTCTTTGAGATACTTCCAGGAAAACGATGAGAAGATTTTAAGTAGAGATTTTGAAATATATTTTTGTGGGTTTCATTCACATTTTTAAAAATTTAAAATCTGGATGGAGTTCACACATTTGTTATATCTGATTTGGGGACCTCTGCATCTATCCCCAAAATGCCATGTTTATCCACCACCATATCTGGCTAAGAGAAGTGAGAAAATAGGATAAGGTAGAACTCTATATTTTTCTCCCCACTTTCCTTTTCTTTCTTTCTTTTTTTTTTTTTTTTTTTTTTGGTGCTGGGGATTGAACCCAGGGCCTTGGGCTTACAAGACAAGCACTTTACCAACTGAGCTATACTCCCAGCTCCTTCTTCCTACTTTTCAAAATGCTATTTATTCACCTTTGACTAAGGAATAAAGTCTACATCTTCATCTCATTTCTCTGCAAATTTTATCTAGAGTCTGGGAAAGAATCACAACCATCAATAATGTAATGTTTCAAAGCCATGGTCATTGTAGAGAGAAGTGTCTCCAAACCAGCATTTCTCTTGGAGAGGGATTTCTATGCATGCAAATATTTTTTTTTTTTTTTTTTAAGAGAGAGAGAGAGAGAGAGAGAGAGAGAGAGAGAGAGAGAGAGAGAGAGAGAATTTTAGTTTTCGGCAGACACAACATCTTTGTTTGTATGTGGTGCTGAGGATCGAACCCGGCCACACGCATGCCAGGCGAGCGCGCTACTGCTTGAGCCACATCCCTAGCCCGCAAATTAATTTTTATAAGAAGTCAGCACTGAATTTCAAAACTTTGATGTACTAGACTTCTGTAATTTTATTTTTGTAGGGCATGTGTAGTGAAGATCTGAATTGTTTAATTTCTGTTGTTGGGTATGTTCATCCATATGAACAATCCTTTTTCATCTCTCTCTCTTTATAAATATTCTGTTTTAGGTGGACACGATGTCTTTATTTTACATTTATGTGGTGCTGAGGATCGAACCCAGTGCCTTGAGCCACAACCCCAGCCCCCTTTTTCGTCTCTTCTGGGCAATGTTATGTCAATGAAGAATTAATTTTGGAAGCAAGGGTACCTAACAGATTATACAACTTCTCACAAATAGCTACCTCTCATGGTTTTAAAAAAATTAAAAAGGCTCAACAATGACTACACTTGTCTGAGACTAGAATCTTTAACCATGATCTGAAGTTCTTTCACAAAAATAATGTGCCAGAGAAGGCAGGGGCACGTTGTGGAGGTTTGTGCCACTATATTTCTATTTCATCATTACTTGGCACTAAAGATGTTTTAGTTCTCAATCACATATTGTTAATGACATTTATAGAAATCCAGAGGGAATACTGAATTTACGGTGGAAACTGAATTGGCAATCTTATATTCTTATTTTAATTTACATCAAGATATTTCCTGTCTTAAATAAAGAGAAGGCTATTCTCCTAAAGGAAAAGGAACAATAGTTAAAGAACCTGCAGAATATATCAAGGTTGAAGTCCCTTCAAAAACAATACTGTGCATCATCCAGGGCAGTAAAAAGTGAACTTGATGAAGGGGGTGGAAAGGAAATTTGTTTTTTTGGCAACAGGAATGCAGCTTCAACATAGCAGTAAAAATATAGGGGGAAGATAAAGGACAATTCTAGAACTTCCTTGCATTCATACATGATTATTCTTGAACATATTTTGGCCTTTTTTTCCCTAGAACTGAAAGATAAACTAAAGCACAAGTTGTAAAAACATGCCTATTGTTCATAACCAGACAGTTTTGCAGCCAGATTCATTATCGTGATAGGCTTAGGGACATTTATCATAAACATCTTTAATTATTTTATGGTAATGAAAACAAATCTAGCCACTGTGGCATTCCATTTACTCATGACTATGCTATATCAGGAGTGTTTTGCTGAATTCTGCAAAACAGACTTTCAGACCAATGGAAAACTGAAGCAGTGCAAAAGGACAGACTCAGGAAAGTGAAGGAAGGGCCTTGATATTGCGACTTGGTTGGAATGGTAGAAGCAACCAGTGAGAAAGACCTAAGAGGTTTGATAGCTGTCTTCAGATACTTGAAAAGGTAATACATTTATTCTGGGTGATTCTGATTTTTTTAAGGCAGGAAACGTTAGTATAGTAGAAAAAATTTGGCTTGGAGAAGCAAGAATTTAGGGGCTGAGGGTGTGGCTCAGGGGAAAAGGCTTGCCTAGCATGTGCACGACCCTGTGTTCAATCCTTAGTACCTAAAGAAACTTTAGAGAAAGAAAGATAACGCAAGACTTTACTTTGTTCAAAACTGAAAGTTAAGGGCCAACCAACCCACCAATAAACCAAACAGAACCCATTGTGCTGGGTAGGCACCATGGAAATACAGACCCAGCCTGAGAGCTGCTGGGCGATGATATGCTAGAAGGCACTAATGCACACACTAAGGGGGCTTTTAACATCCTCCTCCAAGGGCAAGAATCTATGATAATATCATTTTTGAGTCGTCATTCTGTTTACAGATTAGAAAATTGAAGATTATCAAAATTAAAGTGCTTACAAAAACCATTCAGCTGGTAAATTGGCATGGTTAGAATTCTTATCCAAACTGGTAAATGCCTGTGTTCTTAACCACTAGGCATCTGAGACATGAGAATCCTTCTTCAAGGGTGCTTAAGCAGTAGAGTTTCTGAGAATGATGCTGGATTTAGAAAACAAATATACTTTCCTTTTCTAGAACTGCACCTGTGACTGAATGAAGAAACAAAACAAAACACAACTCTTCAGTGCAAATGAGAATGACTAGCAGGAGGAAGCTCAGGATGATACAAGGAACAGAAACTGACTGGTTCTTCTTAGATTCTTTTTCATTACTCCCTACTTCCCACCTCTACCTCCAGGCCCAGTGGAGCTAGCTTAAAAAACAGTTTTCAACTTTGACACTCCTCTCACAACTCTCTGTTAGTACTGTGTCAGAGGTCCTGAATTATCCAGGATCTGTTCTATTCCTGGGGCTGCTTCTGACTCTGTTGTGAAAGTCACTGAAGATGACTTTAGAAAAACCAAATTTCTAGGCCAGGAACCTAACCCAATTCCCTTCCAGCCCATGGCAACTGGATTCTGAGGAATAAGTGAAGATATTCAGGCAACTGCGCGTTACTACTACTACTCAGAGGGTTAAATTCCAAATGCCCTTTGGTTCTCTTTTAGTAACCCAAATCTCATATGAACCCATTGGACTGTACTTGCCTAAGGACTTGTCCTTTCCTCTGGGACCCCAATGAGATTTCTTCTTGGTGTCTCCCTTCCCAACTGGAAATTGAACTCAGGTACACTTTGCCACTGACCTAAGTCCCTGGGCCTTTTTATTTTTTAATTTAAGACAGGGTCTCACTAAGCTGCCTCTAACTTGTGATCTTCCTGCCTCATCTTCCTAAATCCTTGGGATTATAGGCGTGTGCCACCACCATTACCAGTTCTCCTTAGCTTTCTAATGTCAAGGGTAGTTTCAAGTGTTGCATATCCATCTGGGTTAATACTTGAGACACATGACATAATAAGAGAGAAGAAAATCAAAGAGAGGAAAAACTTTTAACTGTTTCTTGTTCTGATCAAAGCCCACTAATCAAAACCCACTGTGGGGGTCAGAGGAATCCATTTTGTCCTCTACCCAACAAAGTCCTTAAAAGGAACCAGTTTCATTACCAGAACAGCACCCTCTGGAGAGTAGTATGACCCAATATCACATCTCAAGTTTCCACCAACATTCTTCAGACTCAGATTCTTACTAAAACAAATCAAAACTAGTTTATCTCAGCACACTATTCTGGACAAAGGCCTGTGATCAATCTCTAAACATCTGCAATTCTCTCTCTCTACACATTCAGGGACTTGCTTACAATTAACCCAGCCAAGAGAATACTTTCCATGTTTGTTTTCCCCTTGGGTCCTCCCAAAAGTTCAGACTGTCTAACCAGGGCAGACTGGGATGAGACAAGAGAGGTTGGGTAGTTAAGTGCAGTGTATTCAAACTGCTCTACCTTAGTTCTAACTTGCCATGATACTTGAACCCACGGAAATACACGAATATTAAGTAATCTAGTGTGTTGAAAAAGCACTGAACTATAGGACTCGGTTCTGAATGTCACTAGCTGTGTAACTTGGATAACTCACCTTCCCACTTTGAGAACCAGGTGGCTAATAAAAAAAAAAACATGTAAAAGACATCAAGTTTCAAACTTTTTTTTGGCGGGGGTGGGGTGGTACTACTCTACAATTGAGCTACATCATCAACCCTTTTTACTTTGTGATAGGTCTCACTAAATTGCCAGATTAGCCTTGAAGTTGTGAGATTTCCCTCCCTCCCTCCCTCCATTGCTGAGGCTGGCCTTGAACTTAAAATCCTTCTGCCTCAGCCTCCCAAGTTGCTGGAATTGCATAAGTGTGCCATTATGCCTGTTTTTTTTCCCCCCCTTCTCAATGCTGGGGATTGAACCCAGGGTTGTACATATGCCAAGCAAGCACTCTACCTCTGAACTATGTCCCCAGCCCTAGTTCTAAATTTTTAGATTCTGTCCTTAGGCTTACCTAAGCTAACTGAGAAACTCAAAGATGACAAGAAAATGTATCCCAGCTCTTTTATTACTTTCTATGCCTCTAAGTAGCACCAGTCCAATGTTTTGCACTGAGTAGACATTCAGAAAATGTCTTCAAACTCCAAAGTACATGCATGGATCACATGCTCTGGAGGCTTGCAGCCACAAATAGTGTCCTCTTGTTTTCTGACCAGGAGGCATAAGACAGCCTTGTTAATAGGACAGTCATAGTGAGGACAGCATAGTAGCAAGCACCAGCATGTACATTCTAGGTATGTTTGGGGGTGGTGCTGGTCTAATACATATATATTTTAAAGAGAAAGATGGGCCAGAAAAAAATGATGGAGATGAATATTGGATAACCAAGAAGTGAATAATCAAAATTCTACTATACATGTGAAAATGGTGCCAAAATTTCAGAAAAGTTCAGATTGCAAGAAAAACCAACAAGAGTAGAAGAAATCATCTATGATCTTATCAGAGGAGAAGCTGCCAAACTTTAAACAGTGGACTTTGACAGGATATAAAAGAAAAAAGATGCATAACATGTTATAATATCATTGACAACTGTAAGCCAGTTACAGATGAGTGTTGAAATGGTTATTACCAGTAAAGAAACAACAACATGTTTTTGAAGTTGATTGTATGCTTACTGTAGAAAAGAAGAATGCTTGGGTGTTAGAATGGTACACTAAATCACATAGTTTTCATGTTGAACAAGCTATACCAAAAAGCTGAACTTTATAAATTACAGAAAAATCTGATGTTTTACTCAAAGAAGAGTATGATAATTTCTAGGATAAGCTCCAAAAACATAAAGTGTGCACATTTTTGGCTGGTATTGGTGATTTACTAGAGGAAGTTATGCATTGAGTTTCTATTTATCATCCAGATGTTAAAGTAGTGTACAATTTCACAAATTTTGATGAAAATGGGGTACTCAGTGGATTTGAAGGAGAACTAATTTGTATATTTAACTAGCATAATGGTGTCTTGAAGAATATAGAATATCTCAGCCAACTAAACAACAATAATAACATAATTCTACTGAGAGACTTGTAAAGGGACTTAAGGATGCAGATAGAATAGTCAATGTTGAATACATTTTGAAAATTAGATGTCTAAATTACAGTGTGGATGAGCTTTTAGAAAAGCACAGATACTCTAATATAGTTTTAGTAAAAAAATAAATGAATCATCGGAGGTCACTGATTCTATTCTGCAGAAAATTCTATAAACAAGCATTCTTCAAAAAGACCTCTCTCGTGTATACAACTGACGTAAGAACTGCCCATCTGCTCATCTTGCAGAAGAACTCTTATTTATAATATATCCTTGCTCTTGAAGTCTTCCCTTTATGTAACTTAATATTCTCAGAAATGTTGAATCCATCAACTGGCAGCTCCTTTTCATCACCTGTCTCAATACACTCCTCACTATATTTTAAAACAGATTTTTAAAAACCTTAATACCAAAATCAGAAAAATAACTCCCTATTTTTCCAAATTCAATTTTGTAATTTAATGTTATCATGCAGTTTGGGAGGAGTCTTTTTACACAGGGAAAGTTTGAATAAGTTTAAGAAGTTTCATGAAATGGTAAAATAATGTGCACAATTTTAAGTATTACCATTTTTTGTAATTTGGGTGAATTATTCTGATGGTATCAACATCTCTGAAAATGGAGTCATATTTGGTTATTTTGTCTGGAGTAAATCAATACTCACTAGAAAACACTGGTACTTAGTATCTGCAAAAACTCTGAGTATGGGGGCTGGGACTGTGGCTCAGGAGTAGAGTGCTCACCTACCACGTGCAAGGCCTGGGTTCGATCCTCAGCACCACATAAAAATAAATAAATTAATTAAATAAAGGTATTGTGTTCAACTACAACTAAAAAATAAGTATCAATAAAAAAACTGACTAATCATTATGAAATGTTCCAAATGTATGTGTGTACATATACATATATACACATGTGTGTAATATGTTTGTATTTATATATTATTTATATATACTATGTACATATTTACATACACATGTTTGTGTAATATATATGTGTATGTATGTATATACTTAAAGTATTGGTGATTAATGAAATGCCTATATTAAAGCACTGATAATAAATATGAAATGCAAAGCCTTCTTTTGAAATGTCCTTAAATAAGGTTTTTCTAAATTTTGGCACATTTGGAACAAGAATAGGGACCAAAATTCAAAACAAAAAGCTTACACATTTGAAAAACATTTTTCAAATGAAAATGAAACCTCCCAAACAAAAATATATACTCTTTCCCTTATTCCTACCACAGAAAGGGAAAAAAATCTGAAATTGGTAGTCTTTCTGTTTCATTTAAGCATGGCAAAGTCTTGTTATCCCCCCCTTCTTTTTTCTTTTCTTTTTCCAAGAAATATTCGCTTCAAGTATTTCAGGTTGTGAGTGTAGCTGACTTACGTAATTATCGAGCCCTCAGGGATTTCTTCCCATCTAAAGATACAAGTAACACCCTTATGAGTCACATTTCATAAAATGTAACATCTGTGAGAGAAAGTTATAAACACTGCAATGCCCAACAGCTGTCCAATTTTAGAAGAAACAGAACTTTCACTTCCCAACAAGTTCTTCATATTTCAGTTTGCATAATTAGAAAGAAGAGAAAATACATCTTGGACATATAGTCCACATCCTTGTTCTTTTCTCCTCTTCTTTGTCCTTGAGAAAGAGGAAGGAAGTGAAGAAGGAAAAGATCCTCTTTCAATTGTAAAATATTGGTCTGTTCTAAGCTTATTTTATATTATGGCATCTTTTCCATTTACTTATTATTTAACCAGTGGTGGACTGAGAGGGCGAGAAACACTTCTGAGACCCTGACAATATATAAATACACACACACACACACTGTGTGTGTATACATATATCAAAATACATTTTTTTTTGGTAGTACTGGGGATTAAATGCAGGGGTACTACATCCTTAACCCTTTTATTTTTTATTTTAAGGCAGTTGTCCAGTCTGGCCTCCAATTTATGATCCTCCTGCTTCAGCCCTCAGAGTTACTGGGATCACAGGACTGTACCACTGCAAGCAGTGACCATATTGTTTTATAAATTGTTTCTGGACACAAATGGCATACAGCAGTAATTATGTAATGAACAATTTTAAATTTCTTTCTTTCATATTTGATATTAATTTTGTTCTAGAAATAAAGGTCTAATATTTGAGGAAAGTAAAAGTAATTTTTTTTTTCTTTTTGGTACTGGGGATTGGACCCAGGGGCATTCAACCACTGAGCTGCATCCCGAGTCCTTTTTATATTTTATTTACAGACAAGGTCTTGCTAAATTGCTGAGGCTAGCTTTGAACTCCTGATCCTCCTGCCTCAGCCTCCCAAGCCCCTGGGATTACAGGCCTGCGCCCAGCCTAAGTGATTTTTTAAAGTTAAGTATGTTGGTTCATAGAAAGGATGGGCATAGGAATATGTCAACACTCTCCTTACAGTTCCAATATTTTAGGTAACTCAAAAGTAAAAAAACGTCACCAGGCACTCAAGTTCAAGAAACTAATCAGAAAATATCTTAGCACCTATACCAGTAATATAATGTACCTTCACTGAAGTATAACGCAAGTGATTTATTTCCTGACCAGGAACTTGCAAGGAACTCCGAGTTCAATAACAAACCACTTGATACAATAAAATTTATTTTTGAAGATTCTACTTTTAGTATAGTTTCCTATATTATTTCTGTTCATCATACATTTATCTCTGACAAGGAGAAATCGAACAAATCATCTTAAGCCCAAAGAATAATTCCCTGCAACTAGACTGAATAACTCTTGAGTGTTTATTCAAAGCAAAAAACAATAACAAGCTAAGTTCACACTTAAATTCACTGGAGAATACTCATATTAGTAGTAGTCATAGTTATCTTGAGTTGAAGTCATTTTTATTTTGTTTATATTCAAGATAAAGTTTGGAAGAATCTGAAGAGAAAACTATTCAATTATTATTATTTTTTTTTAAAACGTAATTCTATCATACTAACCTGGAAAATGGGACTGAGAGGCAGTGTCCGAGAGGTTCTGCTGAATTACCTGTTTTTCATTTCAGAATTCTCTTATTGAGCAACACCAGCATTGAACTCTATGTCAGTACAAAGCAAATCATCTTCTCCAACAGGTTTTCCTGGCTGATAATGTGCTTATGCAGCAATTACAGGTCCTGAATTATTTCCCTAAGATGGATTTGGTAAGCCTACATTAAAGAAGGCTGTAATATTGGCTAATGGCTTATTCAAGCCTACCATTAGCAGTCAGAGAATGGAAATTCTCCCTTTACCAACCCATTTCTAGACTTTAATCTCTTTGAAAATACATGTTTCAGAGAGGAGAGAGATCAGGGGACCATGCTTTGATAAAGCCCGACGAGATGTGCAGTTTTTTAGGGGCCTACGCGCCACCTCCTCCTCCTATGGAGGGCTCCCCTCTCCCAGGTCTGGGGTGCCGCATCCAGCTCACCTTGTTAGAACCCTGCGCTCTGCCGTACCTTGGCCCGTGCTGCACATGCGCCCACCGAAGCCGCAGACGGCACCCTGCCCCGCCCCACCGCTGCGCACGGCCCAACGCGCCAAGTTCCATGGCGCCATGTCACCTAGTCCCATCACGCCCTGTGCCATCGCTGCTGCTGCCAAAACTCACCCCCACATTGGTTCTTTCCAGCTACTAAGCCCATCTCCTTTCCCCTACCTCACGGGCCCCTTTCTAGGCACCACTTTGTCCTCGCTGCCCAAAGTCAAACGCACATGTCCAGCGCTAATTTGCATAAATTATAAATCATGTCTACGGCCTACTGAGCGCACCAACCCCCACCTCAGGGGGAGGGCTTGACCGGAGAGTGACTTGAACTCCAAAGGCCCATGATTCAGCTTCATGCAGCCATAAATATCCAAGACTTCCGGGTTGGTGAACAGGTCCTGCGGTGGTGGTGGCGCCAGGCAGGCCGAGGGCCGCGCCACCTCCACTATCTTATCGTGAACATCTCTTCCCGTTGTGGTCCTGAGTTGTGTCCTGTGTGGCAAACCAGTCATCTTGTAAGTAAACTGTCTTCCTGATTACTCCCAGCTTTACTAGTCAGCCACGGAAGCCGTGGAGAGGCCCTGGTTCACACCCGGACATAGCGAGGTGCCAGGGCACGTAGGCCCAGCGACTCGGAAGGTCCAGGCCAGACTCCACAACTTGGTGAGACCCGGTCTCCAGATAAACATTTTCAATAGCCTGGGAGGGTAGCTCAGAGGTAGAGCACCCCTGGGTTCAATCCCTTAGTACCATACCAATAAATAAGTAAATAAATAAAACAATAATTATGATCAAATTGAAAAACGATGATAACGATACAAAGTAAATAATAATCGGGTCATAACCTTGGCCGGCAGCGGAAGTGGGGCGATAGGATGGTCAGTCTTGTGGGACTGAACCCTAATTTAAAGTTAGCCAGGCGAGGGGGCTTACCTGAGCCTGGAATCGCAGGGGCTTAGGAGACCGAGGCTGGAGGATCGCAAGTTCAAAGCCAGCCTCAGCAATTTATCAAGGCCCTAAGCAACTCAAGGAGACTCTGTCCCTAAATAAAAATCCAGAAAGGAGCTGAAGATGTGACTCAGGGGTTAAGAGCCCACGAGTTCACTCCCCATTACCAAAAAAAAAAAAAAAAAAAAAAAAAAAAAAAATCGCCTATTTAAATAGTATATTTAAGCGGCCTAGAATAGTGCCACAGTAAGAGTTCGATAAATGTGATTTTGTATTCATCTGGCCTTACTCAATTCGTTCATTGGGTGGATTATGAAATAATCCACATGTCTAACTTATAATTTTGTTGAAAGGTAGCAAATTCTTGGGCTTTCAGCTAATTTAATGATCAATGACTTTGATCAGAGAGCTTATTTGATGATAATATTTGTGGTTAGTTTTGGTAACATTTGGATCTATGTTTAACCTTAAGACAAAAACAACAAGATAATGTTTTCCTGCTGTTACAGTAAAGCTACACTGGGCTCATTCCTTTTTTTACCAAAGGAGGACATTCTGATCCTGTGATAATGTTCTAGTAAAGCAGTTTATTTATTTTGTATCAAATGATTCCGTAGATGAGTTCTTTTCTTGTGACAAATATCAGTACAACATAGCCAAGCTTGCTATGGTCTCCCTGACCCTCTGCAGTCCAGCTGGCTTGAGAACTGATCAATTATCTGCCTCAGCAAGAAAGAAATGCTGTCTGGGGCCTTGCGTAAATTTTGATAAATACGTTATTCACTGGTTGCCTGAGAAGAATGTAAAAGGAAACAAATGGTCATTCTGTAGGAAATCACTGAAAATCATCTAAACAATTTGAGCAGATTCCACTTATAATAGCTAGAAAACTCTCCTTTAAAAAATTCAAATTTATTAAGTCTGAAAGTTATGAGTGTGAATAATTTCTTAAATTTTCTAGTGAAAATTAAAATGGCAAGATATTTTCTATAATTATTTTCTTCCCTCCCTCTGTTTTGCGAGAAGTAATACATTTCCGAGGAAATATGAAAACACCATTTTAAATGCTCTTTGGTATATTGTAATCCTTCCTACAAGACAAGCAGTTTTAAGTGTGCACTGACTGATTCATTCCTCCCCGAAAACAAAAGGCAAAGGAGGGAGACGCTCCATGTTTAGATGTGAAATAGCTTCGAAGAGCAAGGCATCCCTCCTGGTCAAGAAATAAAGAACTTATCTAGGTCTTCTGAAATTTTCCTGACTTCTACATTAGTGAAGATAAGAAACTATAATTAAGTATTCATTTGTGTACATGTATATGTATGTTAATAATGATTACATTTTGAATACAGTTAATGAAATGAAAGCTCATGTTGGACAGAATGACTAATGGAAAGGTCATGTGTAATGTTAAAAATATGATTGGGTGATTAAAAAGAGTAATATATATATATATATATATATATATATATATATATATATATATATATATATATATATATATATATATAATTTAGCAGCTTCCATAAGTTAACCATACAACCGATTTGACTAAATTTCTATATCCTGAACTTGCTGGTGGTATTAAGATCAAGGATAAAAATGCCAGTTTTTCTAAAGGGTAAGTTGTATTTTTAGATGTTATTTCCCTGACCTACACCAACCTATGTTCCAGTCTAAATCAGGGTCCTGCTCTAAACTCTTCACTAATATATTTGAATGCATATTTGATGAATGTCTGTCTCCTCTGCCAGTCAGTGATTTTTGCCCTTCTTTGTAACCCTAGAACCAGCACAGTGCCTGTAAAATAGTAGTGCTCAATAATATGTACAGATTGATTGAAAGACTACTCGGTGGATTTTTAAAAAAAAGATTTATGGCCCTGAGCATCTGGCCAACATTTATTTTTGTCTGAGAGGCATACGTGGATTAAGAAGGGCATTGAAGTTTGTGTGTGTGTATGTGTATATATCCTTTGCAGTACTGAGGATTGAACCCAAGGCTAGGCAAGTACTGTACCACTGAGCTACATTACAGTCTTTATTTATTTATTGACAAGATCTCACTAATTTTTCCAAGCTGGCCTTGACTTGGAATTCTCCTGAGTAGCTGGGATTACAGGCTTGTGCCACCATGCAGGCTGAAGTCATTAAATATCATTAAATCAATTAGTTTCTGAGTTCATTTCCTCTTTTTTATAAAAGGGGTTAAAAGTATGTTGAGTACTTAGGAAAGTTAGCCTCACTCATGAGAGATAGGTTAAATATTTTTTTAAATATTGTTTAGTTGTCAGTGGATGTTTATTTTACTTATTTATATGTGGTGCTGAGAATCGAACCCAGTGCCTCACATATGCTAGGCAAGCACTCTACCCTGAGCCACAAACCCAGCCCACCTCCTGAGAGATAAATTAGATCTTTTCAGCCATTTTTAGACCAGGACCACCTCATCTTCCCATCCCCCATGGTACTAGGGATTGAATAGGACCACTCTACCACTGAGCTACATTCCAGACCCTTTTTGTTTCTTTCTTTTGAGACAGAGTCTCACTAAATTTCTTAGCACCTAGCTAAATTGCTGAGGCCAGTCTCAAACTTGCAATCCTCCTGCCTCAGCCTCCCAGAGTGCTGGGATTACAGGCATGTACCACTGTACCCAGCTCTTCTTTATTTTTATTTTGAGACAAGGTCTTGCTAACTTGCCCAAGCTGACCTCTAACTGTGATACTCCTGCCTCAGTCTTCTGAATCACTGGATGACAGATGTGTGCCATCCCACCCAGCAAACTAAGAGTTTCAATCGACAGTAAGTCCCATTTCCAGAGAAAGATGGTTAGATTTTCCCCCAAATTATTATCAAAAGCAAACAAGTCCCAGATGTGGCTCAGTGGTAGGATACTTGCCTAGTATGTACAAAGTCCTAGGTTCTACCCTTGGTATGCAAAAATAAATTTTAAAAGAGTAAACAAGTTGGGTGCTTTGGTGCATGCCTGTAATTCTAACAGCCCGAGAGGCTGAGGCAGGAGGACTGCAAATTTCAAGCCAGTTACAGCAATTTAGTGAGGCTCTAAGCAAATTAGCAAGACCCCTGTCTCAAAATAAAATATAAAAAGGGCTGGGGGTGTGTATCAGTGGTTATGCACCTCTGGGTTTAATCCCTGGTACCCCACCCAAAACAAACGAACAAACAAGTTCACTATAAACTCTTATTATTGGGGCTGGGGATGTGGCTCAAGCCGTAGCGCTCTCGCCTGGAATGCGTGCGGCCCGGGTTCGATCCTCAGCACCACATACAAACAAAGATGTTGTGTCCGCCGAAAACTAAAAAATAAATATTAAAATTCTCTCTCTCTCTCTCTCTCTCAAAAAAAAACAAAAAAAAAAACTCTTATTATTGTCCAATCATGAGTTGCTTATAATTAAAACCAGTTTACTTAACTGTATTCAAAAGGAAGAAGTAACAACCATGCCTAATTACATAAGTTGCATTTAACACATTAGGTAATACCTAACATTTCCCGAATACTTGTTAAATACAGTGCAATGCTAAGCAACTTCGCATGCATTTCCACAGTTAATTCCCACAATACTGTGAGGTACTATTATTATTTCTAAGAGGCTACGAGGTTGGACAACTGGAAAAGTGGCAAAGCCCAGGGTATATGTGCCTCCAGGGCCTGCCTTTCATCCCTTCGCTTGGTCTCTGTGATAATCACCTATTACAGTGCTATCTACATTAGTGAACTGTGAGAGGCTCATGGACAAGGACTACATTCTACTCATCCTTGTACCTCACACTGGAGCAGAGCACCAGAGACTAACAGGTGCCCAGTCAGTGCTGAGTGGATGAAGCAGCACGTGCTTTCCCAGTCATCAAAAGTATATTATGGGCTGGCAGGGGCAGCACACCAAGGGGCTGAGGCAAGAGGATCCCAAGTTCAAGGACAGTCTCAGCAACTTGGACCCTGTTCAAAATAAAATTTTAAAAGGGCATGGGGATATACCTCAGTTATAAAATACCTGCCTAACATGTATGAGGGGCTGGGTTAAATCCTCTGTACTACAGAGAGAGAGAGAGAGAGAGAGAGAGAGAGAAAAGGGGGGATAGTGAAAAATGTTAAGTCCTATGTAAGTATATTTTTTGTTGTAACCTGAAAATTTTTTTAGTTGACTGTAAGTACAAATGGAATAGCACTTGTGGTTTTAACTTGGGATTCATTAGTGTATATAGGTTGGTACATTGGTCACTGTGATTGCCCAGTAAAAATATCAAAACTGAGATGAGTTCTCTAGGAAGGTGGTTATTTCTGGTATCTGAGGGAGATGGATTCTAGGACTACTTGGATACCGAAATCTCTGGATGTGCAAGTCCCTGATATAAAATGGCGCCCGCAGGCACTCAATAGCCCTCCTGCTATCAGTGCTCAAGAGGACAGTACCTGAAGGGGAAGTGAAGAAGAACCTAAGAGAACTGCAAAGTTGTCAGTTACAAGGGTGAAAATGAAGCCAAAAATGGCAGCAAGAAAAGATAAATCTTCAAACAGCAAAGTGCAAGCAGAAGGGAAAAGGGTGGCAAAGGCAAATAGGCTGAAATGACAAACCAAGGAACTGGAAAATTACCTGCAGAAAATGGAGAAACTGAAAACGAGGGGAGTCTGGCTTCTGATAAAGCAATGGAAACTAAGTCTGATTAAAACTATATACTCCTGTCCCCGTTTTCCTTCTGGTACTGTCCAGAGGAATATTTGTAAATACAAAACAAGCAGCTTTAAAAACTGTTTTGTTTATTTGTTTACTTTGTGCTGGGATTGAACCCAGAGGTGCACTGAGCCACATTCCTAACCCTTTATTACCATCATTATTTATTTATTTATTTATTTTGGAGACAGGGTCTTTCTAAGTCTAGTAATCTTTTTAAGACTGAAAAATTCCCACCTCATCTCATTTTTTGAAGTACAAGTACTTTTCTTTTGAAGATGAAATCATTTCTTGGTTACAGTTTTTTGTTGTTTGTTTAAAATCAGAAAATATGTGACACTGAGTTCTGGAGGCTGTGACTGTCTTCTCAACCTCCTCTCAGTTCCTCAACATGCGCAATTTACATATGTGCCTTATACAGCCATCTCCTGGATACCACCTCCCTATGGAATAAGTAGTTACAACCTTCTTAATTCTCCTCACTAACCCCAAGACCCCACAGGCAGTGCAGATATGCCACAGTGAGCACCTGTGAGTCATAGTGTGCCACAGTGAACATTTGTGAGTCATAGTGACGCCTCCACAGAACTCATGCCTGCTTGCTCTAAACCCATTGATTAGAACTCCCTATGGGAGCCAAATGTGGTAGCCATACCTATAATTCTTTGCCTAGGGAGGTAGAGGCAGGAAGATTGCAAGTTTGAGGCCAGCCTCAGCAACTTAGCAAGACTCTGTCTCAAAAAATAAAAAGGACTGGGATGTGGCTCAGTGGTGAAGCACTCCTGGGCTCAATCTCTAACACCAAAAACAAAAAACAAAACCAAAACAACAACAACAAAAAAACAACATAGGTAACCTGCTTGAGTTATTCCTGGGCCCTAACAATCTTTGGGTCCCTCATGCTGTCTTTCTTGCTCCTCACCCACTGGTGGAGCATGTGTATTCTACCAGCCTCCCCTTGTTGGCTCTGCGAGGCTAGCTCCCCTCACTGGCCTCTTCTCTCTGGGATCTGTAATTAATACAGTGCTCCTATTATTTCATATGCACTGTTGTGCTGCCTCCTTTGTGTCTCACCTGACCAGTCCCCCTGACACAGTGTCCTCTGGGTCAAGGCTGTCTTAGAGAGGGGATGTCTTTATAGGAATAAACTGGACAAAAGACACACCAGAGCCTCAAAGATATCTGCCAGTACCTATGGACCCAAACTTATATGTCCGCTTAAGAATTTCGATTTTAAGATGGTGGGTGATATGCATTTAATCTAAACCTTACTTCGTCTTTTTAATTTTGATCTTTTCCTGGATGAGCAATATGCAGCAGTTCGCACTCTTGAGATGCTTGGCAGGGCAAGGAGCCAGCGCTCTCAATCAGCCCTGCGATCACGAGGGGAAACAATCAATACTCTGCAGTGCGCTGCGTTGCTAGGCTACGATGCTCTGCAGGCGAGGTGTAATTCAATCTGTTTTCAACATGAGATATTTTCAGCTTACAATAGGTTTATCTGGATGTAACCCCATCATAATTTGAGGAACATCTTTACAAAGAAGCTTCCTCTGTGAAGGACACCTGGTCACAGTTTGGACATTCAGACATTAGGTCAATCTAAAGAAATATTGTGTGAAGCACTGTAACACCCATGACCACCTTCCTGGATCCCTGGTAGGGGCAAAGCTAGGTCTTATTCTCTCACTTTCAGAACCAAATTAGAGGGAGATAAAATGGCTTAGCCATCAGGGTATGTGGTTATGGCCATGAGGGGCACAACAAAATACCCTGACCTCCTGTGTGGCTCTCCCAGGAGTCCTAACTGTGCTGGGAAGCAGCTCTGAGTGCTGAAGTTCTGTCAATCAAACACTTGCCCTGCACCTCCACCCTGTTGCCTGCTGCGCCCACCCTAAAGAGTTACTGTTGCCAGTTTCAGCGCCAAGTCCTCCCAAAGAGAGCAAAGTGACCCACACCTCTGGCCTAACAAGGAGAATGTACCACCCAGGCATGATTGACAAGACAGGACTTTTAAAAACAGAGTGTCCTCTTCCACCTTTCGCCAGAAGGAGGACCCTTGAGCCTGGATCAGCTTGCAAGGTTATTACCTCCACCCAAAGGGAGGTTGAGGACTGAAAGTGTGCAGGAAATTAATTCCCATATCAAGGGAACCACTGAGCCAGGAAGTCATAGCAGGAGTATGTGTTCTAACCTAGATAAGAATGATCTCAAAACAGCAAACCAGTGGCACCAGCAAAGGGGAGATAAGGCTGAAGCCCGCAGTCTCCATTTGGGGCCTTTGCTTTGCTTCTATAGTTCTTTGTCCCTCTAAATTCAGTGAGTACACTCTAGAGAGGGCAGCAGCTGACTACAAATGGGGCCAGTGGCAGCTGAAAATGGAGGTTTCTGCTCACATAGGAGCTGCTTGGTATTACCGCGAGCATGACAGGCAATCATCCAGTGAGACAGGGAAAATGTATTTTAGCTGCCTAGACCATTCTAAAGATTTTACTCAAAAGGAAATAAAAGGGTGGAAGAAGAAGCCATTGCCTAGGGATGCCAGTTCCACTGTTGCTCCCCACTCCCCATTTCCTCCTTCTGACCAGAAACAGAATATAAGAACCATAGCCTCAAGTGGCTAAAAGCCTAAAACAAGACAGGAAGAAAAAAGGAAAAAAAAAAAAAAAGAGGGGTGTGGGGAGGACAATGTTGGTCAGGTAACCTCAAAACCAAATTTGAAGAAATTTATATTTATAAAATAAAAGTATATAAAATGGCAGTTCAGAGCCACAATCCTGCGATTAATGTGTCGTGAACATTTTAAATTACTTGCATCCCCACATTGTTTTTAATAGAATTGTTTCCTAAAGAAAACCTCTGCTTGCTCTTGGCTTGCCTGTCACAGCTGTGTGTGCTCCGTTACATCTTTGGTCATGCGAATCCTGTTTCCCTAATACACATTAGCACGCTGTGGACAACTGAAAATTTGAACCTGTATGATATTAAATTCTGAATTAATAGCTGATCAACATTTGAAGATATTGATAATCAATATCCCAATCTTAAGGAAAATATGCCTCCAACTTTTAGGCAAGGAAAATAACAGGGAACTATTTAGAAAAGAATCACGACTGCATGACTGCTTAATATTCAGTGTGGTATGTTAAAAATTGTGGACAAATTGAAATTCATGTGTACTGATCCCCAGCACAACCATAACACCCCAACTATACAAGAAAACAAGAACAAGAAGAAGGTGAGAACATGAAGAAGCTGTTGCCCAAGAGGACTCCAGGTGGGCATGTAAAACCAGGCAGCCGCTGTGAAAAACAACGTGGAGGGCCCTCAACACAAAGAACCAGCGAGATCAGGACAAATACCTCCCGCTCCTATTCCTGAAAGATGGAAAGTAGACAGAATCAGAGATGCAGAAAAAAGGGCTAGGGTTGTGGCTTAGAGGCAGATCACTCCTCAGCACCACATAAACTAAGTAAATAAAGGCATTGTGTCCATCTATAACTAAAGAAATATTTTTTAAAGAAAGTGGAGGGAGGGCAGGAGAATCCGGGTTGACTAGTTATAAAGGTCAAATTTGTAAGATGGAAACGTTCTGGGGACTGATTGCACAGCAATGTAAATTTGCTTAATTCTACTGAACTGTGCATTTAAAAACGGTTAATATGGTTGCCAGGTGCAGTGGCACACGCCTGCAATCCCAGCAACTCAGGAGGCTGAGGCAAGAGGATCACAAGTTTGAGGCAAGCAGGAGCAATTTAGTGAGATCCTGTCAACTAAAAAGAAATAAACAGGGCTGGGAATGTAGCTCAGTGGTAAAATGACCCTAGATACTTAAAAAAAAAAAAAAAAAAAAAAAAAAAAAAGGTTAATATGGTAACTATAAAGTGGTTTTTTTTTTTTTCCTTTTCTTTCTTTTAAATTTTTTTTTGTTTGTTTTTGGTGGTGCTGGGGATTGAACTCAGGGCCTATCACATGCTACACTGAACCACAACCCCAGCACTAAGGGTTATTTACTACAATTTTTAAAAACATGAAAAAAAATTAGGGACCAAGAACATTCCTAGATTTATACTGCTTGCTTACTTTGCTTTGCCCATTCATTCCCTAGAAAACCACAGTCAAATCTCCCACCCACTGTGTTTCCTTCTGCTGCTGGCTCACTACCGCACTTCCCTGAGTGGCCTGTGTGGTGCCATGCCTCCTGTGTCTTGGGGACCCTGCATATAATGAAACACTTTCTTCTTCCTGGCAATTGTTTTTGCGTATGTGTCCTACCATACCTGGTCAGATCAATCCCAGGGGATGTGATCAGAACAGCTCTGAGCAGCGAGCACAGAGATGATGATCCTCCAGTGGCGCTGGGCTTAGTAAGCCTCCACTGATACTGGCCACTACCTGAGAGGGCACTCCTGGTGTGCTGCTCTTGTTGCTTGTGTTTTTTTTTTTTTTTTGTCGGGTACTGCCCTGCTTTCCCAGCCTTCAACTGGGGAGCTGGAAGAGCTGAGCCCTCCGTTAGCTACAGAGTGGCAGGCTCCATATGGGACATGGCACAGTCCCAGCTGCATAGAGTGCTGTGTATGGGACCAGGCACAAGTCCCATTTGTGTAGAGCCCTCCTGCAGTGTGACGCTCCATCACACGGTGCACATGGTGTCACAAAGTGTTTTAACACAAGAGTAATGGGGTACACAGTACCCACCCAGAGTTACAAGATGAGAAGACAGGGGCATAGAGTAGGAGGAGACAGGGACATAAGGTTCCCCAAAGAGTTCCAAGACAGAAGAGTGGTGAGTAAAACCTAGGTATCAATTCTAAAGGGTAATTGATAACGAAATGTCAAAAATTGCAGGAAGAACAAAGAAATGGGAGAGTAAATCAACCAGAAGCTGTTAATCTTTCAAAAGGGGTAGGCGGCGGGTGGGTGTGGAAAGCACACAAAGTCAGTGTAAAAAGTTTTTTCTACCATGTAACCTAAAAAAGGTAATGCAAGTTTCCATCTCTGAGTTCCGTTTCTCCTAGTTGTTCTATAGTGAGCTTTCCACAACTGATGTTTGACTAAGGATTACAACTACTTAAAACCCAAGTTTATGAGTTGTGAGTTGTTATTATCTCAGTAAGAGCTGAGAAAATTACTGAACATTCTTTGTACTGCCACCCCCACCCCAGCAATCATCTTCTTTTTTTTTTTTCTTTTTTCTGTCTTTTAATGTTTTAGGATTCATCAGCACTGTAGTCAGTCCTGTATGATCCGTCCTCAACACTTTTTGGCAAGACCAAAAATACAAATTTGCAGACAGAGCATTTTGTAAACTATCAGGAGTCCTTTCCTTTTTTGTCATTTGATAGTGAGTCAGAATGCTGTTTTGTAAATAAATCATTTGCAGGAATCCTCATCAGGTCAGCTACATTTGTGTCAGTTTGGGAAAACAAACATGAAAGCACTTACCAGTTAATGTTGTGAGGAAAGAAGCTTTTGTGATGCCTGGGTGTAACCTCCGGGCTCCAGAATGAAATGGAGGGTGGTTTTCTGAACCGCTAAGTCGTACACTCTTTTTCCAGCCTCCTCATGCCGCTTTTATCTGGCTTTTCAAATGACACTGTAGAAAAGAATGATGTTGGGTTTTGAATGTGGTTCTTCCCTTCCTCCACCGCCCTTCATAAAAAATTCATCATGTATTCCAGGAAAAAAAGTAAGCAGTGGACATACTGTACAAATTAATTATTTTGCTTAGCATGTTTGTGTAACAGGTTTGTTTCATGATTGGAAACCATCGCTATTAGCTGCCCTGCTGCAGGCTGGAAAAGCAGGGATTTGAAGCCTCCCCCCTCCCCCTTCCCTCCTTTGTCTGGGTAGGCTTTTGCTTATGAAAAGTCAAGTTACATTAGCAGCAATGGAATGAAAAGAAGCCTTAAATTGTCAAAGAGGAGTTGTTCAGTGCGCTGGGTTTTAGGTGCTCCGACAGTGAAGAAATGAAATCACATATTAGTTAATTGGACATTTTAATTTTTGATTTCTTTTACACAGATACATTGAGAGAGAACTTTACTAACACTGAGGAAATTAAAGTTTGATTTTTATCCCTTGTCACCCACGTTCTGTGGCCCTGGCAAATGCTGACACATCCATGTACCTGAGGCAAGAGTCAGAATTCTGAAAGTTGAGGGATGAGAAGTCTGGGTACTTAGCGAGCCTGCAGAACTATCTTGATTTTTGTAAGGTTAATATCAACTTCACGATGTGATATTTGAAACTGAACATTGTTAGGCCGTAAAAAGGTCAGCTGCCAGAGAAGCACAAGATTTTGTTTTTGCCTAAAAATTCTACAGCAGTAATTCTCATGGTGGGGGTTGGGAGATGGGGGTGAATGCACTTTTTCAAACTAAAAGTATCCCATTGCCCTGCAGGATGTATGCGCTCTCACTCTTGCCCCTGGGGAGTTCCTTGATTCAACAGAGATAAACACTATTAATAGTCTCTGAGGATCGATGTGGTCAGTGAAGGGGGTAGTTAGGTCTGTCTGCTGGTTCCACTCCTTTGCATCAGCATTATTAATATTTATTAATAGTTCTATGTTTTGTAACTACACAAAAGCACAATTTCATCCACAAAAGGCAATTTTAAAGAGGATTTCAAAATGTTTGGTTATTTAACATGGTTTGCGGGGTTTTTTTCTTTTTTTTTCTCCTTTTTGGTGATAGTGCAGGAAGCACCAAGTAACAAAGAACAGAGAAAGCATAAAAGAAATGACATGTATTGTGAAGCATAGTTTAAGCATAGTACATGTGGAAACTCAAGAATTTGCATGCATTCTTATTTTGATGTGTAGCCACTACCCAAAACAACAGAGTTGAAAGGTGCTTATTTAGTTTTGAAATTAGCCCACAAATTAGGCACTGTGATGCACACAACCTGTAATCCCAAGAGCTCAGGAGCCTGAGGTAGGAGGATTGCAGGCTCCAGGTCAGCCTCAGCAATTTAAAAAGAAACCCTGTCTCAAAATAAAAAAATAAAAAGGACTGGGATGTGGCTAGTAATCCCTGGGTTAAATTGCTGGTACTGGGGATGGGGGAGAAAGAAAAGAAATTAGCCTGTGAAAAAATAAATAAATGGAACAGCACATAAAAATCTCTTTGCTGGTGTGCACTCCAGTTTGCTGTAAGTTTGAAGAGCTCTCCTGAACAGTCAGTCATTAAGCATGATTTGCAGTTGATCAGTTGTGCAAAAGTAGCTGAGGCCTCAGGTGTACTAGAGATAACCTATCTACCACCCCAAATATTAAGGATGCAATAATCATGAGCCAAGTTGTTTGGGACATTGGTTATCTGGTAACTCAAGTTAAATGGAACTCTGTTAAGAGAACCTCTACCCTAAGTGGTAGAGTTGGAGTTTAATGTCAGGCTTTCTGACTCCAGAAACTGTTCTCTTAAGAGGCTTACCCATTGAGTTCTCCATCCCCTTGCTGGAAGAGATGTTTACAAAACTGAACGAATAGAAGGAAGGGATAGCAGTAACTTCTACAGGATAAAGGATTTTATGATAGCTTCACCTCTTTTTAAATCATTTGAGTTCTGAAGCCTGTTATGGTTAGTATTGCAAGTTATTTGAAAGCATGTTTGCATGTGCAGGACCAACTGTGCTCAGGGAAATTCTATCATAATATTTTGGGGAACAGGATCTCCCATTCCATAAAGATAGTTTTTCTCCACTGATGTTTGAAATCTCACTATTAGAGAATTGTTTTTTAGAATACACTGCAAAATTTGTATTATACACTGCAAGATTTGTATTAACCTGTGAAGCTTTAAAAGTTAGAACAAGATGGACTATTTTTAAATGGATTATCCCCTCCCCGCCCCCCCTCAACCCCACCAGGAAAAAACAGGGTCTGCAACTTGGCTTTTGATATGACAAAGGAGATCACTGTTCTTTCTCACATTTGATGTTAAAATAGCATACTTGCCCCAAACACTCTGATCGGACTTTCAGAAATAGACATTTGGGAGAATACACTTGGTCATGTTAGTTTTTGTTAATGGTCATGTCTAATCTTGCTATTGTTGTTTGAAAAAAAAAAAATCAGACCAGAACATAAGCACTGGAAAAGAGATATACAAAGGGACATTTTCTCTCAAAGAAGTTGATTTGTGAAGAATGGAAAGTCACTTTCAAATTCTTCCCTCTTGTCATAAGGGGAGATAACTATCTTATTGTATAAGAGCCCTTCTTGGGCTTGATTCTTCAAGGTGGGCAGGGCGAGAGATTAGCTTTGGGGGCCTTTATTTGGTTGCACAGTGAGGCTGGAACCTTGTAAAGCTTTTCCCAGGGATGGAAATGGATTCACAGTTGCAGACTCAGTGGCCCTGGGGGTTCACAGCGAGAAGCCATGGCAACCCTGCCATAAAGGGGCGTTTCACTTAAAGCAGAAAATTCTTAAAGGCCGCTGAGGACAAAGCCTTATCCGAATTCCTGCTTTTAATTCTGTATTACCCCCTGCAGCAATTGAGCCTTGAGGATATTGGGGCGGGGGTAGGGTGGGGTGTCTGTTAGAAGACAGCCTCTACATCTTTTTCACCAAGATACACGAAGCTCTGATTCCCTGCGGAAATGTGGAGAACAGCTTCTATTTTTCTCTCTAATTTGAATAAACCTTCACTTTTAATATGCCAAATGCCAATTCGAATGAGATTCAGATAAAAGGATTTAGTTTGGCTTTCTTACCTACAGTCTACTGACTCACATGCCTGGGGGTGGTAGAGTAGGAGGGTGAAGCTTTGGGGGGCAAAAAACACTCACCTCTCCAAACGTGCCTGTTCCTGCTTCGGGGGCAGGGCAGCTTGCAGCCTAGTCCTGGGGCTCTGGGCTCCGAATCCTTGAGGTTTAATGATTTCTCTGAGAGAACTGGTCGCAGCTGCCCTGAGTGGAGGAAGAAGTATTTCCTCCCTTTCTAACCAAGGGAGGTAAATACTCTTTTAACTTATTGCCCTGGAAAAGGAAATGTGGTTTGCCAGTGGTTAAATAAATCTGTTGTATATCAGTTAGTCAGCAGGCATCTTGGTGACACCATCCTTGGCCCTGAATCAAGAGTAAGGACTGCTCTGGGAGTTCAGGCCATTCCCAGCTACCTACCCTAATTATGCTACTTTTCTTGTTAAACTGCACATAATTTTGTATCCGATATAAATTTATCTGAATTTTTCTGAGACATCACATTTTAGGAAAGGAAAAAGATCTGAGAAGAAAGCTTATTTTTCTCAACCTCTTTAAACTGGTTCAGCTGCTAGTTTTGCATTTTTTATTAGGGAATTAGTAGCCTGGGGACGAACTGCAGCTGTAGATGTATTTTGTTTGTTCTGCAGTGTTTTCTAGAATTTGAATTAACTTCCAACCTTCCAACATTTAAAAATCAAGCATTCCCCGCCCCCCCCCCCCTTCTTTCTGTGTTTCAGGGAATTGAACCTAGAGCCTCCCACATGCTAGGCAAGTGCTGTATAACTGAGCCACATCTATTCCCCAAATCCACTCTTAAATTGCCATCTAGATTATCAACTCCTCAACAAATTTAGCAGGTCTGGGTACACTGGGCTCCTGTCCTGGCAAGGATATGGTTGGAAGTAGCAGAACAGTGGCCCTTCCCCATGTCACCTGCCCACTTTGGGCTGGGCATTGTTTACCAGCACCATGTCTTTCCCCCTGCCGTGCTCACTCATGGACCATCATCTGGATCCTCTAACAGTTTACATTTTCCACACTTGTGTCCTTTTCTAATTCTTTTCCAGTGAATTTGTTCCATTTAAGAAATTCAAGTACACAGATAAGTCATTAGGTGTTCATTTTTATTACTTAAAAAATTTTAGGTTTTAGCTTTGTTCATTTAAGAAAATGATTCCTGTCGGATGCGGTAGCACAGGCCTATAATCCCAGAGGTTTGGGAGACTGAGACAGGAGGATCACAAATTCAAAGCCAGCCTCAGCAACTGCAAGGTGTTAAGCATCTCAGTGAGACCCTGTCTCTAAATAAAATAAAAAATAGGGCTGGGGATATGGCTCAATGGCTGAGTATCCCTGAGTTCAATTAAAAAAAAAAAAAAAAGAAAAGAAAGAAAGAAAAGAAAAGAAAAAGAAAAATGATTTCTTAATGTTTTCCTAACAAAACGTAAATGCATTATAAAATATGACAAAATTAACAAAACCAACTTTAAGAAGTTAAACTATGGAACAGTGGTATACCAAAGGAAGTAAGTAGTACATCCAGGTGGAGATATGGAGATAAAAGGATAAAAGGATGTCCACTTGATGGAGGGAATTTCTTCCTCCCTCCCTCCCTTCCTTCCTCCCTTCCTTCCTTTCTTCCTTCCTTCCTTCCTTCCCACTGAGCCACATCCCCAGCCCATTTATTTTGAGACAGGGTCTCACTAGATTGCCCAGACTGGCCTTGAATTTGCAATCTGCCTGCCTCCTGAGAGGTTGGGATTAGAGGCATGTGCCACCACACCCAGCTTGTAGGGGATTTAAAAGCAATAATAAAAACAGCTAAAGTCCTGCTTTTGATCATCACCATGTTTCAACATTTCTGAACATGATGTGATGAAAAACTCCTCCCTTCAAAGATATTTTGTTGGTTTAAATTCTGACCAAGTGCTTGATTATTGGGAATTTTAATTTTATGTGTAATTTATTTTTAATAGACATTTTATAAAAAGTTGATTTTTCTTGTTTTGAAAATATTTTGAAAAATATTTCTTATTTTGTTACTTATTTGTTGGTAGACAATGCCTTTAAAAATTTTTTTTCTGTAGTTGTAGATGGACAGATGCCTTTATTTTATTTATTTTTTTATGTGGTGCTAAGTATTGAACCCAATGTCTCACATGTGCTAGGCAAGTGCTCTGCCATTGAGCTACAACCCCAGCTCCTAGACAATGCCTTTTACATTGAATATTATTGACAATACTCTGAGTCACAGAGTTGCCCCTGTGCCTTACATTGACTTAGCTAGGTTTCCTTCAAATTCAAGTTGATAAGCATTCCAGATCTTAGATGTAGTTTGTCTTCCCACTGTGATGCTACATATGCCTGCATTTACCGAAAAGATTTAAAATACAAAGTGATTGCACCATCACCATAAAGATGAAGAAACAGAGTCAGGATTGGAGGTACATGCCTGTAATCCTAGTGACTCAGTGAGGCAGGAGGATGTCAAGTCCGAGCAATTTAACGGGGAGACCCTCGGCAACTTAGTAAGACCTAGTCTCAAAATAAAAAGGACTGGGAATGTAGGTCAGTGGTAAAGTACCCCTGGTGCCTAGTACCCCCTCCAAAAGAGATGAAAAACAGGATTTCAGGGATTTCCTCTTCTTTATTCCATGTTATCACTTGGGGTTTTTAGTTTTTAAAATTTAAGAGTGAAACAAGGGAGTGCTGCAAGTTGTACTATTTTTTATTTCACAAATGTAAATTTTAGTCCACAGATGCATTTTTAATTTTTTTTCTACTGAATGTGGGTGATATTTTTAAGATTTAAAATCATTTTTGTTAATGATCTGTTTCAAAACTAAAGATTGAATCAGGGAGTAAAAACATAGCAATGATGTAATTAGTACTTGATAAAATGTACCTTCTGCAGACATTTCATTCACTTTTTAAAAATTCAGTTATTAATTGCTAAGCAGTTATTTGCATAGAATATTATTATAGCATTGTGTAACAAAGTGGTCTATAATCAAATTGTTAGATATAAAAATTGGTTAGAGAAATAAATAGTCTTTTCCACCACTCCCCCAAACCTGACCTCAACCTTGCAGTCCTCCTGCTTCAATATCCTGAGGAGCTGGGATTACAGGCATGTGCCACTGTACTTTGACGTTTTTTTGTGCTGGAGATATATATTACTTATTTATTTTTATTTTCTGGAATCATTATATATATTTGAAATTCAGGAAAATAAAGTATCTTTTTGTGTGTGTAGTACTGGGGATTGTACCCAATATCTCACACAAGTTAGGCAAGAGCCTATCACATCCTCAATCTTTGCTATTTCTTAATTGCCTTTAACTCAAAATAATCCTTACGTAAAAGTTTCATGTTTGGGAGTGGTATATTCTGACCCACTTCATGATTTCAGCAAGATATGTTCAGGTTCACTGGATTTATTCTATGTGTTGCAGCCCTCTGAACTGAATATTTTTAAGTTTACTTTTTTGAAATATATATATTTTATTTTTTCATTGCAGGTGGGCATAAAAGCTTTATTTCATTTTTATGCAGTGCTGAGGTTTGAACCCAGTGCCTCCCATGTGCTAGGTGAGCGCTCTACCACCAAGCCACAGCCCCAGCCCCAAGTTTACTTTTTTTAAACACCATAGTTAAAAAAAAAAAAAAAGACATAAATGTTACCATCTTAACCATTTTTAAATGTACAGTTCAGTAATTCAGCATTCACATTATCGTGAAAAAGATCTTTACAACTTTTTCCCTTGCCAATCTGATACCCTGTGCTTGTTAAACTACTTCCTGAATATTTAAAAGCTTTCCACTGATGCATTAGGCTGTGGAAAGACCCAGGGCTGGCCAGCCATCTAATGGAGGGGAGTGTGGGATTGAAGGCACAGTGGCAATGCAGATAGAGGGTACAAACTGGTTCTGATGAGGTAGTCTGATTTGTCTGGAATGGCAGAGGTTCAGGTGCAGTTCCTGTGGCCCAGGACATTACTTTTACCAGACTTTGAAGATTCTGGGTATCTTTAAACTGAAAGTGTGCATGGAAAGACACATTAGCTGTTTTTAGCCTTATTGTTCTGAGATCAATATTGTGCCATCAAAGCACCACTACCCATCCGTCCATCCACACACTGAAAGTAGCTTTTAAAATAACTTTTTTTTTTCAGAGCTGGGGGTATAGCTGTGCAGTAGAGCATCTGCCTAACATGTCCAAGGCCCTGGGTTCAATCCCCAGCACTGGAAAAAAAAAGAAAAGAAAATCATAACCCTTTTTAATTATAACAGTTGCATATTTATCATAGAACATTTAGGAAACAAAAAAGGGATGGATTTCAGGTCTGGTGATGTGTGCCTATTATCTGAGCTGCTTGGGAGACTGAGGTGGGAGGATCACTTGAGCTCACGAATTTGAGATCAGCCTGAGCAACACAGTGAGACACTATCTCAAAACAAACATAAAATAACAATTAAAATCATTCTAAACTCCACCATTATAGAAACCAGTCTTGATATTTTGGTATATTTCTATACTTTAAAAATATTTAGCTGAGCATGGTGGTGTAACCTGTAACCCCAGCATCTCGAAAGGCTGAGGCAGGAGGATTGTGAATTCAAAACCAGCTTCAGCAATTTAGCAAGGCCCTAAGCAACTCAGTTATACCCTTTCTCTAAATAAAATACAAAATAGGACTGTGGGTGTGGCTCAGTGGTCCAGTGCCCCTGAGTTCAATCCCCAGTACTCCCCCATTCCCTGCAAAAAAAAAAAAAAAAAATTAGGTGAGATTAAGCTGAACATGGAATTTTATTTATTTATTTTTAATATATTTTTTAGATGTTCTCCCTTTATTTATTTATTTATTTATTTATATGCTGTGCTGAGAATTGAACCCAGTGCCTCACACATACTAAGTAAGCGCACTACCATTGAGCTACAACCCCAGCCCCTGAACATGGAATTTTATAACCTACCAATTTTACTTACACCTAGAGTATTTTTCATGTCAGTATACTCAAAAATATGCTTTTAAAGACTGTATAATATTACTCTCAACAGATTTTCTTCAAGGCATTTTAAAAAGAGGCAAATTTATTGCTCCCCAAGAACACAAAAGTTTGGTGCTATCAAACTAGGCTTCTCAGCAATTACCAGTCCATCTTATACTGAAATAAAGTATTATCAAGTTGTATCCTAAAGGATAAACACATTTTAAGAAATGTTAAAGTCAAATACAAAATTCTAGCACAGGCTGCAATTTAGGCAAAATAGAAACAGAATCTGGTATTATCTGTCAACAAACAATTTAGCAAGATTTTCCATAAAATTAAATAATGACGTGATGTGTGTTATCCAGTGTACTTGTAGCAGTGTAATTACAATAATGAGACATATTTAATATAATAAGACTCTATTTTTTAAAAATGTTGTCATGTCAGGCATGCTACTTGGTTTTGCCCTGTTACTGAGTTATTTAATATTTTCCATTTAAGTTTTACGAGATTCAGGAAGGAAGATGAGAAGAAATTTTTGTTGAATTATAAGACATATGGAAATGGAAAAATGAAAGCTTCTCTTGTATCCTCTAGAGAAGGTGAGCAGCAGAACTGTAAGTGTATAGCTTCAGTTGAAGTCCACAAGTCCTCACCAATGAACACAAATATATGACACCTTACAGCATAATAAAAAGAGCATACATGATATTTTATTTCCTTTCCTGTCATCCTAGATATCAAAAAGTGGCAATAATAATCATCAGGGAAATGCAAATCAAAACCACAATGGGATATCATCTTAACTGGTAAAAATGGCTATCAAAAAGACAAAGGGTTGGGGGGGGACATGAGCTATGAGGATGTGAAGAAAAGGAAACCCTTGCACACTGTTGGGAATGTAAATTAGTACAGCCATTATGGAAAACTGTGTGGATATTCCTCAAAAAAATTGAAATAGAACTACCATATGATCCAGCAGTCCTACTCTTAGGCATGTATCCAAAGGTAATGAAATCAGTATGTCAGAGAGACATCTGCACTCCCATGTTTACTGTAGCACTGTTCACTATAGCCAAGAAATGGAAACAACCTGAATGTCCATCAACTGATGAATGGATAAAGAAAATGAGGTACATTACACAGTGGAATACCATTCAGCCATTAAAAAAGGATGAAATTCTTTCATTTGTGACAACATAGATGGAACTGGAGATCATCATGTACGGTGAAATAAACCAGGCACAGAAAGACAAGTACTGACTGCATGATCTCACTTCTATGCAGAATCTAAAAAGTAGATCTCATAGCAGTTGAGAACAGAATGGTGGTTAACAGAGGTTGGGGAGAGTAGGAGGGAGGGAGGGGGACAAATTATCAGCTTATACTAAGGTATAGTTAGATAGACTAGCACTGGTGAGCTAGTGCCAATCATTAACATGATTATAGATAATGATAATATACATCTGTTTCAAAAAGCTAGAAGAAAGGATTTTGAATTTTTTTTACCATAAATGATAAATGTTTGAGAAGATATGTATTTAACCTGATTTAAACACTGTCAAATAGGGCTGAGGCTGCAGCTCAGTGGCAGAGGCCTTGCCTGGCATGTATTGAGGCACAGGGTTTGATTCTTAAGCACCACATAAAAATAAACAAATAAAAGAAAAGGCATTCTGTCCCTCTACAACTACAAAAATATTTTTAATTCAAAATATTTATATGTATTGAAATGTCACATGATACTACATAAATATGTACCGTTTTTATGTTTTGTGTATTAGTTTAAAAGATGTTTTAAAAGACTGTTAGTGAATACACACACACACACACACACACACATATATATTTTTTGGGGGATGGGTTACAATTGATTGTCTTTGGGCTTTTAAAGCTCCTCTCCTTAGGGTAGGGTGTGATGGTGCACACCTGTAATCCAGCTACTTGGAAGTCCGAGACAGGAGAATTGCAAGTTTGAGGCCAGACTGCAATTTAGCATGACCTTGTCTTAAAATTTAAAAAAATGAAATAAAAAGGGCTGAGGAGGTAGCTTAGTGATAGGGCACACTTGGGCTTAATACCCAGAACAGTTGGGGGCGGGGAGTCTATAATCCTAAAGATTTCAACCTTGAAATTCTTGAGGCATTGAAGTGTAATGCCATCAACCTTCTACTTCCAAACATCTGGTTTCTGGAGAGATATATATGTCCTTATTCTTTCTCATAAAACCAAAATGCAATTTATTTACACCACAATATATTAAATCCCTTGAAAAATAATTACAACTTCATCATATAATATTTTATTACCAAAAAAAAAAAAAAGTCTTGTTGGGTGAGGTAACCTGGGTATTTTTTTTTTTAAAAACAATGGAAACTTAACTGAGTGAAACCTCTACCTTACAGAGGTGCTGTAAGCCGGGAATGAAAAGAAAGCACATAAATCAGTTTGCCTAAATCATGCCCTTACACAAGTGATCACTCACTTCGTAGCTGTTAATTTAGATCTACCGCCAAGGGAAGCAGGGAGTAGAGAACAGGGACAGTCATTTTTATAGTTCATCAAAACGAACTTGTTTGACAGATTCAGTGTTCAAGAGGATTTCAGCTCAAGAGTAACGGAGAGGGGCTGGGTGTGGCTCAGTGGTAGAGCACTTGCCTAGCATGTGTGAGGCACTGGGTTTGATTCTCAGCACTGCATATAAATAAATGAATAAAATAAAGGTCCACCAACATCTAAAGACATTAAAAAAAAAAAAGAGTGATGGAGAAAGCAAAGCCTAAAGGAAAATCCGTAGATTTCTTGGGACTGGGAAGCACAAAAGATGTAGGCTTCTACTCGAAGACAGTGCCAGGTAGTACTTTGTAATCTTTTGCTGTTATGTTTCTGCAATTGAGAGAAGTTATATACTTGTACACTGTGCCCAAGTTCTGAACTGCATATGTTCTCATCCAATGCTCTGGCAGAATGTAGAACAGGGCAAAGCGGCTGTGACTGGTGCCCACAGCTTGACTCACCATCTCCTGATTTTCTGTCCCTATTTGCTATTGATACAATCAGTGTATCAGAGTGCAGAGTAGGAATGAGCTCAGTAGCTCCACCTGAAGTTTTTGAATGGTGAAAACATCGGCAAGGACCTTGCCTCAACTTGTAATATGAAGGTGACTAGTGATTAATAGAAAACTTTGAAACTTTCAGGTGGGCATCACTGCCAGCATGACATCTGAGTGAGGTCACTGTTCACATGCCAAGAAGGGTCTTTTATTGGTCTAATCTGTTTTAGCCTCATACTGGTTTTAGTTAAACTGTTAAAGAGCAATAAAATGGTCAACAGCTCCCAGATAAGGTATATGTATCTCTTCTAACATTTATTCTCCCTGGATTTAGGAGAGGCTTCTCTGAACATTGCTAGCAGTGTCCTGGATGTGCTGGTGTCACAGACATCCTGTTGTACAGCCACAGAGTCCTATGTGATGTGTAAAACAACAAAGGGTAAAATTACTGCTTTCCTGTAATTCTGCCCCACTTATCCAACAATGATTTAAATTTGAATTGGAAATATTATTGGTAACTACATTCAGAAATTATAAATGTTTGTTACAGTAAAAAATGAGGCAGTCAACTCTATGTTGTATATAAGAGACACACCTAAATCAAAGAGGTTATGGTACATCTATGCAATGAAGTCTTTGCAAATGAAAAGGAATAAAGAATATCTTTATATACTATTTATGTACACTTTTCAACAAGATATATTGTAGCAAAAAAAGAGATGAGTTCAGAATGGTTACATGTGTTACTTTTTAGTAAGATAGAACATATGTATGTGTGTGTATTTATATAAAAATAAGTTAAAAGCTGGGCATGGCACTGTACTCCTGTATTTTTAGTTACTTGCAAGTCTGAGGCAGGAGGATCAGAAGTTTGAGGCTAGGCCGGGCTTTGTGACTATGTCCTGGTAAATAATTTTTATCCTTGTAGCTATATTTGTTCTATATAATTAAAAGAACAAACATCAAATGAAGATGGCATTCCTTAAAAATTGAAAATAAACTGAAACTAATGAACCTAACTACATATCAAGTGCGAAGCAGATCCATAGAGAGAAAAAAATTACTTCAAGTGACTTTAAAATAGAGAATTTATCCTATATATCCTTGTGGAACAAAAGAATGGCAAAGAAATTGAAAACTTCAATTAGTAATTGTTTTTAGTAGAAATATTGGTATTATTATTTTGAAACAGATTTATTGAAAAATACAGTGAAATTAAAGCTCATGTTAAAAATCATTCAGAATGAAGATATTCAGTGTAACAATAAAGGTATAATGTATGAATATCAAAGAGGTTAAGCTAACACATTGTAATTTTAAATTTGAATTGGAATTATAAGAATGAGTTCAAAATTATTTTTCTCTTTTTAAAATGAACATTCCAGCCTGTAATCCCAGTGACGTGGGAGACTGAGGCAGGAGGATCACAAATTTGAGGCCAGCCTCAACTACCTACTGAAAAACTGTCTCAAAATAAAAAATTAAAAAGGGCTGGGAGTGTAGCTCAGAGGTAGACCACCCCTGGGTTCAATATCTACAACTGAAAAAAAAAAAAAAGTACATTCTAGCTCTATTCTTCAAGGCACTAAGGAGAAACAAAAAGCCAATATCAGTGAACACCAACAGTGGCTATATTATAGTCTCTAGATATCCATATTTTTCAAGAAGCTGTCATAGCTCCTTGGGAAAATGACAGCAAATATACAATTGTATCCAGTTATTATATGAGGTCAGTACTCTTCCGCTATAGGTTTAATCAAAAGGGCAAAAGAGCTATCCCCAAGGGTCTTCCTCTGGTCTGAAAAGAACATTTTGGACAGAGACCAAGATAAATAATTACTGTAACCCATCAGATATTTAAAAGCTCTGAGTTCATAATGGTGTTTAAGGAAAAACTCATTGGTCACGATTTGGAAGTTGTTAGGGCATCATTGCTCACTTAGTCTCATTACCCTGGTAATAAGGAAAGAATTAAGTATCTTCCCTGAATTTTCTGAACCACTGTATTACAGGATAACCAAATAATTTAGAAAGGCGAGTTCTTTATTATGTAAAAAGTCTGCCTAATAATCATAGGGAAAATGATGAACTTAGAAAATCAGCATATTGCAATCCTTTAGGACATAATAATGGATGTTCAGTAGGTGCAAAAATAATTAGATTAAAGGTTGATGGGGGAACTTGACATTGAGGAATTAGGTTGTTATTACCTGAACCCCCTGATCAATCTTAGTATCATTGAAAGTGGATGACCAGAGATTCTATGCCTCTTTGATTTGATATAATAGAAAGTGTACAGCATTGCCCGCAAAATATTTTTGCCTAAAATAAGTTGAACCAATCTAATCAAGTCTCTAAATCTAACTATCACTTTTACAAGAAATGCAGGGGATGGAGGAAAAGTTAAATGACATTTTAGAGAAAGTGGCCAGTCATGTCCAAAATGTGAACATTCTAAATGATCAGTCATTCTTCAAAGGATCCCTGGTAATGAAAAGAGAGGGGAGGGACTGTTACAAAATAACAGAAATTTAAGGGACATTATAACTGGATACAATATATAGATTTTGTTGTTGTTGTTGTTGGTTGTTTGGTAGTGGTGCTGGGGTTGGAACCCAGGGCCTTGTGCATGTGAGGCAAGCACTCTACCAACTGAACTATATCCCCAGCCCTGATGTATAGATTTTGTTTGAACCTTGAATGCCTTTGAGATAATCCAAGAAAATTTGGGGGAGGATTTTTTGTTTTGTCTTTGTTTGTTTGTTTGGTTCCCAAGTTTTATTCAAGAACTTATACAAAATATTCCAGATAAGAGTTTGAGTCCTCATCTTCCTCCTCTTTCTCCTCTTCATCCTGGTTAGTCTGGAGGTAACATAATGTGTAACTCTCTTTGTTGCTAGCAACTACATACAACTAGTCATGTAGATTATTCTTCAAATATTTTTTGCTGAGATATTTCAAATATATTTTAGAAAAAAATGACCTCAGATGTTATAGTGATCTTGCTTTTTCTCCTTTGGATGGTCACAACCCCTCCCACCAAGATTCCCAGCTTTTCTGTTCTGTTTGATTCTCTCTTGGAGAAACTCCTCAAAATTGGCAGCATCCACAATATCTTGTTGTATAGGGTGGTGCCAATCAAGGTGGAACTTCAGATCCCACTTTTTTTGGGGGAGGGGGTGGTACCAGGGATTCAACTCAGGGGCACTCGACCACTGAGCCACATCCCCAGCCCTATTTTGTATTTTATTAGAGACAGGGTCTCACTGAGTTGCTTAGCGCCTTGCTAAATTGCTGAGGCTGGCTTTGAACTTGCCTCCTGCCTCTGCCCCCTGAAATGCTGGATTACAGGTATGGGCCACTGTGCCTGGCACTTTTTTTTTTTTTTTTTTGGTCCTCCTTTGCAACAGCTTTTTCATAGGTGCCATGGTGGCTGCAGAGCCAGCAGAAAGGGAGGTGGGTTCAACCTGTGAATGTGTGTTGCCAGGGATCCAACCCAGGACCTTGTTCATGCTGAGCAAATGTCTACCATTGACCCTCAGCTCCCAGGGAAATTTTATTACTGGATATTAAATGACATAAATAAAGGAGTCCTTATTCATTTTGTCAGATGTAATAATGGAAAGATGTTTATGTTTTTTTAAAAAAATTCTTGTTAACAAACACAGAAGTATTATGGCTTTAATCATAATGATAACTGGTTTTAAAAATAATTGAGTGTCCTAATGCTAAACAAAAAAGTATTAAAGAATGGTACAGCTGTCAGACTGAAGTCCTTCAGAGATGACCAGTAGAGTAGAAAGGGAAAAGTATTTCTTGGTTTAAGCAACAAGGAAGTCATTGGTGACCTTAGTAAGGGCATCTGCAGTTGAATTGTTAAGAAGGAAGCCAGAACAAACGGTTTGAGCAGTCATTAGAGGAAAGCGGGTAGACGAATGGAGACACTGAATATGTTTAAAGAGCTAGAGAGATACTAATAGAAATAGTAATAGTAACTAGAGGGATTTGGAAAAGGTTGGCTTGCTGACTCCCCGCCCCCCCTCAATGGAAAGAGATCCCATGGGGAAGGAAGATGCCTGTTCCTTTTATTAAATTTTCAGAATTCAGTCAATAACACTGTATTCTTTCTCCTTGCCAGAGAGACAGGAGAGTTCTGCTCCCTCTCCCTGACTCCTGAAGTGAGTAAACGGGGGAGCACATCCCCTATCCAAGGTAAGATTAATGTGGAGTGAAATTGAGAATACGGGCTGGGGTTGTGGCTCAGCAATAGAGCACTCGCCTAGCACGAGCGAGGCACTGGGGTCGATCCTCAGCAACACATAAAAATAAATAAATAAAGTAAAGGTATTGTGTCCATCTACATATAATTAAAAAATAAATAAACAAATATTAAAAAAAAAGAAAGAAAGTGAGAATAACTCTTGGTTGTTTTCAGCAACTGACATATTGGGATTGTTATTGCAACATAGCTTAGTCCATCTGATTTAGGGAGACTTTTTAATATTTATTCATTTATTTTTGGTGCCAAGGATTGAACCCAGTGCTGCTTAACCACTGAGCCATAGCCCTAGCCATTTATTTTTTAGTTATTTTTTTTTTAATTTGTTAACTTTTATGTGGTGCTAAGGATCAAGCCCAGTGCCTCATACATGCTAGGTGAGCACTCTGCCACTGAGCTACAGTCCCAGCCCTGCAGTCCTTTTTTATTTTTATTTTTATTTTTTGAGAAAGGATCTCACTAAGTTGCTGAGGGCCTCATTAAGTTGCTGAGGTTGATCTTGAACTTGCAATCCGCCTGCCTCAGCCTCCCTGGTCACTGGGATTATAGGCATGCACCACCATACCCATCTATTTTTACTTTTTAAATTTTATTTTTGTACTGGGGATTGAAACTAGGGGCAATAGATCACCAAACTATATCCCCAGCCTCCCCAGCCCCACCTTTTTTTTTTTTTTTTTAAACAGGGTCTTGTTAAATTGTGTAGTCTGACCTCAAATCTGCAAACCTTCTGTCTTGGTTCCCCGAGTTGCTGAGAATACAGGCAAGCACCACCATGTTCTACTGGGGATACTTTTTAATATAACAAAATGTAAAAGATATGTTTGTAATGGATTCCGACAGTAGCTTTCAATCAGCAAGACACTGGTGATAACCGATGTGGCCAAGTTAATGCCATCCAGTGTGTGTGTGTGTGTATTCATTTCTGTGTCTCACAGTTCTTTGTGCCTCCTATGCAGAAAAGTGGGCTTTTGCCAGGAATGGCTGTGTTTGTTCTTTGAGTACCTGCATGTGTTCTTTCTGGTTAGGCCTCTGTTCTGTGTTTCCAGAAAAAGGTTTTTACTTATCTTTTCATAGGAATGAAAGTTAAAAATAGCTCCCCTTTAGGCAGGATCATGATGCCCGGCCCTTCCTTCCCAGTCAACATGATTTTCCTAGCAGTAGGTAGTCCAGGTTCCATCCCTAAAATTAGAGCAGGAAAGGCTGGGGCCAGTGTGACAACTGCATGATGAGATGCTCCAAACTTAGGACTAAGTCTGTAGAGGATTAAGCACTCAAAGAATACTACGAAGGAAAGTTAAGTGGCTGGAAACTTTGACTCAGCCCAAGCCTGGGAACTCTTGAGAAGCTTGTATGATAGAATACTAAGGACTCCTTCCCCATCTTCAGGCGGGACAGGGAATTTGTTCCCTGCCTTAACCTTGATGAGTTTGTTCTCTTGTTGCCGTTTCCCACTTAGCAGCTCTCCAGATTTCCCTCCGTGGAGCCTCACTGTGTGGGAATGTGATTAATTTGCCTATGGCCTAAAATCCTGGCCAGTGCTATAGAGGACTGGGCTTTGTCTTACAACTGTTTTCCACTGCACAGAAAAGCAGCTCTTCTGGCTCACTGTCGTGTCTGAGTGCTGGTGGAACTGCTAATACAGTGGTGTATTTCACTGAGGCAGCAATTAGCCAGCCACCTGAGGGCTGATGCCATCCACCCTTCCAGCAAGTTTATAGTAGGCATCTCTGCTCCATGCCCTAAACTTGGCTTATCCCATGAATCAGACTTACTTGGGCATGATCTGGAGGGCTGATGTGTACGAGGAGGTTGATCTTTTTGCATTAGAAGCCTCATGGAAAATAATTTTTTTTTTTGTACTGGGACTTGAACCTGGGGGCGTTTAAACCACTGAGCCACATCCCCAACTCCTTTATTGTATTTTATTCAGAGAGAGGCTCTCACTGAGAACCTTAGCCTCGCTAAGTTGCCGAGGCTGGCTTTGAACTCACAGTTCTCCTGCCTCAGCTTCCGGAGCTGCTGGGATTATAGGCGTGAGCCACTGTGCTAGCAAGCAATCATTTTAAGAGAGGAAGAATTGAAGTTCATAGGTTTGGTTCAAAGACATTGAGTGAGCAAGTATTGGGGACAAGAGAGGCAAAATTTTGAGGACAGTATCATAGTGTATGTTACTCAGCCTGCCCTCTGTGCCAGTTTCCTGATTGTACTCCTGAGTCCTAGGAGAATGAGCTTCAGTAAACATCAACTAAAAATGGCAAGAGTTGTTCACTATTAACCTCTGTGAGTCAAGAAAAGGGCCAGAAGACGTTACTTGGATGCCTTGTCTGAAAGCACCCTGATCTTTCAGTATCTTGTCACCACTGTGTCCTACTCCCACTGACCCTTGTTTATCTCTCTTAGCTTTCTTGGCTATTCTCTTTTTCAGTGACTTACATTTGGGAACTCACTTTTGCACAATGATTTTTCCCCTTTTTTCCTCTTGCCACTGAGCTACATCCCCATCCATTTTATTATTTAGTTTGAGACAGGATCTTACTGAGTTGCATGCCTCACTAAGTTGCAGAGGCTGGCATTGAACTTGCAGTCCTACTGCCTCAGGCTCCTGAGTCGTTGGATTACAGGGATGCACCACCATGCCGGGCTTTCTGCCTTCTTTCAGTGATGCCCCCCATGTAAGGTGTTTATACATGTGGCAGATTTGAGTGAATATTAAAGATCCCAGAAATTGTATCATAGCACCAATATTGCTCAGCCTCCACTGAAGAGTCTTTTTGTCTCACTACAGAACCACCTGTCCACTTTAAGGTCACCTACCAGTTTGGTGGCTAGTTATCAGGCATGCTGACCATATCTTACCTCAAGGCCCTAAGTGCTTCATTACGGGCTTTCTGGAACTCCAGGCCAAGGGCAGGGAGTTTTAGTGCCTCAGTACCAGGCCTTACTGAGAAGGTCACAAATAGGTAGCTAAATAATCTACCTCCCAGGCTCCTAGTGGGACAATTCTATTACATGCGACACTGCTTCTCAGAGGGTCCCCAGCAAGAAGGAGCCATGGTTGCTCACAGCAGTAATCCTTCACTAATATCCTTCCCCACCTTTCACTTTCCCCACCCCCTCGCTTCTGTTTCCTAGCAACGCCTCCCAAACAAACTGCCTACACTGAAGCCCTTCCTTGGGGGCTGCTTTTTGAGAAAACTAAGATACCTACCCTCTTTTTTTTCCTGCGTTGCTACTGATTTAAATTCTTTGCCTTCTCTTAGTTTGTCAGGTCTTTCATCTTATAGGTGAAGTCTCATTAATGTCACTGCAAAAACAATGAACCACCTACTCTATATCATACAGTTTAGCAATACAAAAGAGCTGTATCTTTGAGATTTCAATCTTCCTTTTCCTCTCTTCACCACCAGCGTCTGTTTACAGATGGAGAGAGTGAAGAAATTTCTTGCCCCTTCATGTGAATTGTACATATGCTATGGCCCCCTGGAAGGCAGAAGTGACTGGTTCTAAGTACATTTGCTTCCATCCAAAAGGATATTTTCCTCTGCTGTTGAGCAGGAAGTGGGCACAGTGATGCGATGAATTTACTCATAGAATAAAGCAGAAAGGACATGAGGCCTCGAGACGGTGTGGTTGCTTAGCAGGCTCTGGCACTGGATGCCATGGAGTGTGGCAAATGGAAGACGCTTCAATGAAGCATTCGAGGTATCTGCCAGAGATAAGCAGCACCATTTGGGAGAAATTTGAGGGAGGACTGGGTGTCCCACAGCATGAGAATGAAATCTAGGCTCTCCTTTAATTTTTTAATATTTTTTGCAGTGTAGGGAACCCAGGGCCTCATGTATGCTAAGCAAGCACTGTACCTCTGAGCTACATCCTCAGCCCCTAGGCTCTCCTTTTAGGTGATTTCTATTTTGATGATTTGTAACCTCCAGGCTTAATGTGGGCTGGAGAATGTGCATTATATTAAGATTACATTAAAGCTGGATTTAACCAAGTAGAGGCATATTAATATCTTCATAGATAAGCCAGGCACAAAGGGATATTTCCCCATAAAGGGAAAGCCTGGTGGTGGACACTGTGTGAGACTGGAGAGTCTGTTATTTTTTTTAATTTGGGTAGAGTGAAGGATATTCTTTCTTTCTTTCTTTCTTTTTTCCCCCCAGTACTGAGGATAGAACCAAGGGCCTTATGCATGTTAGGTAAATGTTCTACCACTGAGATACAACCTCAGCCCAGTAAGGGCTTCTTGACACATTGATGGAAGACTAGAATCTGAAGAGATGAATCTTAACTAAGAGCAGTTCACTAGAGAGATTATGTGACTCAGTTCTTTGGCAGAATGAAGTTCAGAGATAGCTGCTTTATGATCATATAGATTCTTAGAACCTTAGGATTCAGTGAAGCTCAAAGAAATAATGGTTATCACAGGGCCCTGCACATGTGATGCAAGTGCTATAACCACTGAGCTATATCCCCAGTTCTTTAATGAGTATGTTCTTAACTTAGGTACATAAATTCCCTAAAAGTGAATGTGCACTTTTTCTGGAGAATATATTTGTAGTTCTATCAAATTCTCAATAGGGTTTGGACTTCTCCCCCAAATTAAAGACTATGGTGTACTTTAAGAAGAGAAATGCCCCTGAGTCAAGTAAAGCTACCAACATGTAACCTCTGTCTTGTTGTTATTTGTGTGTGGATTTTTACTTAAAAAGATGAGAGAGAGAGAGAGAGAGAGAGAGAGAGAGAGAGAGAGAGAGAGAAAAGCAATGATTAGAAAGACCACAGCCACCACTGCTTCCATATTTAACCAGAGGAACATGATCACCAAACTCACATTCATGCTTTCACATGTGTGGGAAACATGGGTTTTGCACCCAGAAGGATTTGGGTTCAAGTTCCAGGTCTGCTATTTAATCATTGTATGACGGTGACCTAGGAACTTCACCTGGTTCAGCCTATTTTCCTTCTCTAAAATAAGAATCCTGCTTCATATGTTGCTGTATTAGAAAGAATGTATCTGGCCTCTTTGGAATTCCCTCTTTACTCTTGTGACCCTCTAATTTAGGACTTATGTAGGTTACTGTTTTGACTGGGGTTCATTTTTAAAGAACTGAATCTACTCAAGCTGGTTTAGAAAGGAGTCACAATTTGGAGGGCTAAAGAAACATTCTTAGGCTGAGTGCTTACGCTGCAGTCAAGCCACCAAGGGAACTGCTGCATATTCTATTTTCAGGAAGCCATTTGTTGAGTTGGGAAGTTGCCACAACAGTTGTTGGTCATGGTCATCCCACTACTGATCCAGTCAAGAGCCATCACGAGTAGAAACTGGCCTCCTCCACCACCACTTCAGAATCTGCCACAGCTGCTGCAGTCTACCCCGCCTCTAGGTGGCGGAGTGAGTGCCAAGAGCTGCTCACTCCTGCATGGGGAAGACTCTTCTTTCTATCGACCTTTTTAAAAATAGAAATAGGAGAGAGAGAGAGAGAAGGGGGGAAGGAGGGAAGGAGGGGGAGAGAGAGAAAGAGAGAGGGAGAGGGAGCGGGAGAGACTCCCACTTAATCATCTGATTTGAGGAACCCACATTACACCTAGAACTCTAGCTACAAAGTAGTCTGGTATAAGTGTGTGTGTGCGTGTGTGTGTGTGTGTGTGTGTGTGTTTAATCCTTCACTCCCTCCAATAGTAGAAAGCACACTAGAAAGAAATTAAAATGGCTAGGGTACATGCCCATAATCCCAGTGATTGGGGGGGCTGACACAGAAATGTAAGTTCGAGGCCATTTTTGACAATTTAGCAAGACCCTGTCTCAAGAATAAAACAAAAAGGGCTCAGATGTAGCTCAGTGGTAAAAGTGGCCCTGGATGCAATCCCAAGTACTGGAAAAAGAGAAAAGAGAGAGATTTCGATGGTATTGAGGGTTAATCTGCCATGTGCACTGTAGTACCTTGCTTAAGTATTATTGTTATTATTTTTTTGTTTGTTTATTTGTAGTGGGACCCAATACCTTTATTTTATTTGTTTATTTGTATGTGGTGACAGGGATTGAACCCAGTGCCTCATGCATACTAGGCAAGCTCTCTACCACTGAGCTACAACCCTGGCCCTTATTATTGGTTTTTATGATTTTTAAATTATAAAAGTAATACATGAGTGGAAGATAAGAACAAAACAAGTCTGTAGAGTAAAAAGGGAATGTTCCCTTAAACCCTCTCAGTTCTCACATTATTTCCCAGAGGAAATCACCGACTATTTTACTATTTGTCCAGTCTTTCTAATGTGCATGTACAGGAATACACACACATATCTAAGAATTTTAAAAAATACCAATCTATAACTTTGCTTAGAAATCTTTCCATGTTAGAACATAAAGATCAAACAGTGATTGAGCAAAGGTACACACAAAGGGTACACATGGTGATTCTATTTATATAGAACCCTAGAAAATGCAAACTGATCTACAGTGTCAAAAAAAAAAAACAGATCAGCAGGTACTTGGAGCCAAGGCACAGCGATGACTGGACTGCAGAAAGGCATGAGGAAACATTTCAGGGTGGTGGGAATGTTCTATAACTTAACAATGGTATTCCTGGTGTCAAAACTTATCTGTGTATAAAATTTTTAAAAAATATTTATTTCTTAGTTGATCATAATATCTTTATTTTATTTATTTATTTTTATGTGATGCTGAGAATCATACCCAGGGCCTCACACATGCTAGGCAAGCACTCTGCCACTGAGCCACAAAATTCTTTAAATTACTGTAGGTATTGTATATACAATATTCTTTGATGAAGTTGATAAAAAATTTTATACTAAAATAAAAGTAGTAAGACATTAGTTGAGTCTAAAAGAGTACATATGAGAGAGGTGGTGAAAATGAAAGTTAATGGGATAAATGCAATGCTGCAGCTTACATTTGCCCCCAGTAAGATCAAATAAAGTGCAACTGAGCAAGGCAAAAGATAATTTTACAAAGAAAAAAAAAATCAAACAGTGGTCAGGAAGCTTGCTGTAAAAAATTATATATATATGTATATACATATATATAATTTAAAAGTGTGAAAAATATTCTTAGTTGTGGGTCTTACAATCCAGGCTGTAGGCCAGATTTAGCCTATGGACCATAATTTGCTGACCTTTGATCTAATACTGGATAGTATTCCATGGTATGGATATATCACAATTTTATTTGGCCATTTTCTTACTGTAACCACTTAGATTCTTTATAGATTTTTTTTCTTCTTTTACAATTGTCGTATTTTATTTATTTTGCAGTACCAGGGACTGAACCCAGGGGTACTTTACCACTGAGCTATACATCCCAGCCCTTTTTATTTTTTATTTTGAGGCAGGGTCTCACTAAGCTGGCCTAGAACTTGTGATCCTCCTGTCAGCCTCTGAATCACAGGGATTACAGGAAGGTGCCACCACACCTGCCAATTGCAGTGTTAGAGGAAAAAAACACTACTGTGTATTTCTCAGTGCATGTGAAAATTGTTGTACGTAAGTCTCAGAAATGGAATTTCTTGGTCAAAAGGTTCATTAAAGTTTCAAATACAGTGTCAATTTCCTCTCTAGGAAGTCGTTTCCAATTAGACTGGCACCAGTAGCATCTAAGAATACCTATTTTCTTCAGTCTTGCAGTCCTTAATACTTTTACTATTAGGGTTTTTAAATTTGATTAGCAATAAATAACACAGAAGGTGGAATATTCCTTTTCAGTAGTATATTTTATTTCATATTTTAAAGTAGATGGTGTGATGTCTCTAGTTATTCTTGCTCAAGATTATTCTGGTTATTCCATGTGTTTTGTGGGTCACATGAATTTTAGAATTTTTCTTTCTAATTTTGTGAGGAATGTCATTAGTATTTGGTAGAGAGTGCATTGAATTGATAGGTTGCTTTACGTAGAGGATTTCCTTATTTTTATTTATTTATTTTCTGTGATGCTGGAGATTTTCTCTCATTCTACTGATTACCTTTTCATTACCTTTGCAGTGCATAAAGCTTTTGGTTTGATACAGTCCCACTTGTTTATTTTTGCTTTCATTTTCTGTACATTTGTATCATATCCAAGAAATCATTGTCCAGGCTCTGATTCTCCTAGGAGTTTTGCAGTTTCAGGTCTTATATGTCTTATAGTTTCAGGTCTTACATTTAGTCCTTTTTAAAAAATATAGTAACACCTCATTTTTTATACCTTTATATATTTATTTTTGTGTGGTGCTGAGGATCAAACCCAGTACTTTACACATGCGAGGCAAGTGCTCTACCACTGAGCCACAACTGTAACCCCTTACATTTGGGTCTTTAAAACTATTTTGGGTTGATGTTTGTGTATGGTGTGTAGATAAGAGTCCAGATTCATTTTTAAATTTTTTTTTAGTTGTAGATATACACAATACCTTTATTTTTTATTTCTTTACTTTTTTGTGGTGCTTAGGATTGAACCCAGTACCTCACACATGCTAGGCAAGCCCCAGCCCCAGCCCCCAGATTCATTTTTATGCATGTGGATGTCCTGCTTTCCGGACACCTTTAGCAAAGGGTTTCAGGAAAACAGGCCATCCATTCCCTGCTGTGTATTTTTGGCATGTTTGTTGAAGATCAGTTGACTGCATATATATATATGAGCTTATAACTCATTTCTCAATTCTGTTCCATTGTTTATATGTCTGTCTTTATGCCAGTATTCTGAAATTTTAATTACTGTCACTTTGTAATATATTTTGAAATCAGGAAATGTGATGTCACTAACTTTGCACTTTGTTCTCAAGATTACTTTTACTATTTACATTACAGTCTTAGTAGTTTTCTTTTAAAAACATTTTTTTGTAGTTGTAGATGGACAGAAAATACCTTTATTTTATTTGTTTATTTTTATATGGTGCTGAGGATCAAACCCAGTGCCTCACACATGCTAGGCAAGCACTCTACCACTGAGTTATAACCCAAGCCCTATAGTCTTAGATTTTTTTTTCCTATTTCTGTAAAAAAATACCTTTGTGAATCATAGAATTAATTCTGAAGATCTCTTGGGGTGGATATTTTGATACATTTTTGAACAATATTAAAGTCTTCTAATCCATAAATATGGGATATTTGTATGTGTGTGTGTGTGTGTGAGAGAGAGAGAGAGAGAGACACACAGAGAGAGAGAGAGAGACAGAGAGAGAGAGAGAGACAGAGAGAGACAGAGACAGACAGGGAGACTGGGGATTGAACCTACGGGCTCTTTATACACCCTTAGTCCTTTTTATTTTTTAAGACAGGGTCTTGCCGAGTTGCAAAGGCTGGCCTTAAACTTGCAATCTTTCTTCCTCAGCCTCCTGATTAGCTGAGATTGCAAATATGGCTTATTTTTACCTTCTTTTATCAGTAATTTGTATCTTTCACTTCCTTGGTTAAATTTGTGACTAAGGGTTTCTTTCTTTTTTTTTTTTTTTTTTTGTATACTATTGTAAATGGAAATGTTTTTCTTTTGGGATAGTTTCTGGTTGTTGTTTTTCCATTACTATAACAAATACCTGATATAAATCAATATAAAAAGAGGAAAGATTTATTTTGATTCATAGTTTTGGAGGTTTCTGTTTCTGTTGCTTTTGGACCCATGGCAATGTAAGTCCATCCTAGTGGGAGCACATGGTAGAAAAAGCTGCTTTACCTCCTGGCATTTGGGAAGCAAAGAGAGAGAGAGGAAGAGACCAGTATCCTATAATCCTTTTCAAGGACATGCGACCAACAACCTAAGTCCTTCTGCTAGGCCGCACCTCTTTAAAGTTCTGCCACCTTCCAATAGTACCACAGGCTGGGACCAAGCCTTTAACCCCTGGGCCTTTAGGGGACATTCCTGATACAAACTATAGCATTAGTATATAGAAATACATCTGATTTTTGTATGTTGATTTTTGTACTCTGAAACATTACTGAAGTTTTTTATTATAACAGTTTTTTAGTGGAATCTTTCTTTTAAAGTTCTCTACATGTAAGGTAGTATCATCTGCAAACATTTCTTTTCTGTTCTTGAGGATTTCTTTTATTTCTTTTCTATCTCTTTTTCTTCTTTTGTCTAATTGCTATGGCTGAAATGTGCATCCTTGCCTTGTTCCTGATCTTAAAGGAAAAACTTTCAGTTTGTTACCATTGATGTTAGCTGTGTGCTCTTCATATGTGGTCTTCATGATGTTGAAGTCAATACTTTATGTATTCAGTTGGTTGAGAGTTTTTATCATAAAAGGGTGTTGAATGTTGTCAAATGTTCTTTTTGCATCTGGTCAGATGATCATGTGATTTTTATCTTTCATTCTGATAATTTGGTATATCACGTTAACTAATTTGGGTATACTGAAATGTCCTTGCAACTGAGGGAGAAATCCTATTTGGTATGTGATCCTTTTAATGCATTACTGAAATAGATTTGCTAGTATTTTGTTGAGGCTTTTTGTATCCGTATTCATCAGGGATATTGGCCTATAATTTTCTTTTCTTGTATTGCCTTTGTGTGGGTTTGGTATCAGAGGAATATAGGCCTCAAAAAGTGAGTTTAGAACTGTTCTCTTCCCTTCAATCTTTTGGAAAGATTTGAGAGGTATTGTTGTTAATTTTTTTTAATGTTTTATAGAATTGACCCTTGACATCATCTTCTAGGACCCCAGGCTTTTGTTCTGGGGGAGGTTTTTGATAACTGATTCAATCTCCTTGCTTTTATTAGTCTGTCCAGGTTTTCTATTTCTTCATGATTCAGTCTTAGTAGGTTGAATGTTTCTAGGAATTTATCCATTTTTTTCTAGGTTATCCAATTTATTCTCACATAATTGCTGCTTGTAGTCTCTTATGATCTTTTATTTCTGTGGTGTTAGTGCTTCAGTTTACTTAGTAATGATAAGTCTCTCTTTATGGTTTGTGTGTGGGTGTATGTTTGAGAATTACTGAATATTATGGGGAAAGTATCTGGCAAAAACTAGGTTTGCTTTTATTCCTTTTCCATTAATTATCTTTCTTGTGACTTAAGTTTAGTTATTATATCATTATATTTCTGTCATCCTTCTTCTCAGGTAGTCTTTTTTTCCTTCTTTCTTTTTTCCTTCATTGTTTTTTTAAAAGTAAATGGTTTCCATCATGAGAATGGTGACACATTTTTACAGTCGGAACAATTTTTGCTCCAATAGCTGCTTAGGAACTAAGTAATTGTAAAACCCTTAAGAAGTTAAACACAGATCAGAGTTTTTCAACTATTTAAAAAAATTTAAATGTTAAAAAATTGCCCACAATCTTTCAGCTTACATTAACAAAAGAACTTTTGTATTTTATTTTTGTATTTTTCTAAGGAAAGGCACAAATTCTGTTTTTTTTTTTTAAGTCAGTTTTTTTCCCACCACCCAAATATAAGTCAATTAAAAATAGATGGTACCAGGGGTGTTATGAAGTTTAAACTACAACTGGATATAAAATGAGCTCCCCTAAGTTGTAGATATGGTGTGAACTTTCTCTAATATGTATCTGAGAAGGGACTTTGTCTTGCTACCTAATGTAAAAGGCAGCTCTCAGATAGTATAATCACCCTGAACCACAAGTGGGAAACAGATGGCTTTTCAGCTGTGGACATAGCCAATTATGCTATAATCTTCTCCTTCTTGTCATCCTTCTCACAAATTAAACCTGGCAAATGATTGGGAACAACTCACAAGTCAGCAGGAACAACAAAAATATGTTGGATACGATTTACAATGATTTCTTCCTGATATAAGACAGAACGGTGCAGGGATGAAATTAGGGATCAAGATGACTTTAGGCTACATTTAAATTCTAAAAATGCTAATTTTACCAGGGTTACTGAATTAAAAATATCCATGTTTTATGCTTTTCAACCCTGGAATGGTCAACAGCATGTTTTTAGGAGGATATTATAGAATCACAACATATTATCATTAGAAGACACCTCTGAAAGGCAATTCCTAGGTGACAAAGTTCTAAGCAAAGTGAAACAAAGGCAATAATTAATTTCATAAAGTTCATCACATAAATAATTCCATAAGGAGAGCCATAGTCTTCTCTTAGAAATCATGCAGAAGCAAAGCTCCCACCTGTGCTTAAAATGGTATCAGAGTTACACTCTGAAGTGCTGATATTGTGTTTGTTTTGTTTTGTGGTACTAGGATTTGAACCCTGGGGTACTCTACCACTAAGCTTCATCTCCAGTCCTTTTTATTTTTTACTTTAAGACCGGGTCTCCCTGAGATGCTGAGGCTGGCCTTGAACTTGGGATCCCCCAACCTCAGCCTCCTCAATAGCTAAATTACAGGGATGTGCCACCTTGCCTTCTTTACATTTGATGTTTTGAAAAACAAAATGATTATTAAGTGTCCATAGTCAACCAGTCACCTAATATAATAACCCAATGAACTGGGGATAGTTCCTCCATTACAAAGCTTTACATAATTAGATACAATAGAAAGCAATAATTAGATACAATAGAGACCAATGCTATTCAAAAGGTGGTCACTATAAACACATGTAATCTAACATTAAAGTACTTAAGGAAAACTATGGAGTGGGTCAGGGTTTAGGATAAAGGCAGAATTAATATTAAACATGGAGGACTTGATGAAAAAGTTATGCAGCCTGGTCGCTTGGAAAAGAGAGAGAATCCAAGTCAAGTCTAAGACATATTATGCCTGGTTGAATTTTCATTAAGACCAAAGTCTCTCTAATGGCATGAAAAATAATTTAATATAAAATTAGGTCCATGTTGACTGTTGAATGTAGGAGAAAGTGCCATATAGATGTGAAATCCTTAACTTATCATAAATTTTTCTCTTTATCAGTTTATAATAATGAACCAAAAGTCTGGTAATGGAACATTCTGCTTAATTATATAGCTAAGAGTTGACATAGCTTTTTATTTATTAGGTTGTACCACATAAAATTTACTGTCACTAGACTTTGACTATGTCTGACATAATACAATGGTAGTTTCTTATGCTTCAAGAGAAAACATGTATTAATAATTCAATACATATAAGAAGACATGTATTGAATTATATGTAATCATTTGTCATTGTATAAATGTTTCTTCTTTGTGTTTTATTTCTACACAGTATATAAATATATTTAGCATTAAATTCATATTAAACATAGTTTTGTGGGGGATATTTGTTGTCATTGGTGGTTTTTTTCCCCCAGTAGTGGAGATTGAACTCAGTAACACTTTACCACTCACTGAGCTTTACATCCCAGCCCTTTTTATTTTTTATTTTGACTGGGATTTCTTAAGTTGCTCAGGCTGGCCTCCAATTTGCAAACCTCCTGCCTCAACCTCCAGAGTCACTGCGATGACAGATGTGCCCTACCACTCCCAGCCAATATAATTTTGATGACTGGGAAAGCACATTCTGCTTTATCCACTCAGCATTGACTGGGCACCTGTTAGTCTCTAGCGCTCTGCTCCAGTTTGAGGTACAAAGATAAGTGGAATGTACTCCTTGTCCATGAGCCTCTCACAGTTCACTAATGCAGATAGCACTGTAATAGGTGATTATCACAGAGACCATGTGGAGGGGTGAAGAAGGCAGGCCCTGGAGGCACACATAACCTGGGCTTTGCCACTTTTCCAAGATGTCCAACCTCTTAGCCTCTTGGAAATAATAATAGTACCTCACAGTATTGTGAGAATTAACTGTGGAAACGCATGTGAAGTTGCTTAGCTTTGCACTGTATTTAACAAGTACTCAGGAAATGTTAAGTATTACCCAATGTGTTAAATGCAACTTATGTAATTAGGCATGGTTGTTACTTGCTTCCTTTTGAATGTAGTCAGGTAAACTGGTTTTAATTATAAGCAACTCATGATTGGACAACCATAAGAGTTTATAGTGAAATTGTTTGCTCTTGAAAGTTGTTTGGAGAAAATTTCACCCTCTTTTTCCTGGAAATGGAACCTGTTGTCAATCAAAGTCTTGGTCTAGTGAAGTAGCTGAACAGATTTTACACATCTTTTAAAAATGAGGCTAACTTTCCCAGGTTCTCAACATTCTTTTAACACCTTTATAATTAAGAGGAACCCAGAAATTTATGGATTTGATGATAATTAAGAACTTTACTTCCCTCCTCGTTCAATCCACCTTTGCCTCTGTTACAAAAATAAATGTTAGTTATGAGCAGACTCTCTGTGGGCACGAATGCTGGGTTTTATCTTTTTTTTTTTTTTGTACTGGGATTAAACCCAGGTTTGTGCTGCCTGCCACTGAGCTACATATCTCAACCCTTTTTATATTTTGAGACACAGTCTCACTAAGTTGCTGGGGCTGGTCTTAAATTTTTGTTCCTCCTGCTTTAGCTTCCTGAGTCACTGGGATTAAAGGCATGTACCACTGTGCCCAGCATGAATGTTGTTTACCAAAACTCACTGAGTAATCTTTATGGTCAGTGAAATAATATTATTGAGCCTTACTATTTATGAGGCACTGTACTAGGCTCTGCAGCTATAAAGGTAAGCAAACCTTTATAGGTTTGTGAAGGTCAGGGAAGAATTCATTTAGGTATATAACATTGAAAAATATAACTGGACAGGTGGCTGGGGATATAGGTCAGTGGCAGGGGGCTTATCTCTCATGCATGATGCTGGGGGTTCAATCTCTAGTATTGCAAGAAAGTACATAAGTAAAACTAATTGAAAAAAACAAACACAAACTTACCCTTTAGAAGAGCTGGTGTTTTTCCTCCTTAATTTCAACACCATCAGCCAGTTCACGAAATAAAAGTTTTGTCAAATAAATTGTATGGTTAACTTATAAAAGATGCTAAATTGATATAAATTATTCTATCACCAATTGAATTTATTTATTTATTTATTTTGCAGTATGGGGGATTGAATTCAGAGGTACTCTACCACTGAACTTTTTATTTTTTGTTTTGAGACAGGATATCCATAGGTTGCCCAGGCTGGCCTCAAACTTGCTATCATCCTATCTCAGCCTCCTGAGTAGCAGGGATTACCAGCGGGTGGTGCCCAGCCCGGCTCCTCCCCCCTTTTTTTCTGGTACTGGGGTTTGAATTTAGGGCCTTGGACGTGCCAGGAAAGTGTTCCACCACTGAACTACTTCCCAGCCCCCTAATTCTATTTTTAACATTACACATGACCTTTTGTCTCAATGTTATTCTGCTCCATAAGGACTTTCATGTGATCAACTGTACTTAAAATATAACATTCACCTCTAGAGTGATTTTATCATTACTAACACACACACACACACACACACATAAATGTATATTTAATTATAAATCCTTATATACGCTGACCTAGAAGTAAGAAAATTTTAGAAGACTATATGAGGACCCTAGAAAAGCTCTTTATTTCTTGATCAGGAAGAATGCCAGGCTCTCCAAAGATATTTCACATCTAAATGTGAAGTGTCTCCCTTCCCTGCCTTTTGTTTTCAGGGAGTTGACTGGGGAAGAGGGAATCCAGTACACACTTAAAACTGCTTGATTTGTGAGAAGGATGATAATATTACCAAACACTACATAAAGTGGTGTTTTCTTATTTCCTCAGAAATGTAATTTTTCTCTCAAAACACAGGGAGGAAAGAAAATAACTACAGACAGCATCTCACCCTTTTAACTTTCACTAGAAAATTTACAAGATTATCATGCTCATTTCTTTTAGCCTTAAATAAATAAAATCTTAATTAAATAAAAGGATGGGTGCTTGCTTCACAGCATGCATACTAAAACGGGAAGGATACAGAGAAGATTAGCATGGCTCCTGAGAAGGGATGACACGCAAATTCATGAAGTGTTTCATATTAAAAAAAAAAAAAGATGATTCTCAAGCTATTATGTGGAATCTTTTCAGATTGATTGGGTGGTCTTCAATGATTTACTACAGAATGACCATTTCTTCCCTTTTACATTTTTCTCAGGCAATCAGTGAATGATGTATTCATCAAACTTAAGAGAGGGCCCAGACAGAATATCTCTTGATGAGGCACATAATTGATCGTTTCTCAAACCATTTGGATTACAGCGGGTCAAGGGAGACCATAGCAAGAAACTTGACTAATGTACTGATATTTATCATGAGAAATGAACTCATATACAGAATCATTTGATGCAAAATAAATAAACTATTTTGCTACAGCATTATCACAAGATCAGAATATCTTACTTTGGAAAAAAAAAAAAGGAGCACAATGAAGCTTTACTGTAAGAGCAGGAAAACTATTAGCTTGTTGCTTTTGGCAGTTTCTTTTATCAGATCTTTTCTCTTAGATTAAACATAAATCAAAATCGTTATCAAAACTAACCGGAATAAACAGGGTTTGTTGTTGCTCTGTGGTGGAACAGGAACCTAGCATAGCCTGAAGCCATGGGTTTAATCCCTAGCACCAGAAGACAGACAGACACAGACACACACAAACACATACAAATTATATTACCAAAAGTGCTCTGTTAACAGAGCTGTTGATCATTAAATTAGCCAGAAGCTGAAGAATTTGCAAACCTTTCAACAGGTCATATTGCTAGTAGTGTGTGTTATTTTATAATACACCCTAATTAAATGAGTAATCAAGTAAGGCAACAAGAACACTATATCACATTTATTGAACTCTTTTTATGAACCAGGTACTGTGTAGGCACTTACATATACTCTTTTATGTAATTCTTAAAACAGAATGGTTTATTCATGTGTTTTCTCCCCACATCACAGTGAGACAAGATTCACTTGGAATGAAAAATGTGTATGGTACAAGTAATTACTATATTTGATGGGTATCTATGTTTGGTTCATGGGGAGAAAAAAAAGCATAGTAATATTTACAACTAATAGGAAATACAAGGACACTAAAAATATAGAAAGTTAGGGAAAGGAAGGACAGTGGACATAGGAAAAAAAATTACAGTAATTGTTTGCTGTGTCACACCAAGTGTTTGGCAGTGTTTCTGAGCCAGGGTCCTCATCCCGCTGCTCAGAAAACACTCATCCCAGAGGGGAGGAATTTTGAAAAAGAGGAAGAATTTAATTCAGAAGGTGCCAGAGTGGGGGAGGGGGAATCCATGGAGTCAAATGTGCCTCCCAGGACAGGGTCTAGCTGTATTTATAGGATGGAAAAAAACAGGGTAGTCAAAGGTGTGGGGAAAGGTGATGGGAATAAGAAAAGGTAAAACAAACAAACAAACAACAACAAACCACTGGTCTGTTCGTGCATAGACAAGCCTCAGGGCTCTTAATATGTTGCACGTTCAGAAAATGGCGACTATCTTGACCTGAGGGTGGAGTTTGAGGCCGTATGATGTCAAAAAGACGTCTATCAGACACTTTATGCGGGTCCAGGTGAGGGAGTAGCGGTTTCAACCAGTTTGAGCCAGACCAGGCTTCTTCCTCAAAATTCTTAGCGAAAAGCTTAAAACAGTCGTTACCATGGTGACCGTGCATCAGAGGTGTTATCTATAGTAAAGCTAGCAGGGGTCCATTCAGGTTTTGCCTGTGTGAATTTCGAAAGAAAAGATGTGTTCTTAGCTTTTTAAATTTTAACTAGGAAGGGAGAATGACTCAGGCTCTTACAAGAGAAAAAAATTGTTAATTTCGTTATGGGGACTCAGTTTCAAAATACTCTCACAATATTCTCAGTGTTTCACTTCTGACACCAGACTGGGGAGTTTCTCCTATATCAAGTAATTCTTCAATTCTCAGTGGACATCAACTGGTTGTCATACTGAATTCTGACCCGTCTATCTGGAGATAGTACAGACCCCACAGGTTAAGAGCTCAGTCCCGCGAGGCAGCCCGCCCCCCAACCCCCACTGCAGATGCCAGCCGCAGGCTGTAACCTGTGCTTATGTGACCAGGTTACAAATCAGAGGTTTCCATGACTACCCCTCAGGTTCCATAGTTTACTAAAATAGCTTGGAGTCATCAGAAAAACGGTTTATTTACAAGATGACTGGTTTGTCACAGAGGACAGAACTCAGGAACAGACAGCAGGGAGAAATGCCCACATGTTGGAAGTGCAGAGCTTCAGGGCCCTGTCCTGACTCCACAGGACCTCCACGTGCTCACCAACCTGGAGATTCCAGGATTTATATGGGTGCACGATGACTGAATCATTGATCACTGCAATTTTAAGTCACTTTCCTTGGTCTAACCTCCCCCCAGGTGTGATAAGTAGGCTGTTGACATGGACGTCTGTGTGTGACTTTGGGCAGCGAGTACACACGGTTGTGCCTAGAAAGGGGCCCGTTATCTATGGTAAAGGAGGTGGGTTGGATAGCTGGAAAGAATTAGAGCGGGGGAGGAGTGAATTTTGGAGGTCGCAGAGACAGAACGCGGTGCAATGGGGACCTGGCGCCACGGGCTGAGTGCGACGGTGGGGGTGGGGAGGGGTCACCCGCTTTGATCCGCGCTGTGTTCACCACGTGTGCGGTGCGGGCCAGGCGCTGCAGAGCGCAGTTTTCTTTTGTTTTCCTTTCTCTTCTCTTCCTTTTCCTTCTTTTTATTTTATATCCTCAGTCTTTCTTTTTTATTTTTTATTTTGAGACACGGACTCGCTATATCGTCTCTAGTGTCCTCGGAATTGCCATCCTGCCTCAGCCCCTTAAGTAGCTGGAAATATAGCCTTGCGCCACCAGGCTACCTCAGAGCGCAGTTTTCTTTTGTAACTAGGTGAGCTGGACCCCCAAACCTGGGTAAGGTGAACTCCCAGCTCGGGGGGGAAGTGGCGCGCAGTCCCCTGAACAACTGCACCTCCCATCCACCTTTATCAAAGCATGGTCCCCTGATCTCTCTCTCTCTCTGAAACATACATTTTCAAAGAGATTAAAGTCTAGAAATGGCTTGGTAAAGGGAGAAGTCCCGTTCTCTGACTGCTAATGGCAGGCTTGAATAAGCCATTAGCCAATATTACAGCCTTCTTTAATGTAGGCTTACCAAATCCATCTTAGGGAAATAATTCAGGGCCTGTAATTGCTGCCTAAGCACATTATCAGCCAGGAAAACCTGTTGGAGAAAAAGATTTGCTTTATACTGACAAAAAGTTCAACGCTGATGTTGTTCAATAAGTAAATTCTAAAATGGAAAGAAACAGGTAATTCAACATAACCTCTTGGACACTGCCTCTCAGTCCCATTTTCCTGGTTAGTATGGTAGAGCTACATTTTTTAGAAATAATTGGCCTTCGGGGCTGGGGATGTGGCTCAAGCGGTAGCGCGCTCGCCTGACATGCGCGGGGCGCTGGGTTCGATCCTCAGCACCACACAAAATAAAGATGTTGTGTCCACCAAAAACTGAAAAATAAATATTAAAAAATTCTCTTTCTCTCTCTCTTAAAAAAAAAAAAAGAAAAAGAAAGAAATAATTGGCCCTTGTGATTTTTCTCTCCAGAACCTTATTTATTTGTTTTTGTAGTTTTGGGAATGGAACCCAGGGTCTCTTGCATGCTACAAGTGCTCTTTCACTGCACTATATCCCCAGATGAAATTTTTGTCATTTTTGAATGCAAGTAAAAGCAGCTTTTCTTTTCTTTCTTTTTTTTTAATTTTTATTGTTGGTTGTTCAAAACATTACATAGTTCTTGATATATCATATTTCACACTTTGATTCAAGAGGGTTATGAACTCCCATTTTTACCCCGTATACAGATTGCAGAATCACATCAGTTACACATCCATTGATTTACATATTGCCATACTAGTGTCTGTTGTATTCTGCTGCCTTTCCTATCCTCTACTATCCCCCCTCCCCTCAAAAGCAGCTTTTCTTCAACTCAAGATATCTATGACAACGATTACTATGACAATTCATCGATGTTTTTAAAGGTGAATTTAGAATTGCAGTCTTTTTTCCTTTGAACAAATAATCCCAAGAGTTATTAAACATGGGAATAATTCTTTGGACTTAAGATGATTCATCTTTGTGATTTTGTTTTGCTTTTGAAAAAAGTCTACTGTTAACAAAAAAGATACAGGAAACTATTTTAAAAGTAGAACCCTTAAAAAGAAATTTTATTGTATCAAGTGGTTTGTTACTGAGTTTCTCCCAACCCCTCATCAGGAAATAAACCACTTGCATTATGTTTCATTGAAGTTATATTGTATCCCTTGTATAGGCACTAAGGTATTTTTCTGAGTAGGTTTTTGAAATTGAGTACCTGATGACGCACTTGGCTTTTGAGTTATCTAAAGTATTGAGACTATAAGGACATTGTTGACATATGCCTATGTGCTTCTTTTCTAGGAACCACCATACTTAATGACCTTTAGAAAATCACTTTCATGGGGCTGGAGTTGTAGCTCAGCAGTAGAGCACTTGCCTCGTATGCTTGAGGCATTGTGTTCGATTCAGCACCACATATAAATAAGCAAATAAAAAATAAAGGTCCATCAACAACTAAAAAAATTTTTAAAAAAGAAAATCATTTTCAATTTGAAATTTTTTAAACTTTATTTATTTATTTTTTTTAACATTGCTGAGGATTGAACTCAGGACCTTATGCCACTGGGCTTTCTCAGAGCACAGTTTTCATGCATGCTAGGTAAGTATTTTACCACTGAGCTACACCTTAACTCCAGAAGATCACTTTTATTGTCCTCAAATACTAGACTTTCGTTTCTGGGTCAAAATGATTAATACAAGTATGAAACGAACATATTAAATTTTAAAATCTTTCATCTTGGAAATCATTTTCATATCTGTGTGTCTTGTTATACCTGTTTAAACCAAGTACATGGTTAGAACAATTGGCACAGCAAGCAGGGTAACTGGAACAAAACAGAGACAATGATTCGTTGAATGTTATGGGCTTAGCAACTGACAGCAGCTGCTGCATGACAGGGAATCGCTAGTATAGGCACACTTGCTGCTTGATGGTTACTGCTCATGGTTTTTTGTTCGTTTAGTGTTTTTTGTTTGTTGTTTGTTTTGTTCGTTTTCCCAAATTCAAATTAAGTAGCTGAAATGCTCCGTCCTCCGGTGTTCAGTGTAGCGTTCCCATGGTGTGCTGGTTTTAGAAAAATCAGCCGCAAGTGCCCGAGAGTGAAGAAGAAGGCAGATAGATTCATGATAGCACCAGTGCAATTACTGGAGATTATGATCAGAAACATGTCTTGGTTGGCAGCAAGACAGGTAGACCCCTGCGCCCCACAGCAGGATGAAGGAGTTTATATATTAAGCTTGTCAAAAGTGGGCTGTAGCAACGTATATGTACCTGGTCTTTTTGAAAAAGTGTTATCATGTACAATATCAGTTAAGAAACAGTCCAGGCATCACTGGCCAGCACACTGTCCTTAGCTGACCATCCTAATTTTGTCATATAGGATTAGTGATACGTGCAAGGGTCAGCTGGTGAGCAAAATGCTGGTTATAATCAAGATGCCCAGAATCATGTTAAGATGGATTTCTACCATGCGGCTTATTATTCAGTCTATTGGTCCCAGCTCTGTAGATGACCTCCTGTGGCACAGCACAAGGTAGAGTGTTGGAGGCATTACCAAGAGATAAAAACTGGAAGTTACTATACAATTACTGCTGTAAACACTTTCTGTCCAGAAACAGTTTGCAAAATTATTTACATATAATTAAGAGATCTCAGAAGTGGTTCCTTTTTTGTTTTTGTTTTGCTTTTGTAATTTTTTTTTTTTTTTGCAGCACCAGGTATTGCACCAGGGCCTTCTGTGCTAGCGATATCCCCAGACTTGGTATGTGTGGATGCGTGGCGGTATTGGGGATTGAACCAAGGAGTGTTATGCCACCAAGCTACATTTTCAGTCCTTTTAATTTTTTTTTTTTTTTAATATTGAGACAAGCTTTCACTAAGTTGCTGAGGCTCTATCCAGATTGCTGAGTCTGGTCTCGAATTTGAGGTCCTCTTCCTCAGCCTCCCAAGTTGCTGGGACTACAGGCATGCACCATCACACCTAGAATCCCAGTTCCCAGTATGTTTTGTTTTCGGTTTTTGCAGTACTGGGGATTGAGCCCAGGAATGTTTCATCACTGGGCTAACTCCCCATTGTTTTTTGTTGTGTTGGGGATTGGACCCAGGGCCTTGTGCATGTGAGGCAAGCACTCTACCTACCAACTGAGCTACATCTCCAGCCTTGAGCTATAACGTAAGTCTTGAGCTTATGATCCTTCTGTCTCAGCCTCCCAAGTAGCAGGGACTACATCACACCCAGCGCCTACCTATTTTAAAATTTTAATTTTGAGACAGGGTCTCATTAAGTTGCCCCAGTTGGCCTTGATTGTACAACCTCCTGCCTCAGTCTCCCAAGAACATGTGTGCACCACTGTGCCCAGCTTTAAAAGAGGTTTTTGTCCTTTCAGTCTTTTTTTTTTTTTTTTTTTTTAATATATACCGGGAGATTGAACCCAGGGACATTGAACCACAACCCCAGTCCTTTTTATAATTTTTTAAAAATTTTGAGACAGGGGCTGGGGATGTGGCTCAAGCGGTAGCGTGCTCGCCTGGCATGTGTGCGGCCCGGGTTCGATCCTCAGCACCACATACAAAACAAAGATGTTGTGTCCGCCCATAACTAAAAAATAAATATTTAAATTCTCTCTCTCTCTCTCTCTCTCTCTCCCCCTCTCTCACTCTGTCTTTAAAAAAAAAAATTTGAGACAGGGTCTTCCTTGGAGCTTGTTTGGTGGTTTTAGCAGGGGAGTGCAGCTACTGGATACCCTCGACCGAGTAATGGTTCTCCTGTATCAGGGAAGATCGTCCTCTTCGACTGAGCACGCAGCTTTGGGAGGGATGCACTAGGAGCGGTGAGGGAGGAAGGTGATATCTACCTGGCCAGCAAGGTCGGCCAAATCAACCCTGGTGATCAAGGGGTGACAGCTGTTGCAGCCAGATTACCCTCACATTCTTGAGACAGACATCCTTCCTTGCTAAATTGCTGAGGCTGGCTTTGAACTTGTGATCCTCCTGCTTCAGCCTTTTGAGTCACTAAGATTTTAGTAGCGTGCCACTGAGCTGTGGTGTGTGTGTGTGTGTGTGTGTGTGTGTGTGTGTGTGTGTGGTGTTGGTGATGGTGCGGGAACTCAGGGTTTCCTGCATGCTAGGAAAGTGCACTACCACCGAGTTGTATTCCCTTTCATTTCATTTATTGGTTTGATGTATCAGGTTAGAGAACTCAGGAAAACAATTACTTCCTGGATTACCAGTTTATTACAAATGATAGAACTTGAGGACAGACAAAAAAGATATATAGAGCAAACTATGTGGAAGGGGGCATGCACCTCTGTGCCCTCACTGGAGGGAGTTTGGATCCGTTGCAATTTTTTTCTTTTTCTTTTCTCTCTCCTTCCTTCCTTCCTTCCTTCCTTCCTTCCTTCCTTCCTTCCTTCCTTCCTTCCTTTTCTTTTCTTTTCTTTTTCTTTTCTCTCTCTCTCTCTTTTTTTTTTTTTTTGGTACTGTGGATTGAATCCTGGGCACTCTACCACGGAGCTACATACCCAGACCCTTATTAGTATTTTTTAAAAATTTGAGACAGGTTCTTGCTAAATTGCACAGTCTAGCCTCAAACTTGCAATCCTCTTGCTTTGGCCTGAGATTAGAGGCATGCACGGTCTCTCCCTGCTTTGTGTGATTTTGTAGGCGTAGGGGTATGGAACTGTTTGGATTATTGAATTTTGTACCCTATTGCACAGCTGTATGGTAGGCTAAACTATACACAGCCTGGACTCTTTTTGGGAGTGTAGCCCCTGGATCTTTTCTCTTCAAACCCTTTGAGGGAACTGCGCACCCCATTTTTGTCTTATAATACCTTGGAGCGCTTCAGGCAGCTGTGCTACACCTCAGGCAATGTTCCTCAGGGCTGGGACTGTGTGTGGGTACCATATAGGGATACTGTGTTGCAGCTCTGGAAGGATTCAACTCTTCCAGCTCCGTGAATGGATGTGGGGAAAGCATTGCATGCCTGACAAGAAACCACTTGAGCAGTAGCCATCGAACAGCAAGTGTGCCCCACCAGTTGGGCTCTGTTAGGCAGTGGCTGCTATTTGTGAGGTCAGTTAGAAGCCCAGAGCAGCGGAAACACCATCATCTCTGTCTGGTTCGATTATACTGCCCACTGCACCAATTGTTCTAACCACGTCCTGTAGACTTGATTTGAACAGGTGCGGTAAGACACATACGTGAAAATGATTGCCAGGAGGGAAGAAGATTTTCATTCTGCTAGACCCTGGATGCACAGCACCATAAAGACTGCACTGGCAAGTGCCTAGGTGAAATGAACAGGCAGAGAGCAGGAAATGGTGGATGGAAACTGGTGGACATTGAGCCGCGACTGTGGTTATCCTGGGAAAGAATTTGTGAAAAGAAATGTAAAGGAGTGGTACAAATTTAGGACTGCTCGCCATCCTTTCTTTTCAGGATTTTAAAGTTTTATTTGCTCATTTTTATTTTTTTGGGAACTGGGGATTGAACCCAGAGGCACTTTATCACTGAGCTTTTTTTTTTTTTTAATATTTATGTATTTATTTATTTATTAAGTTTTCAGCGGACACAACATCTTTATTTGTATGTAGTGCTGAGGATCCAACCCAGCGCCGCGCGCATGCCAGGCGAGTGCACTACTGCTTGAGCCACATCCCCAGCCCTACCACTGAGCTTTTTAATTTTTATTTTCAGATATGGTCTTCCTAAGTCTCCGAGGCTCTTGCTAAATTGCCAAGGTTGATTTCGAACTTGGGATCCTCCTGCCTCAGTCTCTGTAGTCGCTGTCATCACATTCATAATGAAGCTGCTGTGCCTGGCTTTAGGATTCTTTTAATTATGATTATAAGATGCTTATCATTACAGTTACCATATTACCTATTTTTAAGTGCACAGTTCATTAGTATTAAGCATCTTCACATCTTCATATTACTTTTCCATCTTGCAAATCTGAACCTTTATAACTAGTCAACCCGGATTCTCCTGTCCTCTCCTCTTTTTCTGTCTCTGATTTTGACTACTTTCCATCCTTCAGGAATAGGATCGGGGGGTATTTGTCCTCATTGTGCTGGTTCTTTGGGTTGAGGACCCTCCACGTTGTTTTCCACAGCGGTTGCCTGGTTTAAGTTCCCACCTGGAGTCCTCCTGGGCAACAGCGTCTTCATGTTTTCACCTTCTTCTCGCTCTTGTTTTCTTGTATAGTTGGGGTGTTATGGTTGTGCTGGGGATCAGTACACATGAATTTCAATTTGTCCATAATTCTTAACATACTACACTGAGTATTAAACAGTCATATAGTTGTGATTCTTTTGTAAATAGTTCCACATTATTTTCTAGTCTAAAAGTTGGAGACAGATTTTCCTTAAGATTAGATATTGATTATCAATATCTTCAAATGTCGATCGATCAGCTGTTAATTCACAATTTAATATATTACTACATGTTCAAAATTTTAATTGTTCACAGAGCCATTGCTTGTTATAGGGAGAGCCAAGAACAAGCAGAACTAACTAACTAACTTTCTTTCTTTCTTTTGCTTTACTCAGGATTGAACTAACTGAGGGGTGCTCTACCACTTAGCTACATCTTCAGCTCTTTTTATCATTCTTAATATTAATTTATTTTGGTATTTGGGATTGAACCAAGGGATGCTTTTCCAGTCAGTTACATCCCCAGTCCATTTCATTTTTTAAATTTTCAGACAGAGTCTTTCTATATTGCTGAGGGTTTCACAAAATTGCCTTGGCTGGCCTTGAACTTGCGATTCTCCTCTCTCTCAGCCTCCTAATTGCTGGTGTCCCACACCTGGCTAAGGAGAAGTTTTTTAGGAAACAATTCTACTAAAAATAATAATAATAATGAGAATCCGAGTAATTTTAATTGATCAAGACAAACTGGGAATCATGGTACATGCTTGTACTTCCAGCAACTGGGGAGGTGAGATAGGAACATCACAATTCTGCAATTTAGTGAGACATTGTTTCAAATAAAAAAAATAAAAGGGCTGGAGATCTAGCTCAGTGGTTGAATGCTTCGGGCTTATCCCCCCTAAAAGAAAAAGGTGTTTACAACAATTAATTGCAGAATTGTGTCTCCATATTGCCATTCCGTATGCTTTTGTATTGTACATATACATTCTTTTAAGTACCGCACGCTAACCGATTGCGCAACTGGAGTTCCTGTACATATATATATTTTTGAATTTGGTTTTGAGGTCACCTGACTGACATCTTCTTTCCCCTTTTTTGTTTCATTTTAGGCTTTTAGCCATCTGAAGCTGTCGTTCTCAATTATGTCTGTAGTCAGTAGGAGGAAATGTGAAGCGAGAGTGACTTGATGTCCCAAGCCCATCTCCGTAGGGCAGCCTCCAACTGCAAGATTATTAGTCTCCCTACCCTTTTTCAGGTGTTGGAGATTGAACCCAGGATCCTGGGCATCTTAGGCAAGTGTTGTTCCTTTGAGTTATACCCCTAGCCCTGCCTTTTCTTTTTTTTTCTTTTCTCTTTCTTTTTCTTTTTTATTTTATTTTATTTATTTTTTGGTACTGAGGATTGAACTCAGGGGCACTGGATCACTGAGCCACATCCCCAGCCCTCCCTATTTTGCATTTTATTTAGAGACACAGTCTCACTGAGTTGCTTAGCGCCTCGCTTTTGCCGAGGCTGGCTTGAACTCACGATCCTCCTGCCTCAGCCTCCCCATGCTGCTGGAATTATAGGTGGGCACCACCAGGATAGGCTCTTTTTCTTTCTTTTTAAAGTAAAAACCTTTAGTGTGACTTGTACTTCTAGGTGGCTAAAATATTTTCCCCTCTTTGAATGTTCATCTACTATACTTTTGGTGATACTAGGTACCCCCGTTGTGAGCAGAAGGCTCCATTTTTGGTTCCCACTGGTCCTGTTTGTAGTCAGCGGCCTCCTTCTCTAGGGTGTCCTCTTTATGGTCAGGAAACAAAAAGCAACAGAAGCGAAGGAAGCCCCCAAATAGAGACCGCAGTCTTCAGCCTTATTTCCCCTGTGGCGGTGCCATTGATTTCCTGTGGTGAGATTATTCTCCTCACTGAGGTTAGAGCACATAGCCCTGCTGCGAGTCCTGCCCAGCGGTCACAGGATCCATCTGCCTGTTTTCTGGCTATGGGAATTAACTTCCTGTTTTACTTTGGTTGGAGGTGATACCCCTGCAATTTGATCCAGGCTAGTTGGCTTTCTGGTGGAAAGAGGAGAGGATACTGTTTTTAGTCCTGTCTTTAGTCAATGGGGCTTCTCTGTGGTCCATTTTCCTTGTTAGACCAGAAATGTGAGTTGTTTTGCTTTCTTTGGAAGAGATACGTACTCTGATACTGGTAACAGTGACACTTTAGGGTGGACAAAGGAGGCAACAGGCAGCAGAGGTACCATATAGCCTATATGTAAGGCAGAGAAACTGGTCTCCGTGTGCAGGGCTGCTCCCCTGCGGAGGGCATGGGATCCTTATGGCAGAGCCCCACAGGAGGCCATAGGCAAGCCAGGGATATTTTGTTGTGCACTCGTGATCACAACCCTGTTTGGCGTGCCATGTATCTCCTAATTTGGTTCTGAGAGAGAGCTGTGAAGTCTAACCCTGCCCTGGCAGGCTCCAGGGGAGGTGGTTGTGGGTGTTTCAATGCTTCTCACAGAATACTTCTTTAACCTAACCTAATGCCTAAGTGTCTGACCTATGACCAGGTGTCCTTCCTGAAGGAGTCTTGTTTATGCAGATGTCCCTAGATTTATGATGGGTTATGTTCCAGTAACCCTTTATAAGGTGAAAATAATGTAAGTAAAAAATGCATTTAACACACCCATTCTGCCAAACATCGTATCTTAGCAACACAGCACACTGTAGAGTATCACTTGTTTCCCTCGTGGTCGCCTGGCTGACAGCTGCGGCTTGCTGCTCTACCCAGCATTGTGAGAACAGATCACGCTGCATATCACTAGCCTGGGGAAAATTTTAAATTCAAAATACAAAGTATAGTTTCTACCCAATGCGCATTGCTGTCCCACCATTGTAGGTTTAAAAAAATAATTGTAAATCAAATAGTCAAACCATCAGAAATTTGAGTCCGTGTAAGTATTGGCCAATGTCCTTGTGGCTCTTGTCTTTTGTCCAGTTTATTCCTATAAAGATAGCCACTCTCTGGAGAGCCCTGATCCAGTGGAGAATTTGATTCAGGTGTAACACAGAAGGTACTACAACAAAGCAAATGAAATAATAAAATCATTGTATTAATTGCAGATTCCAGAGAGAAGAGAAGAGGGGAGCGCGGGGAGAAAGCCTCGCAAGCCTCGCAGAGCCGCTGGGAAGGGGGAGCCATCTAGAACACACATGTTCAACCAGCGGGTGAGTAGCAAGAAAGACGACACAGGGGTTGTTGGGTCCCAGGTTTTACCCAAGCCAGTTTCCCATGGAAAGTTCTGATTGGTGGTTTTAGAGGAAGCAGTGCAAATTCTGTGGAGGCACGACGTGACTCAGGTGGTCATTGTGGCACAGTCTAGGCCAGGTGTAGGGATCAGTGGAGCAAGTCAAGTAATTAGTTGTTTTATAGGGCAGTGGTCTCTAGGAGATGCTTGTATAAGGCAGATAGATATCCAGATCAGCCACATTCAGGAATTGGGAGGAAATTGAAAAGTGGAAACTGTCAATGGTGACTGAGCCCTGCTTTTGACAAAGTCCAAGTTACACTGAAAACGGATGCTGCAGTGACATAAATAAAAAATTCATGACAGCTTTTTATTATAAGAAATAAACCCGATACCATCACTATCCTCCCATAGAATGATAAGAGGACCCCCAAGACAGTTCAAGCTGCCTATAATTTAATATCTCACTATTTTCTGATTGTATCAAAATGAAATAACAACGAATGATTTTTTTAAAAAGTATTTGTTGGCACGATGACACTCACCTGTAACCTCAGTTACTGGGGAGGTTGAAGCAGAAGGATCATAGTTCAAGGCCTGCATGGGCAACTTATTGCAACCTGTATCAAAATAAAATGAAATTTTTCAGAACGGCTGGGGATGTAGGTCAGTGTTAGAGTGCTTGCCTAGCATTTGTGAGGCCCAGGGGTCAATCCCTAGTACTGGAAAAAAAAAATTAAAACTTGAACAATAGAACATTTCAAAAATGTTTCCCTCCATCTCAAAAATGTTTCCAGAACTACTTGTGTATTTTCAAAGCAGTTGCTAAAAGCATTACTCTGGATTCCACCAGAAGAGAAATGGGGAACCATTGATTAGACACGGTATATAATATTAATCACACTTGGCTTCTTTTTCTCCTGCTTCACCAGAAGCTGCACTCCCTTGTTTTTGCTTTCTCTATTTTCTGCAGATACAAGTCTCCAGTTCCTGGTTAGCCATTTCAACCTATTTTCCCTTCGCTCTCCTTTTCCCTTTTCCTCCCCCCTTGTACTGGGGATGGAACCTGTGGTTCTCCACCACTGGGCTATACTCCCAGCCTTTTTTATTTTGAGAGGGGTTATTGCTAAATTGCCAACGCTGGCCTCCAAAATCCTCCTTTAGTCTCTTTTCCCTTTGGCTTGCATTTGTTTGTTTTAAATTTTCTTTACCTGCTGCTCCTTTTTGGCTTCGTTTCTGCTTTTGCAATTAAAACAATTAGAAAAATTTGAAAAGTGTAACTCACGGTGAGCTCCAAAATCATTTGTTACCACTGGAACGAATGCGTGCAATAGTGACACTGGTCCAGAATCCCTTAGTCCTCAACAGTTGGGGAGGACCCTGAAGTCACTACTTATCCAGTGGTAACGAATGATTTTTCTCTTATTTCCCTCATTTTTTGGGAGTGGGTACTGGAGATTGAACTTTCCCCTGAAATACATCACTGGTCCTTTTTATTTTGGGATATGGTCTCTCTAAGTTGTTGAGACTGGTCTTAAATTTGTGATCCTCCTACCTCAGCCTCCCAAATTGCTGAGATTAGAGGCATGCACCCCGACACTCAGTTCCCTCATTCCTTGCTGGGAGTCAGGGACAGTTTGAGACCCTTGAAGTTCCCAAGAAATGGCGGTACATTGGGCTTTTTCAAACTAGACGGAGGCAATTCCAGGTCCCATCTATTGTTCAAGTTTTGATATAGGTTAGTTAATCTCATAAAGTTTGCCCCCAGAACAACCTTAAATTAAGTTTTTTATTTCATGCCCTTTGGGGGTTAGAAGTCCGTGGTGGTGGCATATAAATTGGACCTAGACCAAGGTTTAAATGTTATTTCTTCTGTCAGCCTAGCTTGGGAGCTGGTGCCTGCTGTACCCAGGCTTCTCCTTTAGGAGGAGGGGGTCTTGTGGTAAATCCTACAGTTACAGGAATTGAGGAGCTAGTGATTTGGTTGGTGGAGGACATCCTTGGAGAGAAAGATTCAGGAGAGACCTGGGAGTGGAATACGGGGTTTCTGAGGTATTACTGAGTCAGAAAATGGTGTCCAAAGTTATGCTTTAAAAACGTCAACAGGACTGGGGCTGTGGCTCAGTGGTAGAGCAGTTGCCTGGCCTGTGTGAAGCACTGGGTTCGATTCTCGGCACCACATACAAATAAATGAATAAAATAAAGTCTGTCAACGATTTAAAAAAAAATTTTAAATGCCTCAACAGTTTTGAAGTTTGGATAAATAAGCCGATTTTTTAAAAACTTCCTCATATTAGTTGAAATAAATTGTGTATCTGAGATTTTTGTTTGTTTTTGCTCTAAGTCTCCCCTTCAGTGGATTTATTTGGGTTTATATCAGGAGCCCCAGAAGGGTGATCATAATTCCAAGTTTTGCCAACAAGAAAGAAAACGAAAGAATTACGAATATAGTGGTAAAGCATATTGTCACAGGGATTCCAGACTCTTTTGAGCGTGAGGGGCTGAGAAGTTCCCATGAGAGAAACTAGATCGTGTACAGAGAACAGAAAAACCTCATAAGGAGGCTGGAAAACGTTTTTTAGTCTAGGTGCCACGTTGAGTGCCTATAACCCCAGCGGCGACTCAGGAGGCTAAGGCAGTCGGTTCGAAAGTTTGAGGCCAGCCTTGACATTTAGTAAGAACTTGTCTCAAAATAAAATAACAAGGATTAGAGATGTGGTTCAGCCTGTCAGGGAATGAATCCCACTCAAAACTAGGGTCCCAAGAAAGAACTTTAGCTCCAGAAGTACCTTTCAGAAGAAGCCTAGTTCTCAAACCCAGCCTCATGTTGGACACCCAGAATGGTAAGAATCAAAATCCTTCCTTACCATACTTCAGTGGATGTTTGTTCAGAGCACTAGACTGGGAGTCGGGTTCCCTACCAGGTACCGAAGTGAGCACTGTGTGCGCGGAGAGGTCCGTGGTCCCGAGAGTAGTTCTGATTCAGACCAGAGTTGTGACACCAGAAAAGTGTCAAAGATAACACAGCGTGGCATTAGTCGAAGTGGTGGAAACATATTTTGTCCAGTAACTACTGATGGGGAAAGAACGGAGCTCCCTTATGATCTGAACAGGGGTAATTTGGGTGTTTTAAAGGGAGTATAAGAGAAAAGGGAGTAAAGGGGTTGGGAGAGTCAGAGAAGTGAAAATGTGCAAAGGCAGTTAGGTACAGCTGAAGGCAAGGGGTGCCTGGACGGTGGCCATCAGAGAGGGCAGGGGCTCTGCACTCCCACCTTACTCTTGGCCCCACGCACAGCTTCCCACTGGCTGTTCATTTGTACCTGTTGCAATATCTTTTATGGTGAATTGATAAATATCAATATACAAAATCCATGAAAACCTTTTTGTGAATTCACCTTTGATTTTTAGTGGTGATTGCTTAAATGCTTCATTTAAATTATAACAAAAAGTTAACACAAGCTGGGGATATAGCTCAGTTGGTAGAGAGCTGACCTTGCATGTGAAAAGCCCTCAGTTCGATTCCCAGCACCACAATGAACAGAAAAACTGTAAGATTCCCATATAAGATGAAGTGGGAGTACATTTTGTAGGCTTGGAAATTGAGTTTGATTTTGGAAGAATATATGAAACAAATGCCCTTTATGTGGGTTTCCAGGAATGTCCTTGACAGATTTCTTTCTTTCTTTTGTTCTTTCATTCTTTCTTGTACCTGGGAGCTGAGTCAGAGGCACTCAACCACTGAACCACATACTCAATCCTATTTTGTATTTTATTGAGAGACAGGGTCTCACTGAGTTGCTTGGTGCCTTGCTGATGCTGGCTTTGAACTCCAATACTCCTGCATCAGCCTCCCGAGCCGCTGGGATTACAGGCATGAGCCACTGTGCCCACGTCTTTTTTTTTTAATATTTATTTTTTAGTTTCATGTGGACACAATATCTTTATTTTATTTTTATGTGGTGTTGAGGATCGAACCCAGAGCCCCATGCATGCCAGGCGAGCGCGCTATACCGCTTGAGCCACATCCCCAGCCCAACATGTCTTTTTTTTTTTTTTTTTTTAATGAATGATTTTATGTTAAACAAAACAAAACAAAACAAAAAAAGCGGGGTTGGGGTAGGCTGAGCGATAGAGCGCTGGCTTCACACATGCGAGGTCCTGGGTTCCATCCTCAGCACCACATAAAAATAAATAAATTAAATAAAGGTATTGTGTCCAACTACCACTAAAAAATTATTTAAAAAAATACTTTTACCCTACTACAACAATTCTTTTCTTTTATGTATGCTCACTACTTTCCATTTTCACTCAATTTATTTATACGTAGTTATAAAGTATATATTATTATAGGTCATAAATATTTTCCTGTTTCTACATAACCTTTTTTTGACACATCATACATAAATGGAGTTTAATTTCTCATTCTTCTGTTTGTAGGTTATATATGTTAGTTCTTTCCGAGTTGATGTGAAATTAGATGGTCATGAAATTACTATAAGATGAACCAAGAGCCATTGGAAATAACCAACGCTACGTCGTGCTGTTTGTCTGTTTGCGCTGATATTGTGCTACTTAATTCAGGTGCTTTAAATATGAGTACATCCAGTGAAGGATTTCACTTCGAAGTATTGCTTGGCGGTCCTTTTCATAGTGGACATGTTTTAGTTGTCGCAGTAACAGTTACACAGTTGCTTGAAACACTTGATAAAGGGATTTTATAAATGTCCAACTTGCAGTGTGAGATATCCTCAAGTTGTTGGAGACGAATTTGGATTTGATGTATGTGCAGAACTCTGACACTGAATCCTAAGAGATACTGTAAAAGTTGAAGGACAATACTTACTGAAAATTATTTTACCTTTGTATTATTAGAGTATGTTGCAAATCAGAAGGATGCTTATATTATGCATGAAAATCCTCAAATGGCTGACACAGAAATTGCATACATACTTTTATATAGTAGTTATAAATCACTTGGAATCAATAAAAATTTTGTAAGGAATGAAATGGTGTCTTTCAGGCCAATATATGAGTTTAATTATTACTGTAAACAAATCAACATTCCGAACTGTCCTTGAGGAAAAAAATCAGACAAACCATCAGTAGTTGCAGCAGCGAGCATAGAAGGACAGATTTGTCATATTTCTCAGGACCTAAATGTTCTAAGTTAGAGCATTTGTACCAAATTAGAACTGCAAGGGAAAAAGGCTTAAGAATTTTCTTCAACACCAGAAAGTTTTGTTTCTGATTGAGATACTGTATGGGTAATGTATTTTATTAGTCATGCTGGCATGTTAACATATATTTTAGTATTTTTTTTTTTTAGAGAGAGAAGTTTTTTTAAAGAGTGAGAGAGAGAGCGAGAGAGAGAGAGAGAGAGAGAGAGAGAGAGAGAGAGAGAGAATTTTTTAAATATTTATTTTTTAGTTCTCCGCGGACACAGCATCTTTGTATGTGGTGCTGAGGATCGAACCAGGCGAGTGCGCTACTGCTTGAGCCATATCCCCAGCCCGTATTTTAGTATTGTTAGTCTTAGTAATATAATTCCCTAACTCTTTTAATAGTACTGGGAATCAAACCAAGAGTGCTTTGCCACTGAGCTACATCCCCAGCAATGCGCCCCTCTCCTGCCACTGCCTTTTTTTTTTGTACCAGCAATTGAACCCAGGGGCGCTTAACTACTGAGCCACATCACCAGCACTTTTTATGTTTTTTATTTTGAGACAGGGTCTCGCTAAGTTGCTAAGCTGGGTTTGAATTTTTGGTCCTCCTGAGTCAGCCTCTTGAGCTGTTTAGGATTGCAGGCGTGGGCCACCCCACCTGTTGCTTTCAACGTATTTTGAGACAGGCTTTCCATACATTTCCCAGGCTGGCTCCAAATTTGCAATCCTCTTGCTTCAGCCTCCTGAGAAAGATTTCAGGCGTTGTGCTATCTCTGCTGTTAACTCTTGTATTGTTCTAGAATTCATTCTAATTCTAGGAATATTGAGCTTAATGTTCTTCTTTCATTTGATTCTTATCAAATCATATAATTTTTCTTTGGGGGGGTACTGGGGATTGAACCCAGGTGCATGTAACCTCTGAGCCATATCCCCAGCCCTTTTTGTATTTTATTTAGAGACAGGGTCTTGCTGAGTTGCTCAGAACCTCGCTAAATTGCTAAGGCTGGCTATTCTCCAGCTTCACTCTCATGCATCAGTCCCCTGAGCTACTGGGATTGCAGGGGTGCACCACCATGCCTGGCTGCTTTTAAACGTATTTTGAGACAGGATTTTGCTACATTTCCCAAGTTGGCCCCAAACTTGCAATCCTTTTGCTTCAGCCTCCGCAGCTGCTGAGATTACAGATGTGCGCCTTCATGCCCGGCAAGTTAGGTAACTTTTGACTCTTCAGTCTTTTAAGCAGGAAACAAATGTGAGCAGGTGGCTTGTAATTTAAGTATATACAATGCATAATGTTTCCAAATACATGACTTCCATGTGAAAGAAGGAAGGAACACAAGGCCCTGGGTTCAATCCCCAGCACCAAAAAAAAAAAAAAAAAAAAAAAAAAGACAGCAGTGGTTCTCTAAGTTAGGATCCTATCCTCCCAGAGAGACTGGGAGACAAAGGCTTTATCACTCTTGATTACATGAATGACTCTCAAGTTTTTGATAGAGAAGCTTTTGAGTTGCAAGAGTTATGTATTTGTAAATATAAACCTGTGTTAGTAAGTACCTTATCATGTGTATTGGATAAAACAAATACCAAAGTTCGTGCTGGGGCTGGGGCTCAGTGGTAAAGCGCTTGCCTTGCGAGAGACGAAGTGTTCAATCCTTAACACTGACTGGGTTCGATCCTTAGCACCACATTCAAAACTAAGCAAATAAAGGCATTCTGTCTATCTACAACTACAAACAAACAAAAAACAAACAAAATATGCAACTTTCTTGGAAGCATTGAGGTTCCGCAGTAAGATACTTTGAGCAGTCATTCTCCAGGGGAGTCTTCTTGTGTATGGTTATCCCAGTACTTAGCATTTTCCTGGAATGCTTCATGGCATTGCAGATGGTCCTGTATCTTGTGCCATGCTTACAAGTGGCATTCCTCTAGGCCGGGACTATGTGTACTCTAGCATAGCTCCAAGCAGCACTTCAGGGAGGACTCAGCTATTCCAGCTACCCAATTGGATGTTGGGAAAATAGTGCAGTACTCAATAAGAAACAACATGATCAGTAGCCATCAACCAGCAAGCCTGCGCACACCAGCAGTACCTTGTCAGGCAGTGGCCACTGTCTGTGGGGCCAGTTACAATAAAGCCCAGAGCAATGGAAGAATTTAATTCATCATCCCTGGTTCCAACTACCCTGCTCATTATCCCAATTGTTCTAACAATATACGCAGAATTTGACTTGGGCAGATATAACGCAGACACAGACTCAAAAATGATAGCCAAAAAGGACGGAAAAAAATTTTTTTAAAGGCGATGACTGCATCTTTTTTTTTTAACCTTTATTTATTTACTTTTATGTGGTGCTAACGATCGAACCCAGCGCTTTGTATATGCTAGACGAACACTCTACTGCTGAGCCACAACCCCTGTTTTTCCGTTTTCTAATGCTCAGGATCCCCAGGACACGGGAGGCATGGCACTTCACAGGGACAGCCAGGGAAGTGCCTAAATGAGATGAACAGGCAGAGAGGGGAACTGAGGGTGGGAACCTTCCTTTACCACCTTCTTCGTTTCACCAAATGGATCATGGATCGATGAGTAAGGTAAGCAAGTGGTACAAATCAATACAAATTTAGAACAGCATAGTTTGTATAATTTCATTAGCCCCAAGGTTATAGGGTAAATCTTCAGTTGTCTGGAACCTGGTCTGAAGTCGTCGTCATCTTTTTTTTTTTTTTGGAACTGAGGAACAAACCCAAGGCTTTGAGCTTGCAAGACAAGTGCTTTGCCACTCAGCCCCTGGCTTGAAGTCTTTTGGGCAGAGGATAGTGCCCTGATGGTAGAGGTCTAATTAAAGGAGATGATTGAGGGCTATGGACAAGGGATCGGTTGCTTTGCATAGGGAAAAGTTAAATATGCTTTCTGAAGAAATTTTTTAAAATCTTTTTTCAGTTGTAAATAGACACAATACCTTTATTTTGTTTATTTTTTTTAAATGTGGTGCTGACAATCGAACCCTGAGCCTCACACATGCAAGGCAAGTGTTCTACCGCTGAGCCACAACCCCAGCTCTCTCTAGGAATTTTTTACCCTGGGAGAAGTGATTCCTCAAGTCAGAAAGCTTCTAATTGTATCAAAAATACAGAAAAATAGCCAGGTGCAATGGCGCATGCCTGTAATCCTAGCAGCTAGGGAGGCTGAGATAGGAGGATAGCGAGTTCAAAGCCAGCCTCAGCAACTGCGAGTTGCTAAGCAACTCAGTGAGACCCTGTCTCTAAATAAAATACAAAACAGGGCTGAGGATGTGGCTCAATAGTTGAAAGCCCCTGAGTTCAATTCCCGGTACCAAAAAGAAAAAAAATTAAGAAAACATAGTCAATACAATGCCTGTGGTGCTTTAGCATTACAAAATTTTCTGCTGCTCTTTGCGTTTCATAATATTTAATGCCACTGATTAATTATTTAAGATAGGGTCCACAAAAATTGAAATAGCCTCTAAATTTTTCCTTATAGCAGTGTATGTTCAAACGGAATATTTTGGGGGGTATTGGTGGCAATCAGCTGCTTCCAGATGAAGCTGAATATCTACATCCAGCCATTGGCTGTCTTAAACCTATTGAAGTAAAGGACCAAAGCAAACGTCTCAGTTTTTTTGCAGGGAAGGGGACAGTATGGGGGATTGAACTCAGGGGCACTCAACCACTGAGCCACACCCCCAGCCCTATTTTGTATTTTATTTAGAGGATCTGTGTGAGTTGCTTAGTGCCTCGCCCTTGCTGAAGCTGGCTTTGAACTTGTGATCCTCCTGCCTCAGCCTTCCCAGCAGCTGGGATTACAGGCATGTGCCACCACACCTAGCAACTTCACATTTTTTTTTAACATGATACTTTTTAAAAAAATACCTGTATTTCACTTATTTATTTTTATGTGGTGCTGAGGATTGAACCCAGGGTCTCGCATGTGCTAGGCAAGCACTCTACCACTGAGCCACAACCCCAGCCCAACTTCACACCTTTTATGAGCAGCGTATTGTCATCCAAGTTGCTGCCAGCACTCTGGGTGAAGAATGAGAGTCCTATGGTCTGAGTCAGTGTTAGGAATGACAAACAAAGTTTCTTATTTCCTCCAAATCAGGGTGCCTTTTTTCCCCCACTCCCCTCCCGGTACTAGGTGTTAAACTTAGGGGCTTGCTCAAACTAGGTAAGTGCTCTACCACTGAGCTATACCCCAACCCTTTTTATTTTGAGATAGTTTTGTTATAGCTTTTCTTGAACTTTCGATCCTCAGCCTCCCACATAGCAGGGATTTACATGTATTTGCCACTGTGACCAGTGATCAGTATGTCTTGACCATGACCTTGTCTGTCCACTACTGAGTAGGAACTGTGGAAGGAAAGTGCAAATTTGTTTGAGGTTACATTTCGGATGCTGATCTCAGTGTTCTCAGGTTTTGTTTGTTTGTGGTACTAAGAATTAAACCCAAGAGCTACATAACCAGCCCTTTAAAAATTTTTTTTGAAAGGATCTTACTAAATTGACGAAATATCCAACTTAACATCCTCCTGCCTCAGCCTCCCAAATTGCTGGGATTACAGGCAGGCACCACCACATCCAGCTGATCTGAGCATTCACAACTTGGTTATTGTAAAAAACTGAGAGGATATTCTTGAACCCAAAGTTACTTTTTTTTTTTTCTACCAAGGATTGAAGTAAGGGGCACTCAACCACTGAGACACATCCCCAGCTCTATTTTGTATTTTATTTAAAGACAGGGTCTCATTGAGTTACTTAGTGCCTCACCATTGCTGAGGATGAACTCTCAATCCTTGAGTTGCTGAGATTACAAGTGTGAGGCGCTACATACGCCTGGCCCCAACATTATTACTGGTATGGTATCTCATTGCCTGGGACCCAACAGAGCTAGTGGAATCTGCAAACCATAGTACCCAAGATCCAGCGGCTTGTTTCTTCACATGTTCTGTAAGACAGATGCTGGCATATTGCTCTGCAGAACAGCATATAAAACAAATAAGAGGCTGCAAATTGCAGGATCACATTGGTTATACATCCACATGTATACATACAGCAATCCTAGTGTCAGTTAAGAGGCTGCAAATTATGCAGAATGTGCCAGCCTTGATCCGGGTAACTTGGGAGATTGAAGCAGGAGTTTAGCAAGTTCAAATACAGCCTTGGCAATTCAGTGAGATCTGGTCTCAAAATTAAAAATATAAAAAAGAGCTAGGGATATAGGTCAGTGGTAAAACATCTCTGGGTTCAATTCTCAGTATGAGGTGAGGAAACCGCTACAAAATACCCCCAACAAAATGCTGAACCTTTGGCCAAAATCAGACCAAGAAAGTGAGGGGATAATTTTGTATTGTTGCCAGACAAGTATTGAAAATGTTTGGGAGTTTAAATAGTGGAAAAGCTTTTGTTTTTGTTTTATTTTTTTGGCGGTACTGTGGATTGAACCCAGGGTGCTCTACCACTGAACTACATTCCCAACTGCTTTTTTTTTTTTTTTTTGTACTGGGAATTGAATCCAGGGGTAACTTAATCACTGAGCCACACATCCTTAGACTTTTAAAATATTTTATTTAGAGACAGGGTCTTGTTGAGCTGCTTAGGGACTCGCTAAATTGTTGAGGTTAACTTTGAACTCACAATCCTCCTGCTTCAGCCTCCCAAGCCACTGGGATTATAGGCATGTGCCACGGTACCTGGCTACATCCCCAGCTTTTTTCATTTTTTATTTTGAGACAGGGTCTGGCTAAATTACTGAGGCTGGCCTAGAATTTGTGATCCTCCTGCCTCAACATCCTGAGTTCAGGAAAAACTTAAAAATACAGATTCATATTGATGAACTCATCATATGAAAAGGCAATAGTAATTCTTTCTCATACGGGGATCAAACCCAGGGGTGCTTAACCACTGAGCCACATCACTATCCCTTTTTAAAATTTTTAATTCTGAGACTACTTGCTGAGTTGCTAAATTGCTGAGGCTGGCTTTGAATTTATGATTCTCCTACCTCAACCTCCTGAGTTGCTGGGATTACTGGCGTGCACCACCACACCCAACGTTAATTTTTTTTCTTTAAATGAACACCCTAGAAGACATAGCTGTGGATGACTTTTGAATTAAAGAAAGGAACAAGTTTGAAGGTAGTAATATCTTCAGTCCGGATAATCTCCAGAAGTTAAAAACACTTTCTTTGAGGGCTTCAGGTCACGTTTCTGCTAGCAAGAGGAGGATTGAAAAGGGAAGAGGGGAGGCAAATAGATGTAAAAGAGAGAAAGGAGAGAATGAAAAAAGATGGGGAGGTATGAAGGAATAGAATATAGTATGAATTGATGAGGAATTATTAGAAATGTACTATGTCTTTTTAAAAAATATTTTTTAGTTGTAGATGGACACAGTATCTTTATTTTACTTACTTATTTGTATGTGGTACTGAGGATTGAACCCAGTTCCTTATGCATGCAAGGCAAGCTCTGTACCCCTGAGCTACAGCCCCAGCCCGCTGTACTGTCTTTGTATGAAGTTGATGTATTGTGGGTGTAGCCAGAAAATTTAATGACAGAAAAAAAACTAGATTGAAGGAAGAATAGGATGGGAAGTCTATAACAGAGAAGTTAAAATTTTGTTGTGCATAGTTTTACTTCAATATGGGTAAGACCTTATTATGATCTTACACTTGTAGCCCTCACCTTCCTACTCCTTTGCCTATATCTCCCGATACATTGAAGTAACTTTTAACTTAATTTTTTGTTTTGTTACTGGGAATCAAAAATCAAGCCCAGAGCCGCGCTTGGTGGCGTGCACCTGTAATCCCAACAGCTTAGGAGGCTGAGGCAGAGGATTGCAAGTTCAAAGCAACTCAGTGAGACCCTGACTCTATTAAAAATATAGAAAAAGGCTGGGGATGTGGCTCAGTGGTTAAGATCCCCTGGGTTCAATCCCAGTTCAGAGGGGGGAAAAAAAAAAAGCAGCAGCCCAGGACCTTTTATTAAGCTGTGTCCCCAACCACGAAGTAACTCCCTGCTGCCCCATATTGTGATTTAAACTTAGGGTAGGTCTTGGGCATCCAAGGCAAGCGCTGGATCACTGAGCCATATCCCCAGTCCTTTTTATTTATTTATTTATTTATTTTTGAGACAGGGTCTTGCTAAGTTGCCCAGGTTGGTCTCAAACTTGCAATCTGCCTGCCTCAGCCTCCCTAGTAGCTACGATAATAGGTTGGTACCACTGTGCTGAACCAGAAATAACTATTTTTAAAAAGTTTTTGAAGTTTTGGTGGGTTATCTTTATGTTTCAATAAAAATAGGCTTATATTGCTATTTGGGGGTTTGCTGACTGGGCAGATATTGTATATTAAATTCCTTTATCACTGGTGGGGATGTGACTCATCTGCCTCTGCACTCTCATTCTCACACTTACACTGCCCTCCTCCATGAGTCCATAGTATACCTCTGCAACTTCAAACCATCTACTTTAGTTTTTCATTAATCATATTTCATAACATATTTTTCACTAATCTTTTTGTTTTAACAACCATTGAGATGAAGACAGTAACATTACTATCTTGTAAATTAATTTTTTGTCTATTTTACAGAGGGAGAGGCAAAATGGAAATATTTTGGGAAGCTTCTCATTAATCTTCAGGCATAACTTGGATGGGTCATATGAGTGAATCCTTTACCCTTAAAGTTGACATATACTCTTGCTCTGTTTTTGTGGTACCAGGGATTGAATCCAGGGCCTCATGAATGTTACACAGGGCACTCTATCTCTGAGCTATATCCACAACCCTATTTTATTTGATGACTTTTTCATTTCTGCAACTTTCAATCCTCCTGCTTTGGCCTCTCAAGTAGCTGGGATTGTAATTGTGCGCCACTGTGCTGGGGGGCATATACTTTTTTTTTTTTATTCTGTATTGGGGATTGAACCTGGGGTTCTCTACCAGTGAGATATACTCCCAGCCGTTTTTATTTTGAGCCTGAATTGCTCAGGCTGTCTTTGAACTTACAATCTTCCTGCCTTGGCCTCCCAGGTCACTGAGATTGTAGGCGTGTACAATGACGGCTGCTAGACATATATTCTTTCCCCCCTACATTTAAAAAATTATTTTTAGTTGTTGATGGACCTTTAATTAATTAATTAATTTATTTATTTTAAAGAGAGAGAGGGAGAGAGAGAGAATTTTTTTAGTATTTATTCTTTAGATTTTGGCGGACACAACATCTTTGTTTGTATGTGGTGCTGAGGATCGAACCTGGGCAGCGTGCTACCGCTTGAGCCACATCCCCAGCCCTATTTAATTTACTTATATGCGGTGCTGAGAATCAAACCCAGTGCCTCACACATGCTTTGCAAACGCTCTACCACTGAGCTACAACGCTAGCCCTGCCCTCCTATATTTTTTTATTGGTGCATTTTAGTTGTTCATAATGATGGGATTTATTGTTACATATTCATGCGTGTACACAATATAACTATAATTTGGCCAGTATCATTCCCCAGTGTTTTCCCTTTCCCTTCCATCTAACTCCCCCTAGTTCCCTTCCTTCACTCCACTGATCTTCCTGAGATCTTTCAGGAGACCCCCTTTTTGCTCCCTACCCACTACTTTTCCTTTCTCTTCACTAGTCTCACATATCAGAGAAAACACACATCCCTTTATCTTCTGGGTTTGGCTTATTTCACTTAACACAATTTTCTCAAGATCTATCCATTTTCCTGCAAATTACATCATTTTTTTTCTTTTTGACTGAATAAAACTCCATTGTGTATAAATATCACATTTTGTTTATCCATTCATCTGCTGATGGACACCTAGGTTGGTTCCATAGTTTGGCTATTGCAAATTGTGCTGTTACAAACCTGGGTATGCATGTGTGGTGACTAATTCTTCAGGGAAATACTAAGGGGTGGTATAGCTGGGTCATATGGTGGCTCCATGCCTACCTAGCCTTTTGAGAAACCTCCATACCCATTTCCATACTGGTTATAGGTTATACTAATTTACAGTGCCACCCAACATTGTAAAAGTGTTCCTTTTTCTCTACATCCTCTCCAGCATTTATTATTATTTGTATTCTTTAAAAAAATTTTTTTTATTAGTTGCTCAAAACATTACAATGATCTTGACCTATCATACATTTGATTCAAATGGGGTATGAATTCTTATTTTTCCACGTGTACAGATTGCAGTATCACATTGGTTATACAGCCACGTTTATACATACAGCCATTCTAGTGTCTGTTGTATTCTGCTACCCTTCCTATCCCCCCCTCCCCTCCCCTCCCATCACCTCTCTCAACCCAATCTACTGTGACACTTTTCTCTCTCTTTGTTTCTTCCCCCTCACACCATCTTATATGTAATTTTGCATAACAATGAGGGTCTCCTTCTCTCTCCCATTCCCACGCACCTCTCGTCCCTATTTAATGGTAAGTCTTCTAGTACTCTTCCTCCCTGCTCTGTTTTGAGTCGCCCCCCTTAAATCAAAGAAGATTCGGCATTATTTGTATTCTTGATGACTGGCATTCTGATGGGTGTGAGATGAAATCGCAATATAGTTTTGATTCGCATTTCCCTGATTGATAGCAATGTATTTTTGTGTATTTGTTGGTCATTTGTATTTCTTCGTTTGAGAAGTGTCTAATTAACTTATTTGCCATTTTTGATATGTACACTTTAAAGAGGCAAAATGCCAGGCTAATGAGAAAAAGCTTCATAATGACTTCACCCACCTATGAAAGGGTAGAATGAAGTACATGTTGTAGGATTTGGGGGGGAAAATAACAAAAACTCCAAGTTGACAGGATCTAAATTATTCTGTGACTCAGCAGTGGGATCTAGGTTTTCCCTGTAGCTTTTTCACTTAAGACATTAATTAGCCTAATGTTAACTTAAATGGATTACATAGTGAAGGCATTATTAGAATGATTTCTGGATATAAATGAGCAGTTTTCAGGCCCCATGGCGCCTGCTTATAATCTCAGTTCCCAGGTAGGCTGAGGCAGGAAGATCACAAGTTAGAGGCCAACCTGGTGAGTCGTCTCAAAATAAAAAATTTAAAAAGTGGGGGACAGCACTGGAGATGTAGCTCCGTAGTAGAGTGATCCTGAGTTCAATTTCCAGTACCAGAAATAAGAAAGGGCTGGGGATGTGACTCAAGCGGTAGCGCGCTTGACTGGCATGCGTGCGGCCCGGGTTCGATCTTCAGCACCACATATAAACAAAGATGTTGTGTCCGCAGACAACTAAAAAATAAATATTAAAAAATTCTCTCTCTCCAAAAATAAGAAAAAGCAGTTTTTACTGTTCCTTAAAGAATATGAGATAACGCATTCAGAGGAGCCTTTTACTGTACAGATCAACTATGTTCGGGAAGAAATGGGTGCTTTCATATCCAATCCTGATCTTTAGGATTCCAAAATCTTCACATTCAGAGCTCAACTTTTGTTAATCAGTTATTGAGTCAGTTGTGATGGCTGTGATTTCCACACAGTACTGTCTTTGCCACCAAAAATGTTGGTGATATGTCAAATCTTAAAAGAATGCTTCACTATTGAATGGAGCATTTTCTTTCAAACAGCTGACCATGTTCCACAAATTTTGATTGCTGGCACCTACCAGATGCCGGTGATTTCAGGTAACATCCAGGACACATTTTCCTTCTTCGATGGAAGAAGGATGGTGTTTTTGACTAAAACTTAGAGGACGTATAGTTGACTATCCAGGCATCAGAAATAATAACTAATTTCATTTTTGGGGGGTGTGTTTGGGGAATTGGGCTTATACTTACAACTGTTCTCATGTGGTTTCCCGGAATGCACTAAGAAGTAATGTACTTGGCAACTAGGGACTCTGAGAAGTTTAAGAGCTTTTAGTCAGTCTTATTTCTCTCTTCCCAGTAGGGATGAGAAACTCACGGCCATGGACATGGTAGGCACCCATCTCTCTCTTTTCTAAGGGCTGTGGGAATAGTTTTGGTTCTAGAAAAATAATTTTCTCTAGGAAAATCTCTCCTTCACCAGGTAAATCTCTGTTTTAAGTTTGAGCAACTCCTGTATCTGCTAATTCTTTCCTTCCATTTAGGGTTGTGAGTTTTATAAAACAATGAGCTTCATTCTTTTGAAATAAAGACAGTCTGAACAACAACGTCCAAGTTTTTGTACTTGTAGGCAATACTGCCACCTTGCCAACAACATTAAGAGACCAAGTTTATAAGATGCATCTTGTTAATATGTTGGGCGTGGGGAGCATGACTTAGCGTGTGTAAAATACATTATGTCTTGGTGGTTGGGCTAATGTATAATGGGTTTTCTCCCTTTAATTCCAGGGTTGTCGTGTGGAAAAATCTCGCCTCAAAAAAAAAAAAAAAAAAAAAATCAGTACTTTTTGGTGTTAAAAAAAATCCAGGGGCTGGAGCTTACCTAGCATGTGTGAGACCCTGGGTTGAGAACCCAGCACCAGAAGTGAGGTGTATATTGTAGCAACAGCCAAAGAACAAAGTTGCTTTTTCTAGTTATTTTTTCGTAAGACATAGCTTTCCAGTGGTGCTCCTAATTTTAGAAAATGATTAATATTTCTTTATCACCGATTATATATTGTGTAGCCATCGCTACGCAATTGGTTTAGGTTTGTATCCCCGTTACATTTAAACTGTTTGTGCTCATTGTATTCTTAGCAGGTAGGGGATTGTAATTGAATGACAAATGGATGTAAATATTGGTAACCCTTTCTTGTGCAGTGTAAACCTAAAACTCCTTAAAGGAGCCTCAGTTTTCTTTGTCAAAGGGGGACCATAGGATTCATTTTACATTAACCCCGAAATGAAATGGAAGAGTATCTAGCAATTATAAATACAGTGCCTAGCACAGAGTACGTGTTCATTAAACAGTAGATTTTGTGAGGGGCACCTCACTGCGGGATCCATAGGGGAACAGGGCAATGCATTTACTCTTTATGCTCCGTCTTCTTTTCGCTATTCACATGTTGCTTTGAATTGGCAAGCCATTTTTTTTTTTTGGCCATTTTTTAAATTCAAATGGTAAAATCTTGGTTGCTATCTCACGACCTAACTCCGCCGTGAGCCTAGTCATTCTAGCTGGAGCGGGATTGATTGCAAAGCCCAGGAGTGGGGCCCGGACCAGGAAGGCAGTGTCCGCTTTAAGAGGGGGGAGGCAGGGGCTCCTTGGAGCGAGCGAGCGAGTGAGTGGGTGGGCGGGTGGGCGGGGGGCGGTGCCGCAGCTCCTGCGTCAGAAGGGGCCCTGTTTTCGCACCTTCCCTGACGTCAAACCTGCAGAGGGGCTGCAACGCCGTTGCCAGTGGATGCCAGCGAGAGCCCAGTCGTGACTCGGAGCCCGCGTCTTGAGAGACGCGCTCCGGCTCGCCTCTCCTCTCGGGCAGGAGCGGCCGGGGGCTCGGGTTTCTGGCCCCGCGGCGCTCTGGACGGCTCGGGAGTCCAGACGCCGCCGCGGACCGGGATCCAGAGAGAGCGCGCCCAGCCCGGCCTCGGTCCCCACCGCGGCCCGGAAGGAATCCGGGCGGCCTCCGCGGAGGTGAGTGCCCGGCGGGGGCGGGCCGGGGCGGCGCGCGGCCGGGGCGGCGCCCGCGGGCGGGGCCTCCTCGTCGGGCGCCCGGAGCGCCTTGTTCCTCCTGAGGGACGGCGGACGGCTGGCCGGGCTCCCGCACCTCCTCGCAGGTCTTCGGCTTCCCCTCTCCCCGCGTCCCTTCCTGCCCCTGTGGCGCGAGCGGGGCCCGCGCCTCCGGGCCGGGCGGGCGGACGGCGCGAGGGGAGGAGGTGGGCCCTGGGTCGGAGGGGCCGGCGGCGAGGCCTGGGGCGGCGGCCGGGGCGGGGGCGGCCAGCGGAGGCCGGCCGAGGGACGCGTCCCCGCCACGTCTCTCCGGGCACCTGTGGGGCGAGACCCCGCGCCACCTGTGCACACACCCGCTTCCCCGTTCCCTGCGTGGTGTCCAGCGGTCCCGGACCTGGGCCTTGACCAGCCTCTGGCGGTTAGAGTTTATTTTGGAAACGTTCGATTTTTTCTTTCTTTCTGTGTGTTAATAATAATCGTTTTACTACGGCCGTGCAACAGTTGTGTAAATCTGGTCGAATTACGCCATCGTCATTACTGGCTCCTGAGAAGGCCCTTTCCAGCTCCTTCGGTTTTCTGACGCGATGATTGTTGGTAGCGCATGGGAGAAATGCATAAGGCGATATTGGTTCTCAAGGCGCTGAAATGTTTTGCGCCCCAAAATGGAAGCATCCGTTCCACTTATTTATTTATTTATTTATTTATTTAGTTTACTGCAGCAATATACTACGGGGGAGGGGAAACGGGGTATGAAGAAAGCCCGTAGTAAACTCCTCCTCAGTAGAGAATTTTACAATTTCGAGTGTTTTTGTCCATTCTTTTTAGAAAATGCATGAATTTATATTTGCGTTACATCGTGGGGTATTTACTTTCTGATTTTTTTTTCACTTAATACATAGAGGACTTTTCTCTGTATAATTGTAACTATAGCATCGATGGCTAGAAAGAAACTCGCTAAAGATTTGATGACGTATCACTGCAGTGGCCAGTTTATTGGCTAGAAATAAGCAGAATTCAGGGTAGCAACCGGTATCCAAAAGATATTATTTATTCCTGTTAATAACTTGAGGCAGTGTTTTTCAGACTGCAGTTTTCAACCCATTGGCGAATTGTAAAATTAATTTAGTGGTTCGTGAGTAGGATTTTAAAAATTCATTTAAAAGATGAAATAAAATGGCATAGAAAATACCAGACTACATTACTTGTTCTGAAGGGTATTGTTTTGTTGAAACCTTGTTTTAACTGCGCATGTGTGCCTGTGAGTGTGTGCTGGGTTGTAATATAAAATGTATTGCTTTCTATGGTGTCATGATAAATAAATTTAAAGTCACTGATCCAAAGTACTGTCAGCATTCAAACTGGGTGCAATGATGCAATTAAACTAAAAGTTAATTTTATTCATCTTCACTCTCTCTTGGGGAGGCGGGGAATACTTACATTGTTTATTGCAGTATATTAGGTTCTTTTCCCCTAATATTACAATAATTAGCATTTCCAAAAATACAGAAAGGTTTTTATAGAAGTTAAAAGATCAAAACATTAACTGAACATATTCCCTAGTTATTGGTGTGAGACTTGGAAAAAGATCGCTTCTTTCTAAACTTAAGTTCCCTAATTTGTTGAATGGGAGTGACTTGATTCCTACCTTTTAAAGCTGTTTGTTATTTAGATGAAACAATGCATATAAAGCTATTGACGGAGTGGCCTGGCTCAGATTAAGTATTCACTACGTGTTATTATTTTATTAAGATCCAATGGTAGTGTCTAGAATAATTCTTGATGTCAGAGAAAAGGCGGCATAGTGTGGATAATCAAAAAAAAAAGTTGAAAATTAGTTATTTGTGTTGTGTGACTGGGAATTAAGATGATCTTTTTATATATTATTTGGACACTATTTGGTGATTGCTTACTAATTGTTATCCCATTGATAGATAATTTAGATTGTATTATTTAAAAAAAAAAAAAGATTTCCTTCTATTGTCTTTTCTTACTTTCTGTTAAGTTGTTGTCTCTTTTGTCAGGCAGTTGAAAAAATTTCCTCTGAGGATTTTGGATTTTGTTAGCTCTTATACAAAGCTGCAGTCAGTTTGGAAACCCACACAACTACAAAATCATTTCAACAATATTTTTATTGATATTTATCTCTGCACCCGGTGTAGATTTCATATATACAAGAAATGTTTCTTAAAAACAAAGAAACAAACAGCTCACACCGTTCAGATATTTGTTGTTGACTGCTCCAGGTGGGTTTATTCAGTTTTAAATGTTGCAAAAAACAATGAAATAAGGTGATTGTTGTCACTTTAAAAATATCATTAAAATTATTAAAAATAAATAGAATGCTTTGGAATCGGAAAAAAAGATTTTGTTACTAGGTGGAATGATTGTAAAAGGTGGTGAAAAAATCCTAAACATTAATCGTAATTCTCTTGGATTGGAAATGTCTTTAGATTCTAAGCACATGATTTGGAACTAATTAATTTGTCCCAGAAAAACAAAAATGAAAACCCCAAACAACAATGAAGCAAAAAAGCCCAACTAACTGAAACTTACATGCGTTAATGTAAGTTAAAATATTAAGGTTATGTGGGGATATATTTTTAAAATTATTGACTCACCAACTGCTGTTTTTTTTTTTTTTTTTGTCAGATAAGACGGGTTTTTATCTTACACTTATAAATGAAATACTATGTAATCATTAAACATTCTGTTTGGAAATATATATATATATATATATATATATATATATAGGCATGTAAAGTGCTCATGATTAATTGAAGGGGTGGTAATAGGATGGAATGTTCAATATATTCCATTTTTGTAAAAATATGATTAGGAAGAATAAAGAATTTATAATAAATGTTAACAATGGGTGGTGGAAGTATGACTATTTGTGCTGCTTTTTATAATTGTACTATAACTAGTATTTTACTTTTGAAATAAAAATTAATAAAAATCACTTTTAAGGAAAAAATTTAAATGTGTGTTTTTCTAATTTATAAGACTAAATGAGACTGCTTTAAGGGATAATGACTCTTTGAATTTGAATATTTTGGATATCAATGAACTCTCTGTTATCCTAGGAAATGGTGCTGAGTAGTTTAAAAGTTACGTATTTCTTATATATAGTTAATATCCTTTTGAGAAGCTCCTTTGAATAGGAGGAAATCATTGTTCCAGAATTTTCAAAGCACTCTTAAAAAAAAAAATTCACTGCCTAAAGATATGTCTAAATTCTTTAGTCTGCTTTTGAATCCTACCATGTCAAAAACCTCAATGTACTTTTCCTGCTTTATTGCCCCTTAAATTCACAAATGAAACCATAGGTTCAGCTGAACTTGTTAATTTACTGTCTCAAAGTGTACCCATGCCTTCTTGCTTTTGTACTACCTATGACTTTTACATGGAATGTCTTTTCCTGACCTAAGCAAAGCCTTCCCATTTTCCAGAATCTGGTTTACAAAACCATGTCCACATTGACGTCCCTGGCTACTCCAGTTAAAACTGTACTTTGCAAATGAATCCATTAGCACTTATTAGTTTTGCAGTGCTGCGGATCAAACCCAGGGCTTCATGCGTACTAGGCGAGTATTCTACCCCAGCCCTGAATGTACAATTTTTATTTAGACTTTTCTTAAACGCTTCTTCACATTCTTGCATTAATTTTCCAGTTTCATTTTAAATTTCTTGATGGCAGGAAAACTTTTCTCATCTTTTGTGTCTGTCCCTTAAAGTTACTAAGCACCAAACTTTGTGCAGGGTATGTATTTAATAGCTGTATTTTGATTAAACAGTGGTGTCACTGACTGTTTTGAGCCCCGGTGTTGGAATTTTTTAAAATCAGTGATCCTAGGTAAGGATCAATCCTTTACCTACAACAATGTATAGGAATAAAAAACTGATTATTCTGCTTAATTGAGAGTTGGTCATTTTTACAAGACCCAAACTTAATTTCAGGTATATATTTCTTTTAAAAATGTTTCATGAAGCTTATTTTGTGTTTGGTAGCATTTTGCCCTTAACCTTACAAAAGGCACAGCTGTGCCTTATATTCTTTTACAGCTACTCTTCACCTGGGATCCAGAGGTCTGAAGTGTTTGATGGTGGGTTAGATGGGTCATCAGTCATTCTGCTCCAGAACATCTTAGGAGGTCATGTTGTGACATTCAGTGAGTCATAGTATGTAGTATGTTCTGTGTTCAAAAGTTAATATTTTTTTCTATTATTGGAAGCATAATTGCATCACTGTTCAAACTTAAAATGATTTGGGGATACTTGTTGGTGAATGGTAGATACTTGTGGGACTACTGTTTCTTTCTTTTCTTTTTTTTTTTTTTTTAAACAGTGCTGGGGATCAAACCCAGGTCCTTGTGCATACTAGGCAAGCACTGAGCTACATGACTAGGTGGGACTTACCTTTTTTAAAAAATTGTTTTATTTTAATTTACAGATGTTTACCAGGATTCATATAGCGGATGAAATGCCTGCCCTTTTCTTCTCATGGTAAATAATTTGTTACTTTATAAGAAATATCAATTCTAATAAAATTCAGAATTTGTATAAAAAGATCCAGTTATGCAAAGTAATATAATCTCAGACCATGAAGAATTGATCTTTTTAATGAGTAAGAATTTTATTAGTTCATAAACTGATGATGTAGATTATTAGGTCAGCTTATATATCAGATCACCTTGGAACATTTTTTTTTAATTTAAAATTTCTTCCACTTTTTTAAATTGGTGTGTTATAGTTGTACATAATGATGGGATTTGCTGTTACACATTTATACATGCATACAATATAACAATATAATCTGCCTAATATTCCTCCTCAGCACTCCCTCCACCCTCCTTCCTCCTACCTCAGTCCCATTCCTCTGTTCTACTGATCTCACTTTGATTTTCACGAGATCCCCCTTAGCCTTTCTTTTTGGGTCATTTTAAATAATCATAATATCCATGTGCTTTGGATTCCCCCCATGCCAAGGAGATTTGATTTGGTAAGTTTTAGATGGGATCCTAAAATTGAATATTTATAAATGCAAACGTGTTTCTGATTCATTGTGACTTTTAATTGTGGCACTAGAGAGGATGGAAACAGTAGGTGAAAATACCATAGTAGTTAAAGGTCATAGGATTAAAGATTAAATAATATTTTTTGTGTGTGATGTTTGATTCATTTTCGTTTTGTCTTTCATTCAGCAAATGTTGAATTTTGTGTGTGTGTGTGTTTGGTAGTGGGGATTGAACCCAGGGGTGCTTAACCATAGAATTGCATTCCCAGCCCTTTTTTTTAAGAAAAATATTTTTTAGTTGGACACAATACTTTTATTTTATTTTTTTATGTGGTGCAGAGGATCGAACCCAGGGTTCTGCATGTGCTCAACCCTGAGCTACAACCCCAGCCCCTCCCAGTCCTTTTTTATATTTTATTTAGAGACAGGGTCTTGCTGAATTGCAAAGAACATCGCTAAGTTGCTGAGGTTGATCTTGAACTCTCGATCTTGAACCGCCTCAGCCTCCAGAGATGCTGTGATTACAATTATGCATGATTGTGCCCTGCTGATATATTTATTGATATATTTTCATAAATCACTAAAACATTTGTGATTTTATCATATTCAGAATTTAGGTTTAAGCTCAGGAGTTCTCTTAGCTTAAAAATTGCTGTATTTTTAATTTACAAACTGTTTCATTTTATTGCTTCAGATTAATAAATGAAGTAGATTAATGAGAAAAGAGACCAAATAATAAGTGATTTCTTATATATTATTTCAGATGCTGGTTTAATTGATTTATTTTCCCCTACGTGTGGGAATTCAGAAAATCAAAGGTTTCCAATAAAAGTAATAGGTAAGTAAATGTTATTAAAGAATTTTAACTTAAAGCTTTTATATTCTCATCTTTTTAGTTTTAAGGCTGCAATTTCATTTTTCAGTCATTTTATTTTTTGGTATCAGGGATTGAACACAGAGGTGTTTAACCACTGAGTCCCCAGCCCTTTTATTTTTATTTTTTAATTTTGGGACAGGGTCTAACCAATTTGCTTACAGCCTCACTAATTTGCCTAGGCTGACTTTGTGATTCTCCTGCTTCAACCTCCCAAGCTGCTGGGATTACAGGTGTGTATCACCACACCTGGCTTTAGTTATTGATTTTGATATTTAAATCTTTTGTAGAATAATCTCATTTATAAACATTCACATTATAGAATAATTTTTATACGTTTTCCAGCAGACAAGAATGTCTACAAATGGTGTGACTCTACGTTGTGTATAACCAGAGATATGAAAAATTGTGCTATTATATGTGTAATATGAATTGAAATATATTCTGCTGTCATATATAACAAATTAGAATAAATTTAAAAACGAATGTCTAAAATAATTAGAATTAAAAACTTGACAAAATTATTTGTAATTCTGTTTTCAGTTTAACAGAACAGGAATATCACATTGAATTAATTTGTTTACTTAAAGTAATAATGACGTGGTGTCAGTTAATAAATTGGCTGTGCATCAGAATTAGCTGGGAATTTAAAAAATTCTGAGCTTGCATGGTGGCACACACCTATAAATTCCAGTGGCTTAGAAGGCTGAGACCAGAGGATTCAAGTTCAAGGTCAGCACCTGCCACTTTGCAAGACCCTGTCTCTAAATAAAAAAAATAAAAAGGGCTGGGTTTGTAGCTCAGTGGTTAAGTGCCCCTGGATTCAATCCCTGGCACCAAATAAATAAATAAACAAATAATATGAATCCTAAACTTTTAACTCCTCTCTGCTAACTGATTTTGGCATTCAGCCTTGTTTGGGAACTACTACTGTATCTTAAGTTAGGGGATTATTGTTATAGGAGGGTGGAAGTTTGTTAAGAAATCTCAAAAGTAGCAGTAGGAAAAGATTCTGAGTATTTATTTTGATTTGTATAATTGTCAGAAGAGAAATGTCTCATGTTTCAGAGGCTGCCTTAGATATTACTCTGATTGTTGGCAACTTTGTTGGTAAATTATTCTCTGTCTCTGTTATAAACTGAGCAGAAACTGTCATGTGGTATCTTTTCTCTCATGACAGAGAATTAGCATTACTATATATGATATTAAGAGTTCAAATAATCTGAAATTTTATATAGAAACATGGTAGGAAAATTAATGAGCTCCTTAAGATTATAGAAGTCCACTCACTATAGTAATACCTTAGAAATAATTTGCCTACACGTTACGTACTGTATTCTTCAATGAATCAGTTTCTAATAATTCTTGTAAATTAGCAGAAAATTGATAAGAAATTCAGTCATTTAAATCTTCAAATATTGACAACAAACTGCTCTTTAAGAAGATGCTATATTTTCAGATCCACTGCAGGATCACAAAGTGACTCAGTAGATCGTGGCTGCTTTGTATATTTTCTTAACTACTAATAGAAATATGAGTGAATTTCTCAGTCAGTTTCTTCATAGTAGTAAGGAATTATAGTGATTTAAAAAAAAATTTTATAGTTATTGATGGACAACAACATGCCTTTGTTTTTTTTTTTTTTTTAATTTTTATGTGGTGCTAGGGATTGAATTTAGTGCCTCATGCATGCTACGCAAGCAGTATGCCAAGGAGCTACAGCCCCAGCCCCTTATGGTGATTTTTTTTTGCCACCTTTCTTCTTCCTTTTTTTCCTCCAGCTTTGAGTATTCAAGAACAAAATAGCCATTTTGGTTATTCAACATGCAGAGGAAACAAGGATATTGCAGCTATTGCCGTGTGCAGTATCCTAACCTGGAACAGGTGAGAGGTTCCTACCAATATGATAATACCTATAAGGAACTTAAATGTGACTTTCTGTTCTTTTACATTTTACTAAATACATTTATTCATTCATTGAGCAGATTATGTTGAGAATCTACTAGTCAGTTGGCTGACACTGTTAAGATTCTAGGGATATGACCAAGAACAAAACCAAGTTTCTTTTTTTCATGGAGCTTAAATTCTAGCACAGTAAAACAGAAAATAGTCATGTAAATTTAGCATGTAAATTTAGTCATGTAAATTTAATATGTCAGAATGTAATAAATTTTTTTTAGGAAAATAGGGACAGGAGTACTATTTTAGATGGAGCAGCCAGGTAAGGCCTTTTTAAGAAAGTGACATTTGAATTGAGATTTTAATGAGGTTTACTGATATATATATAAAGAACAAAGACAGGGAAGAGTGTTTGTCACGCTAACCAAAAGCCAAGAGGCTATTGTGACTGCAGTAGAGATGGTTAAATATATGTTGAAAATAAATCAAAGAAGTAGATTCTGTAAAGACCTTGCAGGTTAAGGTAAGGACTTTGAATTTCAGGACAGAAGAGGTAAATCATCTAACTTATACTAAAAGAATGATTCTGACTACTATTAGGGAGAAGAGTTGGTATGGCATTTCTTTTAAATTTATTGTTTTATTGCAATATAATTCTCACACCATAAACTTAACCCCTTTAAAATGTGTAATTCAGAGATCTTTAGTACATGCATCAAGTGCATATACTAATGCCATAGTGTCTTAATTCTAGAACATTTTCATCACCCTAAAAGGAAACCCTATACTCATTAATCAGTTACTCTGTATTCCCTTCTACCCCTAACCCTTGGTGACAACTAATCTGTTTTCTGTTTCAATAGATTTGACTATTCTGGATATTTTGTATAAATGGAATCATATACCATGTGACCTTTTGTGTCTGATGTTTTCACTTAGTGTAAAATTTTCAAGTTTGATCTGTGTCATAGCATGTAGTACTATCTCTCTTTTTCATGACTGATTATTATTCTCTTATAAAGATAATACTACATTTTGTTTATTCATTCAATAATTGATGAATGTTTAGGTTTTTAAATTTTTTTGGCTACCATGAATATATCTGCTATGTACTTTTGTGTATAAGATTTTGTGTGGACATATGTTTTCAGTTCCCTTTATGTGTATGTGTGTGTCTGTGTGTTTGTACATTTATAGGAATGTTATTGTTGAGTCATATGGTGTGTTAAGTTTTTTTGAGGAACTGCCTCACTATTTTCCAAAGTAGATGTACGGTTTTATGTAAGTTATCGTTTGCAGTGTATGAGGGTTTCAGTTATTCCTCATCCTTACCAGCACTTATTATCTTTTAAAAATTATAACCATTTTTAGTGGATGCAAAGTGATATCTCATTGTGGCTTTGATTGACATTTCCCTAATGTCACTGAGCATCTTTTCATGTGCCAGTTATGTATCTTCTTTGGATGAATGCCTGTTCAAATCCTGTGTCTATTTTTTAATTGGGTTGTCATTTAATTGTTATGTGGTAAGTCTTTATGTATTCCGGGCACTAGACCCTTATGAGATATATGATTTACAAATACTTGCCTGATAGTATGCTTCAGTGTACAAAGGTTTTTAATTTTGCTATCATTGAATTTAACCTTTTTTTTTTTTTTTGGTGTTGGTCCTGGGGATTGAACCCAGGGTCTTGTGCATGCAAGGAAGTGCTCTGCCATTGAACTGTATCCCCAACCCTGTACCTTGTGTTCTTGATGTCAGAGAGATTGCCTAGTCCAAGATCATGAGGATTTATGCTTATATTTCCCTCCGAGAGTTTTATAATTACTCTTACAGTTAGATGTTTGGTCCATTTTGAGTTAATTTTTGTATGTGACATGAGATAGGGGCTCCAGTTTCATTCTTTTGCATGTGATATCCAGTAATCCCAGCATAATTTGTTGAAAATATCCTTTTCTCATTGAATTGTCTTTATATATCTGTTGAAAATTAGTAGACCATAGGTATAAGAGTTTATTTCTATACTTTCAAGTTTATTCTACTGGTCTATATATTTACTCTAATGCCAGTACCACAGTCTTTTAAAAAATATATTTTTAAGTTTTAATTGATGCATAGTAATTGTACATATTTATGAGGTGCAGCATGACATTTCAGTTCATGTATACAATGTGTAATGGTGAGATTATGATAATTGGTGTATTCATAAAAATAAGACATTTATCATTTCTTTGTTCAGAATCCTCTCTGTTATTTTTTAGATTTTTTTTAGTTGTAGATGGACACAATATCTTTTTTTAAAAAAAATTTTTAGTTGTAGTTGGACACAATACCTCTATTTTATTTATTTTTATGTGGTGCTGAGGATCGAACCCAGTGCCTCACGCCTGCAAGGCAGGTGCTCTACCACTGAGCTACAGCCCTAGTTCCCTCTCTACTATTTTAAAATGTACACTTAATAGTGGTTAACCATAGTTATTACTATAATAATAGTAACTATTATTCTAGTCTCTATTACAAGATCAGCTTTTGAACTCCCACACATGAAAGCATGCAGTATTTGTCTTTGTCTTACTTCATTTAACATAAGGTCCTCCAGTTCATTTGTTACTACAAATGACAAGGTTTCACTTTTTATTATGGCTTAATAATATTCCATTGTATTTATATGTACCACCTTTTCTTCTATCGGTTCATCAATGGACAATTTGGTTGATTCCATTTCTTGGCTGTTGTGCATAGTGCTGCAGGAAACATGGGAATGCAGTTGTCTCTTCAACATACTGATTTTATTTTCTTTGGATATATATCCAGTAGTAGGATTACTTGGTCATATGACAATTCTGTTTCTAGTTTTCTGAGGAAACTCTACAGTTTTCCACAATGGATTTTCATTCCAACCAATAGTATATGAGAATTCTCCTTTCTCTACATCCTTCCCAGCATTTGTTATTTTTTGTCTTTTTGATAATAGTCTTTCTTACTGGAGTAAGAAAGTAATGTTGTAATGTTGAGCATTTTTTCACACACTTGACCACCATTTGTGTATCTTCTTTTGAAAATGTCCCATTTAGGTAATTTGCTTATTATTAAACCAAATTTTTGCTATTGAGTTGTTTGAGTCCTTTATGTTTTCTGGAAACTAATTCATTATTAGGCAAATAGTTTGCAAATATTTTCTTCCAGTTGTGGGTTGTTTCTTCACTCTATTGATTATTTCCTCTGTTGTGCAGAAGTGTTTCAGTTTAATGTTAATAAAATTTGTCAGTTTTTGCTTTTGTTGCGTGTGCTTTGGGGATCATATTCAAAAACTTTTGCCCAGACCCAGTGTTTTGAAGCTTTTCCCTTATGTTTTCTTCTAGTAGTTTTATGTTTTTGGAGTCTTACACTGAAGTCTTTGGTTTGTATTGAGTTGATTTTTGAATATGGTAAGAGAAAAGTCCAGTTTTATTTTCCTAAATATGGATATTTAGTTTTCCTAGCACTATTTACTGAAGAGGCTTTCCATTTTCCTGCATATGTTCTTGCTACCTTTGTTGAAAATTAGTTGGTTATAAATACATAGATTTATTCTTGTAATTTCTGTTTTGTGCCTTTGAGATATATGTCTGTTTTTGTTCTAGTACTATACCATTTGTTTACTATAGATTTGTGGTATGATTTGAAGTTAGGTATTATAATGCCCTACCTTTGTTCTTTTTGCTCAGGATTGCTTTGGCTGTTCAGGGTCTTTTGTGGTTTTCATATGAATTTTATGATTTTTTTCTATTTCTGTGAAGAATATCATTGACCTGGGTACAGTGGTATATGCCTGTAATCTCAGCAGCTCAGGAGGTTAAAGCAGGAGGGATACTGAGTTCAAAGCCAGCCTCACCAACTTAGCGAGGCTCTAAGCAACTCAGTGAGACCCTGTCTCTAAATAAAATACAAAAAAGAGCTGGAGAGGGGCTGGGGTTATGGCTCAGCGGTACAGTGCTTGCCTGGCACGTGTGAGGCTCTGGGTTTGATTCTCAGCACCACATAAAAATAACTAAAATAAAGGTATTGTGTCCAACTACAACTAAAAAATATTTATTTTTTTAAAAAAAGGGCTGGAGATATGGTTTAATGGTTCATGCCCCTGAGTTCAATTCCCAGAACCAAAAAAAAAAAGAGAAAACAATATCATTTATATTCTGATAGAATTGTATTGAATCTGTAGGATTGGATAGTATGGACATTTTAACATTAGTTCTTCTAATCCATGAACAGGGAATGTCTTTCCATTTTTGCATCCTCTTCAATTTTGGTCTTTTGTGTTTCATAATTTTCATTGTACAGTCTTTAGCTTCTTTGGTTAATTTATTCCAAGGTATTATTATTTTTTTAATAGCTATTTTTAGTGGTATTTATTTCTTGGTAATTTTGTAATTGATGTATAAAAAACTACTTTTTAATGTTGATATTGTATCCTACCACCTTATTAAATTTACTTATCAGTTCCAACAATATTTTGGGAGAGTCTTTAGGTTTTACCTATATAAAATTACATAGTCTGCAAACTGATAATTTGATCTCCTCTTTTCCTCTTTGAATGCCCTTTGTTTTTTTTTAATCTTATTTCCTTGGCTAAGACTTCCAATACTGTCTCTCAAATAAGAGTGGTGAAATATAGACATCCTTGATTGTAGAGGAAATGGATTTCAGCTTTTCTTTATTTAGTAGGTTATAGGCTATGAGTTTCTCATGTATAGTCCTTGCCATACTTCAGTACCTAATTTTTTGAGAATTTTTATCATGAAGAGACATTGAATTTTATCAAATGCCTTTTCTGCATGTATTAAAATAATCATAACAGTTGTCATTCATTATTCTATTGATGTGATTGATGTATTATGTTCAGCACTTTGTATATATTCAGCCATCCTTACATCCTTGGATAAAACCCACTCGATCTTGGTGTATAATCATTTTTGTGTGTTGTTGGATTAATTTATTCATATTTTTTTTTTTTTAGAATTTTAACATCTGTGCTCATCAGGGATATGGGTTAGACATTTTAATTTTTGTGTGTGTGTGTTCTTATCTGGTTCTGGTGTCAGCATAATGCCTTATAAAATGAGTTTGGAAGAGTTCCCTTCCTTTCAATACTTTGGAATAGTTTGAGAGGTAGCATTAGTTCTTTAAAGATTTGGTAAAATTCATGGGTGAATCCATCTGGTCCTGAACTTTTCTTTCTTCGTACACTTTTTATTACTGTTTCAATCTTGTTATTGGTTTGTTGAGGTTTTCTGTCTTCATAGTCCAATTTCAGTAGGTTGTTTTTTTTTCTAGAAACACATTTCTTTTAGGTTTTACAACTTTTTGGAATGTCATTGTTCATAACAGTTCCTAATGACCTTTGTATCCCTCTACTATCAGTTGTAATGTCTCTTTTTTCATCCCTGATTTTATTTGGGTCTTCTCTTTTCCCTTTTCTGGAGATTGAATACAGGGCCTTGTGTATGCTAAGCACATGTTCTTCCAATGATCTACACTCCCAGCACCCTTTTTCTCTGTTAATCTAGTTAATGATTTGTCAATTCTGTCATTTCTAAAAAACAACTCTATGTGATTTTCATTTACATATATTTTTGTTCTCTATTTCATTTTATTTCTGCTCTGTTTTTTGTTATTTGTTTCCTCCAATTTTAATGGGTTTTGTTTTTTTCTTTTGTAGTTCCTTGAATTGCATGATTAAATTTGTTTATTTAAAATAATTTTTATTTGCTATAAAATATTTCCCTCTTAGTACTTTATTTGCAGTAGTCCATAGGTTCTGAAGGGTTGTTTCAATTTTCATTAGTTTCAAGACATTTTACCCCTGCCCCTTACCCCGCCCCCTTTTTTGAGATAGGAGTCTTGCTGTGTTGTCTAGGCTTGTCTCAGTTCTTGGGCACAGGTGATCCTCCTACCTCAGCCCCTCAGGTGCTAAGAAAACAGACATGTACCACCACCCCTGTCCCTAAATTACCCTTTTGAATTCTTCACTGACCCATTGTTTAAGAGCACATTGTTTAGTTTTCATGTATTTGTACAGTTTTTTTATATATATGTGTATAATATATATATACACACACACACATATACATATATACACACACATGTATATATAGATGTGTGTGTGTATGTGTGTGTGTGTATATATATATACGCGCACACACATATTTTTTTTAGTTGTCAGTGGACCTTTATTTTTTATTTATTTATATGTGGTGCTGAGAATTTAACCCAGTGCCTCACACATGCTAGGCAAGTGCTCTTTCTAAAGTTACTTTTGTTTATTATTAGTTTTATTCCAGTCTGGTCAGAGAAGACACATGTGCTGATTTTGATTCCTTATATACATTGTTGAGACTTATTTCATAGCCTAACATATTAGAAAATGTTCAAGCATATAGGTTTGATTCTCTTTATTGTATATCTGCACTATTGCTTTGTATTTTCATGCTGGTAGTTATCCTTTTGCTTCTAGTATAGCAATCCCTTAAACATATCTTACAGAGCTGATCTGATGGTGGTGAATTCCGTCAGTTTTTGTCTTGAAAAGTCTGTCACTTTTATTTCTGAAGGATAGCTGTGCTGGGTATATTATTCTTGATTGGCAGTTTTCTTCCTACAACTTTTAATATATGTATTTTTATGTCTGCTTTTAATTTTTCCCCATTTTTATTGGTTCTTTTTAGAATCAATACATTTTTTTTACATTGGGATTCATTTTGACATAATTATAAAGGCATGGAATATAACTTGCTGTAATTCAGTCCCAAATATTTCCCCTTTCCTGTTCCTCCTCCATCCTCCTGTTCCCTTTCCTCTACTATTGATCTTTCTGCTATTTACTTTTAGTTTTTTTTTTAAACATAGTATATTGTGGTGAGAGTCACTGTGGTATATTCATATATGCACATTGGAAAGATAAGTCAGATTGATTTTGAATATATTATTCCTTTCTCTCTTGGCCTGTAAGGTGTCTGCTGGTAGGTCTACTTGTTAGTCTAGTAGGGATCTTCTGTATGACTTGATGCTTTTCTCTTGCTGTTTTTAGAATTTATTTCTCTTTCACTTTTGACAGTTTGATTGTGACTCAAGAGAGTGTGTTGGTTATCTAGTTATTACTGAGGATAAAACGACTTACAGAAAGGAAAAATTTATTTTGGCTCATAGTTTTGAAGGTTTCAGTTCAGACTTGGTTAACCTTGCTTGAGCTTGTGGTTAGGCAGGATATTATGGTAGGGAGTGTGTGGTAGAGCAAAGCTGTTTACCTCCTACCCTGTGTGCAAAAAGAAGAGGAGTGGGCTCCTCTTGTGAATTGTGAAAGGGGTTTTACAATTCCTTTGAGGGCTTTTGCTTTTGCTTCTAGTGTAGGAATACCTTCCAATGACTTAGAACTTCCTAATAGGCCCCATCTTTCCATTTTTCCTCCTTTTTTTTTTCTTTTTTTTTGTGCCCGGTATCAAACCTAGGACATTGAACATACAAGTGCTCTACTGTTGAGCTATATCCCCATTCCAGTTTCTACAACTTCTAATAGTTCCAAGTAGAGGACCAATCCTTTAATACATAGGCCTTTGGGAGATATTCCAGGTCCAAACTGTTGCAGAGAGAACCTTTTATGGTAGAATCTATTGGAGCTCCTTTGAGCTTCCTGAACCTGAATGTGCATATCTTTCTTACGATTTGGAAAAATTCAGCAGTTATTTTACTGAATAGGTTTATTTCTTAAAAATTCCCTTTATTGGGCTGCGGTTGTGGCTCAGTGGTAGAGCACTCACCTAACAAGTGTGAGGTGCTGGGTTCAATCCTCAGTACCATATAAAAATAAATAAGTAAAATAAAGATATTGTGTCCAACTACAACTAAAAATTTGTTTAAAAAAATTCCCTTTGGACTGGGGTATATCTCAGTTGGTAGAGTGCTTGTCTAGTATATATGTATAAGGCCCTGGGGGAAAGAAAGAAAAGAAAAGGAAAAAAATTCCCTTTATCTTTTCTAGTTTTTTAAAGAATACCCATAAATGCAAAAGTTTCCTTGCTTAATCATCTCCCCTGAGTCTTAATAGACTTTGACCATTCTTTTAAATTTTTTTTCCCCAGTACTAGGAATTGAACCTAGGGCCTTTCTATAGTTAGGCAAGTGCTTTACCACTGAAGTGTACATCCTTAGCCCACAAAAAACCTGTACTTAAGCTCAGAAATTATTCTGCTTGATCTAATTTGCTATTAAGAGCTTCAGTTGTAGTTTGTCTTTGATTTATTGAGTTCTTTAACTCCAACATTATTATTGAACATTGATTCTGTTTTGTGACTTCTTTTTGGTGAATTTATCATTCATATTGTAAATTGTCTTCTTAAGTTCATTAAATTGTCTGCATTCTCTTGTATCTCATTGAGTTTCCTTAAAATCTTTTGAATTCTTTTTCAGATAGTTTGTTGGTTTTCTTTTCTTTGAGATTTGTTGCTGAAGAGTTATTAAGTTGCTTTTGAAGCATCATGTAACCTTGTTTTTTTATGATTCTTGTGTTACTACATGGATATTTGTGCATACAACAAATCAGTTGTGTATACCACTTTTACAGGGTGATTTTCATAGTAAACAACTCTCCTGTTGATGTGTCCTCAGTTATTGAGTTAGATAAAATACATTGGTTTTGGTTCTAGGTTAGTGTGTTAGCATAGTGCCCATGTAATTTTTTCACCTATAATCAGTTTTGGAGTTGCCTGAGGATATATTGGTGGCCTAGATTCAGGGGTCATAGGGTTGCAGCTTTCTTAGGCATGGTGAGTTTGCTGGCAACTCTGGGTGTAGTACTTCTGGCTCCTAATGAGTGTGTCCATAGGTGTGATTTGCATAGGGGTTGGGCCATTTTGGTGGGCCTTGGCAGATGAGGCACAGTGGTATAGCAGTGGAGGCAAAGGTCCCATCATTTTCTAAGAGCTGGGTTGGGGTGGGCTTCCTTTAGTGTGGGCCTAGGTGAATCTGGTGCTGTGTGCCTGGTAGTGGGTTAGAGTGTCAGTGTGTGAAGGCTGTGTGGGGACTGGTCTGCACTGGAAGAGGGCTCCTGTCAGTGTTCAAGGGTTGTGAAGGTGACTTTGCACACCTTCCAGTGGCTAATCTGCTCATATGGGGCTGTCCACTTGCTTCCTTGGGCTGAGGGTGGATGGGTGGGGTCCTGAGTCTTTGCATCTGAGTCTTGAGTCAAACAGCTTTGTTCCATCATATGCTCCCTGCCATAATTGCTGCCTTTACACAGGCCCAGAAGCAACCCAATCAGTCTAGGAGTGAAAACTCTAAAATTGTGAGCCAAAGCAAACCTTTCCTCTTTGTAAGTTGATTATCTCAGATGTTTTGTTGCAATAATGAAAAGTTGACTAACACACTTTCTCTGTTAGGCTATCATGAGTCTTTGTGGTCTGTGACATCTTTGCAATATCTTCACTTTGCTATGAAGCTGTGCTTCAAACACTATAGTGAAATGATTATTGCATTTTCTTTTTGGTCTTGAGTGTGTTTGTGTGTGTGCTCAAGCACGCACATGTACGTGGAGGAAAATGTGCTAGGCACAGCTAGTCAGACATCACTCCTGCAGTCTTGTGTATTATAATTTTGTATTAAGTTTTGAAATCCAGAAGTTTGAGCCATCTAACTTTGTTCTTTTATTTCAAGATTGTTTTTGTTCCATATGCATTTTAGGGTTACCTCTTCAATTTCTTCAGCAAGGCAGCTGTATTCTGATAGGGATTTTGTTGAACCTTTAGATAAACTGGGGGAGTATTCGTAAGTCTTCCAAATCATGAACAGGGAGTGTGTATTTCCATTTATATGCAGCTTCTTTAAAATCTTACAGCAGTGTTTTGTGATTTTTAAATGTACAAGTCTTACAGTGTTTATGTTAAATTTATTCCTAAGTATTTTATTCTTTTCAATGCTATTGTAAATGAAATTGTTTTCTTAATTCATTTTGGATTGTTCATTGCTAATATACAGAGTGATATAATAGATTTAAAAATTTTTTTTTAGTTGTTGATGGACACAATACCTTTATTTTATTTATTTATTTTTATATGGTGCTAAGGATCAAACCCAGTGCTTCACACATGCCAAGCAAGCGCTCTACCATTGAGCTACAACCCCAGCTCTATAATAGCTTTTTTTAAAAAAATATTTTTTACATGTTTATGAACCTTTATTCTATTCATGTATTTATATGTGGTGCTGAGAATTGAATCCAGCACTTCATACATGCTAGACAAGTGCTTTACCACTGAGCCACAACTCCAGCCCTATAATAGCTTTTTAAAATATTGATTTTGTATTATGCAATGTTGCTGAACTTATTTTTTAGCTTTAATAATTTTTTAATAGATTTTTTAGGATTTTTTAATATGTAAGATCATATCATCATCAAATAGTTTTGCTACTTCTTTTCCAGTCTGGAAACCATTTATTTATTATGAAAGGATGTAGGCTTTGTCAAATCCTTATGTGCACCTATTAGAAATTATGTATTTTTCACTTAGCCAATTAATATAGCATATTACTCTATTAGCTCAGGCTGCCATAATAAAATACTAGAGACTAGGTGGCTTAAATAGCAGAAATTAATTTCTTAATTGGCTAGGAAGTCAAGATTTAGGTGTCAGTTTTTGGTGAAGGCTGTCTTCCTAGGTTGTGGATGGCCGCTTTCTTACTGTATTATCACTTGGCAGAGGGAAGGATGATCTCTCTGTCTCTCTTCTCAGACGGTCACTGATCCTATCAGATTAGGAACCCATCCTTATAATTTCATTTAGCCTTAATTATTTCCTAATAGCCTTGTTTCCAAATATAGTCACATTAGGGGCTAGAACTTCAACATATGAATTTTGGGTAGATGCCGTTAAGTCTCTATAGTAATTACATTAATTGATTTTCTGATGTTAAACTAATCTCATTTTCCTGTAATAAATTGTACTTGGTTGTGGTGTTATTATCCTTTTTGTGTGTTGTTGGATTTGGTTTGCTACTAATCTGTTGAGGATTTTTGTGTTTGCATTCATAAGGTCCAACATTTATTATGAATGCAGATGTAAAAATCCTCAACAGGGTTGTTGATAGTGTTCTTTTCTGTGATGTCTTTGTGTGATTTTTGTATGAGGTTAATAGCAACCTCCCAGAATGAATTGAGTAGTGTTCCCTTCTTTTTTTTTGTTGGAAGAATTTATAAAGTATTGTATATGGAGATTTTGAGATAAGTATTCTTGGTAATAGTAGCTACCGTTTTCTGACTAAGGTTGTTAACTTAGAACTGAGCCTCAAGTTTTTCTTTAGGGTCTGAGCAATAGAATTGCATCATAAAGTGGTCATATAATGACATTCTGGGTCTGCTAATGCTAAATGGTTACACCTTAGATGATAAGTTTATAATATACAAAAATTTGGCTGTGTGGTGGCATTTGTTTTGTTTAATTATCTAATAGTAATCACTTAATTTCCTACTAAGAAAAAAATTTCATCATTGTGGATTTGAACCCCTCTGCCCTTTTAAAAAGAAATGATTTTTAATGCTGATCATAAATATGAGGAGGCAGAAAATAAACCTCAAAGTTCTCTTTAGTATTTCTCTCATGATTGATAACATTATATCATTACTTTAGTGGAAGATTGTTTTTTGAACCTTTGACAGTGATATACCTTAATTCTTTAACTACAGGTTCTATTCAATGAGAATTTAGTGCAATTTTTTAACCTAATGTTTAAAATAATATTTTTCATTCATTTGGATACTCTTGCACTAAATTGACTTCAAAAAGATTCTGTTGACAACAGTCAGGGTAATTTGTATAAATTGTGAAATCTTGGAAAAATATATGTTTCAAGGCTTTGGAAAACTAATAAGGCAGTGAAGAAATATGGGGCCTAAATCTAGTGGAGTATTCCATAGAAACAATGGAAGCCAAAAGAAAGAAAACAACTGCCAACCTAGAATTCTCTACTCAATAAGTATATCTTTTAAAAAGTAAGGTGAAATAAAAAATATTTTCAGGAAACAAAAATTAAGGGAATTTGTCACCAGCAGACCCTCACTAAAGGAAAAACTAAAAGGAGTTCTTCAGGCAGAAGGAAAATGATTCCAGATGGAAGCTCAGAGATAACAGGAAGTAATGAAGAGCAATGGAAAGGTAAATATGTAGGCAATCTAAATGAATAATGTTTTGTGGGATTAACAACAATGCCATATAGGTTGGGAGGGCAGTAAATGGAGTTAATTTCTAAGGATCTTATGTTGTTCGTGAAGAAGTAATTTTAGTCTATGATAGGTCAGGGTTGTTTGTTTTAATTTGTTACTGTGAATAGACTATGACCATCAAATTAACAGAAAGGGAAAAATTGGACTAATAAAATACAGTCCAAAAGAAGGCAAGAAAGAAGAGAAAAAATATTTATAGTATAGACACAAATAATAAAAATACTTTAAAGAGAAAAAGAATTTAAGGTGTCGGGACTAAGCTCAGTGGCAGAGGAAGTACATGCAAGTGCAAGGCCCTGGGTTTGATCATTGGCATTGGAGTAAGGGGGAAGTAGGAAGAGAGAGAGAGAGAGAGAGAGAGAGAGAGAGAGAGAGAGAGAGAGAAGGAAAAAAACAAGGCAAAAGAAAAGGATTCAAATCAAAGTATATCCAAGTAATATATCTTAAGTGAAAATGGACTTAATGCTTGAAATAAAACTATATTCAGGGTCTGGGGATATAGCCCAGTGGTAGAATGCTTGCCTAGCATGTATGAGGCCCTGGGTTTGATCCCTCCAGCAGTATGAAAAGAAAAGAAAAAAAAATCTATATTCAACATTTTATCAGAGGTCCGAAGAAATAAGGAAAGCAAAAGATACCAAAAATGATAAAGATTGGATAAGAAGTAAAGCTATTATTTAGATGCAACATAACTGTGGATATAAAAAATTGAAAAGGTATCTAGATAAGCTATTAGAATTGATAAATGAGTTTAAAAAGGATGTTGGATGTAGGTATAGTGATATGTGCCTGGTAGTCCAAGATACTTAGGAGGCTGAGGCAGGAGGATCACTTGAACCTAGGAGTTGGAGACCAACCTGGATATAGAGACATTGTGCTCAAAAGAAAGAAAAAAAAAAAACCAAAGCTGTTGGACCAACATAAAAAACAATTTTGTATTTTTTTTAAGCAGACACTACACAGAAAATGGGGTTTAAAGAAATCCTTTATAATAGCATCAAAGAACATGAACTCCTAGGGAGTAATAACAACAAAATATGCGTAAGATCTTTACATAAAACATCGAGAAATTTTCAAGTTCAAGGATTGGAAGAGTCAGTGTTGTAAAAATGTCAATTCTTCCCATATTGTTATTTTTTTATCCAATGAAATTCCAGTCAAAATCTCAGTAAAATATTTTTAAATAAAAAGCTAATAAAATGATAATAAATAAAAATGATAATGAAAAAAAGCTAAGAACCAGGATAATCTTAATGAAGATCAAAATGAGAGGACATACTCTAGCAGATGTCAGTACTTATTAAACTACAGCCGTTGAGACAGTACAGTCTTGGTGCAAAGTTATAAGGACCAGACATTGCAGAAATAGATATATATGAATATTTCATATATGACAAAGGTGGCATTACAGAGTAATGAGGACAGGAATTTCTTCAGTAAATGATACTGGTGAAATTAGATATCTATAATAGGAAAAACATGAAAGTTTATTAATGAATCATCCTCTATACAAAAATGAATCCCAAATGGACTATAAATATAAATATTATACAAATACAATAAAGCTTATAGAAACAGGAGAAACTCTTCATGACTTTGGAGTTAGGAAGAGTTTTCTGGTCACAAAAAGCACTGAAAAATAAAAATTAACACACTGGCCTGCAACAAGATTAAGAAACTCAGGAAAATTATTAAGAAAATGAAAAGGCAAGCCGCTGAGAGGAAGATGGTACTTGAAACATATAACTGAACAAAGAATTCATGTCCAGAATAAATAATGAATTTCCACAAGTTACTAAGAAAGAGATTGAACATCTATTTAAAAAACAGGAAGAGATTTGAACAAACTCATCATAAAAGATGATATGCAAATGGCCAGTAAATATGAAAGCCATCATAAAAATTGCAGATTAAGAATACAGTGATATAAAATTGAACACTCTCCAGAATAGCTAGAATTTGAAAAGACAATACCAAGTGTTGATGAGGAAGTAGAACAGTGCAAACTATGATACACTGCTGGTAGAATATAAGTTAGTACAGCTACTTTGAAAGACTAGCCTACAATGAATTCTAAAGCTGAACATATGCAAAATTTATGACCTAGAAGTTCCATTCCTAGTAACATACTCAATAAAAATATATGTGCATTGGCACTAAAAGCCATATCAGAAGGTTCTTTGTAACATTATTTGTACTAGCCAAGTGCAGGTAACAACACAAACGTCTATCAAGGGCAGAATGGATAAATAAATTATTATTTATACAGTGGAATACAGATGTGAAAATAACCAAACTTCAGCTAACATGTAAGAATATCACAAATATAATATTGAGTAAGAGAAGCTGAATGCAAAAGAATAAATGTTGTATGACTCAATTTTTATGAATTTTAGTCCCTTTCAAAACTCCAATATTTCTGGGCATGGTGGTGCATGCTTATAATTCCAGCTATTCTGGAGGCTGAGGCAGGAGGATTGCAAGTTCCAGGCCAGCCTGGGCAACTTAGCGAGACCCCGTCTCAAAATTTTACAGAAGGTCTGGGGGCCAGCGCAATGGCACATGCCTGTAATTCCAGCGGCTTGGGAGGTAGAAGCAGGAGAATTGCAAATTCAAAGCCAGCCTCAGCAATTTAGCATGGCCCTAAGCAAAACCCTGTTTCAAAATTTAAAATATTTGAAAAGGGGCTGGGGATGTGGCTCAGTGTTAAGCACCCCTGGGTTCAATCCCTGCTATCAGGGTGCTGGGGATGTAGCTCAGTGGTAGAACGCTTGCCTAGCATGTGCAAGCCCCTGAGTTCATTCCCCAGTAGCGGGGGGAACAATTGTAGTATTAAAAATCAGGACAGTAGTTACTTTTGGGGAGGTGGGAAGGAATATTAGATTGCTATGGGACATTAGAGAAATTAATATTTGCTTGCTAATTTTTCATAGATGGTTATGGATGTGTTTATTTTGTGATAATTTGAACTTATGCATATAATTTTTGTATTTTATGTATGTTATATATCAATTTGAAAATTGTAAAGGAACCCTTCTGGGATATATAAAATGTGGTGGTTACTAGAATTTATGTAAATATAGTTTTCCATTGCTTTTTTTCTTTTCGTTTTGGCAGAGAGAGCACAGGGTTGGATTTTAATTGAATCTTTGTTCCCTCGTGCATGTGTTCCCTTTAACTACCAGTGGTGTAACTTTGATGATGGATACTGGACAGTGGGGAGTTTTGTAATAGGAGGATTTCAAGATTGTCACATGTATTTTTTTGGTGCTGGAGATCAAACTTAAGGCTTTGTGCATGCTAGGCAAATATTCTACCACAGAGCTATACCCATAGCCCCAAGACTGTCATGATTTTAGATTCTTACTGGAGCTTAAGTAGAACTAGAGAAAACCTCTGAAGTCAACATGGAAGAAATGATTCCAAGAGTTGTTAACAGTGGTCAGGAGGTAGCAACCTGATTTTAAGTTCTTTTGGCACATTCACTATGTTGTGTAAAACGTGATTTCCTCCCAGTATTATTATAAACTTTAGTTGTTGACTCAAGTCCTGACCTTGCTACTTGCTGGGTATATACCTTTGGACAATTACTTTCTTTGTGCCCAGATTCTTTATGTCTAAAGGGAACACTTATTAGTCATACACTGAAAAATCAACAAGACTATTGCATAAACAAAATAACACTGTGTTTGGTACATCATATACTTTAGTCCACAAAATAATATTTGTGAAGGCAGAATCTTTCTGTGGACAAAAGAATTTAGTGTATTTATGCCAGTATTTACTTAAGGCAGAATTTTTAACCTCTGAAGTAAAAAGAATAATTTTTTTTGTGAATTAATCTTTGTTCTTTTAAAATATAAGGATCCAGCTGGGATACAGTGGTGCATACCTGTAATCTCAGCAATTTGGGAGGCTGAGGCAGGAGGATCCCAAGTTCAAGGGCGGCCTTAGCACCTTAGCAAGGCCCTAAGCAAATGGTGAGACCCTGTCTCAAAATAAAAAAATAAAAAGGGCTGGGGACTTAGCTCAGTGGTAAAGCCCCCCTGGGTTCAATCCATAGTACCAGTGAGATAAAAGGATCCAACCATGTTCTCTCTTTTAGCAGATTTTTATTATAAAAATAAGGATTTATAAGAAAAACTTAAAAATTATCCATAATTATACCACAAATATAAATGCTTCTAAGATTTTGGTGTATATTCTTCCATTAACTTGTATATTCATTTTAAAACTGTAATTTGAGTTAAAACTAAACATGTTATATTTGCATTTCCCATTTTTTTGATATGTAACAATTCTCTATGTTATTAAAATTTGTATTATTTTAGATAGCTATATAATTTTACATCTTAGGGCATATTGTAATTTAAGGATTTCGTTGATGGACACTTAAGAGTTTTCAGTTTTTTTTAATTACATAGTGTGATAAGCACTCTTTTGACATCTTATTCACATTTGAGATTATTTCCTTAGGATATATTTAGAGAAATGCAGTTACGGTATCCAAGGGAAAGATAGTTTAATGGTTTTTAGATTTGTATTTTAGAATTGCTCTACAGAGAGGATATCAGTTTATGTCTCTACCAGGAATATATAATTGAATCCATCTTGTGAATTCTTACAAATGAATATTACTCATTTAAAAATACTCACTTTTTTCTTTATAGCATTTGTTCAGTGCTCAGCACAGAAGCTTGACCAGACAGAGTAGACGTCGGATATGTACCAGTAGTTTGATGGAACGTTTCTTGCAGGACGTACTGCGACATCACCCATATAATTATCAAGAGAACAGGTAAGGTAGCTCAGTGGAATAATAGTATCACATAGTTTTATGATACAGTAGTTGTCTCTGTTAATGCTACTACTACTATTGTTGTTGTTGTTATTATTATTATTATTTTGTGTGGTACTAGGGATCGAATGGGATTGAATGTAGGGGCTCTACCACTGAGCTGCACCTCCAGCCCTGTAGTGAATTTTTTTACTTAAGCCAAAAAAAAGTAAAAATTGCAAATGGACATCACTAGACAAAATTTCACTACAGGGCTAGGGTGCAGTTCAGTGGTACAGTGCTTACCTGGTATGCATGAGGCCCTGAGTTCAATTCCCACCACTGCAAAAAGGTAACAAAAAATTTCCCTATAGGAGATAGGGACTATACTATGCTTTTTCCTAAATGTTTTTGGCCAACAAATAATTATATATCATTAAGTTTTTTATATGTGCTCATAGGATTAAATAGGGATAAAAAGGTGAGCAAAAATAGTTCTTAAAAGATTAGTAGCAGAAATTATGTCATTTGTAGGGATGGAACTTTGAGACCATTAAGTGGAAAAAAGTCAGAATGTCAGAGGTTGTATTTTTTCTCATGTGTGAAAGTTATAAAAAATGAAAATAAAGGTGGGGTGTGTTTCATGAAAATTAAAGGGAAATAAATAGAATAGAGGAAAGGAACCCAGGGATGGAGGATGGCTGGGAAAGGAGAAATACTGGGGAATGATGTTGATCAAATTATATTGCTACATTGTGTGCAAGTATGAATATGTAACAACAGATTCCTCTAGTACTTACAACTGTAAGGCATCAGTAAACGATTTTGGGGAAAAAAGATTAGCAGCAGAAAACCTGGGTGACAGCAGAGTAAGAATAGTCAAAGTAAAAAACTAAGTCATTTCTACATTAATGGAACTGTTTGCTAACTCTGAGTAGAAGAGGTATCAAATAGAATTGTCTCCTTTTATGATCTTAACATTGATGGCTTGTCTTACATCAGTTTGTTTTGGCTGTTTTAATAAAAATAAATAGTTTGGTAACATTAAGAGTTAATGTCCTATGTTAAAGAAAAACATTGGTAGAAAGAAAAGAGGTTAAGCTGGATGTGGTGGTATAATCTGAGAAAGTCGGAAAATTGAGGCAAAAGGATTACAAATCCAAATGCAGCTTGGGCAATTTAAGCAGACTTTACCACAAAGTAAAAAAAATAATAATAAGAGCTAGGAATGTAGCTCAGTGGTAGAGCCACCCAAGGTTCAATACCCAAGACAAAAAAAAAAAAAGAAAAGAAAATCAGATAAAATACTATAGTGATTTTTCAGCTCTAGTTGTAGAAGACAAGGTAAGATAAATATTAGCACACCTACAAAATTAGCTGAGATGTACACCACTGGTATAAAAAGTGATAAACTTCTGCTTTGCAAGACACTAACCTAGAAATGGTGAAAATGTTTTAGTGGAGAATTTCTTCTTAAAATCTATATATTTTTTTAAGCTGGTGGAAAGATAGACTATCCTGGGTCAAATGTGAGTGTTTCTAGTTTACAACTCTCTATTTCTATGGTTTAAATTCCTAGAATTTGAACTTCGAGGTTAGATTATATGGACCTTAAAAAAGTCTTTATTTTTTTAACTTTTCACTATGTAATAATTTCAGGCATACAGAAACATTACAAAACTGGTACAAGAAATTCTCATATTTACCCAGCTTCTTATCTTATGTATTGTTTATTCATATACTTTGCCCACTTTTCTATTGTTTCTATACTTTGAATCTGCAAGCAGTATTTAAATATGGATGATAGTTCTTTTTTTGATAATAGTTCTTTGTATTTTAAATACGTTACTAGTATTTTCTTAGAATCTGTTGTTTGTCTTTGAACTGTACGTGCTTTTATTCTTTCTTTCCCATATGGAAATGCAACTTTTTTTTTTTCCCCTTTTTTCTGGTGCTGGAATAAAACCTAAGGGTGTTCTACTACTGAGCTACATCCTTAGTCTGTATTATTTTATTTTTGAGACAGAGTCTTAAGAAATTTCCAAGACTGGCCTCAAACTCGAAATCCTTCTGCCTCAGCCTCCTGAGTAGCTGGGATATAGGCAGGCATCATTACACTAGGCAAATTAAATATTTTAATATAATCAGGTCTAAGGAAAAATTTCCTTTGTGGTTTCTTTTATATATTTTTTCCTTCATGCCCTGTTTTCTTCTTTTAAATATTTTAAATAATCCTAGAATTTGTTTTTATATGGGGTATGAGGCAGGACTTAATTCTTTTATAAATGTATTTCTAATTTATACTGGTATAAAATGTCATCACATCTGTAATATCTAATTCCTGCATTTTGTTTTGTCTCTGTGTGTATGTGTGTGTACATATACATATCTGATCTCTCTTTTTTTTTTTTTTTTGAACTGGGGGTTGAACCCAGGGCTTTGTGACTGCCAGGCAAATGCTTTGCCACTGATCTATATCCCAGCCCACATATCTGATCTTATTTATTTATTTATTTATTATTAGTTGTTCAAAACATTACAAAGCTCTTGATATATCATATTTCATACATTTGATTCAAGCAGATTATGAACTCCCATTTTTACCCCGTATATGTATTGCAGATTCACATGGGTTCCACATCCAGTCTTTTACATACTGCCATACTAGTGTCTGTTGTATTCTGCTGCCTTTCCTATCCTCTACTATCCCCCCTCCCCTCCCCTCCCCTCCCATCTTCTCTCTCTACCCCATCTACTGTAATTCATTTCTCTCTCTTGTTTTTTTTCCCCCTTTCCCCTCACTTCCTCTTATATGTAATTTTGTATAACAATGAGGGTCTCCTTCCTTTACCATGCAATTTCCCTTCTCTCTCTCTTTCCCTCCCCCCTCTCGACCCTGTTTAATGGTGATCTTCTTCTCATGCTCTTCCTCCCTATTCTGTTCTTAGTTGCTCTCCTTATATCAAAGATGACATTTGGCAATTTGTTTTTTAGGGATTGGCTAGCTTCACTTAGCATAATCTGCTCTAGTGCCATCCATTTCCCTGCAAATTCCATGATTTTGTCATTTTTTAGTGCAGAGTAATACTCCATTGTGTATAAATGCCACATTTTTTTTTATCCATTCATCTATTGAAGGGCATCTAGGTTGGTTCCACAGTCTAACTATTGTGAATTGTGCTGCTATGAACATCGATGTAGCAGTATCCCTATAGTACGCTCTTTTAAGGTCTTCAGGGAATAGTCCAAGAAGGGCAATAGCTAGGTCAAATGGTGGTTCCATTCCCAGCTTTCCCAGGAATTTCCATACTGCTTTCCAACACATATCTGGTCTTGAATACCACTTTGTCCCTTCAAGTTTTCAAAATCCATGTAGGTATTACATTGTTTGTTTTTATTTTTATTTTTAAAGAGAGAGTGAGAGAGGGAGAGAGAGAGAGAGAGAGAATTTTTTTTTTAATATTTATTTTTCAGTTATCGGCGGACACAACATCTTTGTTTGTATGTGGTGATGAGGATCGAACCCGGGCCGCACGCATGCCAGGCGAGCGCGCTACCGCTTGAGCCACATCCCCAGCCCTTTATTTTTTTCTAAATTATAGAGTTTATAGTTTCTTTTTTTTTTTTTCTGTCTTTCTAGAGACATTGTAGATTTCTTTATTAGTCTTAAAATTAGCTCTAGCTTTAGTTTTTTTCTTATTTATTAGTTTTTCTTTTTTCTTAATTTATTTCACTTTTTTTTTTTGGTAGTGGGGATTAAACTCAGCGGTACTTAAACACTGAGCCACATCACCATCCCCCTTTTTTGTACTTTATTTAGAGACAGGGTCTCACTGAGTTGCTTAGGGCCTTGCTTAAGTTGTTGAAACTGGCAGTCCTCCTGCCTCGCCTCCAAGCTGCTGAGATTACAGGTGTGTGCCACTGCACCTGGCTCACTTTCCTTTTTACTAGGGTAGTTTGGTGTTCTTTTTCTATCTTCTTGAATTAGATGCTCAGTTAATTTGTGTTTAATAATTCTTTTATTATGCAGGAGGACTTAAAAGTACATTTTCATTTTGGCAATACCTCACAGCTTTTGATATATAATTGTTTTATTGATAGTTAAAAAAATCATTTTTAGCTCAATAGTTACATAAAAGCTTTATATGACTTTTTTACATACCTTTATGTAATTTTTTCTTTAACTATTATCTTCAATGCTTACTTAGATTTTTTGGAGGGCTTTTTCTGGTATATAAATTACAAATAACTAGAAATATGGGTTATGATTTAGTTGAAAATTTTAATCCCACAAATATAGAAGCAAATCAAAAGATGTAGATAGCAGTTCCTAACCTTTTTGGGATTTTTATCAATTTTTTAAAGTTGTATGATTCTTCCTTCTCTCCCCCTCCTTCCTTTCCTGTTCTGTTCTAAAATTATATTTTGAGAACAGTGATAGTTGTGATAGTCCTTAAGAGAAATGAAGATAGTCTAGTGTCCTGAAAAACTAAGGAAAAATTATCATTGCACTGTAATCTCATTGATTATTATTATTATTTTTTAAATATTTGTTTTAGAGTTCAAAAGTATGGAAAAAATTGTTTTTGCCCCATCATATTATTTTGATGTCAGGGTTAACTGTTTTATTTTTTAAATCCCAAATTAATATTAAATAAGATAATAATTTTATTTGGGAATGAAAATACTTTGTTAAAAAAAAGGACAGTTGTATGTTGTCCTTTTTTTTTTTTTTTTTTTAACAAAGTATTGTCTCTTCTCCCCATTTTAGTTTATGTTGTTGGTACATATGTCTGTTAGGCAAACATGGCATTTTTCAAATTGTAAAATATTTAATAAAAGTTTTAGGATTTATTTTTTTACTTTCAGTTATTTCTGATTTTTGTAGACATATTGTGTGTTGCTGGGACTCTACAGATTATTTTTTAAAACAGCTTTAGATATATAGAAAAATTGAGAAGATATACAGAGTTCCTATAGTAGTCCCCTCATTTAGTTTCCTTAATGTTAAAGTCTCACATTAACCATGTACATTATGATATTAATTAAAGTCACTGTTTGTTTAGTTTCCCTTAATTTTAACCTAAACTAAGTTTTCTAAACTAAGATTTTCTTGTTTTACCTCTTTTTCTCTTTGAGAATCTCATCTAGAATACTGCCTTACATTATTTTTTCATGTCTCCTTAAGCTCCTTTTGGCTGTTGTAGTTTAATCTTTTTTGTAGGTCTAGATATGATGACTACTTATAATTTTGAATTACAGTGATTTTCTGTAATACCTTCTGCCACTACTTGAATGCTCCTTGAAAGGCAGATCATCTTTCTTTGAATTTCCCTTAGTACTTAACATAGGATCTATCACATAGTATAAAGTCCTTGGGAGATGGTTGTTTTATGACTGGATTTTTGCCTTTTTAAGAATTTAGAAGATGGCATAGGTCAGTTGCTTATACATAAGAAAGAGTGATTACTAATATGTTCTGAGTCCTGATGCTAGTAAAAAAGATTCCTTGGCTGATTTTAGGTACAAAGTTTTAGGACTTTTTAAAAATAATTTAAATATTTGAATGGGAAATATGTATACATAAGCATAATTCAAAAGTGACTCCTAAGCCAGGTGTGGTGGCACATGCCTATAGTTGTAGCTACTTGAAAGGTAGAGGTAGGAAAATTGACCCCAGGGGTGAGAGACCAACCTGGGCAACATAGCAAGACCCATCTCAAAAAAAAAGTTTTCCCTCCACAGGTAACAAGTAGATACCATTTTCATATCTGCCCTCTCTAAACATATTCCAAGTGTGTTGTCTCTTCTCCCCATTTTAGTGTTAGTATTATAATATTTAGTGTTCTAGGTAGACTTAACTTACTTTTCACTAACAATGCTTATAGTGATTGATTTTTATTAGTACACATAAAGCTGCCTTTATTTTTAAAATTTACATTGTTTTATTAAAAACCATTAATTATTTAACCAGTATCCAGTTGATGAGTGGATCCACTCATTAGGAGACTATCATGCTAAGTGAAATAAGCCAATCCCAGAAAAACCAAAGGCCAAATGTTCTCTCTGAAATGTGGATGCTAACACAACAAGGGGTCGGAGGGAAAAATAGAAGTTCATTGGATTAGACAAAGGGAATGAAGGGAAGGGAGGGGAGATGAGAATGGGAAAGACAATAGAATGAATCAGACATAACTTTCTTATGTTTATATATGAATAAATGAGCAGTGTAACTCCACATCATGTTCAACCAAGAATGGGATCCTAATTAGAATAAGTTATGCTCCATGTATGAATGATATGTCAAAATACACTCTACTGTCATGTAATCTGAAAAGAACAATTAAAAAAATAAATAACAAAATTTTGAAAAAGGTGGATCGACTGGGTGTGGTGGCACATGCCTGTAATCCCAGCAGCTGGGGGGGCTGAGGCAAGAAGATCTTGAGATCAAAGCCAGCCTCAGCAAAAGTGAGGCACTAAGCAACTCAGTGAGACCCTATCTCTAAACAAAATAACAAAATAGGGCTGGGGATGTGGCTCAGTGGTTGAGTGCCCTTAGTTCAGTCCCCGGCAAACCTCCTCCCCACAAAAGGTGGATCCGTTCCTTTGCTATTATCAGAAATTAAAATAAGGAGTGAATACTCATATATTCCTAATTAATTAAACACATGAGAAAACCAGTAGGGGAATTACTAGATCAGAGGGAGTATACACTTAAAATTTTAATTGACATTCCTACATTGCTCTTTGTAAAGGTTACCAGTCAGAAAAGGTTAACCAATAATCTGAAGTTAACTTATCTATATTCCTACCAACAGTGTATTGAAGTACCCTTGTCAAAACAATAATTTAATAATAGCTGACATTAGTGAATCCTTGCAAATGTGCCAGCTTTTTTCTTTTTAAATGCTCTTTACACATAATGGCTAATTTACTCCTCAAAATGGTCTCATGAGAGAAAATAATATTCCATTTTTTAGAGGTGGAATCTGAGGCATATAAGGTTAAGTAACTTGTGTCAAGTTTTCTGCTATTTACTTCTCTAATAAATGACTAAAATATGAGATGTGGTTTAATTTGCATTTCTTTCTCATGTGAGGGAGCCATTTTTATTTATTAAATAGGTACTTCTTTTAAACAATTACTTCCCTGAAGCACATGCAATATACTGTTTAGTGTAATTGCCTTGATTCTTTGTCCTTTAAGAATTGTCTAGAGTAGAAAGAAAATAACACTTACTATTGCATTTTAAACAGATGTTAGAATATTTTTATGTTTTTTTTCTTTTTTAGAGGAGCACAAAATGAGATGTCTATGAATGCTGCATCACCTGAAGTGGTTCATTTGGAAGATTTCTTTTCTGAAGAATATGCTCAGGACACTCCTGAAACCATAGAAGAAGAAACACTCTCTGAGAGTTCTGATTCTGTTGAAGAGTTGACTTCTGAACCTAGTGATCAATCACAGGAGCCTGTAAGGGAGATATCAATTCGACCATCAGTTATTCAAAAACTGGAGAAGGGACAGCAGCAGTCCTTGGAGTTTGTTCCTAAAATTGAGAGTGGTGGTATGAAAAGAATAAATCCAGTAGATATTGGTCAAGCTACAAATAGTGGAAAAAATCCAGTACGTCCCCCAGTGATTTGTAATGCTCCTGCCAGTTGTTTACCTGAGAGGTCTTATGATAGGCCAGTTGCGACTACTACTGCTAGGTTACCACTAGCAGTCCACTTGGATTCAGTTAGCAAATGTGACCCAAACAAAGCTCACACACACCTTGAACAGCTAGACATGGTCTCTAGAAATCCTGTGCCATCAGCCCTTGTAGGAACTTCAGTTTCATATAAGAATCCTAAAGAATCAAATAGGAAACCTTTATGTGTAAATTCAGATAAGTTGGTTTTACAGAAAGAAGTAAAATCTCAGGGTGAATTGTCACCTGGCTTTAAATTCTGTGAACTTAAGGGTACTGAAAATTCTGTAAGAGTTAAATCTTCTTCCAGATTAGCATCTAACTTGGCAGGAAATCTGAACAAAACTGACAAGCCTTCTGATAGAGGAGTCTTTGGAGATGCCATTCCAAAGCACCATGAGGAATTTCTTTCAAACATGGATTGTAGCCAAGAAGAAGAGCATTTGGTTTTTAAGAAGTCATCATTTTTGAAACAAAAGTTCTCACTGAGTTCTGAAGTGAAGTTTGATTGTGGTCCTCTTCAGTCAGCAGCTGATCAATCCCAAGAGGCTGTCCAAGACTTAAGCCTTTGGAAGGAAGAGCGAGTTGACCAAGAAGATGAGAACTATGAATCTAGAGGTTCTGAAATGAGTTTTGATTGTGGTTCCTCCTGTCATTCACTGACTGATCAATCTGAAATGTCTGATAGAGAAATAAACCTTTTAGAGGAAACACATGCTGATTTAACACATAAGAATAAGAAATCTTGTGTTTCTGAAAAAATTTCTGATCGCAATGATTCTCTTCAGGCAGTTACCAGGCAATCACAAGTGATTGTTAAAGAAGAAGGTCTTCAGAATACAGCGCGTATTAGCCTGGTTGACGAAAGCTATGATACTAGTGGTTCTGAAATGAATTCTGATTATGATGAAGACTTACCTCAGTCAGCTAAAAAGTACCGCCAACAGCCTGTGAAAGAAGTAGACCTTCCTCAGGAAGTTCACATTAGTTTGGTTGATAGGGACTATGGATGTACTAGCTCTGAATCAAGTGCTGATTCCATTTTCTCACTTGAGTCAGTGGTTGATGAGTCCTCAGTGGTTGTTACAGAAAAACAAGTTTGGAAGAAGGCTCACGTTAGGTTGGTTGATGCAAGCTATGGATCCAGTTGTTCTGAATCAAGTTTTGATTGTGATGCTTCACCTCAGTCAGTAGTTGACCAACCTCAAATGACTGTCAAAGAAAAAAAACTGAAACACAGACACGTCCACCTAAAAAATAAGAAACGTAAACCCAGTCGTGCTAAAGCACATCTTGATTGTGGTGTTTCTCTTGAGACAGTGGCTGATGAACCCCAGAGGGCTGTTGAAGAAAAAAATCTTCTGAAAGCGAAGAATGCTGACCTTGTGGATATGAACTGTGAGTCTCATGGTCCTGAAATGGGTTTTCATGCTGATGCTCAATTAGTGGCTGATGAATCTCAAGTAGCAGTTAAAGAAGTAAACCCTCAGAAAGTAGATAATGACCTAGAGAATAATAAGAGTATTCCATCTAGCATTTCTTATCTAAGTTTCGATTCTCATGCTTTTTTTTATCAGTCAGCTAATGATCAACCTCAAGGGGCTTTGGGTGAAGTAAATCTTAAAGAGTTAAATGTCGACATGGAAGTTAAGAGCTATGGGTGCTCCAGTTCTGAGTTGACATTTGATTCCGATTCCCCTCTTCTGTCAGTTACTGAGCGGTCTCAGCTGGATGTTGAAAGAATAAAAGAAGACATTAACCTGGAAGATGAGAGCTGTGAGTCAAATAGTTCTGACATAACTTTTGATTCTGATATTCCTGATTGCTCAGTAGTTGACCAACCTGAAGTAGCTGTTGGTGAGGAGGAACCTGTTGATCTGGAAAATAAAAGTAATGAATCTTGTATTTCTGAAATAACTTTTGATTCTGATATTCCCCTTCATTCAGGAAATGATCATCCTGAAGTAGCTGTTAAAGAAGTAATCATTCAGGAAGAAGAATACGTACATTTAGAAAGGAAGAATGACAAACTCATTGATTCTGAAATAAATTTGGATTCTTATGCCCCTCTTCATTCAGTGACTAATCCTCCCGAAGTAGCTGATAAAAAGCTAAATCCTCAAAGAGAAGAGCAGGTACTCTTTAAAAATAAGGAAAATGAGCCTGCTGATTCTGAATTAAGTTTGGCTTATCATACCATTTTTCCTTCAATGACTGGACATTCTGAAGATCCCTTTAAAGACATAAACTTTGAGAAAGAAGTGCATGTACCCTTTGAAAATAAGACTAATGAATTAAGTGCTTCTGAAACAAGATTGGATTCTGATATCCCTCTTCAGTCAGTGATTCAGAAACCCACAGTAGTTGTTAAAAATATATGGCTTCAAAAAGAAAAGTATGCTGAATTCCAAGATAAAAATGCTGAACTTACTGATTCTGAAATAAATTCAGATTCTGATATTCCTCATTATCCTATGGCAGAACCTCAAGTAGCTGTTAAAAGAAAAGAGAAAAAGAAGCATATTGTAGAAAAGAGTCATTATCATGGTGATTCTGAACTACTTTTCAGTTCTGAGATCCTTCCTCAGTCAATAGCTGAAAAACCTCAGTCAGCTATTTTGGAGAAGGATCATGTTAAGCCAGAAGGTCGAAGTACTGTACTTAAATGTTTTGGAATAAATGTGAATATTGATGCCTCTCTTCATTCAATCACTGACCAACCTCATCTGGCCCTTTTGAAGGAAAAACATGTTGATCTGAAAGATGAAAGTAGCACACCTAGTACTTCTAAAATACATTTCAATCTTGTTGACCCTCTTCAGACACTACCTAAACGTCCTGAAGTAATTAAGAGCACAAACCAATGGAAGGAAGAGACTATGCACCTGGAAAATAAGATTGATGAACCTAGTGGTTCAAAGGCAGTGCGTAATACTGATATTTCTCTTCAGTCTACAGCCAACCCACCTGAAGTAGCTATTAAACAAGTAAACCTTGCGAGTGAAGATCAAATGTATTTGGAAAGTAAGAATAGTCAATATAATTCTGAAAGAAGTTTGGATTCTGATTTCTTGGTTCAGGAAGTAGTCAGTCAACCTCAAATAACTACTTTAGAGCCAGAGCACTTTGAAGTAGAAGGCAAGCACAGTCAGTCTTGTGATTCTGAAGTAAGTTTTGATTCTGATGACTCTCTTCAATCAGTGGCTGACCAGCTCGGGGAAACTGTTAAAGAAATAAGTCATTGGAAGGATGAAGACATTGACATGGAAGATAAGAGGGATGAAGCCAAGAGTTTTAAAACTATATATGATTCTGATGTACTTAAGCCAGCAGCTGACCAAACTGAAGAAGTAGTTCCAGGGATGAACCTTTGGAAAGAACATGTTGACTTGGGAGATAAAATTGTTAATCCTAGTGACAGAGTGACAGAAAAGAAAATAAATTTTGATTCTGACAAAACTCTTCAGTCTGTGACTAAAATTCAAGAGCCTGCTAAAGAAATAAATCTTTCAAGAGAAGGACATGTTTGTCTGGATGATAAGGTCTATGAACCTTGTGGTTCTAGAATAATTTATGTTTCAAATATCCCCTTTCAATCAGTGATTCAGGGACCACAAATTTTGGAAGAGAGGCCTGCTAATTTGGAAGTTAAGAACAGTGATCCTTGTGGTCCTGAAATACGTTTTGATTCCAGTGATTCTTGTCAGTCAGTGGCTGGCCAGTTGCAAAAATCTATCACAGAAATCAATCTGAAGGAAGACCATATTTACCTGGAAGATAAGAGCTATAAACTGGTTGATTGTGAGGCATGTTATGATTCTGATGTTCCTGTTCAGTTTGTAGCAGATCAATCTCATGTGTCTGTCAAAGAAATAAACTTGCAAAAGGAAGATCAAAATGACCTAGAAGATAACAACTACACACCCTGTTGTTCTGAAATAAGATGTGATTCTGGTGTTCATCTGCAGTCAGAAGTTGACCCGTCTCAAATGACTTACAAAGAAACAACCTTTCAGAAGAGAGAACTGCTTGGCATGGAAGAAAAGTCCAGCGAACCAAGTGATTCTGAAATGATGTCTGATTCTGATGTTTCTTTTCAAATAGTAGTTAACTCATCATCCCAAACGTCAGATGGAGAATCAGATTCTCCACCAGTGGTGTTTGTGGATGTGATGGCCAGTGATAGTGATTGTGACCGTGAAGTAATATCTGATTCTAATGTTCCTCTTGAGTTAGTGACTGACCCACCTCCCATGACTATCCCAGAAACCAGCTGTATAAATACAGAGTCCATTGATGTTGGAAATAACTACTGTAACTACTGTGGTTCTCAACTAAGAAGTGTTTTGGAAGCCTCTTCTCACTCAGTGGCAAGCCAACCCAAGAAGTCTTTCAAAATAATAAACCGGAAGAATGACTATATTATTCTGGGAGACTCAACTTGTCAGTCTTGTGGTAATGAAATAGATTTTAGTGGTGATGCCTCTGATCAGTCCATGACTTACCAGTCACAAGGACCTGATAGAAGTATTGACTCAGAAGATAAGAGTTGTGAATATAATCGTACTGAAAGAAATTTTAATTTGGAAAGCAGTACTCAATCAGTGACTCATCAAGTACAGCAAACTGACAAGGAAGACAACCTTTGGAAAGATCAAAAAGATAAAAGCTGTGAGTCTAATGTTTCTGCAACGGGCTCCACTTCCTCTTCTACATCAGTGATCTGTCAAACTACAGTTAGAAAAAGTGCTTTAAAGTCAAAACGTAGAGATCAAGAAAGTTGTAAATCTTGTTTTGAGAGGGGTTTTCAGTGTGATCCCTCTCATCATTCTGACTCTAACCAGCCTGGAGAAGCTGTTAAAAAACGCCCAGTTAAGAGGGTAACTTTTGACTTAGGAGAAAAGAGTCGTGATTCCCAATCAGGCTCTGCTCCCAAGACTGGTTCTGGAAGGAACCTGGGAAAAGACAAGGAGGTCATGGATGATCTTGATGCACCAGTTATTGAGGCCTTATCACAGATACTTCCTTCATCTCTGGGAAGAAAGTGGTCTCGAATAATAAGAGAAAATCACTCAAAAATTAATGCCCTTATGAAGGATTTTAAGGAAGGTCATTTCCGCTGTTACTTTAATAATGAAGCTAAGACCCAAATCATTACTTTGTATAAAGAAAGACACATTGCCTGGCCTATCTTTAATCAGACCACTGCATCAGTTCAAACTGTGTCAAGTTTTGAAGATATTGCAGGTGGATTTTCAGACATTGATGACTGTGTAGTGGCTGTAGAGAAACCAAACTGTCATTATCCTCTAGCAGAGAGGCTTCTTTCTAAACAGAATTTGTTTGTGGCTTCTCAGAGCCAGATAGAAAAAGTTAGCCATGGAACTCAAACCAGTTTTATAAGTTACCCATTGAAGAAAAGAAAAATAGTTAGACTAGAGGTAGAATCACCAAAAAAAAAGTGTGTGCAGAGTGACGGAAAAGAGAAAAAAATCATCAAAATTGGGACAGTTGAATTGCCTGGATCACAAATTAAAGTTTTGGAGCCTGGACAACCCAAACCTGTAATTCGTATTCTTACTTCTATAAATATTAAACCGAAGGAAGATGAATCCTGCGACTCACCTAAAGTGAACCATTGTGTTTGTGATAATGATCTACAGTTTCTGTGCAAATATAAACAGAGTAACCATAATTGCCCATCACTTCTGAAAATTGTAAATAATTTTCCATCAAACGTGGTAATATCAGAGTCTGACATATGTTGTAAATGTCACATTCATCATGAGAGTGACTTAAACTCTAGTGAGGGAGACAGTGATGCTGTACAAAACCATGCTTCAACATCTCAAATGATAATACCAGCAAGATATGAATTGAGGTCACGTTGTAGGACCAGTGAATCTTCTACATTTCTAGAAACTTCAGAGGCTGTAAATGCTAGTGAGTTTCCAGAGGAAGGTAGTTTCCAGCTAACTCTTTTAAGTCGTGATGTTGCCAAAATCTCTCCAAAACCAGTTAAATATGAGTTTTTAGAAAGTAAAAGGAAAAAGAAAATTCAAAGAAAGAATGTTATGAGAAACCCAAGCTTTCCCAAAAAGGTGTTTAAAGCAGTTATTCTCCATCAGAATGCCAGAACAGCTTCAGAAAAATGGTCAGTTTGGATTCGGACCAAAGCAAATGACATAATTAGAAAATATATTTCAAAATACTCTGCTTTTCTGCGTCATAGGTACCAATCCAGGACCACTTTATTTAGAATGCATCTTAAGAAGAAAAAATCAGGTGCCAGTAGGCTAGAGGAGGTGGATAAATCAACTCAAACACTTTCGGACACCTCAGTTACACCAGCTGGTGCTAAAGAGAAGTTAAGGGCTATCGTGAGTCCTCTGAAGCAGCCTGCACAGCGCACTTCCCGTGCTGTAGGAAGACGTGCTGTAGGAAGACGTGCTGTAGGAAGACGTGCTGTAGGAAGCCGTGCTGTAGGAAGAAGTGCTGTAGGAAGAAAGAAGGCTAAGAGAAGAAATCGCCGCAAAAAGAAAAGGCCTATACCTGTTAGAGAATATGATTTGAGAAGTTCGTGTTACATACCAGATTCTGATAGAATGGTGACTCGGCTTGCAAGCAAAATGAAAAGTAATGAGGTAAAATAGAAATTTTTGTGTTACGTCTAGTTGAGGATTCAGTACTTCAATTAAAATACATTTGGTACTTCAGTGCACATAGCTTTCCCAACTTTGGTGGGAAAACTAACCTTAAACTATTTTGCTATAGATATTATTTTTCAGAACTTTTATATTCATTTAAAATTAGTGTTTAGGGTCCTTTTTTTTTTTAAAGATTCAGAAGCAACCTTTGTCCAACATTTTCTGTAGAAGAGCTTCATCTTAATTTGTCATAATTTAGCGCAGTATATAGAATTTTGTCCCTCAATTATGTCCTTCTTATTTATTTTTTTATGATCTTTCTTGTGCAAGAAAGTTATAACATTAGGAGAATGAACATAAAAAACTTATTAATGCCATCTTCTTTTAAAAAATTGAGACAAATGCATAAATACTTACATTCTATATCAGAGAAGCATTGTCAATACAGTATTCTAACTGGATAATTAGAAGGAACTATAATGAGTTATCTCAGCTTTTAAACAGGGTTGACTTAAACTATCACAAACAAAATATAATTTATCTTTCTCTTAAAAAGCATTCCGGAGAATGAGATTCGATAATCTTCAGTTTTAAAAAGTGCCTGGTGATTTTATAGATACAATACAAATTCCTTCTGCTTCATTTAAATTGGATCTGAAAGTCTGTAACTTTCCTCATTTGGATATGGACTCATAGTCTCCTCTTTAGCATTATTAGATCTTAAGGGGAAAAAATTTTACTAGCGTGATTAGGCTTTTTAACCACCTTTACTCCCTTTTACATAAAAGGTTGGTGGTTTGATATAAAAACTAGTTAATTTTATGGCCTATCCCTTTAAAATATCTTATACATTACTTACTACCTACCACTTTTAATAACTTGAACTGAAATTATTGGCTTGTTAATATTATTTGGGGAGGCCATTAATTATTGGCTTTAGTAAATTACTTAATATTTCAAAAAATTGAATAAAACTGGTAACCTAAATGGAGGCCCATTTTGCAAGTGAAAAACTAGTACATCAGTTTATCTTAAACTATCAAATCGATTATCCTACACTATCTAATTAGATAATTGATTTGATAGTTTATCTTTAACTGATTTTAATAGATTAAAAGATGTGAAGATACACAGCATAAGTCTAGGATACTTGAGCATATTCATATCCTTTATTCAGGAACATTGGTTAAGCTGGAACAGATGAATCCAGTTATCCTATTAAGCCAAGATCCTGAATCTCTTTCAGTCATTGATGTTAAGGGGAAACATGATTTCACCTATATTGTGTAACTACTATATTTTATTGAAACTAGAGTCAGTGTTAAGATGTGTCTTGATTTCAGAGATTAAAAAATGTGTTACCTTAGAATTAATGAACTATAAATGTGGTTTTGTTTCAGGGGCCATTATTTAACCTGTGGGTGTGTTATGATGGTGTTTTGATGTAATTTCTTTACTTCTAAATTTAAAACATAATTATGTTGAAAAAAGTGGACAAATGTGGTGTATCTTTTAGTTGCAAAGCAACATATATAGCATTTCTTCAACCTTGCCTCGTTATATACAAACATTTTAATTTCCTTTCTTAAAATATCACTGTGGGCCTCTAGTTCACAATCATCCTCCAAATTTAATTTAGAAAGAAAGCTCTGTCCTACTGATTAGGAAGTAAACAAACAGCCAATATGTGAAAATACTCAGATTGGGTACTGATGTCTTTTTTCCTTATGGAATAGACACTTCACTCCCTTAGGTACTATCAATAGACATTCTTTGAGTGTAAGTTTAAAAGCAAGAATTCATGTGGAAATAATGTGCGACGTAAATATGACAAATTGTATCTGTTGTGATTACATCATAGGGAGAAGCAAGTGATCAGGAATAAAAGTTAAAAAAAAGTTACTACCTTTTACACATTGGAAGCTAGTCTAAGTACCATTTTAAGGGACAAAAGTCAAAAGGTTTTTATTTAAAATATACATTATTAAAATTATAAACACTACAACACTGATGATTTTGTTTAACATCTTGGAAGTATTTACTTAAGTTCTTATTATAACCATCATTATTTTAGGCAAGCTTGAAAACTTGATATTGTAAAAATTATTACTTGAGTTAAATTGGAAATGAATTGCTTTCAGAATTTGATAGGATACAAGATGTGCCCCTTTGTCTAAATAAATGTTGGCTTAATTTGCAGATTATATAAAACAATTGGTGATTTTGTGTAGTCACGAATGCATTATATTCTTTTCATAGTAAAGAGTCAAATTACAACCATAATGAATATTTTATCAATCTTGTCCTTTTTCAGTATCTTGCATAGATTTTTATTGTAATTGTCCTGAGTTATACAGTATGTGGACAATATTGTGTAATGTGTGTTTTTGCATTTGTGCATTTAAATTATTTATGTAACTAGGGCTCTGAGTAACACTTTTTTTTTGCTTAAAGAAAAGCTATATTTAAATATTCAAATAATTATATATTTCCATGTAAAACTAATGTGAAGACTAATGTATTTTTTATAATGCAATTTAAAGTGTAAACTTGTTTTTGAAGTTATCAAGATAAAATTTATTAAATATTGAAATTTGTGTCTACTCTCTCCTCATATTAGAAGCCTTTCTGGAAAAACTTAAAGAATCAGAGAACAATTAAAACAGAAGTACTTTTTATAAATGGTCTGAGAGATATTAAATAAGAGATTATAAATGTTGATGCTGGTGAGAAAATAGTTAACCAAAGATACACAGATTATATTCAAAATAGTGATTATTTCAAAGGATTAAAATTAAACAACCATTTATTTATCTGATAGAATGGTGGATTAGCAACTTTTCTCTCTGTTTACCTGTATTGAAAGTGCTCATGAATAGGATTGAGTTCAGGAGTCATTTTACGTTTATTGTTTGACGCCTACTGGGAAGGGAAAAATTTAGTGCCTCCAATACCATAGCCTATATTATAAAATCAATGTACATATGTCAGTGAGGTAGATGCTTTTGGCCCCAGTTAAAAAAAAATTACTGTCTTAAGTCTCTCAGTAAAGACTTTCATGTGTAGAAAATACCGAAAAATCTTGTAATTGTGAAATTACATGCCAAAATGTCAACTTAAGAAGATGTAAGGAAGGAAAGGAGACTAGGTACGAGTCTCAGTATTTCCTTGTCCTTATCCTTATCCTAATATCCAGAATTACAAGATAATTTAGTATGTTTTCCTTTGCTCTTATTCCTTATATATGTGTATTTTAAAAGTTCTCCCCAAATATTTTAAGCTATTTATCTTAAGGAATAGGTCTAGGATTTTTTGTTGCTGAATCTTTATTATACTTTCTTCTGTGTTTTTAATTTATTGTATTCATGTTGTGATAAATTTCTTTCTAGTTTTATTTATTTTAATACACTTTTAAATAAGCCTGGAAAGAAATTTATTTTCCAGATTCTCAAGCTGTGCATACATCTTGAGCCTTTCCTCAGTGCAGCTCATTGTTCTAAGCTTTACCTGTATTATCTCATTCACTCATCTCATAAGAACCCTTATGAGGTGCTATAATTATTACTATTACATGAGAAAATCGAGATATAGTTTATAGTTAATCTCCTCTTCACATCCCCAGTTTTAGGCCACCACTATTCTAATTTCTGTCTTTATAGTTTTGCTTTTTCTGGACATTTCATATAAATGGAACCATATATAGTCTTTTGTGTCTGCCTTCTTTCATTTACCATGATATTTTTGAGGCTCATCTGTGTTGTAGCATGTGTCTCTATTTTGTTTCTTTCTATTACTATATAGTATTAAGAGTTAGTTTTTAATGAAGCCAATAATGGTCTCCTGATAACAATTTTGATAAGTCCATTAGATATGAGGCTAGCTGTTCCCTTTATGCCTCTTAATATTTGTTATAATTGATTAATCACCAAATCCAAGCCCAGATTTGACAGTTGCTTTTTTTGAGTGATTTTTTTTTTTAATATTTTTATTTTTTAGTTCTATCAGCGGACACAACATCTTTGTTTGTATGTGGTGCTGAGGATCGAACCCGGGCCGCACGCATGCCAGGCGAGCGTGCTACCGCTTGAGCCACATCCCCAGCCCTTTTGAGTGATTTTTATCCCGCATTTCAGTGCTCTATGCTTCTTTTACTGACCATTTGGTCATTTTTTTTCCCTGTGCTCAGTGAATTTGAATTTTCAGTGTCAATACATTACCCCATGTCCTCAATCCTTTCATGATGGATTGCTTACAGGTAACTGAAATTTGATAATCATATCCAAGTTGCATATTCTAATCCACATATGCCACAGAACCAGAAAGTGTTCATGGTGTACTAGTTGTGGTGAACACTCTTTTTATTTTAAGTTACTCTCCTACATACTTAGAATACATACCATCAAAATTAGGAAATCAACATTGATCTGATATAACCATCTACTCTACAGACCTTATTCAGATTTTACAGATTGTCCCAAAATGTCCTCTGTAGGTCCTGGATTTGATTCAGGATTGAAAACTTCATGGTTCTTTAGTTTCTTTCAGTATGGAGCAGTTCTTCAGCCTTTCTGTGTATTAATAGCATGGCATTTTGAAGATGAACTGGTTTCTTTGTGGAATATTCCTTGGTTTGAGTTTGTCTGATGTTTCTTTGTAATCTATGCGTTTTTGGGAATTCTGTGTTCTCAGTGTATCTTAACAGAAGCCATGTGATGTCAGTTTGAATAAATGTGGTGACAGAAGATATCCAGTGTCGGTTCTTATGTTAGGGGAAAAGCTTCTTATAATCCATTGAAATGGGGGCACACCTAGAGGTTATCCACAAATAGACTTTTTACAACCATTGTGACAGGTGTGACTGAGAATTATAATTTACATTTATCACCAAACCAATCATACACAAAACAATAGTTTATTCATACATTTAACAATTATTACTTCTACCCCTTCTACAGGCCTGGCCCTATGGTGGGTATCGAGGATCCAAGCATCACCCAAACAGGACCTTAATTGCTCACCCTCATACACTGTTAGGAATGAAAGGAAATTTAAGTAGTGGTTAAGTGCTATTGTTTAGATATGGTTTAATCTGGCCCCTAAAAGTTCATGTGATTGGAGGCTTGGTTCCCAGGGTGGTGATATTGGGAGGTGGGGCCTTAGTGGGAGGTCCTTTGGTCACTGGGAGTATGAGATAGTTCTTGCTAGAGAGTATAAAGGAAGTAAGCTCAGCTTATCACACTTGTCTCTTCTCCCTTATCGGAGAAGTAATCTTAATCTACACCCCTCTGCCATTGCTGTCTGACATGAGGTGATGCAGCTATGGAGAGGCCCTCAATTGAGCCCGTGCTATGCCTTTGAACTGTGAGTCTTCAAAATTGGAGCTAAATAGACCTCTTTTCCTCATAAGTAGCCTGTATCTGGTTAACACAAACAAAAAGCTGACTTAACAGTCAGTGGAGTTGCAACATAATTGTGCCTTCAGCAGATCATTAATAGGGGCTGGGGTTGTGGCTCAGTGCTTCCCTTGAATGTGTGAGGCACCTGGGTTCGATCCTCAGCAACACATAAAAATAAAGGTATTGTGTCCATCTATAACTAAAGACAGAAATTTAAAAAAAGATAGTTAATAAACTCATAGAACACTCATGGGATCCTGCTGTTTAGCACAGATAAATTCCTCAACTTTCCTGCATGGGAGACCCAGTGCAAAGTATATCTGAGCATCATCTGGAAAGGTTGTATTATGAACAGTTTCTCCTGTGTTGGTTTTGGGCACCAGGATGAATTGTTACATAGACTTACTTATCCATCTTGCCACAATACAAAAGTGACTTCCTGAGGACCAGTGGTACATTGATCAGAAATTTGGTTTTTCAGTTGAGATTTTTGTGAGCTCCTTTGAACTGGAAATATAGGTGAATCTGAAAAGGAATCGCCTCATCCTCCAAATGAACACAATGCAGTTTAGTCAGGAAGAAAATAACAGTAGGCGTGGCATCATTTCTGCCTTATTTCTTGGCACCATATTCTAGCACAAAGTTATACAGAATATTTACTTAAAATTTCTGCTACACTGAAACAGCTTAAGAGTCCATCAACCGACAAATGAATTTTAAAATGTGGCATATACACACAATGTAATACTGTTCAGTTAGAAAACAAACCAGGAAATTCTGTCATTTGTAACATGAGTGAACCTAGAGAACATTACATGAAATAAGGCAGGCACAGAGAGACAAATCACTGCACGATCTCACCATGTGTGGAATCTTAACTTGAACTCAAGAGTACTACCATACTTCCTTTAGTCTGATTGGAAGGAAAAGGGGAGACATTGATCAACAGGTACAAAGGCATAATTAGGAATAAGTTCTGGTGTTCCTATCACAGCAAGTTCACTGTTTATTTCAAAATATTTCAGAAAGAATGAATACTTGAGAGGATGGTTATGCCACTTAGTCGGATCATTCCACAATGTATATATGGAATCAAAATAACACTTTGTACCCCATAAAATTTAATCATTAAAGTACTAAACCTCATTGAATTACATTTAAAATGGGTAAGTTTTGTGGTATGTCAACAGTACCTTGATAAAGCTGTAAAAAAGAAAAAAATTTCTCCCACATTGGTTGTCTCCATTCCTGTGGCCATTAAATTAGTCTTAAACACCATTTCATGCCTAATGTATTCCCCAAAAGGCTGGGGCCTCCAGAATGATAGGATGAGGACCTCTGTGAGTCTACCTTTCCATAACATCAAAACTAGCAACAATGGTTGAAACCAACATTTTAGAACTCTAGGAATTAACCAAACTTAACCAAAGTTAATTTCTAGATCAATATTCTAAGGATTATTGATGTGAGAAAATTGCTGAGTCTCACAATAGTGGGCTTTGTGGCATTTTAACTTGTATTGCTGTTACTACATTGTCCACCTGTACTGTATCCTTGAAAACCAGCAATCTTGGAATCACAGTAGCTGTGAAAACCAGTGGCCATTCAGTCACCAGAGGCAGTAGACTCTCTGGGGCTCCTGAAAAAGTTCTATCCCCAGAACGTTGAAAATATTTGACCTGCAAGTCCCATTTGAGGGGAATTGTCTTTTTTTTTTTTTTTTTTTTTAATCCTTAGGTGGAGTTAACTCTACTGAAAACTCCATGGTTTTTTGACTTTTTTTTTTTTTGGTGGCATTTGTTTAATATCATAGCTGCCAACAACTATGACAGCAAGTGGGGCAGACAAGAGCCTGGTCAAAATGAAAGTGGAAAATCTGTCCACAGGGACTTTGAAAAGCTCTGATGTATTTCTGGGGAATCTAAAAGTTTGCACAAATGTACACTTGTAAAGTTGAAAGCATGCTCAGGGGAACTTGAGAGGGCCTCAGTGTCTCACTCCTGATTGACTAAAAGCCTTGCACAAGCAGAAAGGCTGAGTTGTGTTGAGGGCATGTCCTCATACACAGAACTCCTTAGCAAATAATAGAATGTTTATTGATTCAAGGCATTTAAGGATATCTCTATTAGCTGACTACTAAGCAAAATAAACAGAGACTTCAGTGGCTGCACAGTATGGGGAATAAAGGCTTTATAGAATTAGTTCAGGAAAGTGACCCTCAGCAGCAACACCTAATATCTAATTGAGAGTCCCCTATATATAAGAAGAGTATGAGTCCTTAAAAGCTACCCACTTACTGATCAATAAAAAACACATTGCTGGTATATAAATAAAAAGTAAAATTCTGCTTGGTTAAAAAAATAGCAACAACCAAACAGCAATAATAACAACCCCTGAGGGTGGGGTAAATCTGACTCCCAGTTTCTAATAAATTTTGAAATAAACAAAAGTCTAACTATATATAGGAAAACAAAAAACAATAGAGAGACTGGGGTTGTGGCTTAGTGGTAGAGTGCTTGCCTGGCCTGAATGAGGCACTGGGTTTGATTCTCAATACCACATAAAAATAAAAAATAAAGATACTGTGTTTACCTAAAACTAAAAAATAAATATTTAAAAAACCCAGTCAATAGAAAATGTCCCTGAGGGATCTAAATGTTGGATTTACTAGACAAAGACTTTAAACCAGCTATGATGCTGGTTTAATATAATACATATATAATATATAATACATATGTAATATATAAGTATTAATATCAAGAACACATAAAAGCAAAGAAAAAAACCATGTCTAAAGAGTTACAGTGTGAGAACATTTCAGCAGGGAATATCAGTAAACAAAAAGTAGGAAAAGAAGTCAAATAGATATTCTGGAGTTGAAAAAATCTTTTGATATATTTTTCTGTAAAAATAAATACAACTTGTCCTCTTTGCTACTTGTGATCTTCAAAAATGCATTAGTTATATAAGTACATTACTTTTTTTCATTATATCTAGTGTAATAAATGATTTTCCTTGTTAGCATTTATCATAATTGGTGAATATATATCTCTTGTGTGTCTGTCTTCACTACTAACATGGAGACTTCATGAGTATGGACCTTGTCTACTTATCACTATTCAGCATCTGAATTTATATTTGATAGTAAATTTTCAAAAAATAATATGTTGGATAAGGAAATATCAAACAAAATAATGAACGTGATGAACATCTGCCTCATTTCAGACTCTATGATAGATTAATATTTAATATTTAAGTTAGTGTTCACAACCACTCTACACTATTATTATTAGGTATCCATTATTTCTATAATCCATACATTGATTTCCTTATCTTGGAGGTGGGCAAGAGTACTAATTACACTGGGTTGGTTACCATACTGTTTTTAGGCTAATAAGCAGATGATTGGTAGACCAGAATTCTTTTTTTAAAATATATTGTTTTAGTTATATAGATGGATACAATTTCTTAATTTTATTTATTTATGTGGTGCTGAGGATCAAACCCAGTGCCTCAGGCGTGCTAGGCAAATACTTTACCACTGAGCCCCAGCCCCAGCCCTGTAGGCCGGAATTTCTAACCTCCCTGGTTCCCTCTACTGGTTGAGCAAATGGTCTCTTTTTACCTTCTGCAAGTGAACAGGTACATGACTCCAAAATTTGTTTTCACATCAGATTTATAAGGTAGAATTCATGTGAGGCCCTTAGGGGTATGGCTCCACTCAAGTACACTGACAGCCTTGCACATATCCTCATAGACCATGAAAGGCTAATCTGAGTCTTGGCAGAGTGTTATGGTTTGGGTCTGCAATGTTTCCAAGAGGCTCTGTGTTGAAGGCTTGGTCCCCAACGTAGCAGTGTTCAGAGGTGAGGCTTTTGGGAATGATTGGATCATGAGGGTTCTATCCTCATTAATGGATTAATCTACTGATGCATTCATAGCTGATGGACTCTTGGGAGATAGTGGAAACTGTAGGAGGTGGGGCTTAGATGAAGTAGGTCACTGGGGGCATGTCTTTGAAAAGGCATATTGGGAACCTAGGCCCTTTCTCTCTCTGCACTTCCTGGTAGCCATGTGGTGAGCAACTTTCCTCTGCCATGCCCTTCTGTCATGATGTTTGGTCTCACCATAAGCCTAAAAGCAATGGCACCAGCTGACCATTGATTGAAACCTTTGAAACCATAAGCCAAAATAGACTTTTCCTCCTTTACGGTATTTTGTTATAGCAATGGAAAGCTAGCACACAGAGCATTGCATTCTCCTAGAGCTTTAAAGGATGGGAAGTCTGTGACAGCTTCTTTGAGGCCATCTTTCACAAGCTTCTCATGGTCTCCCAGGTGCTGATGAGGTATAACATTTTCTGCCTTACTTTGAAATACAACTGCAGACCTTAAAACTGCCTGGCAGAAGTCTAGAGTTAGCTTCTCAACAATGGGTTCCCCACTGTTCATTTTGCTATCAGCTAGACCCGTTTGTTTTGAGTCATACTTTTTTTAAAATATTTTTTTTAGTTATAGGTGGACACAATACCTTTATTTTATTTTTATGTGGTGCTGAGGATTGAACTCAGTGCCTCATGCATACTAAGTGAGCGTTCTACCTCTGAGCCACAACTCAGCCCTTGAGTCAAACATTTTATTTTGTGGGGCAAGGTCCCCAAGGAGCTGGGGCTAATAGCAACTGTAATAAATTGACTAAATATTAAAAAAGCTTGTATCTGTGGAAGCTGTTGGACAGGTCTTTGGTCATGACTTTTCTTGTTGCTGCTGTGTGCTTTACAGGCCCGTGATCCAAAGTGGGAGTCTTTACAATACAAATCTGTAGAGTTTCAGGCTGAGATTCCCCTTAAAGACTTTGAAGTCTAGATCCTAGTTATCTCCTAGATACCATTTAATTTCCAAGACTTTGGAATGGGATGTGAGTTGATCTTTTTTGTTTTGTTTTGTTTTTAGTTTCCAAACTTGCATCCTCCAATGGAAAGGGGAAAATTCACTGAGGGCTGTAGGCTTGGAATGGTAGCTTGTTTCTTTTTTTTTTTTTTATGTTTGACCTTGAAGACAATTTTAGTTATTATGCATATATATATGCATATTAACTAAAATTGTATATATAGTATATATAAATTATATACATACATATATATTGATGTGTATAAATGCATTTGTATATATAATTCATGTATATTAAAATTCAAACACCTAGCACTGAGATTCTGATTTATCTCTTATCAGTTTCTATACAGGTTTTAAGTTTCTTATTATGCAGAGGAGATTTTTTTTTCATCTTTCACTGAATTTTATTTAAAAATCCTCTAAAAATTTTCCATTTTAGTTCTACCAAAAAAGGCAGCATAGAATTAACATTTGATTCTTATATTAGTCCATAATAATCTGAGGCTGAAGTTTGTGCTGTCATAAAAGGCAGTTCCATTGAGGAAAGCAATATAGCACAGATATGTATTTTTTTCCCCTGGTATTTTAACTTTTTAAAACTTTCTATCTTTTCCATTAGATATAATTTCAGTGAGGAAGGGCTTTTTGTTTTGTTTACTGCAATATTCCTAGTGCCTACAGAGTATCTAGAATAAAGTAAGTACTGATAAATACTAGTTGAATTAATTAATGACTCTAGGCTTTTTATAGGTGTTGTTAACAGTACACTTTGAGATAATTTATGGGCACTTTAATTGCATGGTTTTAAATAGAGATCCACTGGTGGGATGGTGGTGACATAAGAAATATAAGTTATATTGATTGGTAAGAAAAATGTAATTAATACATGTATCAGTTTAGATCCTGCAGGAAGCAGACCCTGGGATGGAGTTAAAAATGCAAGGGATATACTTTGAAAGATACCCATCAAAAGTGCCTGTGAAGCTGGGCATGGTGGTGCACACCTGTAATCCCAGTGGCTCAGGAGGCTGAGGCAGGAGGATTGCAAGTTCAAAGCCAGCCTCAGAAATTTAGCGAGACCCTGTTGGGGATGTGGATCAGTGGTTCAGTGTCCCAGGCTTAATCCCTAGTACTAAAAAAAAAAAAAAGAAAGAAAAAGAAAAAAAGTATCTGTGAACTGTAAAGAGAGGATCAAGAGTAGGCAGAGAAAGTCATTAGATGCAGTGCAGGTTAAATACCTGTGAAAGAAGATAGGGAAAGAAAGAGTGTTGAGTGGGAAGAGTCACAGACTGTGGTGCCAGCGTTAGAAAGACTCGGCTAGCCCTTAAGGGAGCTTCAGTGTAAAGATTACCCATTAAAGAGCTCCACATTGGCAGCAATGGCTCAGTCACTGGCTAGGGACTATCCAGGAGGAAGATAGACTCAGCATAAACACTTGGTGGATTCCAAAGGTGATGCACCTGGAGACTAAGTTAACTGTATCCTGGATGCTAAGAGCAAATTCATCTTGATGGGAGATCCAATAAGTGCACCTCCATAGTTGCCATAGTCCTCTCGTTGTGCCATGCAGATCTATATACTTCTCCATACATATTTGGGGAGAGTTACTCCAGGGTCCCTTAACAGAGTATTTCCTCTAAGCTTGCACTTTGGCAGGCTGGTTGCTTTTTGAATGATATTGTGTAGAATATGATAATGGAATCCCATGATCATAGGCTTATGTATTTCCTTTGCTGAGATTGGATGCTATGTTGTGTGTGATTTCATGACTGCCAATTAGCCACTCTAAAGTTCTAGATTGTGGGGCTGGCAGGAAAGCCATAAGCAGAAAAGACAAGCCCTTTCTTAAAATAAATGCCTGTTCCTGAGAGAATAAATCATTGGCCCTTCCTTGACATAAGGAGTCCAATGTAGCCATCTTGACATTATATGGTTGGTCTTCTCAAGGAACAGTGCTATATCCTGGGATCAATTCTGGTCTCTTGTTGGCAGGTTAAGTTAAAGTTCATGCTGTTGTTGTAATATTACAATTACAATAGTGAATATTGTAATACAATATTACAATAGTGTAATATTGTACACTAGGCAATATCCATCTAGTGTACAATATCCAGAGATGGATATTGCCTCCATCTCTGCCATGGTGAATACTCTGTTTGTCTGCACATTTTTCTGGTCCTTACATGACTGATGATGAAGGCTTGCTAATATCAACTGACAGACCCATTTCATCTGCTTGGTTATTTATTGCCTCTTCTGTGTAGATGCTTTCTAGTTGGCATTAATGTGTGATACAAATATTTACATTTCATGTTCATTTCCCCTATGTCCATCCACTTCCCTCTACTCTACAAGTCCTATACCAGTCTCCCAGAAATTTCCTTCTAGACCCTTGACCAGCATACCAGGTCACCCATATACATGAATCTGTACATCTTATCACCTTGGACCACTTCTCATTCTCCACAAAGCCAAGACAAAATGTACCAAAGCTCTTGCCATTGTAATGGTTTTCTCTCAACTCTGACTTTCAGGGTTTCCCTTTAATTGGGTGGCAATGAGGTCTCCATTTATTTTCAGCTTTCACTTAACATGTGGAGACAACCATTTGTAAGCCAAGTTGAGGCTTTCACCTTTTGCTTCAGAAGGTCATATGGGACTCCGTATGAATAGTAGGTGTAAGTGAAAGGAGGGCATTGAAGTAGAAATCTGGACTGTCTCCCTTCCTACCTGGGCTTGAGATCAGATGTGCCCTCTCCATCAGGCAAAGGACTTTTTGTTTTTAAACTTTATTTATTTTTGTGGTTCTGGGGCACTCTATCACATAACTATATTTCCCAGCCCTTTTTATTTTTTATTTTGAGATAGGGTCTTGCGAAGATGCCGGGGCTGGCCTTGAACTTGCAATCCTTTTTCCTCAACCTCTCCTGAGTTATGATAGACTTCTGCTGGACAATTATGTACTACCTGACCTCTACTACTTCAGGGAATCATCATTGTTGCTAATAATGAGCCACTCGCTATGACTGCCTCTCCTACTGTCAGCCCTGACAGTAAACGAGGACAAACATTGAATTCTTCAGCAATGTTGGGGTTCCCTCACCATTGCATTTCTGATGGCCTTCCGTAAATAGGATGTCCTCTAGGTTTTCTGATGAAGCACAGTCCTCTGATTAATCTTGTGACTCCAAATAATTTATACATCTTAGCATACCCAATTCCTTGAGCCTTCTAATAGTCTTTTCCCCTGCCTCCCAGGGAAACTCAAGGGTTTCAACTTCGCTCAGTAAACGCTATTGTTTTCTTCCAGATTTTAAAGCCACCCTACCAATAAATTTATCCTGTCCTTTTGGATTCTTGCCAGGGTTCTGAGAGGGTATCTCTAAGTGAGTAGACTCCTGCTGTTACAGGAGTTGATCCTAGTGTACTGAAATTCAATCCTCTCACTTCTGCTAGTACATCCCAGCTAATCCTTGTGGCTCCTTCAGGATATAATCTCTCTTCCCTTATTTCCAGCATGTTCCTAGTTGTGTTACACTGGGATTTAACACTAGCTGTTGATCTGGCAGCTAGGTGAGAAGTGGAGATAACTTCTAAGGTAGGGAATCCATTGTCTTGCTGGTGATAGGTCTTAGCAGCATCTTTTTGCTTAGAGGAAGTGCTTTCTCAAAATTGGGCCTCATGGACTAACTCTGAGAACCTTAGACTTTGAAGATTCATCCCTGTCCCATGTTTCAGTGTCCCATAATTTCTTACCAGAGCCTTGATTATTTCATAAAGGATTTTGCCTCCACTGAGTATTCAATAGTCCCTGAAGTTGGGCAACCCTGAACTTGTTCCACAGCCATGCCTGTTTCTCACTGCAAGAGATAAAGTCCTCTTTGTAAGCTGCCAGAGAGGTCTTTTGGCTCTTATGTTTGTTTTTTATTTTATGTTATTTATTTTTTTGGTACCGGGATTAAGCTCAGGGGCACTCAATCACTGAGCCACATACCCAGCCCTATTTTGTATTTAGTATATTTTGTATTTTAGTTGCCTCTACCAGAGTACTCTTCTGAGAGATCACTAACAAAAGTTTAGCAAATAGGCCTCCACGTCGTGCCACCTCTATGTGTTGCTGGGGCTTGGGGTCATCCTTTCCAGCTGAGGAGTGAATAAGCTAATCTCCCAAATTCATCTTGCTACCTGCCACTTTGGAACCATTCTCAGGATGAATGGATTGAGTTTGGATCCTCTGGGTCAAAGATGCCAAGCCCAAGTTGGCAATGCAAGAGATTCATTGGAGTAATCCTGTGAAACAGGAGACCGAAGAAAATGGGCAGGTAAGGAGAGAGAAAAGGAAGATAGATAAGATAGGAAGAGCTAAATTTCAGCCAATGGGGAGCTCTGGTATAAAGAAAGTAGAGTGGTCCCTTCTTCAGCAAATGCCTAGCTCTTTACATACGTACTACACTCAAGTCTTTGGCTTTGGGCTGCCCAGGTAGAGTGTGGCTTCAGCTCAAATGATGTGGCAGATCCTGAAGGTGTTGTAGCTGGTTGTTGTCAGCTAATTGCACATATTTTTTTTCTGTTACTGAGAATTAAACCCAGGGGTGCCTAACCACTGAACTATATCCCTATCCCTTTTTAAAAATTTGAGGCAGGATCTTACTATGTTGCCTAGGCTCACTTTGAATTTGTGATCCTTCTGCCTCAGTCTCCTGGGATTACAGGCATGTGCCACTTCACCCAGCAAATAGCACAACTTTATCCTGTCTGGCAAATTGTTTCTTGAAGAGAAATCCAAGTGGTACACATCTATATGTAAACGTAGGTGTGGTTGGTTGATAATAACTTTCAAGAATAAGTCTACCTCTTAGTCTTCTGAATCTATGGTAAGTGCCTTACATACAAAATGGGTGTTATTAGGCGTGAATAAGCAAAGAACATTGAGATAAAATTATCTTTCTTATGTAGTTGGTTTATATATTTATTTTTAAAAATATTTTTTAGTTGTAGATGGACACAATCCCTTTATTTTATGTATTTATTTTTATGCGGTGCTGAAGATTGAACCCAGTGCTCACACATGTTAGGCAAACACTCTATCACTGAGCTACAACTCCAGACCTGTTTGTTTATTTTTGAGATGAGATCTTTCTATTTCCCAGGCTGGTCTTGAACTCATGATCTTCCTGTCACAGCCTCTCAACAGCTGGGATTAACATACCTGGCTGATATAACTTTTAAATTGAGATATAATTTATTTATCATAACATTCACCATTTTAAAGTATATAATTAGGTGATTTTTGGTATAGTCACAAGTCATAAAACCATTACCACTATTTAATTCCAGAATATTTTCATTGTTCCCCCCCAAAGCCTTATATCCATGATCACTCCCCATTCTCTCTCATCCCATTCACTAGCAATCACTAATTCAGTTTATGTCTCTATGGCTTTGTCAGATTTGACACTTTCATATAAACAGAATCATGTGGCTTTCTAGTTTCTAGCATAATGTTTTCAAGGTTCATCTATGTTGTAGTATGAATCAGCACTTAATTTTTTCTCATGGTCCAATATTATTACATTTATGGATATGCTACTTTGTTTATAATTTATAAGTGACAGACATTTGGTATATTTTAAAATTTATCTTTAATAGATACATAAAAGTATAAATTATATATATTAATTGGGTACTATGTGATATTTCAATACATGTACACATTGTGTAATGTTTAATTGAATTAAACAGGACTGGGGGGTTGTAGCTCAGTGGTAGAGTGCTCACCTAGTATGCACAAGATCCTGGGTTTGACTCCCAGCAACACACACACACACACACACACACACAAAGTGTGTTAAATCAGGTTAAACATATCCACTCAAAAATCTGTAATTATTTCTTCTTCTCCTCCTCCTCCTCCTCCCTCCTCCTTTTCCTCCTCCTCCTCCTTTTCTTGCAGTAGTAGGGATTGAGTCCACTGCCATTTTTTAAAAATTTGAGACTGAGTGTCTCTGAATTGCCCAGGCTGGCTTTGAACTTGCAATCCTCCTGCCTCAACATCTGGCTTATAATTTCTTTAGAGTGAAAACACTCAAAACCTTTTTTAATTTTTTGAGATACATACAGGGCATAATTGTTATCTATAGTTACCCTAGTGTGATAAATAGCACAGTAGAATTTCTGATTCCTTTTTAACTGTCACTAAGTACCTACCCTTCTATCAACCTTGTCCTATGCCTCCCTACCTCCCTACTATCACAGGCTCTGGTAACACTATTTTGCTCTCAGCTTCTATGACATCACCTTTTTAAGATTGTTCTTCTATTCCTGGATGATTTCATAATGATCTAGATTCACTCATGTTTTTGCAAATGACAGGATTTCATTCATTTTTTTTTGTAGCTAAATAGTATTTCATACTTTATATTTACCACATTTTCTTTATCCACCCATCAGCTGATGGACACTCAGGTTGTTTCCTCTGCTTTGTAAATAGTTCTGTAGTGAATATGGGATGTTTGTTTGGTACACCTATTTCATTTCCTTTGAATATATATCCAATAGTGGAATTGTTGAATCATATGTTAGTTCTATTTTTAATTTTTTGAGTAACCTCCATATCATTTCCTGTAATGGCTTTGTATTAGTTTACAGTCCCAATAATGAGGTTAAGAGTTTCCTTTTCTTCACATCCTCACCTGCACTTGCTACCTTTTGTCTGTGTGTGTATGTGGTGTGTGTGTGTGTGTGTGTGTGTATGTGTGTGTGTGTGTGTGTTTTATACTAGAGATTGAATTATCCCTGGATTCAATCCCCAGTACCACTGAGCTGCATCCCCAGTGCTTTTTATATGTTTATTTTGAGACAGAGTCTTGCTAAATTGCTGAATCTGGTCTTGGAACCTGTGATCCTCTTACCTCAATCTCTCAAGTAGCTGGGATTACAAGCATGCACTCTATTGTCTTTTTGATTAATGGCCATTCTTACTGAGATGAGATGAAATCATATTGTGGTTTTGATTTGCATTTCCCTTATAATTAGTGATGGTAAGCATTTTTCAGATACCTGTTAGCCATTGGTACATCTTAGTAATTTCTTGAAATAAAATTTCTATAGAGAGTGCTAAGTAACTCAGTGAGACTCTGTCTCTAAACAAAATACAAAATAGGGCTGGGGATGTGGCTCACCGTTCAAGTGCCCCTGAGTTCAATCCTCAATATACCCCCCCCCCCAGCAAAAAATATTCTATAGGGGAATTTTGTATGTAGACCAGTGTTATTCAGATGTGAATATGGTCATCCTTCCTCTTAATATTTTTGAATAAGTCACAATTCCAAATCTGGTGGAAAATCCAAAGTGCCCTCAAATATTTCTACGGTTAAATTATCACGGTTAACATTTGGCTCCTATTTTCCTGCAATCATTGAATTCTCATTCTTTGCTCTGAATATTGAAGCTGATTTTTAAAATATAGGTATTGGTATGCACCCAGTATTGGAACTCAACTTCTTTCCTTTTCCCCTATATAATTTCTAACTTTAGTTATAAGTGATGAAAAATGAAAAATCAGCTCAGGCAAAATAAGTATGAGCATCTTAAACAGTGTTCCTCAAGCTTTTTGGGCTTCACACTCTTAAAAATTATTAAGGCTCTCAAATCCCTTGTTTATATGGATAATACAGATCTATAATTATTGTACTAGAAATTAAAACTGTGCTTGAAATTTTTATTTAATTCAATTAAAGTAGCAATAGTGGTCCCATCATGTGTTAATCTAAATAGCCCATTTTATTGAAACAACTATATTTTCAAAAACAAAAAATGAGAAGAGTGGCACTGTTTTACATTTCTGAGTGTTGTATTTAATAGAAGACCGTTGCATTCTCATATCTCTTTCCTCATTCAATCTTGTTCTATGTGGCTTTGATTGAATTATGAAGAAAATCTGGCATCAGAGAGATAATTTGAAATGAATGAGAAGTATTTCAGTAGCCATGTGAAGTAACTATGGATTTTGTTCTTTGAAATTACATCCAAACTTGACAAGGGGTAGTTTTTTAAAGGTTAGTGGCAGCATGACATCTAAAATCATACCCATGATGTTTGTATGCTTTGTTATATGAAAATCTTTCTATGCATTTTGCACTTTGATTCTTTCATCTGTCTATGCATGATTTTGTAACAATATATATTGATCATTAGGAAAATATGGGTTCAGTGGTTTTGCAGATCTTCCAAATATTGACACATTTGTTCATATAATTTTAAAAAATCACATTTGTTGCTAACAATATCTACAGAAAAGCCTTTTAAGTATTAGTAAACTGTTAAGCTTGCAATGTTGTAAATACAAGTTTTCCAAAATCCTAATTTTCTCTCAGAATTTTGCATTTTATCATTAGCAACAATATTGTCATGTTCTCCTTGAGGTTAAGGGCACACTTTGTTCATTTTTCAGTAACATGTCTGCCAGATATCCTAATCTGAATGAGCATATTTTGCCTGTCAGTTGTTCTTTCAAATGAAATTATTTCACATGAAAAATTAACTTGTTCATCTTGGAAATCAACTGCACAAATGTGCTTCCTAGAGAAGGCTGTTTTTAGTGTGTAGTAGAAGCTCTTCATGCACACAGTACTTTTTCATCTTATAGAATATTTAAAAAACATGTATTCTTCTAACTGTGGTTCTACACACCTGTAATCCCAGCTACTCAAGAGGCTGAGGAAGGAGGATCACAAATTCAAGATAGCCAGGGCAACTTAGTGAGCCTCTGTCTCAAAAAAAAAAAAAAAAAGTGGCTGGGGATGTATGTATCTCAGTGGTAGAGCACTTGCTTAGTATTTCTATGTACCTGGGTTTAATTCGTAGGATTGCAAAACAAAAACAACAACAACAAAAAGCAAACAAACTAACACAACAACAAAACAAAGCAAGCAAACAAAAGGTATTCAACAGTCCAGCTTTAACAAGATTAATAATTTTTAGTGCTTCATCAAGGGCTTTATCAAGTGAAATTGTTTCCCTCTGTCCCACAAGTGCATTTGGGTAAAGTACAGAATGACTACTAGCACAGTTGGGTGTCACTGTCTTAGTACGTGTTTAAGTACCAACAGTTTCATTAACTCTTGCTTTGTGCTATCAGTAGGAATGTTAATATATTGGGGGAAGGGATTTCAAAATAATGTCTTAGTAATATTATGAAATTAATTTTTTATCTCATGTATCTCCTGAAAGGACCTCCTAGATCCCCGGTGGTGCACTGGTCATGCTTCGATGCTTTGGAGTGTCTTTCCCCCCATGTATGATATTCCTCAGAGCTCTAAATTCCAGTCAGGGAGCCCTGAGATGTGGGAAGCTGCAAACGTGGCAGTTTTGCATATGTTAGCCATAGACAAACAGGCTTTGAACTGATTAATCTACTAATTATCTATTTATCATCTACCTTGTTTATTTACATCACTTGGTCCATATGGTTTATGTTATAACCTAAACAATAGACTCATCAATGAAATTTTAGAAGTGTTTTGTATTGGTATAGAATAGAGACGAAAGAAAATCTTCCAGCTTGATAAATGAAGCTGTTCAGTTTCCAGAGAACTTTAGATGGTTCAAGGATAAAAGTTATAAGAATAGAGGAGCTGGGCTAGGATTGTGAGGGACTAGCATATGTGAGGGACTGGGTTCGATCCGTAGCACCACATAAAAATAAACAAATAAAATAAAGGCATGCTGTTTATAACTACAAAAAATAAAATAATAATAAAAAAGAATAGAGGGGCTGGGGCTGGGGCTCTGTGGTAGAGTGTGTGCCTGGCATGTGTGAGGCACTGGGTTTGGTCCTCAGCACCACATAAAAATAAATAAACCAATCAAAGGTATTGTGTCTATTTACAACTAAAAATATTTAAAAAAAAATAGAGAAAAAAGTAGAAATCAATATTGGTATCTCAGACTGAGAAAGTGCATTTTTCATATCCCCAAATTAATTATCATTATACCAGAATCTAAAAGGATAGTGTTATCAATATGAATTCTGTGTCCACGAGTTGTTAAAAATGGGTAACATTTATTGATAAGTAACTTCACAGAACACAGAAGAACTATTTTTTAAGGCACATGTTTCAGTTTAGAACACTTTCAGTTTAAGCAACAAGAAGATAAAAAAGCTGTTATGTGGGTGGAGAGTTATACTAAAAAGGTTTTCAGAATGGTGAGGATATGCAAAAAGAGAATTTCAGTATGTCCTCTTGTGATATGAAGGGACTTGCTTTATTCATTAGCAGTAGTCAGTGAGAAAAAATAGAAATTGTAGATATCACTATGTTAAGGGAACCAGGATGTGATATGCAGTTGCTTTGATATACAGAATAAATGGAAGGTTTGATCAAATCTCTGCTGGGGTAAAGTGCTATGATCCTAAGAATTTAAAATTCCCTTGTCAGGGAACTTATGTGAAGTTCCCTGATGTGGTGACATGTTGTGTTCATTTAAACAACGCTTAAAAAAATTGAGGGCTTACTATATTCCAGGCACAGAATGATTGATCTTACAGAATATTATGAATGTGTCAAATCTGGATGTCAGAATTAAACAAAAGCTTAAAAATAATTCAGCACCACAGTGATGTACAAGACAATGGAAACATGGCACAAAGTCAAATATCCAGAGTCTTCCAATCCTTATTTATCTACTTGGCTCTGACTAACCTGCACTTGACCTTCGTCTTACTTAGTCTTTCATCCTCTCCATTGTTCCCACATGTTATGTTTTTCCCCTTCCTTTTTCACTCATTCAACAAATCTTTATTTTTCATTGCTTGTATCCTAGACCCCTGCTAAGCACTAAGGATACAATCACGAAGGAGGCACATACATTCATTTGACACTTGCATTCCAGTTGAGAATAAAACAATTAAACAAATAATTGTATAGCTAATAATTACAGTTGTGATAAGTCTTACAAAGGAAAAAGAGAGGGCTATGAAAGGGTCCAGCAGAGATCTGACCTACTCTAGTGGGTTGGGACCTGTATACTGTCTCATAAGCAGGGCAGGAAACCAGATTTCCTAAGCTAATAACTATTTTTGCAAACCCAAAGGAGAAAGAGACACAAGAAATCACACTATGGTTACTAACCATCCAGGCTTTTCTGGAACTGAGGGGCCTCCTGGGCTTTTAGTGCTAAAATTGGGGGTGGGGAGTCTGGGGAATATGAATTGATTACTCCTAGCTGACCCCGTCTCAGGAAATTTCCTATTTGGCAAAATGCTCTAGGCTCCTTTGAAATTGATGAATCTGATAGTGATACAGAATTCCCCCTCCTTGCCATCTAAATGGATAGGTTGGGAAATCTATGAACTTGGCCATAGCAGGTGAGGCTTAAGGGCAGTCTCTGCCTCTTCAGGATACTGTTTGGCATGGCACTGGAAATTTCTGGTGGCTCCAAGCCTAGTAAAATTTCTTCAATTACAGAGGGAGCTGTGATTAAGTGACTTTTCTATAATCACATCTCCAGTTGAGAGTAGAGATGATGCAGGTCTGGTTTCCTTGGTAACAGACTCTGAGATGGAGATTCTGTTGCAGATGATTTATTATAGCTTGCTCTTGGGAGTGAGGAAAGCAGGATTAGCAGAGAGAAGTTGAACTGTAATGTAGCCTTAGCCTGGAAACTCTAAAGGTAGAGTGGACCTTCAGAGATCTGCAGATGAGACAAAGGGGGTTGGGTCTGTCTGTCATTATATGTAGACTTACCCCCTCTCCCTACAGAGTAGGCATAACCTCATGGCTGAGGGCATTTTCATTCATTCAGCTGAGGGAATAATGACAGTTGTCCTTTGGTAGTCACAGGGAATTGTTTCTAGGACCCCCGTTTCCACATGGATACCAAATTCTGTGATGATCAAGTCCCTTGTAGAAAATGACATTGTAGTTGCATATAACCTACACAATCCTCCTGTATACTTTAAATCATCTCTAGATTACTTATAATACTTAATACAATGTAAAAGCTACATAAATTTTTGTCATGCTATATTGTTTAGGGAATAATAGCAAGAAAAAAGTCTTTACAAGTTCAGTACAATTTTTTCCCCAAAATATTTTCAATTCATGATTGGTGGAATCCATGGATGTGGACCCCATGGATATGGAGAGTTGACCATACAAGTCCACAAGAGGGGAGTTGAGTGGCACACAGTCTAGCACACCAAGTCTTTGGGTTTCAGTTCAATATTGCCACTGTACCTGGTGTCACCATTTGTCAAGAATAGATGGTAAATATTCTAACTTCTTGATTTAATGTGTTACTTAAAAAACTTCCTAGCTTTATGGGGCTGGGGTTATGGCTCTGTAGTAGGGTGCTCACCTAGCACGTGCGAGGCACTGAGTTCAATCCTCAGCACCACATAAAAATAAATAAAATAAAGGTATTGTGTCCAACTACAACTAAAAAATAAACAAAACAAAACAACAACAACAAAACCTTCCTGGCTCTAGAAAGATACTGATTGATAATGTAAATTCATAAAGTTGTTAATAATGAATGAATCTGTAGATGCAAATGGCATATCATTACTATGTAATGCTTTCATTGAAAGAGCACTGATTATCTCAGGTGGAAGCTGACTTTCAAAACTAACTGTATTATGCCCATGAACAAAGAACCAGACATTTCTAGAATGCCACTGATGGCCAAGATGTGAAATGTCATTTCTCTGATAGGAAGTATTCCATGGACTTCTAAGAAATTTAACACAAAATTCACAGAAGTTGAAAAACTATGTCTAAAAACAGTTTTAAAAGATTCACATCAATTAAAAAATATGTCTAAAACCAAAGTTCAGTCTTTGATTTCATCAATTTTGGACTTTCTTGAATATCATAGTATTATGTAAAATAATAACCCCAAATCTATATTTCATCATATATAAAATTAGTACTTTTATAATCTGACATGGTGAAATTGCAGAATAGCAGCCTTCAAATTGATATAAACATTAGAATTGTCTGGGGAACATAAGATTCTCAAGCCCCACCCTGGCCATTTTGATAGAGTCTTGAAGTGGGTCCTTAAGTTTGTATTTTAGCAAAGCACACAAAGCAATCCCAATGCAGCTACCAGGTACTAGCCTAGTGCCTCATTTATTGGCATGGAGATGGACACTTGACTTGCTTCCTGCTTTAAGCTAATTTTAATAATACTACCATGAACATGGGTATACAAACATCTGTTCAAATCCTTGCTCCTAGGTCTTTTGGCTGTATATCGAGATGTAGAGTGTTTGATCACATAGTCAGTTTTTTAAAAAAATTTTTTTATTTTTTTAGTTGTTGAGGTACACTTATTTATTTATGTGCAGTGCTGAGAATTGAACCCAGTGCCTCACACATGCTAGGCAAGTGCTCTATCCCTGAGCCACAATCCCATCCCTGTTTTTAATTTTTTGAGAAATCACCATACCATTTTCTACAGCAGCTGCATTGCGTTACTTGCTAGCAATGTCCAAGGGTTCTGGTCTTTCCACAGCCTCACCAATACTTATTCCTTTCCTTCCTCTCTCCCTTTCTCTTTCTTTCTAATAGCCATCCTAATGTGTGTGCATCCCTATTAGTGATGTTGATTTCTACATGTGCTTACTGCCCATTTTTTTTAAGGAAATCAGGTGCTTATTTTGTTGTGGTTGAGTTGTAGGAGTCCCTTATGTATTCTGGATATCAATTCCTTGTCAGATATATGATTTACAGATAATTTCTCCCATTCATGGGTTGCCTTTTCAGTCTGTTAATAATGTCCTTTGATGAACAAAAGTTTTAAATTTTGAGCTTATCTTAATCTACTTATTCTTTTGTGGCCTATATTTTTAGTGTCATATCCAAAAAATTATTTTTGAATTCAATGTTATGAAGATTTTCCCTTATGTTTTCTTCCAAGCTTTAATAGTTTTAACTCTTACATGTAGGCCTTTGATACATTTTAAAATAATTTTTGATTATGGTTCTCCTTCTCTTCTTTCTTCTTCTTTTTATCCTTCTGCTGCTTCTTCCCTTCTCCTCCTCCTGCATGTGCGTATCTAATTTTCAAATATGACACTGTTGAAAAGACTGTCTCTCTCCCAGTTAATGGTCTTGGCATCCTTGTTGAACATCATTTGACTCTCTACGAAAATTTGTTATTGGGATCTTTTTTCTGTTGCATTGGTGTATGTGTCTATATGACGATACTACACTATTTTGATTATTATGTTTTGTAGTGAGTTCTCAAATCAGAAAGTATGAGACCTCCAACTTTGTTCTCATTTCTCAAGATTGTTTGGGCTATTTTGGGGCCCCTTGAGATTGCATTTCTGTAGTTGAGTTCAATGTTTTTACTTTTAAAAAATTATAATAAATGTAAGTACATTACATGTAAAAGTAAGTACACAAAATAGAAGTAAATTATCCTTAAATTATAACAAAGCAAATACCTGTGTAACCAACACTTAGTTCAAACAACAGAGCACACCAGAACTTCCCCTTTGTCCCCTTCCCCCCAGTTCCTATTTCTTTACCTCTCCAAAGGTACTTGGTACTGTCTTGCCTTCCACTGCTATAGTTTTCTTTTGCTTATGCCTGAACTTCATATTCATGGATTGTATAGCAGGCACTCTTTATATATATATATAGTTTAGTTTTATGTGGTGCTGAGGATTGAACCAGTGCCTCATGCACGCTAAGCGAGCGCTCTTTCTCTGAGCCACAACCCCAGTCTTAGCAGGCACTCTTTATTTCTTGCTTCTTTTGCTCAACATTTGTCTGTGGGAATCACCCATGTGTTCACATGTGACTATAGTCACTTCATTTTCTTTTTTGGTACTGGGGATCGAACCCAAGGGCGTTTAACCACAGAGCTACCTCCCTACCGCTTTTGATATTTTATTTAGAGACAGGGTCTTGCTGAGTTGCCTAAGGCCTTGCTAAATTGCCAAGGCTGGCTTTAAACTCAAAATCCTCCTGCCTCAGCCTATGGAGTTGCTGGGATTACAGGTGTCACCATTGCCCCGGCAGTCCCTTCATTTTTTTTGGGGGGGTGGTACTGGGGATTGAACTCAGAGACACTCAGCCACTGGCCACATCCCCAGCCCTGTTTTGTATTTTATTTAGAGAGAGGGTCTCACTGAGTTGCTTAGTACCTTGCTTTTGTTGAGGTTGGCTTTGAATTTATGATCCTCCTGCCTTAGCCTCCTGAACGATTGGGATTACAAGCATGTACCACTGTGTTCCGTTCTCTCATTTTTGATACTACTGCAAGACTTGATTATTCACAAGCAGTGTTACCTCTAAGTTTTAAAAGAGCTAGGAGAATGAGGAACTTTCTTTAATTAAAGGCTCCCAAGTAACTAAGATTACAAGTGTGCACCACAGCACCCAGCTCTTTTACTTATATCTTTAAATAAAGTCATATATTTAACAACATGCATATTAATTTTGGCAAGTTATTTGCAGATCAGCCAGATTTGGTAATCTTTTCAAATTTACAGTTAGCCCAGATAACAGGGAAAGTCTCATCCATGCTCAGTAGATGGATGTACCATTGTGGCCTGGCAGTAGATACCAAGAAGTAGTACTGATAAGTTTTTTTTTCAGAGACTTTCCAGAGAATAATATAATTTTTTTTTAAATGTTTTTACCAGTGCTGGGAATTGAACCCAGCTACTGAACTACATTCCCAATCCTTTTTAAAAGTTTGAAACAGGGTCTCTTGCTAAGTTGCTGCAGGTCTTGCTACATTGCTGAGGCTGCCCCCAAACTTGTGATCCTTCTGCCTCTGCCTCCTGAGTCTCTGGGGTTACAGATGTGTGCCACCATGCTTAATTACAGAATGATATAATTTAATGGGAGGGTAATAATAGTGAAGATTTCAGGCTCTATGTCAAACTGAAAGTGCAAAATTTGGGGGTAAATGGACCTTCCAGTGTCTTTTAAATTATACCAGATAGATAGATGATGGCTTATTGTGCATTTATGAATAATTCATTCCAAATCTGTACAAGAAGTATCTTACTAGGAGTTAAAAATACATCTTGCTTGAGGGGCTGGGGTTGTGGCTTAGCGGTAGAGTGCTCACCTAGCATGTGTGAGACCCTGGGTTCCATCCTCAGCACCACATAAAAATAAATAAATAAAGGTATCGTGTCCAACTACAACTAAAAATTAAATATTAAAAAATAAAAGAAATACATCTTACTTAAAACACATTGAATTGAGCCATTGAATTCATGGGGCTGAAGTCAAGCCAGCAAATTGGTATGTGAATGGGATTCTCCTTCACATGCAGGACCCTTCCCTCAACCCATCTCTCCTCCTCTTTCAACTCCTCTCTCCTCCCTTCTTCTTTTTCTCCACCCTCTGCTCCTGTTGCTTTTACATCTGCTGGAACTATTTTCGGTATTCATTGTTCAGGCCAAGTCATTTTGACATAACTGGCAGGTTGACTCATGTGATTGGTTAAATTAATCATGGGTTAGAAGTTTGTCACTATGGTACCACATTGGAGCTATCATAACTCAAATGTTGTCTTTTGAATTAATTCTCCTCCCCTTATCCTCAGCTTAACATCTAATTTCCATTTTAAATGAGAGCTTCCTGAAACTATCTTTTCTACCTTTGCTCACTATTCTGGTTTAATTCATTATCTTCCTTGCTGAGCTATAGAGAATTGGACTGCTATTTCCTCTGTTTTGGAAGTGATTTAAATGGCTGGATTATGATTCAGAATTAAATGAACTTTGGAAGGATATAACTACTTTTACAGTAAATGCAATTATTGTAATCATCTTTTGGGCATACAAGCTGTTCAGATCATGATTGGATCACAGATCTTCAGAGCTAAAAGGAACTTTGTTATAATTTAGCTAAGAGACTGGCCTGTTTTAGAGCATAACAATTTGGTCACATTTGAGAGCTTTCAAGGTTTTTTAGCAGCAACACTATTTTGTGAGAATAAAACAAAATGAAATAGTATGGATACAAAATATGAGGTTCTTGAAACTGGGATCTATTTTTATTCATCTTTGAATGCATAGTAAGTATTCATTAAATATATGGCTGACCTAGAGGAATTTCCTTGTTAACCTCCCTTTATTTATCTGTCATCTGTGTATATAATGACTTAAGAAATATTGAAAAGTCCACTGCAACACTCTTCCCAAGTTTTGCCATTACAGTTTGACACAGCCTGAAATCCTCACCATGATAGCCATTCCACAGAATTAAGTCATTCTCTGGAAGGATAAAATAATATTAGTACCTCTGCAAGTAGATATCTTCTTGCAGAGGTCATTTATCTCTCCAGTAAAACTGTTCACTCTTCTTGGTATGACTCACTTCACAGTTCAAACCTTCCACACCTCCTTCCTTAGAACTTCTGAGGCACCTTGTATATTTAGCCTCTGCCTGTTATGGCCTCAATAAACCTTGAAGCAGTATCTAGTGATTCTTTGTGTTCCTAAAAAGACTACCTACTTCATACAGAGAAGGGAAGTATGCCTCACATTTTTTATCTCTCTGAACAGACATTAGAGACCATTGAGAGGCTTCTTATGAAAGCTTGTGAATTTTCTTTTTAATTCCCAAGGACACACTTAGTTCTAAAAAGCACAGTTGAAAATTAGTATGGTCATTGAATATAAAGCACTATTGTGAATAAAGTTATGTTCTCCACTTCTTGGATCCCTGAGCTATTCACTTAGGTCTCAAAAGTTCTGCTAATGACAAGCAAGACTCCATATGGACTTTCTAAAAAAAAAAATTTTTTTTAACTCTTTGGAAATGTCAGCAGAACCACCACACATTACAGTAAAAAAAGTTTCTCTGCTCTGTATTTCATTGTACCCACTTGGCTCTGTGTGGACCTTAGCATTTTCCATGTTCAATCAAAAACAATGGATTAGTTGGAGGAATTGAACCTCTGAATTCAAACTAACTAAGGCACTTAAATCAAATCATACTACAGGTCCTCCCTGTCCCATCCCTGGTTGAGTACTCTGCTATTTCTAGACTTCCCACCAGCTCTTGTGGGTACCACTCTTCTCTATGGATCTATGAGTAAACTAAATGTTTCTGTTGTTTTGAGTGTTTTGTTGTGTAGCCTCCTCTCCATGTCTCTGACTGACACCTGAATCGAACTCTCTTTCCAGACAGGGCTCTCCTAGAGAGTGGCTATCTTTGTAGGAATAAAAGGGACTCAAGTCAGACTAGAGCCACAGGGGTGACTGCCAGTACAAACAAGTCTCCTGTAAGAGGAACTTGATTGCAGGTTGAGCATTTAGGTGTTAGGCTAGGATAAACAAGTATCCTGTGAAAGGCTGGCTGTAATGTCCAGGACCACCTTCCCTGGAGTCCTGACAAGGCAGGATTAGAATTTATAACCACTGTCCTGAGAAAGACTTTTCTCAGGACCAAAGTAGAAGAAAATACAAGAGTTGGCGTATGAGTAGGGTATGTGATCACTACTACGAGAGGCTCAACAAAATGTCTCTAGATTGTTCTTGGTTTACTAACTGGGTCTCCTATGTGGCTAACACCCCTAGGAAAGGCGCCATGGGTTGCTGATGTGGGTCAATACTGTGTATACTGCTTCCGGTTGTCTTTGTCAAGTGCTGCCAAAACTTCCTTTTCTAAATTGGATGGGTCCTAGAGAGTCCCAGTCCTTCTCGAGATCTACCAGTTGCCAGCCTTAACAGGGCAGGAGGGACAACCATTGTTCTATCACTCTCTGGAAGAGGAAGGACTGGTTACAGAGAAATTGACTGTTCAGGCCTTGCTTAGGCTTGTTATTAGGGCAGGAGGGGTAATTTCCACCGAGGGCTGTTGGGTGGATACAGGGTCAGTATGTGGCTTAGCAAAGTGCAGGAGGGGAGACCCATCTTTAATATTATTGCAAAACAAAAGAACAGCAATACCACAAAAAAAAAAACAAAAAAAAAAAAAAACAAAAAAACAAACATTTTTTCTAAGACAAGAATAGATGGAGAAATGGTCAGCTACCATTGAAAACTATCTACAATCCTAAAAGCATAATTTGTCTGCACCCTTTTCAGACCTTATCTAACCCCACTGCCCTTCTGCAAAACCATGGATCCATAAAGTGTAGAACTGCCCAACACTTTTCTTTCACCCAGTTTGCTCCCTACTGAGATTCATTAATGCTAGTCACAACTATTTCTTTTTTGTAATTTAGGATGAAAACTATTTCTTTTTTGTAATTTAGGATAAAGAGAAAAAAATGAAGTAAAATAGTTTTCTTAATTTAGCAGAAAGAATAGATTCAGAGGAAGAAAGACTTAATCTACCCACTCAAGCTCCATGATTGACTTCTCCTCTCCCACACTCCTCTCTGCTCTCCTGATCTTGAGAAGTTGAAAGTGGCTAATAGTGGCTTTGGGAGGTCTAGGAGGAAGGGGATTAAGCCATAGGATGAGTTAATATTCATGTGAAGTCCTTAGAATGGTGCCCAGCACATAGCACAGTGTGTGAGACACTCTTCTCTTCAGGATGATTATTGTTAGTACTAGGAAGTAATTGATAAGTCATATTCCTTATCAATACCCTGAAACAGTCTAGAAATGTTGGGGCAATGGAGGTAAAGCAGAATGTCTCATCTTAAGTAGACTCACTTTGTTCCCTGATGTTGTCCATTGGTGGCTTGTGTTTTCTCATGAGAGGCTGTTTCAGCTCTCTTGCTGCTTCTGTAGCACCAGCGTCACCTGCAATCTGCTTGGTTGCAGTGAAGCCACAGCCAGCAGGTGTAACTTCCATCTCTGCTGCCACTTTCACGTACTGCTGTTGACATTGCCTTTGTTTCCCATTTCTATTGAGATGGCAAAGGGTGATTTCATCACCAGCATTATGGCCCTTCTCCTGGATCATTAACACACTCTTATAGCTTATATTCTCAAGGAACTAGAAACATGGGGCCTTAGGTTTGGGTCAGAAGACTTTGTGTGTGTGTGTGTGTGTGAGAGAGACATCTATGGTGACTCCTTCTCTTCCAATCCCCAAACCCCTCATGATTCTTCCCCCAAATAGAAATACTGGTGGCTTTTTATGGGATGATGTTTCTTTCATCATTAGATTACATTTGTCCCCTTCATGCTCAGGAATATTTTTTCTGCATTCACAGCCTGTTTGTAATCAAAGTGGGAAGATGACTGAGAATAAAAATCAGTGGCTATCTTAAATTATGAGCAGAAACAAATGAAAGCATGTGCCTGAGGTCCACAGCAGAGGTTCACAGCAGCATTGCTCAGAATAACAGCTTCATGCGGACAAATGTCCAAGAACAAAACAGAGGCATTGTACATAATTTTTAAGGATCTCAGAATATACTGAGATGTTTGTAGTAGATAAAATTTATAGAGGTAATAAGACCATACTCAATAAAAATTTGAAAGCATTGTAATATGATTTTTTTTTTGATTGTTATTATTCTGGGCAACTGCTCATCTTCAAATTCACATTGAGACATTTTGAACTCTGTATAAGCATTGTGTAATGAGAGTGGGAAAGGAGAAAGAGAGAGAGAGACACACAGAGAGATATGCTTTGACTAATTTCCCAAACAATGGGAATGTCTGGAGCATTCAGAAGCAAGATAGAGAGAGGCAACATTAATGTGGCTATGGGGAGAGACCAGAATAATATTTTTGTTTAAGATTTGATAGTTCTGCATCCTAAAGCTCATAGAAATTATCTCATAAAAATCATCGTCTGTCAATATTGGGTGTTTTATGAAAAAGTATGCCTCACAATTTTTATCTCTCTGAACAGACATTAGAGACCATTGAGAGGCTTCTTATGAAAGCTTGTGAATTTTCTTTTTAATTCCCAAGGACACACTTAGTTCTAAAAAGCACAGTTGAAAATTAGTATGGTCATTGAATATAAAGCACTATTGTGAATAAAGTTATGTTCTCCACTTCTTGGATCCCTGAGCTGAGTTCACTTAGGTCTCAAAATTATGCTAATGACAAGCAAGACTCCATATGGACTTTCTAAAAAAAAATTTTTTTTAACTCTTTGGGAATGTCAGCAGAACATTCTGCTCTGTATTTCATTGTACCCACTTGGCCCCGTGTGGACCTTAGCATTTTCCATGTTCAATCAAAAACAATGGATTAGTTGGAGGAATTGAACCTTTGAATGCAAACTAATTAAGGCACTCAAATCAGTAGTAGCAAGAACAAGAATTAATAGAATAGTGTGTAGCTGCACTCTGCTTTGAGTGGAAGTTTAGGTTCAAGTAGATCCCATTTGGGAGAAGCAGCTGCCTGGCCTGTGGGACAATCTATGGTTAATGAGTCCTGCTCTCGAGTGTATACTCCCTCTATCTGGCCTCCAGTCCTTATGTGATGGGGGCAGGACAAGAAATTTATAAGGATAAATTAAGACCTGGAGCAAAATAGAAATGTATTTGGAGGTTTATTTGTTGGCTTGGAATTTGAAAGGACTTATTTGAGGAGACCATTTTGCCTCTCAGTTAAACTGGTTATCGGGGAGCGATTAGGCGCATGAAAGTCCTAGTGAATGCCTTTTTCAAGAACCCAGCATTATGTCTTTTAAGAAGTGAAATGTGTGTCTTGATTGCTGTCAGTAATTCCTGGAACTGTGGGGGAATAAGGACAGTCTTGGCAAGGCCTTTTGTTGTCGTCTCTGTGTGTGTGGAGATGTGTGTGATTTTGATTCATTTGATGTCTGGGAGGCAAGAAATTTCCAGAGTTTTAGAATTTTTATTAATTTATTTTTTTTCCTTAGAAGAGATACTTTTTAGATAATGACAGTATATTTATAATAAATTTGAATTTGGAATCATTTTTCAACAGGATATCTGGTACTAAGATGACTGCTAGAAGTTTGGCTACATGTGCTGTTTGTTGGGTTCCATCTTTTACTATGGTTGTCTTGGGTAAGGGATAGAAAGCAGCAACATTTCACCAAGCTCCATCAAGTATGCTGGTTGGCAGCATCATCTGCATAGTCTATGAACAAACCTTTACTTTCGTTCAGTTAATCCCAGTGGGCTTTCCAGGTGACACTGGGTCTGAATATTAAGTACACGGAGCAGATTCTGTGGTTGCTAGGGCAAGGCAAGAATGAGAGAGCTGGTTGTGAAAATGATCATTTTCAATGTTTATAAAAGCATCGAATGTGCAGAAACCAATTTAGAGAGATAAGAGATGAACAGGAAGTGCACTAAGATATATCCTGACAAAAGCTTATTGCATGTTTTCCCCTTAAACAACTTTGATTTTTTTAGTCTTCAGGAAAATTTCCATAAATATGAAGTCCAAACCAAATCAGGCCAAACTATATGAAATAAGCTACTTCCTCATCCTTCTCCTACTTCTTGGTATCCTCTTTAGTTCAGTAAATTGTTGCTATGGTAGGTAATTAGAATTAATATATCCAAGCATCAAAGTTTATATCAGTAAACTTGGTGTATTTGGATTTAAAAGGCAAGCTTTAGCAACTTTAAAATAGGGCATTTAAATTCTAGTTAGTTGTAAATGGATGATTTGAAACAATTTGTAAAAATTACATTTCTTACTCAAGTGAGAGGTAACTCTGGTGCAATAGCTATTATTTTTAGGTCTTAAAATGGTCTTGAGGGAAATTTATTCTGAGGCTATACGAACTATCAAAAAGACATTTAAGCTCTCTAGAATCAGCAGGATAATTAGAAGTAGGAAAGGGAGCATGTCTCATTTTTGCAATCAGAATTGATGTAAGGAAAGTGTTTTGTTTTAGAGAATGGAAGCTTGGATATAAAAAAGTGTCTGAGCATTCAAATGTTTCCTCCTACTTTGATTATCTATGTACATGATATTTTTACACCATGTAACTGTCATGTGTAAACAGAAAACATCCTCGAGGGTCTTCTGTTGCTGTAGCAATCTCCCAAGCAAACAGAACAGGGAACATAGGATATGACGCCTTAAGTGTGGCATAGAGTGGGAATACTTCTCCAGGTTCCCTTCAGCTTTCATATTGGCCTTGCTTCTTCCCTGGTTGTCCAAAGGCTAAGATCTCCCTCTAGTTTTGAGCAGGCCCTTCCCATTTGTACCTGGCCTACGATAAACCCCATCCAACTAAGCCTAGACATGAAACTAGACTTACTTTTTAACATGCAGATCTAATTATGCCTTTTTGTTTTTGTTGTTGTTTAAAAACCACCCACATCCAGTCTCATATGTTCCTGGTAAGGTTGTAAATTTGTACATGTCTTTTGGAAATTTGCACCAATTTGTTTTCTGAACTACAGTCTATTAAGGTTTCTTTACCCACTCTCTCCAAGACTAGGTATCAATCTTAAATTTTTTATTCCATCTAACAAATAAGAAATAATATTATATTGTGGTTTCAAACAGCAGTTCTTTAATTATGATTAAATTCAACATCTTTAATTGGATTTACACTTCTGAATTGCCTGTTTACAGCTCATGTCGATTCTTTCATTTTAGGAGACATCTCTGAGGTTTCTTTGTAAATTGAGAAAATCAGCCTTTGGTCACATATACCTTAAATATTTTCCACAGCTTGCCTCTTACTTGTTGTACTATTTTTGGCCTTATATTCCTTCCTAGAAATGTTCAACTTTTTCTTTTTGTTATGTGGTCAAATGTATCAGTGGCTTTTCTGAAGTCTTCAGTGATGTGAGATAGATACATCAGCGTCTATAGCCTTGATTGACAGATTTGGAGTTAGTGGGGGGAAAGCAGAACTTATTGTTTGTGATAATAGGGGTAAGGGTGGGGTCAAGAACAGCAAACAGTAGAGTTAGTAAGCTTTAAAAAAGGTAGCCAGGTGGTTGAATCACATGGGAATCAGGGTTCTGGAATCAGACTTTGTAGGTTCAAATTCCAGGACCAGTATTTACGGAGAGATTTTGCAGGTAGGGATGGTAATTAGACTTCATATGCTTTAGTTTCTTCTTGTAAAATCAAGTCCATAATAATGAAAGCAGCATCAAACACAATGACTGTGGGGCATGGAAGTTCAACAGAGACCTGAAACCAGACAGCTTGTTCCAAATTCCAGCCAGACCCCTGACTGCTCTATAATATCAGGCAAATCATTTCATGTCTCCCTACTTTGGTTTCTTCACTGGAAAGTGAGGAATAATCCTTATACCTGTCTCATCAATGAAGAAATGAAAAATGAGGCAATACATGTAAAATGCCTAGGACACTATCTGGCAGAGACTATGTACTTCATCACGTCAACTCTTTCTTTCTTTCTTATGGTGCTGAACCCAGGGTCTTGTGCATGCTAGGCAAGTGCTCGACCACTGAGCTACATCCCCAGCCCTATTGTTGTATTATTATTATTATCAATCTTTTTTTGTGTCATATCAGGTGGTTTTTGTTTTTATTATCATCTCATTTGAATTTTCTGAGACCATTGTCCCTTTCAATATGCATCCACTTATTGCCAAAATGCTACTCCCACTTGCTCCAGATCTTAAATTTCTAGGCTGACTTGTTTGCCCTTCTATACACTGGATCTTTCTTATTCCCTAATAAGCTAATAATATTCAATGTTATTAATAGGCATTGATAGCTTCGTGCTATCCCCTCCATGACATTTGCATTTTAACAAGAGTTTTCAAGGCCTTAACTCAAAGGAGTGAGTAATGTGGTTATTTTAGGTATCCTGGCAGAGGGAGATAGTCCTTGGGCTAGGAGAGCTTTCCTAAACTCTAAATTTATATCAAGCTAGCAGCTGCCTACTCTGCTTATTCAGAATATGATGTGGGGGTTGTATTGGTGATCAGAGAATGATTTAAATCAATTCACTAACATTTTTTTTGTCACCAGGAATTATATTAGGTAGTGTGCAGATGAATATGAAGATTAATAATCCTTATTTCAAGAATTTGTAATCTAGTTGAAGAGGTCAAGACATATAAAAATAAAAAGATAGCTCTTTTCATTTGCCACAGTCAGGGAAGACCTGAGAATGTTGCCGACAGATCAATACACTGATGTTATATCCTGAGGGCCAGGTTAAACCAGGAGGAAGATTACCTGGAAAGCTGCTCATTAGATTATATCACCATGGAGCTGGAACAAGAGCAACTGTTTAGAAACAGAGCAGGCTCTGCAGTCGGCACAGTGAAGAGGGAGATAATGCACTGTTGGAGGGTCCGGATGAGTAATTGACAGAAACTGAGAGCCTGGAGCCAGCATTAGGGAGCAGGGCAGGAGAGGGCTGGGGATCATGTACTCTGGTGGAGGATTTCTTCCATGTAAATGTAGGCCTGTCTTGATGAGGTGAGGATGGCTTTTTAAAAGAACCAAAGTGGGATGAACAAATAATATGTTTATCATTTATAAAATGAGGAAGGATGAAGCACGGGAGCATTGAAGTGTCTCCCAGCTCTAGTGGTCTGTAAGTCCAATCATTCTGAGACCAGGAAATAAGGCAGTAATAAGTTGTATTCAAATGAACACAAAATCAGAACAAATGAGTCATACAGACTGCTGGTTTGTGGTTTAGTTTCCCAAACCACAAGCCACCAGGGTTTTTTCATTCATTTGCTGTGAATGTTTTGCCACTTGAACCTATTAAGAAAATGTATATTCCATTAATTCTATAAAAGGAAATGGTCTTATTTCTGCAAATGACTGGAAGGTAAAAGAAAGAAGAAAAAAGAAATTTAACCCAGTTGAATGATTTAAATAGTTGTTTTTTTTTTTTTTTTAAATATATCTTGTTCTTTTAGTTTTTTACCCCTCTTTCCCTTTTGCTATACTCTAAGATGGTGTCTTGATATATTGATTTATGTAAATTGAAGCACCGAGGGGAAAATGCTTGTGGTCTCACAGCATCTTCTGGATTTTTAATGACATCAGTTGTCCACTTATTTGCTATCAGGCATTCAGGGAAGCCATTGCATATTATGATTTGTGTTTTGGCTTCTGTCAGCTTGAGCAGGGGCCAGTGGTTTCCCCAGCAGACTGGGTCTCATCCCCATCCTGATGGACACTGTGGAAACTCCCTGAGGTCTGATTATTACTTCCATTTGGCCCTGGGCAAAGAAAACTCCTTCCTATATAACTCTTTTCCCTACCAGCACTTTCTCTTACAGATCACCACTAGGCTTTCCACCATATCTGAGTCTTATCCACACCACATCTCCCAAAGCATGTTCACCATTTGATTTGCTGGGAGAGCTTATGTCCCAAGTAGATGGTGGGCAACTAACTGCCATTCCAGATATTCAACACAAAATCAGAACAAAAGCTTCCTGCCCATGACAGTTCTCAACTTATCTGTGTTGTTCTCTTAGTGCTTTTTATTTGACAAATATATATGGAGAATTTACTATGGTTCTAGCTCCTTTTTCTAGCTGATAATGACATAATGGTGAACAAGACAGAGTTCCTGTCCTCATGCACCTCACAGAGTAATGGGAATGGGGTGTTGGGGCTCATCCAAAATGGCTATAGTTAGGCTCCCTCACTGGAGTCTTCTGGTGGGCTATGTTTTTAGTATGTCACCAAGGTCATGAATATGTTACTGTGGGGGTTATAACATTTGCTTGTGAGCATGTACCCACTGATGTACCCTGTCGGCAGTGTGCCTTCTTTATCTGGCCTACATATAAAAAAGGCTCATGGAGAAGACTCAGGGGACTAAATGAACCTGGCTGGGGGCTGAAGCTGGAGCTGGGGGCTGGCTAGAGGCTGTTGCCACCTCTGAATAAAACATGTCTGCTATCCCAGCTGCGTCTAGCATCTTCCACCTGATGGGACCCTGAATCTGTTTCCTGAGCCTCAGTCCCTGTCCCACAGGGGTTACGTGATAAAGAGGTCAGAAAACAATTCAACACAATATACTATGGTTTGAATGTGTCCTACCAAAGTTCATGTGTTGGAAACATAATCACCAGTTTATACGTTAACGTTATTTAGAAGTGGGGCTCTTGGGTGGTAATTAAGACTAGATGAAGTCACAAGGGTAGGGCCCCCACGGTGGAATTAGTGGCTTTATAAGACAGACCGTAGCTAGCACACTTTCTCTTTCTCACTGTGTGGTACTCTCTGCCATGTTAGGATATAGCAAGTCCCTCACCAGATGCTGAGCAGATGCTGGCACCATCATGCTCTTGAACCTCCCAGCCTCTAGAACCATGAGCCAATTGAACTTCTGATCTTTGTAAGTTACTCCATCTCAGGTATTTTGTTACAGCAACAGAAAATAAACTAAAATAAAATAAGATTTTAAATATTATAAAATATTTAAGATTCTTAAATATTATAAATAGGATTCTGTGGTTGAAAATATAAAGAACACCTAGGAGTGGTTTGGTGAAGGTTTCCTTGAGAAGACACTCTATTTGGGAAGGATTAAAGGCATCGAATCGTGTGAAGATGGGAAGAATAATCCAGGCTTAAAGACCAGAAAGTGCAAAGGCCCTAAATAGGTAAGTCTCCAGATGTATTTGAAAATTCTCCACAGACATTAAGATTTTCCTTCTATTCTTAGAAGTAAATGACATAATTTTCAGATATGTTTAAGACCTACTAGAAATTTGCTGAATATTAAATTAGGCCCAGACTAGTGTAAAGCAAACAAGGCATTTACCCTAGATGCAGCATTTAAAAGGAAGCCACAAAAAGTCAGTAATTAAGAGAGAGATTGTTTTGCTGGGCACAGTGATACATGACTGTAATCCTAGCATTTCAGGAGGCTGATGCAGGAGGATCACAAGTTCAAAGCCAACCTTAGCAATTCAGTGAGGCCCTCAGCAACTTAGCAAGACCTTATCTCAAAATATAAAATAGAAAGGGCAGAGATGTGGCTCAGTGGTTAAGTGCCCCAGGTTCAATCCTGGGTTTATGCCCTCCCCCCAGCCCCAAGAAAGCATATTTTAAATGCAAAAAATCAATAATGAGCAAAATATACAGTTACTTGGGAGGCTGAGGCAGGAGGATTGCAAGTTCGAAGCCAGCCTCAGCAACTCAGCTAGGCCTTAAGCAATTTAGTAAGACCCTGTCTCAAAATAAGAAATAAAAAGAGCTGGGGATGTGGCTCAATGGTTAAGCAACCCTTGGTTCAATCCCCAGTGCCACCAAAAAAAAAAAAAAAAAAAAAAAAAGATTTAAAATACAAGATAGGATCAGTAATGCTGAGTTTCTTTTTGCCAAAGGCTCTATTATGTCATGGCACAGATATTACTATCATCAGTAGGTAGAGATAATTTTACTTATTTTTTTCCAAATTGGATGTCTTTTATTTATTCATTTCCAAATTGGATATCTATTTTTTTTCTTGCCTCATTACTGTAGCTAGAACTTTCAGTGTTGTATTGAATGGAAGTGAGAAAAGCAATGTCCATCCTTGTTTTGTTCCTGATCTTAGAGGAAACATTTTCAGTCTTTTACCATTGAGTATGTATTTCATTTGAGGTTTTTCATATATGGCTTTTATTAGTTTCTCTACATTTATAGTTTTGTAAGTGCTTTTAGCATGAAAGAATATTGAATTTTGTCAAATGCTCTTTCTCACTAAAGATGATCATGTGGTTTTCATTCTTTATTATGTTACTGTGGTGTGTTACATTGATCAATTTTAGAATGTTGAACCTTGTTTGCATTCCAGTAATGAATTCCACTTGGTCATGGTGTGTAATTGTATTAATATGTTGCTGGATTTGGTTTGCTAATACTTTGTTGAAAATTTTTGCCTCAATATTCATAAGGTACATGGAACTGCATTTTCTTTTGTCATATTTATTTTTTGGATTCGGTATCAGTGTAATATTGCCCTTGTAGAATCAGGGTCTAGGACTTTTCTTTGTCAGAATTGTTTTTTTAAATTTTTTTATTACTGATTTAATTTCTTAACTACTAACAGGTCTATTTAGATTTTCTATTTTTTTGTGATTTAGTCCTGTTAGGTTTTGTGTTTCTAGGAACTTATCCATTTCACCTACATTATCCAAGTTGTTGGTGTATAACAGTACTTTCTTAAGATACATTTTATTTTTTAAAAGTGACTTTTATTTATTTTTTAAAGCTTATTTGTTTGTTCTAATCAGTTATACATGACAGCAGAATGCTCTTCTATTCATTGTACACAAATGGAGCACAGTTTTTGACTTCTCTGGTTGTAACCAAAGTAGGGTCACACCATTTGTGCAATCATACATGTTCCTAGGGTAATGATGTCCATCTCATTCCACCATCTTTCTACCCCCATGCCCCCTCCCCTCTCCCCTTTGTCCCATCCAAATTTCCTCCACTCATCTCATGCCCCTCCCTCCCCACCATGGATTAGTATCCACTTATCAGAGAAAATATTCGGCCTTTGGATTTTTGGGATTGGCTTACTTTGCTTAGCATGATATTCTCTAACTCCATTCATTTATCTGCAAATGCCATAATTTTATTCTCTTTTAATGCTGACTAATATTCCATTGTGTATATATACCACAGTTTCTTTATCCATTCTTCTATTGAAGGGCATCTAGGTTGCTTCCACAGTTTAGCTATTGTGAATTGAGCTGCTATAAACATTGATGTGGCTGCATTACTGTAGTATGCTGATTTTAAGTCCTTTGGGGATAGACATAGGAGTGGGAAAGCTGGGTCAAATGGTTCCATTCCAAGGTTTTTTTTTAAATTTAAATATTTATTTTTTAGTTTTAGGTGGACACAATATCTTTATTTTATTTTTATGTGGTGCTGAGGATTGAACCTAGTGCCCTCACGCATGCCAGGCAAGCACACTAACACTTGAGCCACATCCCCAGTCCCTTTTCCATTCCAAGTTTTTAAAGGAATCTCCATACTGCTTACTAGAGAGGTTGCATCAATTTGCAGTCCCCACCAGCAATGTATGAATGTGCCTCCCCCCCCCCCCGAATATCCTCGCCAACACTATTGTTGTTTGTATGCTTGATGATTACCATTCTGACTGGCATGAGATGAAATCTTAGAGTAGTTTTGATTTGCATTTCTCTAGTTACTAGAGATGTTAAACATTTTTTCATATATTTGTTGATTGAATGTACGTCTTTTTCTGAGAAGTGTCTGTTTAACTCCTTAGCCCATTTATTGATTGGATTGTTTGGTTTTTTTTTTTTTTTTTTGGTGTTTTGTTTGTTTTTTTGGTGTTAAATTTTTTGAGTTCTTTATATATCTTTGGAGATTAGTACTCTATCTGACGTGCATGTGGTAAAAATTTGCTACCAAAATGTAGGCTCTCTGTTCACCTCATTGATTGTTTCTTTTGCTGAGAAGCTTTTTAGTTGAAATCCATCCCATTTATTGATTCTTTATTTTATTTCTTGGGCTTTAGGAGTCTTGTTAGGGAAGTCAGGGCCTAATCCAACATGATGAAGATTTGGGCCTATTTTTTCCTCTACTAGGCACAGGGTCTCTGGTTTAATTCCTAGGTCCTTGATCCATTTTGAGTTGAGTTTTGTGCATGGTGAAAGATAGGGGTTTAGTTTCATTTTGCTGCATATGGATTTCCAGTTTATGATATGTTTTATTTTTACAGATTAGCAATAATGTTCCCACTTTCATTTCTGATTTTTAAAATTTGAATATTCTATTTTTTCAATTAGTCCATTTAGCTAAAGATTTGTCAATTTAGAATTGTTGTTGTTGTTGTTGTTATTTTTGGTCCTGGGATTGAACCCAGGGCCTTGTGCATGCAAGTCAAGCACTCTACCAACTGAGCTATATCTCCAGCCCGGATTTTTTTTTTTTTTTTTTTTGACAAAGAACCAATATTTAACTTCTTAGATTGTTGCTATTATTTTTCTATTCCCATTTCATTTATCTCTGCTCAAATGTTTATTATTTTCTTCCTCTGCTAGTTCTTGTTTTAGATTGCTCTTTTTCTAATTCTTTAAATTATAAAGCTAAGCTGTTGATTTGAGAGCTTTTGTCTTATTTATTCATTTAAATTTATTTATTTATTTTTGGAAAGGAATGGAAATTATTCTATTCTTTTTTAAGAATATTTATTTTTTAGTTGTAGTTGGACACATACCTTTTTTTATTTACTTATTTTTATGTGATGCTGAGAATCGAACCTAGGACCTTGCACGTGCAAGGCAAGAGCTCAACTACAGAGTCACAGCCCCAGCCTAGAAATTATTTTATTCTTTTTTTTAAATAATATTTTATACCTTTATTTATTTATTTTCATGTGGTGCTGAGAACCGAACCCAGAGCCTTGCACATGCTAGGTGAGCACTCTACCACTGATGTACAACCCCAGCCCTTATCCTAATCTTGATCAGGGAAGATAACCTAGGATGGAACAATAACTGAACCAAAGGTCTATTTATGAAGATGGAATTCTTAGTTTTAAGCTGAAAAAAAGATGATAATCATATTTCAATGCCAAAAACTTGTTCAAGCAAAAAGGAGGCATCTACAGAGTCTGAGAGTAGAAAAAGATGAAACTGAAGTCACAATGAATAGGAGGCAGCACATAATTATAAAGAAACATTTCATTTACATATCAAAACCTGTAGTAAGTATTCAATGAGAGTCAATTTGGGGGCCAATATCACAATGAATTGTTCCTATTTCTCCTCCTATTGATGTGATTCCTCTGTCCATACAGAATAAAACTCTGATCATAAGTAGATTATTTTTTACTACTGCAGTAGTAAAAATAACTCAGATATTATGTATAAAGTAGATAGGTTAACAAAGATAATGTAAGAAACTCCTAAAGAGGGCTGGGGATATAGCTCAGTTGATAGAGTGCTTGCCTCACATGCACAAGACCCTGGATTCAATCCCTGGCATCACACACACACAAAAGAAGTAAACAGCTAGAGCTGGGCACCATGGCACATGCCTATAATCTCAGCAGCTCAGGAGGTTGAGGCAGGAGGATCATGTGTTCAAAGCGAGCCCCAGCAAAAGCAAGGCACTAAGCTACTCAGTAAGATCCTGCCTCTAAATAAAAGACAAAATAGGGCTGGGGATGTGGCTTAGTGGTTGAATGCCTCTGAGTTCAATTCCTGGTACCCTCCCTCCAAAAAAAGAAATATGTTAGAATTGTATCACTCATATATTCAGTACTTTTTGTTTTTTGCTACCAAGGATTGACTCCAGTCACACTCAACCACTGAGCCTCATCCCCAGCCCTTTTTTTTTTTTTTTTTTTCATTTTGAGACACAATCTTGCTAAGTTGCTTAGGGCCTCACTAAGTTGCTGTGGCTGGCTTTAAACTTGTAATCCTCCTGCCTCAGCCTCCTGAGCAGTGGGATTACAGGTGCTTATCAGAACTATCTTCTTTTTCTGTGCAAAAATCCCAATGGCATTGGAGTTGCTTCTTGAAGTGCACCTTCCTTCCTTCCTTTCTTCCTTTTTTTTTGGGGGGGGGGGATTGAACTCAGGGGCACTCAACTACTGAGCCACATTCCCAGCCCTATTTTGTATTTTATTTAGAGACATGATCTCACTGAGTTGCTGAGTGCCTTGCAGTTGCCAAGACTGGCTTTGAACTTGTGATCCTCCTGCCTCAGCCTCTGGAACTGCTGGGATTACAGGTGTGTGCCACTGTGCTGGCTGAAATGTACTTTTTTTTTCTTTTACTATTCTTCCATAAATACTTTAAAGAGTCATTGGACCACCCAGTCCACTCATAGGCAGCTGACACATTGTTTACTTCTGGAAATGGCTGCTGCCCCCACAGACTTTGGGAAATCAGCAAACCAGATCTTTAGTGAATAAATGTTGAAATTAGAATTATCTCTGATATTCAAAGATGATATGGAAGTCAGTCATGCTATTTCCAAGGTTACAGGCCAGTCTCTTCATTTTACCCAGCAACCAACAGGCTGACAGGAAATAAGAAAGGCAGGTCTGCTAGGTCACTGGTTCCATGTGCCCCACACTCTTTGAGGAAATAACCCCCAAACAGATCAGTGTCTCCGGAGTGAGAAGCATCTCTATTTTTTCATTGCAAGCATTTGCTATGGTTTGAATGTTCCCCAAGGTTTCATGTGTAGAAGTTTAATGTTCATTTTGAGATATTAAGAGGGTGGAAATTTAATCTGATTATGATATTTAGAAAGGAGCCTTTGGGAAGGTGTTAGATTTAGATAAGGTTATTGGAGGAATTCTGGTAGTTTTAAAAGAAGAGAGAGAGGGACAGAGCCAGAAGAACTCACCCTGTCTCTTGCCATGTGATGCCATGTGCCCTTTTAGGAGTCTGCTAAGAAGAAGATCATCTACCATGGTATACAACTAAAGGGGCGGGGGATGTCTTGCCAGAGTCTGCAGCATGGTGTTTGAACTTCAGCCTCCAAAACTGTGAGTTAAATATATCTTTTCTTCCTAAAGTTAGCCTTGCTCGGGTTTTCATAATATTAATGAAAAACAGATGAATACAACATTTATATTTCTCCTTAGCATTGTTTTCACTGTGTACAAGGGTCCAGTAAATTTTGTTATGTGGCATTTTCATGTTCTTCATGTTCATTTATCTCCAAATATTTTTCTAAAAAAAAAATTCATTTGTGATTTCTTCTTTCATCCATTGGTTGCTTTAGAGTGTGAGGTGGTTTGGATGTGAGATATCCCCCAAAAGCTCACGTGTGAGACAATGCGAGAAGGGTTAGAGGTGAAATGATTGGGTTATGAAAGCCTTCACCTAATCAGCGCATTAATTCGATGATAAGCATTAACTGGATGATAACTGAAGGCAGTTAGGGTGTGGCTGGAGGAGGTGGGTCATTAGGGGGTGTGCCTTCGGGTGTAGATTTTGTTCTTGGTGAGTGGAGTCTCTCTCTCTCTGCTTCTTGGTGCCATATCCTGAGCTGCTTTTCTCTGCTTGGCCCATTGTGATACTAGTTCTTCGCATGTCTGGCTCAGAGCAATAGAGTTGGCCACCTATGGACTGAGACCTCTGAAACCGTGGGCACCAACTTTTCCTCCTCTAATTGTTCTTGTCAGTTCTTTTGGTCACAGCAATGAAAAAGTTGGCTAAAAACAGAGTGTGTTGTTTCATTTCCATAAATTGTGAATTTTCTTTTTCCCTGTTATTGATTTTTAACTTTATCTCATTGTGATAGGAGAAAATAGTTTGTGTGATAGCAATGTTTTCTAATCTTTTGAGATGTAATTTGTGGCGAAAAATATGGTCTAATCTGGAAAATGTCCCATGGACACCTGAGAAAAATGTTTATTGTTGCTATGTATGTCTATCTTATAGTTATTTATTGTGTTGTTCATATTCCATTTCCTTATCTTCTATGTCCTTTTCTATTCATTATGGAGAATAGGGTATTAAAGTCTTCAATTGTTATTTTAGGCTTATCTATTGCTTGATTCAATTTTGACAATCTCCTGTCCCACCACCCCTTGCGCTTTATTATGGTACAATTGACAAATAAAAATTGTACATATTTATGGTGTAAAATATGATGATTATACATACACTCATGCACCACATTTTTTAACCCACTTATCTGTTAACAGAAACTTCAGTTGTCTCCATATCTTGGTTACTGTGAATAATGAATGCTGGAATGAGCATGGCATTGAAGGTATCTTTATAAGGTCAGTACTTCATTTCCTTTGCATATATACCCAGGAGTGGGATTGCCAGATCATATGGTAGTTCTATTTTTAATTTTTAAATTTTTTTTTTGTGGAATTGTCACACTATTTTTCTTAAGGCTACAGTGATTTACATTCCTAACAACTCTGTAGAAGGGTCCTGTTCTCTCCACATCCCTAAAAAACACTTATTATTTTTTTGTCTTTTTGATAATTTGCCATTTTAATAGGTATGAGATGATATGTCATTGTGGTTTTAATTTACATTTCCCTGATGGTTTATACCTGTTAATAATTTGTATGTCTTCTTTTGAGATATCTGTTCAAATGCCTTTTTTTTTTAAAATTGGGTTATTTGTTTTTTTGTTATTGAATTGAGTTCCTTATATAGTTTGGGTATTAATCTCTTATAGGATATATGATTTGCAGTTTATTTTCTTTCATTCTGCAAGTTGTTTCTTCATTCTGTTGATGTTATCACTTGCTGTGCAGAAGCTTTTAAACTGAAATGTAGTCCTGTTTGTTGCTTTTCCAATGAGTTTCTGAAACTCATTGCCCAGACTGAGGTTAAGAAGCTTTCCCTAGAAAAGTGGGGGTGAGTCTCCTAAAAATCAAAGGGAGATCAGTAGAAGAAAGGGAACAAGGGGAGGGAGGTGGGAAGGGAGGGGGAAGTGCTGGGGAGAGAAATTGGCCACATTAATATTGTTCTATTTTGTGTGTGTACAAATAGGTAACAACAAATCCCGTCAATATGTTCAACTATAATGCACCAATAAATATGAGGGGAAAGGAAGCTTTTCCCCTATGCTTTTTTTTTCTGATAGTTTTTCAGTTTCAGGTCTTATGTTTGAGCCTTTAAACACTGAATTGATTTTTGTATGTATTGTAAGACAAGGGTTAAATTTTATTCTTTTGCACATGGATATCCTGTTTGTTCCCCAACTGTTATTTATTGAAGATCATATCCCTTCCCTATTGTGTATTCTTGGCACCCTCACAAAGATCAGCTGACCATAAATATGTAGATTTATTTCTTTGTTCTCTAATCTGTTCCATTGGTCTATATGTCTGATTTTTTTTTTTTTTAGTTATTGTTGTTAGTACTGTGCTGTTTTGATTACTAGCCTTGTACCATATTTCAAAATCAGATGATATGGTACCTCTAACTTTTTTTCCTTAAGATTTCTTTGTCTATTTAGGTTCATTTGTGGTTCCATAAAAAATTTTACTATTACTTTTTTCCACATTTTTTTTGTGGAAAATTTCATTGGAATTTAATATTCTAACATTAAAACAATCAAATTTAATTTATACCAGTTTAATATTAATAACATACAAAAATCTGCTCCTTTTTGTCTCTGTTCTCATCCCTTTAGATGTTAATGTTACAAATTGATATCTTTATATGTTGTGTTACAAAAACATAAGTAATACTTTAGAAATTTTTAAAAAATATTTATTTCTTTTAGTTTTTTAGGTGGACATAATATCTTTATTTTATTTTTATGTGGTGCTGAGGATCGAACCCAGTGCCTCACACATGCCAGGCGAGTACGCTACCACTTGAGCCACATCCCCAGCACCTAAGTAATACTTTTTAAAATGCTTGACTATTAAATTATGTAGTAAAAAATGTGGATATAGTAAAAAAATGTGGAGTTACAAGCCAAAGTTATAATAAAATAGGTTTTATGCTAATAACTTTGCAGTGTGTTAGTTTCTTAAATCATGTAGAAAACAAAATGTGGAATTATAAAGCACTTTGTGAATGTGAAGAGATAGCCTATAGAATGGGAGAAAATCTTTGCCACCTGCAACCTCAGATAGAGCATTAATCTTAAGGATATATAAAGAACTCAAAAAACTTAACACCAAAAAAGAAAAAAAAAAGAAAAGAAAAGAAACAAAACGAAAAAATAATCCAATCAATAAATGGGCAAAGGAATTGAACAGGCATTTCACAGAAAAAATATGGTCAACGAATATATGGAACAATGTTCAACATCTCTAGCAATACAAAGAGATGCAAATCAAAACTACACTGAGATTCATCTCACTCCCGTTAGAATGGTAATCATCACGAATACAAGCAGCAATAAGTGTTGGCAAGGATGTGGGGGAAAAGGCACACTCATACATTATTGGTGGAACTGCAAATTGGTGCAACCACTATGGAAAGCAGTATGGAGATCCCTAAGAAGACTTGGAATGGAACCACCATTTGACCCAGTCATCCCACTCCTCGGTATATAACCAAAGGATTTAAAATCAGCATACTATAGTGACACATCTATATCAATTCACAATAGCTAAACTATGGAATCAACCTAGGTGTCTTTTAACAGGGTATCTGCTCCTGTTCTGGAAACTTCCTGGGAAGTTATACTCTATGTATATATAAAATGTCAAAATACATTCTACTGTCATGTATAATTAAAAAGAACAAATAAAAAATTAAAAATAAACCACTTTTGCAATAGTATTTTAGCTTTTGTTTAGTAACAGCTTTTATAATTGCCTATGTATTTATCTTATCTGTGATTTTCATTTCTTCACTTTTTATGGCTTTGAGTTACCATCTAGTGGCCTTTCCTTTCATCCTGCAGGACTCCCTTGAGCATTTCTTACAGGACAGATGTTGTGATAATGAACTCCACCAACTTTGTTTGTCTGGGGTTATCTTAAATTCTCCATTTTTTGAAGGACAGTTTTTCCAGATATAAGATTCTTGCTTCATATTTTTTTGTTTATTAAATTTTTTTGTAGCACTTTGAATATACCCCACCCACTGCTTTCTAGACTCCAAAGATTCTTATAGGAAATCTGCTGATAATCTTATTGGGTATCACTTGTATGTAATGAGTTGCTTCTGTTTCTGCTTTCAAAATTCTTTGTTTATGGCTTTCAACAGGTTGACTAGAATGTATCTCTCTATTAGTCAGCTTTTTGTTGCTGTGTCAAAATGCATAAGAAAATCAACTTAAAGGAGAAAGTATTTATTTTGACTCACTGTTTTAGGAGTTTCAGTTTAGGGTCACTTGACTTCATTGTTTCTGGGCTTGTGATGAGGGAGAGCACCATAGTAGGGACGTGTGGTGGAGTAAAGCTGCTCATATTATGGTGGCTGAAAGAGAGAGAGGTGGGTGGGGGGGAGAGAGAGAGAGGCAGGGAAGGGTAGGGCCAGGGACAAAATATAGCATTTAAGAGCATTCCCCCAGTGACCTACTTATTCCAACCAGCCCCACCTCATAAAGGTTACACTACCATCCAATAGCCCACTACACTATTAATCCATCAGTGGATTGATTAGTTCATCCATGAGGCTAGAGTTCTCATGATTCAATTACCCTCTAAAGACCCCACCATTAAATACTGCTGCATTGGAGAGACTTAATTTTCAACACAGGAGCTTCTGGGGGACATTTCAGATCCACACAGTAGCAATCTCCACATTGGCCTTTTTGAGTTCACCCTTTTTGGAATTAATTGAGCTTTTTGGATGCTTACATGCATGTCTTTTGTCACTTAGGAAGTTTTGGGCCATTATTCTAATAATCTTTTCTTCTATGACTCATACAATGACTCATAATATGTTGATTTTATTTTCTTATTATGTCAATTTCCATTTTATTTCTACTAAAAACAGTAGAAGTGCTCAGCTTGATTGTATTTCAGCCTAGAATGAATTTCTCCTGTTGTATCATCCAGACTTTGTTGACTGTTAAGTTTTCTTTAGTGTTACTTCTTTCTATTCCTCAGTCAATAATTTCCCTTGTTCTATATTCAAGTTTGTTGATTCTTCCTCTCATCTGCTCAAATCTGCATTTGAATCTCTTTAGTGAATTTTTTTTTTCATTTTAGTTATTATATTTGTCAATTCCAGAATTTCTTTTTGGTTTGCTTTTAAGTTTTCTATCTCTTTACTGATATTTTAATTTTTTAATATTTATTTTTTTTAGTTGTAGTGGATACAATACTTTTATTCTATTTATTTATTTTTATGTGGTGCTGAGGATTGAACCCAGGGCCTTGCATGTGCTAGGCAAGTGCTCTACTGCTTAGCCACAACCCCAGCCGCTGATATTTTCATTTTGTTCATTGATTTTCTTCTTGTCTTTCTCTATGTCTTCCTTTAGTTTTTTTGAGTGTCATTAAGATAGTTGTTTTAAAGTCTTTGTCAAGTAGATCTGCCATCAGGTCTTTTTCAGGGATAGTTTTTGTTTATTTATTTATTTTCCTTTGAAGGGGCCATACTTGCCTGTTTCTTTGTATGCTTTGTGATTTTCTGTGTAACACTGACATTTTAGTCTAATAATATGGTAGTTGTGGAAATCAGATTCTTCCCCAGGGTTTGACGTTTATTGTTTTTCACATATTTGTTGTAGGTTGTATCTGTGTCAAGGATCAGCCTGAGGTATGAACTTAATTGTCTTCTCAGATCAGGTTCTGAGTCTGGGCCTTTCCCTGAGCACATGCAGTGATTTTCTGATTTCCTTTATATATGTAGCTGCTATTGAATGTCCCAGTCTGCATTATCTAGTTCCCAAAAGGGGGGGGGAAGAGAGAGAGAGAGAGAGAGAGAGAGAGAGAGAGAGAGAGAGAGAGAGACACTACCACATTACCATTAAATCTTCACTTAGTCACTTAGTCTTGGGGGCGGGCTTGCAACAACAGTCACCTGCCTCTTTCTTTGCACCTCTGTGGTCACAAGCACCCATAAGCAATTAGAGCAAAGATCCTTGGTATTTGGAGGATGGGGTTCTTGCTTTATGGTGATGTAGGGTAGAAAGAGTGTATATAAATTTAAGTTGCTATTTGATTCTCTTCTTACTTGGGAGAAGGTCAACTTGGCTAGCCCCATGGCTCATGGGACTAAGAGATGGAGTAGGGTCTGCCAACCTAATTCTGTGTTAAATCTAAATTCTGAGAAGTGACTAAAGCTGATGAAAGTTGTGCAGGAGTGCTGAGATCCAAGAAGTTGTAAGGTAAGGTCTGGGTCAGCTGAAGGAGCGAGACACAGCTGGGACAGTCACAGTTTGAAACAGGAGTCATGGCTTCTGTGATCTCACCTGCTCTGGGTAGCAGTCAGAAGCTTTGACTAGGCTGAGAGCTACGAGTATTTTAAGGGTGAAGTAGGACTGTACCAGCCACTCAGTTATTCTCTTCCAAAGCTGCTTGGGCTATCAGCTTCCTTTGCTCTATCTCCATGCCTTTGCTGAATTGTACCCAGAAAGTCAGGTTGTTGCAATCAGGCTAGCTGTTGGAATGGAAAGTGGCCCCACCAGTGTGTTCTTAATCAACCTCACCAATCTGACAGCATGTTCCCAACCAACTCCCCATTTTCTTGATGGTTGAACTACTTCCATGGGCAATCAGAAATTCTGAGTTATTCCCATAGTGAAAGACCTTCAATATTATTTGGTCAACTTTCAGGAGAAGCGAGACTGAAGAAAGGCCACTGCCTTGATTCTGGGTATCCACATACAACTGTCTTTAGCATAGAAATCCTGGGAGTTTGCTGGTTTTCTCCTAGAAACACAGCTGCAGTCCCTGTACCCTTGATTCTGAATGTTGTACTTAGAGCAGAGCCACCTGTCTCTATATCTGTATTTTCTTCCCAAAGAGCTGAGTGATTGCCTAGAACAGCTGTGGGTATTTGTGTTTTATTTTTGAAAGCCCTAAGCAACTGAAATGCAAAGCCGATTATGTCATTGAGTCCTTTAATATGTATGAACAGGAAAGCAGAAAATGGAGTTAGCCATAGCAAATAAAGGTTTATACAGAAGAAGAAACACTGAATTTCACTAGGGAATCAATGAACAAAGAAGCAAAATGTTTGCATTGGTGGGGGGGATGATTTTTATTTTGTTTATATTCATTCAGATAAACTATCTTTAAACAGAGTCTCTTTAAAGACTGTGAATTCTGAATTTATCATCACAGGATGGAAAACAAGAGTGGTGGAAGGCATGCTACATACGTCTAGCAAAGCAGTGAGGTTTTTATGTACAGCAATCCGTACACTTTTGTTTGTTCTTTGGACTGTTTAAAATAAGCCCTCCCCTTTTTAAAAAACCTATGGACTTTAAATGTTAGTGGAAAGTTCAGCGTGTACTCTGAAAACTTATTTGTAGCATCAAAGCCTTAAGTCAAGAATCTAGACAGCTAGAGCCAGGTTTTTGGCACCTATGTCAAATGCCAGAGGATCTTTGGCCACTCACTCTCATTTAAGAGTCCTCAGGTCAGTGTAAGTGAGAAGAGAGTCTAATTTATTATTGTGTAGCACCTTATTTGGAATTTCAGTCTCCTAGATTTTTGAGGACTACATTTTAGTGGTAGTGGTGAGTGGGTGGTGTGACATTTTGGTAAGTGGAATTTCCAATCTTACTATGAAGAATTATGGAATCCCACTTGTGGAATTCCTACCTTTAAAAATTGTCACAGAGCTTAGGACATTTGTCTTCTTTTTCTCCTTATTTTATTTCTTGTTTTAAGGTAAATCCAATTTATCTCAGTATAATTTTTCTTCTTCATTATGAAAATGGTACATAATGTTATTTTTTTTAAAACTTTGGAAAATACAGAAAAACTAAAACTTAGAAAAATATTATACTCAAGGGCAATATTGTTAGTATTCCCTTAGTCTTGGCCCAAGTTTGTTTTTGTTTTTGTTTTGTTCCATAATGAGATCCTATTGTATGGATAGTTTCATTTCTTTAAAAAAATTATACTTCTTAGATTTTTCCCAATATTATTAAGAATTCTATAATTTTTTTCTTCTTATTTTACATCTTCTCTTCCTTTTTTTGCTTTACTTTTAAAGATCTTGATTTCCTTCCTTCTTTCCTTCATCAAAATGTCATTAAGAAATCTTCTGCTTTGGGACAAGATAGAGCAATAGGAATTAGGTTTTCCCAGTAGCCTATAAGGAGATGGAAGTGTTCCAGGAGGCCATGGCAGGCTGAGTTCACTCACAGGACCAAAGAAGAGGTCTGCACAGAAAGAAGCCCTGAGGATCTGAAGAGCATCCCCTTTAATTCTCATCGGAAGTATTGCACAGCACATGCATGTGAGGAAACTACTCAGGTTTGGGGAAAGAACTACCCAAAAGGACCAGAAGGAAAAAGCATGAGGGTTTGTAAAGGGTTTGGAAGAGTTTGTATCTCGCCATTTAAAGTGTAGAGACTCATGGTTTGTGGATATCTCGTAGTGTACTCAGGATGATATCTTAGCAGTGGGATGACATCTGTCGGAGGATAAAATCTGCTCAGGTCCTGAATAAAACGACCATAAAAACAGTCCTTAAAAGGGCCAAACTGTTTCCAAGTAACTTCACTCCAAGAAGAAAGCTTAAGAATCATTGTAGAAATTCAGAAGAAACCTAGCATTTGCAACGTAAAATTAATCATGTTTGCAATACAATAAAAAAGCCAGATATGCACAGAAGCAGGAAAATATCAGTCATAATGAAAAAAAAGCAATTGGAAGACTTAGAAACAATATAAATTACAGAATTAGTAGACAAGGCATTAAAACAGATATCATAATTTTATTTCTTATATTAAAGAAGGTAAATGAGTATGTTAAATCACTTTGAAGCATAAGTATGTTAAATCACTTTGTCCCATTATCCCAGATGAAACCCCTATGAAAACTTAAATATATAATATATAATATAATTGTAATAATAATAACAAATAATTGTAATAATAATAAAACAATTATGTAGTAATATAATTATATTAATTAAATAATAACATGTAAGCTCTAGATTATGATTTCCAATATATTTAATTTAATTAAAATATTTAATTGAAATATTTGAATTGAAAACTTGAAACTTAATGTGTCAAAGAGAGATGTGAAAGATTTTTTTATAAATGAAAGTAAAACTTCTAAGCCAGGTGCAGTGGCACATGCCTGTAATCCCAGTGGCTTGGGAGGCTGAGGCAGGAGGATCATGAGTTCAAAACCAGTCTCAGAAATTTAGCTAGGCAATTAGGGTCTCACTGAGTTGTGAGGGCTGGGGATGTGGCTCATTGGTGAAGCACCCCTGGGTTCAATCCCCAGTACCAAAAAAAAACCCCCAAAAACAAAACAAAACCCTCAAAACTTCTAGAGATGAAGAACACAACGAATAAATGAAATAAAATATACTGGATGGAATTAACAGCTGATTTAGTCACTATAGAAGGAAAGATTATGAACTTAATAGCAATATAAATTATTCAAAATGAAATAAAGAAAAAAGATGGAAATAAAGTGAAAACAATCTGCAGAAGCTTTGAAGATTGGGCAGCCTTATGATGAGAGTTCCCAAGATATTGTTAAAAAATATAATGACTAAAACTTTTCCAAATTTGGTAAAAACTCTTGACACACAGATTAAGAAGTCTGATAAACTCCAAATATAGGGAACATAAAGAAAAATTTTCTAAGACGTATTAATCAAATTGCTTAAAGCCAGTGAAAAAGAGAAACATAAAAGTGGCCTGAGAAAAGAAAGAAACGGGGGGAAAAATAACAAAGATAAGAATTATCACAGACTTTTGACTGGAAGTAAGACAGTGGAAAATCATTTTTAAAGTATTTAAAAAATAAAACCAACACCCCATCAACTAGTATTTCATGACCAGCAAACGTATCTTTCATAAACAGAGGTATATTGAACATACAATTATCATGACATAGTAATTCCATGAAAGAAAAATGAAAATGTATTCACACAGAATTTCCATAAATGTTCATGGCAGCATTGTCCATAATTAAAAACTAAAAGCAACCCAAATGTTTATAAACTAACGAATATGTAAGTAGAACGTTACATACCAATACAATAAAAAATTATTTGAATATTGCAAATAAATGAAGTACTGATACAAGCTACAATATGGATGCATCCTGAAAACATCATGTTAAGTAACAGAAGGCAGTGAAAAGGGATTGCACATTTTATGATTCCAGTTATGTGAACTGTCTGCAATAGGCAAATCTTTAATGACAAAAAGTAGATTAATAGTTGCTGAGGGCTTAGGGTAAGGAGGGGACGAAATGGGAAGTGACAAATGGGTTTGGGAATTCTTTTGGGGAGGAGAGAAACGTGGCAATAGTTGCATAATGCTGTGAATATACTAAAAACATTGAAACATATCTTTAAAGAGTGAATTTTATGGAATTAGGATTATTTATCAATGAAAAATAATTTTAAAAATTTATGATAAAGCAAAGGTCAAAGACATTTTCTAAAACTGAAAGATTAATTAGGAAATATTAGCAGAAGGAAATATTAGCAGAAAACTTCAAGCAGAAGGGAAATGATACCAAAAGGAAATCTGGATCTATACAAAGGAATGAAAAGCACAGTAGTGTTAGATATGTGATCAAATGTAAATATCCTCTTCTCTTATCTGAAAATTTCTTAAAAATATTATTGACCATTTAAAACAAAAATAATAATGTGTGGCGAACTTTATAATATGTGTAGGAGTAAAATGTATGACAACAATAATACAAGGATGGGGAAAATAGAAGTATATGGTTGTCGGGTTTTAATATTGTACATGAAGTGGTATAAAAGATGGACTGCAATAAATTAAATATGTATAATTTGAACCCCAAAGTAATCATGATACAAACAATAAAAGGAGCCAAAGCTAGAAAGCTGACAAAGGATCTATAACAGAATCATAATTAGTTCAAAAGAAGGAAGTTAAAAGGAAGAAAGGGATAAAGAGAATAGATGAATAACAGCAAGATGGTAGATACAAACACAACCATATCAATAATTACATTAAGTGTAAATGTTCCGAACTCCTCAATGAAATGCAGGCAGATTGGATTGATTAAAAAAAAAAAAAAAAAAAAAAGCAAGACCCAGCTCTATGCTGCTTAGAAGAAACTGACTTTCAATACAAAGACATCAATGGTTTCATGACAGTTTCTTCATGGGTGGACATGGAGAGGCGGAACTGCATCTCCTGTAATTCCCTTTCATGTTTATTTCAGATTATGTTGGACTGTAAGAGAGGGCTGTTTGGAGGGAAGAAGTGAAATAGGAGTCATTTTATAGCTCATACATACAGCATCTACTGACTCACCTCATTGTCCTGGGGCATTGGCCATACCTGCAACTGCTCTACCTTCTCTTGAATCATTCAGTTTCTCTGATTCTTTAGGCAACTCCACAATAAAGAACCTACCTTCTGTAAGACATCCACACCATCAAGAAATTTCAGAAATAAGTAAAAAAAAAGCACAAAATATACACAAAGTAAGCAGGAGAAAAGAAGTAATAAGAAATCAATGAAATAGAAATAAGCAAATGATAGAGAAAAATCAGTGAAACCAAAAGCAGGTTCTTCTCATAGATAAAATAAATAAACCTTCATCCAGGAAGATCAGGAAAAGAATAGAGAGGACACAGATTACTCAAAGCATGACTGAAGTGATAACACTTTAGGTTCTACAGAGAATAAAAGCATGATAAAAATATTTTGAATAGCTTTATGCCAATAAATTCAACTTAGATAAAATAGACACATTCCTTGAATGATCCAAACTACTGAAACTCACTCAATAAGAGATAGAAGAAATAGATACACAGAATAGCCAGATATCTACTAAACGAATTTAAACTTGTGATAGGAAAGCCTTCCTATTAAGATACTTCAGGCTCAGGTACTTCACTGTTCAAGTCTACCAAGCATTTAAGGAAAAAAATAATACCAATTTTTCATGACTCTTCCAGAAAACTGAGGAGGAGGGAATACTTCACAATTTATTCTGAGGCCTACATTACTCTGAAATAAAAATCAAAGACATTTTAAGAAAAGAAAACTTTAGACAAACATGTGTCATGAATACAGATGCATTCTTAAAATTTTATTAAATTGAATTCAATAATATGAAAAGAAAATATATGATAACTTAGTGGGATAAATGTTGCAAGTTTGGCTGAATGATTAAAAAAATTTCATGTTATTTACCTGTCAAACTGTAGATCACTTCAATTCTATTTATATTTCAATTTATACTGAGATAAATTAAAAATTCACCTAAATGAAGATATATACTCTGTGGTTAAGTTTAAAAACTTAGTGTTCTCCAGCAGCTTAGGAGGCTGAGGCAGCAGAATCTCAAGTCCAAAGCCAGCCTCAACAACTTAGTGAGGCCCTCAGCAACTTAGTGAGACCCTGTCTCAAAATAAAAATAAATAAATTAATTAAAAGGAATGTGTCTCAGTGGCTAGATGCCCCTGGTTTAAATCCCTGTACCAATATATATATATTTATAAATAAATATATGTGTGTATATGAATAAACATATATGTATTATATATACATATGAAATCAGAACAGTATGGCATCAGCATAAAATTGGAAGATGTGGCCAATTGGTTTTTTTTTTTTTTTAATTTTTTTTATTTTTTATTGTTGGCTGTTCAAAACATTACATAGTTCTTGATATATCATATTTCACAATTTGATTCAAGTGGGTTATGAGCTCCCATTTTTACCCCATATACAGATTGCAGAATCACATCAGTTACACATCCATTGATTTACATATTGCCATACTAGTGTCTGTTGTATTCTGCTGTCTTTCCTATCCTCTACTATCCCCCCTCCCCTCCCCTCCCCTCCCCTCCCCTCCCCTCCCCTCTTCTCTCTCTGCCCCCTTTACTGACATTCGTTTGTCCCCCTTGTATTATTTTTCCCCTTCCCCTCACTTCCTCTTGTATGTACTTTTGTATACCTCTGAGGGTCTCCTTCCATTTCCATGCATTTTCCCTTCTCTCTCCCTTTCCCTCCCACCTCTCATCCCTGTTTAATGTTAATCTTCTTCTCATGCTCTTCGACCCTACTCTGTTCTTAGCTACTCTCCTTATATCAAAGAAGACATTTGACATTTGTTTTTTAGGGATTGGCTAGCTTCACTTAGCATAATCTGCTCTAATGCCATCCATTTCCCTGTAAATTCTATGATTTTGTCATTTTTTAATGCAGAGTAATACTCCATTGTGTATAAATGCCACATTTTTTTTATCCATTCATCCATTGAAGGGCATCTAGGTTGGTTCCACAGTCTAGCTATTGTGAATTGTGCTGCTATGAACATCGATGTAGCAGTGTCCCTGTAGCATGCTCTTTTTAGGTCTTTAGGGAATAGACCGAGAAGGGGAATAGCTGGGTCAAATGGTGGCTCCATTCCCAGCTTTCCAAGAAATCTCCATACTGCTTTCCAAATTGGCTGCACCAATTTGCAGTCCCACCAGCAATGTACAAGTGTACCCTTTCCCCCACATCCTCGCCAGCACTTGTTGTTGTTTGACTTCATAATGGCTGCCAATCTAACTGGAGTGAGATGGTATCTTAGGGTGGTTTTGATTTGCATTTCTCTGACTGCTAGAGATGGTGAGCATTTTTTCATGTACTTGTTGATTGACTGTATGTCCTCCTCTGAGAAGTGTCTGTTCAGGTCCTTGGCCCATTTGTTGATTGGGTTGTTTGTTCTCTTATTGTCTAATTTTTTGAGCTCTTTGTATACTCTGGATATTAGGGCTCTATCTGAAGTGTGAGGAGTAAAGATTTGTTCCCAGGATGTAGGCTCTCTATTTACCTCTCTTATTGTATCTTTTGCTGAGAAAAAACTTTTTAGTTTGAGTAAGTCCCATTTGTTGATTCTAGTTATTAACTTTTGTGCTATGGGTGTCCTATTGAGGAATTTGGAGCCCGACCCCACCGACTGTAGATCGTAGCCAACTTTTTCTTCTATCAGACGGCGCGTCTCTGATTTGATATCAAGCTCCTTGATCCATTTTGAATTAACTTTTGTGCATGGCGAGAGAAAGGGATTCAGTTTCATTTTGTTGCATATGGATTTCCAGTTTTCCCAGCACCATTTGTTGAAGATGCTATCCTTCCTCCATTGCATGCTTTTAGACCCTTTATCAAATATAAGATAGTTGTAGTTTTGTGGATTGGTTTCTGTGTCCTCTATTCTGTACCATTGGTCCACCCGCCTGTTTTGGTACCAGTACCATGCTGTTTTTGTTACTATTGCTCTGTAATATAGTTTGAAGTCTGGTATCGCTATACCACCTGATTCACACTTCCTGCTTAGCATTGTTTTTGCTATTCTGGGTCTTTTATTTTTCCATATGAATTTCATGATTGCTTTCTCTATTTCTACAAGAAATGCCGTTGGGATTTTGATTGGCATTGCATTAAACCTATAGAGAACTTTTGGTAATATCGCCATTTTGATGATGTTAGTTCTGCCTATCCATGAACAGGGTATATTTTTCCATCTTCTAAGATCTTCTTCTATTTCTCTCTTTAGGGTTCTGTAGTTTTCATTGTATAAGTCTTTCACCTCTTTTGTTAGGTTGATTCCCAAGTATTTTATTTTTTTTGAAGATATTGTGAATGGAGTGGTTGTCCTCATTTCCATTTCAGAGGATTTGTCGCTGATATACAGGAATGCCTTTGATTTATGCGTGTTGATTTTATATCCTGCCACTTTGCTGAATTCATTTATTAGCTCTAATAGTTTCTTTGTAGAGCCTTTTGGGTCTGCTAGGTATAGAATCATGTCATCTGCAAATAGTGATAATTTAAGTTCTTCTTTTCCTATTTTGATGCCTTTAATTTCTTTCGTCTGTCTAATTGCTCTGGCCAGTGTTTCGAGAACTATGTTGAACAGAAGTGGTGAGAGAGGGCATCCCTGTCTTGTTCCAGATTTTAGAGGGAATGCCTTCAATTTTTCTCCATTCAGAATGATGCTAGCCTGAGGCTTAGCATAGATTGCTTTTACAATATTGAGGTATGTTCCTGTTATCCCTAGTTTTTCTAGAGTTTTGAACATAAAGGGATGCTGTACTTTGTCGAATGCTTTTTCCGCATCTATCGAGATGATCATATGGTTCTTATTTTTAAGTCTATTGATGTGGTGAATAACATTTATTGATTTCCTTATATTGAACCAGCCTTGCATCCCAGGGATGAATCCTACTTGATCATGGTGCACAATTTTTTTGATGTGCCTTTGTATCCGAGTGGCCAGAATTTTATTGAGGATTTTTGCATCTAGGTTCATTAGAGATATTGGTCTGTAGTTTTCTTTCTTTGAAGTGTCTTTGTCTGGTTTAGGTATCAGGGTGATGTTGGCCTCGTAGAATGAATTTGGAAGTTCTCCCTCTTTTTCTATTTCCCGAAGTAGCTTGAAAAGTATTGGTATTAGTTCCTCTTTAAAGGTTTTGTAAAACTCTGCTGTATACCCATCCGGTCCTGGGCTTTTCTTAGTTGGTAGTCCTTTGATGGTTTCTTCTATTTCCTCAATTGATATTGGTCTGTTTAGGTTGTCTATATCCTCCTGACTCAATCTGGGCAGATCATATGACTTAAGAAATTTATCTATGCCTTCACTATCTTCTAATTTATTGGAGTATAAGGATTCAAAATAATTTTTGATTATCTTCTGTATTTCTGAAGTGTCTGTTGTGATATTGCCTCTTTCATCCCGTATGTTAGTGATTTGAGTTCTCTCTCTTCTTCTCTTCGCTAGCATGGCTAAGGGTCTGTCGATTTTGTTTATTTTTTCAAAGAACCAACTTTTAGTTTTGTCAATTTTTTCAATTGTTTCTTTTGTTTCGATTTCATTGATTTCAGCTCTGATTTTAATTATTTCTTGCCTTCTACTTCTTTTGCTGTTGTTTTGCTCTTCTTTTTCTAGGATTTTGAGATGAAGTATGAGATCATTTATTTGTTGGTTTTTTCTTTTTTTAAGGAATGAACTCCAAGCAATGAATTTTCCTCTTAGAACTGCTTTCAATGTGTCCCATAGATTCCGATATGTTGTGTCTGTGTTTTCATTAATCTCTAAGAATTTTTTAATTTCCTCCTTGATGTCTTCTATAACCCATTGATCATTCAGTAACCTATTGTTCATTCTCCAAGTGATATATTCTTTTTCCTTCCTTCTTTTATCGTTGATTTTCAGTTCCATTCCATTATGATCAGATAGGATGCATGGTATTATCTCTACTCCTTTGTATTGTCTAAGAGTTTCCCTGTGACATAATATATGATCTATTTTTGAGAAGGATCCATGTGCTGCTGAGAAAAAAGTGTAACTGTTTGATGTTGGGTGGTATATTCTATATATGTCAATTAAGTCTAGGTTATTAATTGTGTTATTGAGTTCTATGGTTTCCTTATTCAACTTTTGTTTGGAAGATCTGTCCAGTGGTGAGAGAGGTGTGTTGAAGTCTCCCATGATTATTGTATGGTGGTCTATTAGACTCTTGAACTTGAGAAGAGTTTGTTTGATGAACATAGCTGCACCATTGTTTGGGGCATATATATTTATGATTGTTATGTCTTGTTGGTGTATGGTTCCCTTGAGCAGTATGTAGTGTCCCTCTTTATCCCTTTTGATTAACTTTGGCTTAAAATCTATTTTATTTGATATGAGTATGGATACTCCTGCTTGTTTCCGAAGTCCATATGAGTGATATGATTTTTCCCAACCTTTCACCTTCAGCCTATGTATGTCTTTTCCTATCAAATGCGTCTCCTGTAGGCAGCATATTGTTGGGTCTTGTTTTGTGATCCATTCTACTAGCCTGTGTCTCTTGATTGGTGAGTTTAAGCCATTAACATTTAGGGTTATTATTGAGATATGGGTTGTTCTTCCAGCCATATTTGTTTATTTATGTTACTAAACATGGTTTGTTTTCCACTTTGATTATTTTCCCCCCTTTAGTGTCCTACCTCCCACTGTTGGTTTTCATTGTTATTTTCCATTTCCTCTTCCTGTAATGTTTTGCCAAGGATGTTTTGAAGAGATGGTTTTCTAGCTGCAAATTCTTTTAACTTTTGTTTATCGTGGAAGGTTTTAATTTCATCTTCCATCCTGAAGCTTAATTTCGCTGGAAACACAATTCTTGGTTGGAACCCATTTTCTTTCAGTGTTTGAAATATGTTATTCCAGGATCTTCTAGCTTTCAGAGTCTGTGTTGAAAGATCAGCTGTTATCCTGATTGGCTTACCCCTAAATGTGATCTGCTTCCTTTCTCTTGTAGCTTTTAAAATTCTCTCCTTGTTCTGTATGTTGGGCATCTTCATTATAATGTGTCTAGGTGTGGGTCTCTTATGATTTTGCACATTCGGCGTCCTGTAGGCTTCTAGGATTTGGGGTTCTGTCTCATTCTTCAAGTCTGGGAAGTTTTCTCGAATTATTTCATTGAATAGATTGCTCATTCCTTTGGTTTGAAACTCTGTTCCTTCCTGTATCCCAATGACTCTTAAATTTGGTCTCTTGATGTTATCCCGCCAATTGGTTTTTGATGAAGGAGACAAGGCAGTTCAGTGGGGGAAAGGAAATTCTCAGCAAATGGTGCTGGAAAAATGAGAATGTCAAATGCAAAACAAAACAAAAGCAAGAAAAAACCCCTCATCTCATATCCTATTTGAAAATAAATTTGAAATGGGTCACATCCCTAAATGTAAGAACTCAAACTACAAAACTTTTAGAACATAGGAGAAAATCCTAGTGATCTTTGTTTTGGCAAAGTTTTAAAAATGTACCATGAAAAGGAAGAAATATAAAAAGAAAGTCAACTCTTTGAACTGTACCAAATTTAGAATATTTTGTACTTTATAAGACAATTTAAGAAGGTGAAAAGGCAAGCTGCCGGCTGGAGGCAAAGTATTTTTCAAAACATACCTGACAAAGGAGTACAGAATTAAAAGAACTGTTACAATTCAAGAACACCGTGACCAAGAAACTCATAAAAATGGGTAAAACTTGTGTAAAAGTTGATATAAGATGCTACATAAGGGCTGGGGCTATGGCTCAGTGGTAGAGTGCTTACATAGCATGTGTGAGACACTGGGTTTGATCCTCAGCACCACATAAATAAATAAAATAAAGGTATTGTGTTCATCTACAACTAAAACAAACAAACAAATGAAAAAGATGCTATATAAACACATAGAAAGATGCTCCATGGCCTTCATCATTAAGGAAATGCAAATTAAAACTATTTTGCACCCACTAGAATGGCTAAAATTATAAAAGTCTGGTAAAATCATGAAGTACTAATATGGAAGTAGATTAACTGGAACCCTCACACTCTGCTGATGTAAAGTGGTACATTTGGAAGATGTTTTGTTGGTTTCTGAAAAATTTAGATATGCACCCACTATACAATTCAACCAGTCTCCTCTAAGCATTGACCTAAGGCAAAAGAAAACATGTTCACACAATAATTTGTATATGAATGTTCACAGCATGTTTATTCCTAATAAGCAAAAGCTAAAACAACCTAAAATGTCTTTGATAGGTGAATGAGTCAAGTATTTATCATTCATACAAGAAAATACTTCTTTTTTTTATTGGTTGCTCAAAACATTACAATGATCTTGACATATCATATATCATACATTTGATTCAAATGGGGTATGAATTCTTATTTTTACCACATGTACAGATTGGAGGATCACATTGGTTATACATCCACATTTATACATACTGCCATACTAGTGTCTATACTTCTTAGTAATAAAAAGGGATGAGTTATCACCCAGTGTTTTAGTCAGCTTTTTTTCTTCTGTGATTAAGAGACCCGACCAGAACAATTGCAGAGAAGGAAAGTTTATTTAAGGGTTCACGGTTTCAGAGATCTCAGTCCATAGACAGCCAGCTCCATTCCTTGGGGCTCGAGGTGAGGCTGAACATTATGGTGGAAAAGTGTGGCACAGGGAATCAGCTCACCTAATGAACAGGAAGCAGAGAGAAACTCCACTTGCCAGATACAAAATATATACCCCAAAGGCACAGTCCCAATGACCCACCTCCTCAGCCACACCCTACCTGCCTTCATTTACCACCTAGTTAATCCTATCAGGGGATTAATTCACTGATTGGGTTAATAAGGCTCTCATAGCCTAATCATTTTCCCTCTAAATATAGACACATACACTATCTCACACATGAGTTTTTGGGGGACACCTCACATCCAAACCGTAACACCCAGGTAATAGAATGAATGCCTCTCAAAATAATGGTACATCAAGAAAGAAGTGTGCATACTGTGTGATTCAAATTTACATGTAATTCTAGAAAATTCAGACTAATCTGTGCTGACAGAAAGCAGATCAGTTGTTGTCTGGGAACAAGGGGAATTATTGTGGAGAGGGACAGGAAAGAGAGTTTACAAAAGGACACAAGGATGCTATTTGAGGTGACTGATATATTAATTATTTTGATGATGGTGATTTTTTTTGTGTATGTACTTAGGCCAAAAACTCATCATACTTGGAGATGGAGAATATAATGCTAAGTGAAGTTAGCCAAACCCAAAAAACCAAATGCTGATTGTTTTCTCTGATATAAGGAGGCTGATTCATTGTGGGGTTGGGAAGGGGAGTATAGGAGGAGAGGAATGGAGGAACTCTAGATAGGGCAGAGGGGTGGGAGGGCAGAATGAGAGGGACAACATTACCCTAAGTACATGTATGAAGAATGGTGTGAATATACTTTGTGTACAACCAGAGATATAAAAAATTGTGCTCTATATGTGTAATATGAATTGTAATGCATTCTGCTGTCATATATAACAAATTAGAATAAAAAATAAAGAAAGAGAGAACTGATATTTATGTTTATATACAAGAATATAAATATATTAATTTGTCAAAATAGCATACTATAGCAAATTAGCTCTATTTTTTTTCAACCAAGTGTCCAAGTATTTTAGTGTTGTATACTGAATAAACTTGTTTTTCAAATTTTAGAAAAAAACTCATCATACTGTTCACTTAAATAGATACAGTTTATTGTATATCAATTATATATGCAAATAATGCTATAAACCAAAAAAACCATTAGGCAGATCCAGACGAGTTAGGTAGCTTGTAGAGGCAGGTTTAATGAGAGTGCTGGCTGAAAGTAAGGAGGGGTAGAAAGTGGTTTTACAGAGGCATGGAGATAATAAGAGCCAGACTTCTCATTGTTGGAGATGAGTACAATTATAGAGAAAAAGGAAAACAGAATGAACTCAGTTATTGGATTGGAATTTGTGGTATCCGTGTAAGCTTAGATTTTTTTTAAGTATGTATCTATAGAAATATAGAGAGACTTGATGTGTGTGCATTCATATATATCCTACCTCTGTTCACAGAAAGGGTCTGGGAACAGTCATACCCCAGTTATAACAAGCTCAACCAGAAATACAGATCCTGAGCAAAAGTTCCCAGAAGCCTGTGTAAAGAGGCTTTCATTGGTCAACTCTGATAATTTGAGCATCAAGATAAATACTGGACAGTTATAGATGATAACCCATAGAATAAAATATGAACACGTGGCAAAAGAAACAAAAGAATAAATGAATAAATAAATAGGAAGATGAGAGAAGTGTCCCTAGGAGTAGAATGCCAACTAATAAATGCAGAAGGATTGATGATATTGGGAAATTTCCACTTGGCAACAATCACAGTAATTAACTTTAATGGATGTGAACCAGTGGGTGAAGGTACAATGAAGAATGAGATTTTTACATAGACTCAAATTACCTTTCTGCAAAACATTGTTGATTGAAAAAGGGTGAAACATGACTTTATAATTTAGAATCCTTGACCAAATGAAGCTACCACTGCCAGTAATGGACTCTGTAAATGTGAGATGGACTCTCCTCATCCCCACCCAACTGGGTCTGATGTCGTGATTGATGTGGCCACGCACACACCAAGAGAATGGGTGTGATTTATTATTCAATTTTGAGTCTTTCTGGAGAGAGTCAGGCAGACCCCCAGCCAGGTCTGAAAATGACTGGGAGAGTAAGGGGATGGTGAACTATGACTTTTGCTGCAAATAATGGGTGGGATGAGGTCAGGGTTCCTGAGCATGGGCCAGGGCTTATGAGGTTTGAAGCAGCGTGCACCCAGTTGTGGGCAGAAGGGAGAGAAACAGGGCTTGAGTCTGTCAACTATCAGCAATCACACATCAAAATAGAACCATATTAGGAACCAACAGATGACATATTTCACCCAATAGTGGCAATGAAAAGAATACAACTGTAATATTCCAGCCAAATACACATTATCTGGGACTAACTATAGAAACTGTAAACAAATCCACTGTATAGATAAGAGTTAACATCGGGTCTGAGTCTGCTTGCAAGGCTGACCCTTGGTTGGTGGCTGGGAACTTGTGTATGGAAGTGTTCTCACCATACTAACTGAGTTGAGTGGTTCCCTGTGCCTTGTCTGCTTGTAAAAGAAATGTGGTTTATGCTGAATCTGCTTTCCTTTGGAAATCTGGAATTTGGGTACTTGTTAGAGTGTGCTTATGAGACCATCCCCATAAAAGCCTGGGGGCACTGATCTCTAATAAGCTTCCTTGGTAGGGAACATTTCGTGTGTTATCACCACTCACTGCTGGTGGAACTAAGTATGTCCTTTGTGACTCCACGGAGCAAGGGCTCCTGGGAGTGTGCACCTGATGTTTTCTGGAGTTTTCCCATCATCTCTCACTCTTTGATGATTTTGCTTTGTATTTTTTGACTGTAATAAATGATAGTCAAGAATTCAACTATGCTGAGTCCTGTGAATCCTCACAGCAAATTGTCAAGCCTGGAGGTGATCTTGGGGGATCCTGACACCCTTGCCTTGAATATAATATTTGAAAAGATTGTCCTATAATCTTAAAAAAGTCTAGATCATGAAATTCAAGAGGCTGTTAACAATTTGAAACAAAATAAAATCTTGAACTGGATCCTTTGCTTAAAAATAAAAGGGTATTTCTGGATACTGATAAGTATAAGGTGTTCTTTGTGCCAACATTGCAACTTTTTGGTGGGTTTTGTTTTCCAAATTGAGAAAACATTTTATTAGTTATGTAATATTCAATTGCATAACAACTATCATAGTTTCCTTAGCCCAGTCGTTCCTAACTTGTAAGCACCTGAGGATCACTTGGGGAGTTAAAAAATACATGTCCAGATTCTATCTCCAGATATTTTTTTCCTAAATCAGGGAGATTTTGATTCTGTTGTTCTGATTTGAGGACTGAGCAGTCTTTAATAGTTTCATATAAGTGCTTTATCATATATAAATGCAGCTTTTTCTTCAATGTGTGATTTATTTGCCTTTTAATTTTGGCCATTTTACTCTTTATAAAGAGTTTTTACTTGAGGGTGAAAAAAATGTGCTGCATTAGTGAGAAGAGTTGCCAATTTCTAGGCTTATGATATATGTGGAAGGAATGCCAAAGAGACAGGAAAACACCATGAGCCAGAGTTCAGGGGTCTTGTTCAGAGGGTGATTTGGGGGTAAGGAATGTATATCAAACTCAACAGGATGTATTTTCTACTTCATAGGACTAATGTAAATACTCCTCGAAGGACTACATTAGAGTGAATGACACACACACTTGAGTTATTTTCTCCTTGGTCATAGAATATTTGAAAAATCAGATACTACCAAGTTAGTTGTACCACAGCTCCCGAAGATAAAGACTTGCTTAAAAATTAGTTCACGATGGAAGTGTAGTGTGGGCTGACAAAATCAGATGAGAATAAGCAGACTGTACTGTCCGTTATTGAGAAAATATTCTGAGCTAATCCCAGTAACCATCATCACAGTATTCAATATTATTGAACAAGAACTCTTATCATAAAATGTTACTTCAGAAATCCCATGGAAAATTTAGATCCAGAAGAAGGTAAGTGAAAGGATCGATAGATTTGAGAAATGTAGGCTAGTCTGCAAAAACCCATCAGCCCCACCAGGGGTAGTGGAAGGCTCCCACCACCAGGGGGAGCTCCCATCTCACTTCCCTTAGCTACCACTCCTCCCACAAAGAGGTTGACCACTGATAGTGGATTGGTCAAGTCTAACAACACAATTGAAGTCGCTGTTCTTGGAGCTGGAACTTAGGGCTGAAGGAAAGGCTAAACATGGTTGCTGGAGCAAATTTGTCTTTTACCTCATTTGGTAGGGTTTTCTCACCTTGACTGGCTTTTTAAGAAAATAGGATTCCCACACAGCTGAGGTGATAAAAGAAGTCAAGTGTTCTGCTTAGATCCATGGACCCTGCTGCCCCCTGGAAGGTCTTCCAGGGCAACAGATGGACGGTTACCAGGAACTGAGAAAAACTCTTCTTTCCCTCCCTGCTTTAATTGCAATTTGAGTTGAATTGTCTTTTCTTTCCATTAGAGCCAAATGATAAGGCAGACTGTGGGCCAGGAATACCCTCTGGGTAATGAGCCAGAACTGTTTATTGTGGGTTAGGAATTCATTCAAGGGCAAAGGAGTTGCTTCTCTCAAAACAGAGCTTCTCTGTAGATAGTTTTGGTCTGGAGGTATCTGCAACCATGGGCAATAGGGACAATTCCAGAATTTTTCTACCTTTTTATCTCATTTTTCTCAACCTGGGACAAGATAAAGCCTGATAGTGGCATAGGTTTTGGAGTACTATATGTATCTGATTAACCAGAGATGTGATGTCATCATTAAACAGATGCTGAGGGGGAAATGCCCTTCCCTGTCCTTCTTGTTCCCTCCTCCCCTCCCTTCTTGTTCATTCATTCTTTTCCTTTTGGAGATGGTTCCATCTAAGACATCTCAATAGTTGTTTTTCCTATTTAAAATTGATTTTCAACCATACGAGTGATTCCTGAATACTTTCTTCATCCCCCAATCTGGAAACCAACTGCTAAAGCTGCTGTTAAGTTATCTTTGAGCACCACCTCATTACCCCAATGCAGTAGCTCAGGCATCATAGTAGAATAGTTATGAGAGGGATTGTAGCCACATTGCCTAGGAGCAAATTTACTGTACCAGTTAAATCTGCAACTTTAAGCAAGTTACTTAACCTATCTGTGCCCAAGTGTCTTTATCTGGAAAATAGATTTTAATGCCTATGTCACAGAATGGTTTTGAGGATTAAATATAATAATGTATGTTAAACACCACATGGCACCTTGTAAGCCCTTAATGAATGAACGGAGGCTACAATAAGTCCACTTACTACTTGTGACATATACTTCTCTCTAATTCCTAGAGGTAATCACTATTATGAATTTTCAGAATATAATTTGAGTATCATTTGTATGTGTGATTGACAGAATGGTGCCATATTGTACATATTCTGCAGCTTGCCTTTTAAAATTAGCAATGGTGTTTTGAGATTTATCCATGCTGACACAAATGGATCTACTATCTACTTTTGACTGCTGTGTAATACACTATTGTATATCTATAATTGTCTTATTGCTAGTTAAAATGCTACTGATTTTTGTCTATTATAAATTTTACTGCATGGGACCTTCACATAAGTGTTTCTTCGTGCCTATGTGCCAGTTTTCTCTTGAATAAAAAAATCTATATGGGGAACTGCTGTGTTGTAGGGAATGTAAATTGTCTGAACTAATTTATACTTCACTAATAGTATCTCAAAAAACCCACTTACTCAAAGCCTTACAAAAATACTTTAATGACATTAAACTATTTTTCTCCATCTAATGGAAAGACACAGAATGTCATTTTTTGGTTTAATTTGCATTTTCCTGGTTTCTAGTGAGCTTGAGCATCTTTTCATGTTTATTGGCCATTTGCATTTTATCTTTTTTGAATCATCTGTTCATAATCTCTGTTCACATTTCCATTGTATTCTTGTATTTTTATTATCGATCTAAAGGACAATATTTATTTTATCATTTATTTTTTTGCAGTGCAGGCAATCAAACCCAGGGCTTTGCTCATGCTAGGCAAGTGCTTCACCACTGCAGTACATCCCCATGCCCTGAAGGATGATTTTTTATTAAGTGTGTTCTCTTAATTACTTTTGCTCCTCTTTTAGCTTTGTTTGTAGAGTCTTTGGTCAAACAGACCTATTTTTTTCCCCCAATATTGAACCTATTGATGCTCTACCACTAAGTTATATCCTAGACTTTATTAGTTTTTGACAGGTCTCACTAAATCACTGAGGCTAGCCTTGAACTTGTGATCCTCCTACCTCAGTTCCCCCAAGTTTCTGGGGTTATAGGCATGCACCATTACCTAAGAAATTTTTAATGGAGCCAAATTGATCAGTCTTTTCATGGTTTTTGTTTGTTTTCCATCTTCTTTAAGAAAACCTCATATGCATATTATCTTTCTTTTTCCTAAATGGACCTTTCCTAGGCAGGAATGCATAATCTTCTTAGAAAATATAAAGGCCTTTGGAGCCAGAGTGCTCTGATTGTATATATGCTTGCTCAGAAGCAGGGAAAAAACTACAAAGAGGAGGAAGGATTCAAAATCTGATCTGGGAACAAAAAACATATTCCTTGACCGTTGAAAATGGCCAGTCTGGATGTGGAGAGGAACAAGACTTTAAAAATAGATTTGTTTTTTTCTCTTGAGATCAAGTGAAAACAGAATGTAATTGGAAGGATGACATCAATCAGACAAATGTGTTAGCCTCCACGTTGTGAGGAGGACTGGGCCTACCGTAGGAACAGGTGAAAGTTTGGAAAAAAATATGAATCTACCTGCAGGAGATAGGGATTCCCTGGGGAAGTGGAAATGGAACATGAGTAAGGAATTAGATTGTGCTGCAGCACAGAAAAATGTTGTGAAAGGAGCACTTTTGCGGGCCAGCAAGAAAGCTAGGAAACACACGGGAGACAACATGTAGCTTGTCCTTACACCATTAAAATCTTGAGAAACACCTCAACAGGAATTCTAGCTCAGAAATTTGTTGATGATGGATTCTTCAGCTGGTACAAATGTGGAGGCAGAAGGGATATGTAATTCTTGGAGTGGAATTATTAGGACTGAAATTTTTCAAAGTATAAAATAGTTGCATTTTCAACATAGATGCCAGACTGAAAACAAATGATAATGCATGGTATCTGGTGGGAGATAGAGAAATGGAGAGGAGCAGGAAATTAGGACTCTGGCAAATACAAAGTCAGGAACATGGGATGCTTAGAGGTACCTTTCAAAAAATTTTTTTTAAATTTTTAATTTTTTTAAAAATTTTCTGCTTTAAGGATCAAACCCAGGGTGTGATGCATACTAGGCAAACACTCTACCACTGAGCTAGAGCTGAGTTGGAATTTTCACATGGGGTTTCAGCTCAGTTTAGCATTTGGGCACCAAGAATATGGAGATAAATAAAAAAGCAAATGAGGAAGTTTTTAATATGCAGAATGAATACAAATGGGAATAACACAGCCCCAGGAATTAGTGAGATTCTCATTGCTCATTTCTGAGTCATGTAAGAAGAGGAGCCAGACTATAGGAGTGGTGAGTTTCTCAATGCAATTTGGAATTTGGTATCACAATTAATCTCTTGATCATTTTTTTTTTCCCCTGAATTTAAGGTCGTAGGAGTTGGCGAGGATGGAACCTAGAAAACAACACAAATTTTCTGGCATTCTGGCTAAGCTTTCTCCATTCCTTTCCTCTTTAGCCTATCTCTGTATTAGAATCTTACAGCAAATGAGATTTGAGCATCACTGATTTCTTAGCTGATACATCTGCTATCTTTGGTTAGATTATTGCTGTCTTGGGAAGCAGGGCCATCCTGAAGCAAAACTGATGTCCTTTAATTTCTGACCCCTGATTTACAGGTTTATCTCTAACTATACCCTTCTTAGCTTCTTTTCAGACTTCTCCATTAGTGGTGCAGCGCAGGTATCCTCAAAATGTTCTTCTATGTTCCAAACTTAAAACACGTAGCTGTTAAACAAACAAACAAACAAACAACAACACACACATACAAAACAAAAAACACCAAAACTAAATATTTTCGTGGCCTAGAAATAGAAACACTCCACAGTACATGGGGACTGCAGTGAGGCCCGCTGGGCTGTGGGTCCAGAAATAGGTAGGGCTAGGAGCATGACTCCCACAGGACAATGAAAACCAAAGTGGCTGGCAGGTGTGGGGCACCAGAGCCAGCATCACTGTGCAAAACCAAAGGCTGGGTGGGACTGCCCTGACCATGAAAGGAGGTTGAAACGGCTCTGATCACTACTTGAAGCTGTGACTTTCTAAAGCTGAATCCCTGTAGGGGACGGGAGGAAGTAGAGCAAGCTGTGCGGCAGGACCTATTATTTTTTGCCCAGTAACTAGTTCCACGGTAGCCCCATCCCTCTGGGCCAGGAGCACCCTCCCTCCAAAGCAAGAGTGGCTTTTGGATCTGAGTGGTAGTTGTCCCTGGGGACTGCACAGTGAAGACAGAACACAGAGGAAGCGACACAAGACAAAATAACCACAGATCCCACCCGACCCAAGAGGAGCTCACCATCCCAAACGTAAAACCACTCTTAAGAAAACGGGAATGAAAAAGTCAACAAAATCAGAATCAGGAGATGAATGGACTCCCAGTGAAACACTAAAGAAGAGGAAAATATCAAGTGATTTAAAAATTATGTTTCAGGGTTGGGGATGTAGCTCAATGGTAGAGAGCTTGCCTAGCATGTGAGAGGGCGTAGGTTTGATCCCCAGCACTAAGAAAGAAAGAAAGAAAGAAAGAAAGAAAGAAAGAAAGAAAGAAAGAAAGAAAGAAAGAAAGAAAGAAAGAAAGAAAGAAAGAAAGAAAGAAAGAAAGAAAGAAAGAAAGAAAGAAAGAAAGAAAGAAAGAAAGAAAGAAAGAAAGAAAGAAAGAAAGAAAGAAAGAAAGAAAGAAAGAAAGAAAGAAAGAAAGAAAGAAAGAAAGAAAGAAAGAAAGAAAGAAAGAAAGAAAGAAAGAAAGAAAGAAAGAAAGAAAGAAAGAAAGAAAGAAAGAAAGAAAGAAAGAAAGAAGAAGCCGGGTGCACACTCCTGTAATCCCAATGATTCAGGAGCCTGAGGCAGGTGGATCACAAGCCAGCCTCAGCAACTTAGTGAGACCCTAAGTAACTTACTGAGACCTTGTCTCCAATAAAAAATAAAAAGGAGCTGGGAATATGACTGTGGTTAAACACCCCTAGTTCAAGCCCCAGTACCAAAGAGGGAAAAAAGAAAAAGAACAAGAAGTGGTTATCTGGACTTGGGACTTTGGCAACAAAGGGATTGGTTACCATTGTGAAATAAAAAAAAAAAAAAATTAAAGGGGAAATGAAAACAAAACCAAATAGAACCAAATAATTTGAGTCCTTTGTATATATTTAGAATAATGGACTAATTTATTCAAATCAGTATACTCAGTTTTGACTGTAAGGTGCTGAACACTATTTGAGGCATGTGGGACACACCAGTGAACAGAATAAAGAATATTAGCCCTCCTGAGCTTACATCCAGCAAGGGAGAGACAACAATTAATAATAAAAATAAATAATCAAATCACATAGCATTTCTAAAAGTGATGGGTATTGCAGGGGTGAGTATACAACCAGAGATATGAAAAATTGTGCTCTATATATGTAATAAGAATTGTAATGCATTCTGCTGTCGTATATAAATAAAAAATTTACATTAAAAAAAGAAAAGACGGAGCAGGATAAGAGGAAACTGTGGAGTGGGTGGATTAGAAATAAAAGTCTTATTCATTAAAGGTTCTTTAAATAAGCTATATCTGATAAAATTTTAAGCCCAATTTAAGTTGCTATGTATATATTTTAAAACAAAACATGTCATTTAAAAATGAATTCCATATTTCCATTCAGCATGTAGGCTGTATTTACCTAACTAGTGTGGCTTTAAGGTTTTTCTGCTTTTCAATTGAGAAAGGAAATTCACTGAAATCATTTTTGCCTTCAGAAGAATATGTATCTGGCTTACTAATGTTTTTTGAAGTTCTGTGGATTTATGACTTGTCAGAGGAACCACAAATCAGTGTTCCGAGAACTGACAAACCTAGAAGTCTCATCTGAGCTGGCAATCTGAGGAGATAAGGCAGAGAGCAAAGGTCCAAGTGGGAGACACAGACCTAAGACACCAAGAGATTTAGAAATAGAGAATGGAAGCCAGAGGTGGGGGGGTGGTAAAAAGAGAGGGAAGGGGAGGAGCACTGTGGCTGCTCCTTACAGGGGCCTCTGGCCTTGGGTCTTGGTAAAGAAGGCAGCTTCAAGGGCTTTGCCCTAGCCTTGACACTTATATTTCTTTCTTATTAAAAAAATGATTTACAATAGTCTTTTTGGTACAACTCGATAGCAAGTTTTTTTTTTTTTTTTTAAGAAATCTGCAAAATGATTGTTTTAATCTGTGGTCAGGAAAAGGAGAATTCCCACCAGGAAGTTGGATGATTCAGTCCTCTTCAGGCTGCTTCCCCTCCTGCTAGATCTTGATCGATAACAGCCAAAGGGGGAGATGAGGGCCAGGCACATAAAGGAACATACATGTACATCTGGGATATAGCTTGAGAGCCAGGCACCTTGATGTCATCTTTGTCCCCAAATTGCTTTTGCATGACTTTCCATCTTGCCTGAAATTCCCATTCATCAGAGTAAGACACTTTTCATTCGAGAATCACAACATTGAAATGCAGTTGTGTCACCTAAAAGTTCAGCTACAAGTTCATTTAGAAGATAAAGAACAGGGTCTACAGATACAAGGACACTGAGCAGGCAAAGAATAGGGAATGGGGGTGGAAAAAGGAGACAAAAGTAAACCCATAGAGAACAGCTCAGGAGAAGCACTTTCTTGAGGAATTGTAATAAAATATTTCTGGCCCCCAAGAGGATGTAGGAAATTATCCAAAGAAGGCGTATAGGAAAAACTTCTTTATATTATACTTTGTTTCTGCAACAGACATGTATAGATAATATTACCCTAGTCCATTTTCTGCTGGTGTAATAGAACACCACAGCTTGGATAAATTATAAGCAGTGGAAGTTTAGTGGTTCATAGTTGTGGAGGCTGGGAAGTCCAAGATTGAGGGGCTGCATCTGGTGATAAACTCCTTACTGTGTTCTACCATCCATGGCAGAAGGCATCATCACATGGCAAGAGATCAAAAGAATGAGAAACAAAGAGATGGAGGGTGAGAGTGGGGAGAGATAAAGGGTGTGTGTGTGTGTGTGTGTGTGTGTGTGTGTGAAGGGAGGGATGTGCATGAGAAAGCTCACTTTTACAATAAAGCCACTCTTGAGGTAACTAACCATCTCCAGTGATAACAATATTAATCAATTCTTGAGGGGGAAGCTCTCATGACCTCATCATTCTTAAAAAGTCCGACCTCTCAATATGATGGCAATGACAATTGCATTTCAACATAAATTTGGAGTGGAAATTCAAACCATAGCAAAAATTAAAGAAAATTTACCATCAATCCATGGATACTACTTCATTTGTTTTTCTAGGTTTTAAAAATATCTACTATGGAAATCAAGATATGGTAGACCTCAGAGATCCAGGGAGGAGTTTTGTATATAACCTTACAGCTTGCAAGAGAAGGTGCCAAGATCTTTGTTAGCATAGCTCTAATTCTGTTGGTCGCAGGATAGTCAAAGAAAGACTTACAGCCCAGACAATCACTAGGGGATATGGAAATTGGAAAGTGGAGTGGGTGTGGAAAGCCCCCTGTGCCCTGTCTTGAGTCACTTCATGATGCATATAACAGTGGTTTTTAGGCTGTGTCTAGCTCTCAGTTAGTCCACTTAATAAAGTAGCAGTTAACCCTGAGCTATTTATCCATTTTGAGTGCAAGTGTTAAGGCAAAATGACTCGGTATCTTGTCTGAACAAGTAATTACCACCATATGTTGGAATATAGAATCTATCCAAAAGAATAACCCCCAGCTGCACAGGACAATCATAATGTGCAAACTAATCAATAAATTAAGTGTGTTAATAAAAAACAACCACCTGTGAACTTACTGAATTAAATCAGAAGCATATGGATGCAGGGGCGTATCAAACCCATATCAGAGAAAGGAGGCCCATAAGCATATCAAACACTCAAGACCACCAAATGATGTAGTCTCCTCCCTTGAAACACATGAAGGAGAGGTATCCAAGACCCTGGCTGGGCACACACACCTCTCATCAGACCATCTGGTGAAGGCGGCATGAGGTAGACAGGCAAGAACTCCACCAACTCCACGAACTCCAGACTGAGTCCCCAGGGCTTCTGCTCAGCTCGATCTATAAAGTTTTGTGCCCTGGACAAGTTCTTAGGCTGGTTTATAATCCTATCCAGCACCCCCAGGGATTCTTTTGGGTGTGTCTCTGCTCTCTGCCTTTGTTCTCAGCCTGTGGAAAACCTGTGGCTGCTTAACCCTTTCTTAGCCATTCTGTAATCTGTATATCATTGTGTAGAGTGTGATATGTGATAGATATTAGTAATTAGAAATAAAACAGTATAAAAGAACCTGTGATTGCCCTGCTCAAGGCTACAGAGTGAACTGTAAGTATTCGGTGAATTAAAATGGGTGAAAGTGATAGAGCTTCTGAACATGTTGTTATTGAATAACAATCAATTCTGACATTGTGGAAAGACACATCTGGTTAATGGTATTGCTTGCTCATGATGGTGGGGATGATCTGTTCTCTTCTTAGACTTTAGGTTTATGTGCCTGTAGCTTCAGTCTGAGGGAGGACCATAGGCCAGCAAAACATGGATGGTCAACCAGTTGGGAATGGGAGACGGCTTAGTGTGTTTTCAGATAACAAAGTTTTTACTTTGGAGTTTGCGAAGTGGTGAAATGACAAGCCAAGAAATTATTCAACTATCTATAACTACTTTAAAATTATTTTTTAAATTTTAAAGTAAAAGTTACAATTATTTTTTTAAAAAGTACATATTTCCTTGGTTTAGTCTACTTATTACCCTCGTTAATTTGATGGGTTAAGATTAATAGTGACTATGCAGATAGAATTGGTATAGAGGCTGTGCCGGGCACCCAGAGTTGGCAGTGTGTTGTTGTTAGCTTTGTTTCTCTTCCCTTTGTCCTCTTTAGAAGGAAAACATTTTTCCTCTACCCTCTTAGTTTCAGTGTTAGGGGACCTGCAAACTAAACTGATGAAAGACAGATGAACAGGAGAAAAAAGGTTTATTCATATACATATAGCAGCTAACTGGTGTAAGATAGGGTTTATGAACCTAACCTATTAGGGTAAAAGGAGAGGGAAGAAGCAGCTTCTATGAGGAGAACTAAGTTTCTTTAGGAAAGGCAAATGGATTTTTTAAGGAATAAGTGGAAGTTTAATAAGGCAGTTTCGATAATGTTTGTTTATGCTGGTTCTTGTGGGCTTTCTTCCTTCTTCATGGCCATAAAACTCCCCCAGAGAAGGAATTTATGGTAGCCTCATTTCACAGAAATTGCTGCTTTCAGTCAGATATTCTGAGAAGGCTTCTTTCTGCATCTGTTGAACCTTAAATGTCTTTAGCTTAAAATAATCTTCAAACCCACTCTGGGGTTCTGAGTGGGTCCCACATCCCATTTAAATGTTTCAAAACTCCCTTATGTCAGAACACTCTTAGTTATAGTTTTAGAAAACACAATCCAAACAGATTTTGAGGAAGATTTATTGATTCACCCACCTGGAAAGTTCAAGCGTAGATGTCACCACGCTCTTTATCAGCGTTGTCTCTTTTCTCAGGCAAACTCTCCTCTCTTGGTGGGAAGATGAGAGGGAGGTCCCTCCCCCATTTGCTCTAGCAAATGTCCAGAATTAGCTGCCCTTGATTTAACTGGATGATAGATCTGCCATTGTGTCAATCATAGTGACCAGACATGTACCAAGCCTGGACTGTATGCCCATCCCAAACCAAGTTGCGGGATCAATTCTTTCGAACCTTGTGTATTCAAAGTAGGTAAAAGATGGTTCCTGAAGAATTCGCTTACCAGAAGAAGGTAAAACAGAGTTTGGTATCCAAAACAATGCATGGTGAGTGTGTGTGTGTGTGTGTGTATATTTGGCATATAGTTAAATAATATTTTTAATATTTATGATAAAGTTTGTGCTTTTTGGATGTTGAAGATGCAATATGATTCAGTCCTAGGATGTGAGAAGATATAGTTAATATATACAAGAGCCCCCCAAGCCAGGCTTAGCGGCACATGCCTATAATCCCAGAGATTTGGGAGGCTGAGGCAGAAGGATTACAAATTCGAAATCAGCCTCAGAAACTTAGCAAAATTGTCTCAAAATAAAACAAAAAGGGCTGGAGATGTGGGTCAGTGGTTAAGTGCCCCTGGGTTCATTTTCAGATAACAAAGTTTTTACTTTGGATTGATCCCTGGTTAAAAAAAAGAGCCCCCTAAAAGAGAAGAACAGTGGATAAGACTCTAGGAGGCGAATGAACTTAAACTGGAGAATTAGTTGTGGAGCATGGTAGCTGTTGTCAACAAGGTTGCTAAGAATAGATCTTAAATAATTTCACTACAAAGAAATCATATGAGATGATTTATATAACAATTAGCTTGATAATCACTTCACAATGTTTATACATGTCAAAACATCATGTACACTATAAATATTAAATTTTTGTTTGTCAATTATACCTTAATAAAACAGGAAAAAATAAATACATTACCTGAATAAATATCCTTCCCCCAAAAAAGAACCACCTCAAAACTGAATTGAAAGAGATGATGTGTAGAGTCAGTTGTACGCTCTCTCCTGATAATGGTCCTTCCAATAATTATTGGGTGTGGCTTGAATGGTGATAAGAGGGAGGAATTGACCTGGGCAGGAACTGTGAAAAATGTTATGACCCAGGCAGGGCTATAATTCCTGTACATTTCATTAAAGATGAGTTCTGGAGCTGGATATTATGAGATCAATAAAGGTCCTTAAGTTTCCATATTGACACCTGGGCTCTGGCCTCCTCGTGTTATCCTAGCAACCTCAGGGTGCTTGCTACAGAAGGTCTCAGGAGAAGTCACGTGGTTACAAGACATTTCTGCACTGAGTAAATTGGTTCTTAATATGTTTGTGTTCTTTTTCCTATTCTGTCACCTTCATAAAGCATGGTATTATTTTTCTTGGCTGTCTGCACATGGAGGGTGATTGAGGAGATGGATTGATTCCTGTAGTAGCAGAAGGAACTTTCATCACATTTGTCTCCCACTGTCTGCATCTTCAGATATTGCCCCTCCCTTTGGTTTCAGAAATAAATTTAATCAATAAAATAAAACTGGTTCTGTGCATAAAATTAGATCCAATGTCAGTTGGAATGACTCATATTTTACCCTTAATATTTATGAATTACTTTTTCAACTGGCATGCAGCAATTCAGTTTCACTTAAACATAAAAGGTCATTCTAAACAACAGTGGATAAGTCTATTTAATGTATCTTTGATTTCAGTTGCTGTCATTACAATTTTTATTCATTTCTGATTGCTGTAGTATTTATTTATTTAATTTTTGGGGAGTACCAGGAATTGAACTCAGGGGCACTTGACCACTGAGCCACATCCCCAGCCTTATTTTGTATTTTATTTAGAGACAGGGTCTCACTGAGTTGCTTAGCTCCTCTCTTTTGTTGAGGCTGGTTTTGAATCTGTGATCCCTTTGCCTCAGCCTCCTGAGCCGCTGGAATTATAGGCATGTGTCACTGCACTCAGCTCCTGATTGCTATAGTATTTCTAAGCAAATGCTTAATGAGACCTACTGTGTACCAGGCATGGTCCTGGGAACTCATAGATACAAAGATGATTAAGACAGGTATTTGCAATAATTCCTATTAAAAGATTGACATATGCAACCAAACTCTTTCCAACAAGCTTGTGGTTCATAGATAAAATGACTTCAGCTGTTTGTATATGTTTAGATTAATAGCCTCCCTCACCTCATCTCAACTTTCCTCCTTTCTGTGAATCTGCAAAAATTGGATTTATTTTATAAAGAGTTTATGTCAAACAACCATTCTCCGTCATCCTTCAGTTTTGCTGGTTCCCCTCATTCATCCTTAGTAACTATCTCTTGGCTTATCTACATTGATGATGCCTAATCTCTCTATTGCTCTACTGGGACTTTGTAACCAATGGCACTAACCTATGACTTGCCATTGGGGCTCACTGCTTTCTCTGCTTGGTGGCAAACTTTTTGCCTCACCTTTTGGCAGGACTGGGCACAAAGGATAGGAGTGAAGTCGGGGAGAAAAAAGTTATCTGCTGGTAGAGTTGCTTAGGTTTATCCATCTATTCAGCACTGTTTTAGTCTGCTGTTTTGCTGCTGTGACTAAAAGACACAACCAGAACAATTGTAGAGGAGGAAAGGTTTATTTGGGGGCTTACAGTTTCAGAGGTCTCAATCCATAGGCATCAGGCTCCATTCCTCAGGGCTCAAGGTGAGGCAGAACATCATGGCAGAAGAGTGTGGCAGACGGAAGCAGCTCACATGGTAATGAGGAAGGAGAGAGAGAGAGAGAGAGAGAGAGAGAGAGAGAGAGAGAGAGAGAGACTGACTTAACTTTCCAGGTAAAAAATGTATACCCCAAAGCCACGCCTCCAATGAACCACTTCCTCTGACCCCACCCCACCTGCCTCCAGTTAACACCCAGTTAATCTCATCAGGGATTAATTCTCTGATTAGGTTAAGGCTATAACCCAATCATTTCTCCTCCAAACCTTCTTGCATTGTCTCACACGTGAGTTTTTGGGGGATACCTCACATTCAAACCATAACAAGCACTTGTCCTCAATTCTGGTACAGTGTGGCAAACTCTTCTCTAAAGTCTGGCATATGGTGATTGTATTAGTATTAGGGTTCTCCAAGATCCTATACATCTATATCTTTATCTATATCAGATCCTGGAAAAAGGATCTTTTTGTTCTTTCTGGACCCCTGGACAATGGAATAGCCAGAAGCTATTGAGGGCAACTTCCACCTATACTAAGGGCAATTTCTTCCACATAGTCTACTTAGACTTACATACTATGTATCTTCTGAAAACACCTTCACAGACACACTCAAAAATAATGATTTATGAGTTTATTTTATCATGTTTCACAGTTCTGTGGGTTTTCTGGGCTTAGCTGGGCAATTTTTCTGCTAATCTCCCTTGGAATCTCTCTTGTAGTCAGTTGGCAGCTCTATCTACATTTTAGTCATCTGTATTTGATTGGGATCACTGGACTTCTCATTCTCTATATAGCCTCATGGCTATTCCATGTGGTCTCTGTAGCAGGACTTCCTACATGGCAGCCTAGGGTTCCCCAAAGCAAATTCTAGATGGAAGAAACAAAGTATGTTGTTCTTTTAAAAGGCTAGAGTGGATAAAGTATTATATCATTTCTGCTGCATTCTCCCTGTTAAGTCATAGGTCAGCCCAAATTCAAAGAGGAGCACAGTGCAAGGGCATGTGTATTGACCGGCTTCATGTTAACTATAACAAAATACCAGAGGCAATTAACTTATAAAATAACTTATAAATAACTTATTTTGGCACCTGGTTTGGAGGTTCTAGTCCAAAATCAGGTGGCCCAATAGCTTTGATCCAATAGCTCTTTCTCTTACACACACACACACACACACTCTCTCTCTCTCTCTCTCTCTTTCTACATATATACACACAACACACCCATATATATATACATATACTTATGTATAATGTATATATATAATATTTTACTCCATATATATCATATTTTACTCTCTCTATATATACTTTCTCTCTCTCTCTCTATATATATATATATACAAATGTAGATACACATATGTAATGTAGATCCACACATATATGTGTGTGTGTGTGTGTATATATATATATGTATATATATATATATATATATATATATATATATATATATAGAGAGAGAGAGAGAGAGAGAGAGAGAGAGAGAGAGAGAGAAAATGAAACAGTTCCACAATCTCTTTTAAGGGTATGTCCTCAATGGTCTAAGGATGTTCCACTAGGTCCCACTTCTAAAATATTCCATGACCTCCTAGTACTGAACTTAGCAACCAGGTTACAAAACTTTTAACACATGGACTTGAGCAAACACTCTTCATATTATAAGCCATAGTAACACATGAATGTTGACAATCATGGTACAGTGCAGGGTGGGAGGGCATCTTTGGAGACTAGTTACCATAGTCTACCCTCTGACTCCTAATGACTGTGACTGGTATCCTGGGGCAAGTGGTTCTCTCTCTCCATGTAGTTTCAGGCCTCTCCTCTCCACATGGTCTTTCTATATTGTCTTTCTAGTTGAATAGCTGGACTTCTTACACTGTAGCATTGGACTCCCCAGATTGAATGTTCCAAGAGGGAGGAAGCAGAAGCAGTCAGTTCTTTGAAAGGCTGCAATTGGTAATGTGCCCTTTGATTGCATTTTATTGGAAATCTTGAGTCTGTGTAGAAGGGGGACCATACAAGGACATGGATAGCATAAGGCCTATGGTTTTGGAGCCATCTTTGGAGATTAGCTACCCCACAGTGTATGTCGCTAGATATTTGCAATTTGGAGACAGTGAAAATGGGATAGTTTACCTTAAGTATGGTCATGATTATATTAGAAGTTCTGCTCCAGTTCAGCAAGGAACCTTCCCACATTTATTTAAATCTGTTTACCAGTGTAAACTGGTAAGCAGATTACCAGGTATTTGAAAATATATACCATCATTGCCCATGAGAGATAACACAGAACACTTACACATTGCTACATGAAGTGTTGTATAGGGGCATAGGAAATACGAGAAATAATACACTGGGCGCCAGGGGTTTCCTTACTTTGCCCAAGGATGGCTATAGTCCAATAGTGTGACCTTGGACAAGTTCCAACTTCTCTCTCTCTTCATTTCCTCCTCTGTAAGAACTCTTTCCTGTTGAAAATTCTAGGACAGTAATCACATGTTTTACTCCTCCTCATCTTTCAAGACAGAGCTGAAATGTTACCGCCTCCGTGATGCCTTCCCCCAAATCTAATCATGACTATGCATAACGATGTCAAGTTCTCAGATTTGTGGCCATGAGGCTATGTAAAATAAATTTTAAGTACTTAACTACATCCATGGAATAGTGATTTGCTAAATCAAAGGGTAATTTGTATTTTTTAGCTATGGGCAGAAAATACAGAATTTGCCATCTTTTAGATTTTCATCATGGATATAACACAGGTGAAGTGCTCTACATAGATGCTTGCTTCTATAATTGCTTAAATATGTATAATTAATATATTTATACCCGTTCCAGGCCAGACAGGCTGATGGCTGAAACACACAACCCAAACACTTCAGTAGCTTATATAAAAGTTTAGTTTTGGGCTCATGCCATAGTTAGATATGGATGTTCATAGACAAATGGTTCTGGGCAGCTCTAGACCATCAATCCTTTTCTGTTTCTTTACTTTTTCATTATTTAAAAAAAATGTCCTCTAGGGCTTCCCCATTCCACTGGCAAATGAGGTGAGAATGGCAGAGCTATATATGGGGTGTTTCTATGGTCAGGTCTCAAAGTGATGCTTGTGTCTTATGCTTGCATTTCATTGGCCAGAAATCAGTCACATGGCCTCTCCTAACTTCAGGGGAGGCTGGGAAATGTAGTTAATCTGTGTGCCCAGAAAAGAGAAAAATGAGATATTTGTGAGTAACTCGTACCATCTACCACAATGGCATCTCTTCTGTTCATTATATTTTACTCCACAAACTTTTGGAATTTATTTATCTCCATGTACATTTTATTTTTTACTTTAATTTTAGAATGTGTAATTTAGAAAGCATAGAGCACATTGGACAAATTTCAAAGAATGTAATTTGTCAATGAATCTGGATTTTTGGTTGCATGGCTCCAGATTATAGCCTCAGGGTGAGATGAGGGAAAGATCTTGGGTAAATACTTTCTCTGTGGTACTAAATGCTCCACTGGGGGTAAGGGGCAGACCTTTAGTTTAAAAGTGATAATTTATTAGCAACTAAAATGTTGTTTCCAGTAATTTCTTTGTTTTACTCCCATCATCTTTAAATATTTAATATATTTAAATACATATCAAATGCATCATATTTAAATACAGAACGATTGGCAGATTACAGTCTGAGGAACAGAAGACATACATTTCTCCATTTGAATGATTTTGCATTCTCGTAGCCCTCTTGGGTCCTTAGAACTGCTAAATTTCTAGCCCCTTCGAGGTGGTGCTGGACAGTAATAGGGCTTCCAGATGCTCACATTGTCAGATCTCGGAAATATAAGAAAGATATGCCAGTAAATGGGGCAAAATTCCCTTCCAAGGAGGAAATGTTAACCATATTACCAGCTCCTGTCAACACAGATGAGCAGAAAGATATTCTCCTTGACCATATGCCAAAGGCTGTGCCCTTTTTTGGTAAACTCTGTACATCTGTCACTGCTTGATAAATGAATTTTAGTAAAACATGTTGAAGATGAAAAAGGCAATACGGAGACATCATGGTTTTATTGCCTTTGTGTCTGTTTAGGGGAGTATCTGTTTTTTGGAAATGCCTTACATTTAAAAACGAAGTTAGCCTTTTGTTGCTGGACTGCAGAGAAAAAGTCACTGACTGTAATAGCAAAGGAAACGTCATTGCTTAGCTGCTGTTCTCAAGGCTGACTGCAGACTGGGGTATGAAAGTGGAGTTGAAAGGGGTCTTTTTAAAGTTCACAATGAAACTGTTTTATTCTCCCTGATGTTTTTGCCAAAGGCTTCTTCTTTGCATGATAATTAGCTCCTCTCCAATTTAGCCTTACTTAATCTTCTACTTTGGAAATGCTACCAAGATTAGTCAGAGTTGAATTTTGAAATTGAAAACATGGGATTTTATTGTTTTTTTATCATAAAATTAATTTATTTTCATTATGCCAAAATGAAAAACGCAGAAAAGTGGAAAGGCAAATGAGAATTACTCAAAATTATTACCCAGGGACAATTATGGTTATCACTTTGTTTCTCTTTCTTAATATACACACATAGTTGAAAAGTTAAATAATTTTAGTCATTATATATATATATATATAACTATGCATCTTGGTTTTATTTTTGTTTACTATTATAAACATTTTTCATCTCATTACAGATTCCAGAGTCATGGTTTAACCAATATTTCATGATTTTTAAAGTTAAACAATATTTCTGTAGAAAATTTGGAAAGTACAGAAATAAAGTACAGATAAAGAGGAGAAAATAATAATTGCCCATAATCCCATAACTCCATGTTCATTTGGTCATTTTTTGAATATTGATAAGTATATACATATTTAAAATGGATAAAATCATAGCTCCTGTGCTATTTCAAATTCTGTTTCTATCACCTAATAATGAAACATAAGTGTTTCCTCATGTCATCAAAACTCTTTGTGAATGAAGTTTTAAAAACTGTAAAATTATGTCACATGATTAATCAATTCTTTGTTGGTATGCAAAATAATATTATAAAGAGTATCTTTGGCATAATTTTTTTCCTTTTTGCATTTTTTGAACTTTTTCTTAGGAAAAATTCCTAAAAGTCCAAAGGCATAAATATATGGTTGATGCGTGTTTACATTTCTATCAGTGGTGAATGTGTACCTAATTCATGCAGTTTTCTACATATTATTATTATTTAAAAAATACATGCAACTGGTAGATGAGGGTCAATATCAAGATTCTCCTGATCAAACTGATTCAGGATAATCAGTCCAGTATTCTGGGGACTTTCTACCATTCAAATCTGGTGCTTTCCATTTATTGTGGTCAGAAGGAGGCTACATGTTCATGTCTATCTTTCAATAAATATTTTTGGTTTCACCAGCTCTCTATTAGATTCTGGGGAAATAAAGGTAAGCAAGCTGTGAACCCTGACTTTAGGATTAAGTTTTTCAGTTGGTATGCATAGACTATCAATGTTATACATAGGCATATGTTGTGATAAGATCTTAAGCCTCTTGGCTTTTGGGGCACCTAGGTTGGACCTGAGGTGACCAGAACCACAGGGCTAGCCACTCCTGGTAGACAGCAGACTTCTTTGTTTACCCAGATTATGAGTGAAAAGTACATAATAGTGTTTAAGTTATGGATATCAATAAGAATAAATACTCTAGGACTTCACCCCACTCTTTTAAGGAAGGGGCTAGTGCACTCATGTTAATATGAGCATATCATGTTAAGAGGCAGTATGATCTTGTTATTGTCTTAGTTTGAGATTAAGTATGATTTAAAGATATTTGTATGGTGCCAAGTTGGCAAGGGGTGACTTGTGATAGTTAATTTTGTGTATCAACTCGACTGGACCATGTGTTGCCCAGATATTTGGTCAAACATCATTCTCAGTGTGCTGTTGGAATGTAGACTAAACAAAACAGATTGCTCTTTCTAACACTGGTGTTCCTTTTCCAATCAGTCTAAGGGCTAGATAGAACAAAACAGGTGAATGTCTCTTGGATAAGAAGTAATTCTGTTTGCTTGTCTGTGTGGACTGGGACATTGGTCTCTTGAGGCCACGTTGAAATGTTTGATTTTCTTGCATCTTAAGGCTGCTGGCTTCCAGACTGACACTTAGGCCATTCCCTTTCCTAGGTCTCAGGTCTTTTGACTTGGCTGGAAACATGCATTTTCTCTCCTGGGTCCACTGCTTAGCATCCATACACAGGTGAGCCAATTCTTTATATATAATTGGTTCTATTTCTCTGGAGAACACTGACTCTGACATAATTTTTTTTTTCTATACTAAGGATTGAACCCAAGCCCTCATGAATGCTAGGTAAGCTCTCTTCCATTGAGCTATAGCCCCATCCCTTTGTTTCATTTTATTTTGAGACAAGTCTTGCTAAGTTGCCAAGACTGGCCTTGAATTTATGATCCTCCTACCTCAGCCTCCTGAGTAACTGTAATTATAGGCATATGCTCTACTCCTGGCTTAGATAGGTTTTTGAATAATAAGAACTGCCAGAATGCTAGGTGATGAGACCACCTTTAATCAAATAAACTGGGTAAAATTTAGAATCTTTAATGTACTCTTCTGTAAGCAATAGAGTATATAAGTATTATAGCAAAACCATTAAATTAAAACTTATAATTCTTAATTCATGATGATAATTGTAAATTTTGCCACACAACAATTTTCTGATTAACTTAAGTTTTTCAAAATTCCATATCTTGTCTTAAAATTTTGGTCTCAAGTCTACTACTAACAGCTAGTTTGGGAACAAGTCACTGACATTTCTGGGACTTACTTTTCCTATCTTTAATACATGGTGAAACTGAACTAAATGTTCTCTGAGATTACTTTTAGTTATAATGATCTGTGGTATTTCATAATCTCCTGAGATGGGAAGGAGCATGCCGGGTTGCATTTTCCAAAGGGCCCCATAAGTAGCTCCCCAGTTCTTTCATCAGGTTCTGTACAATTTGAAAGGTAGATGGAGGCCAAAGTATCACTCTATTACCCATGGATGCTACTAATAGAAAAATTCTGTTCTCTCTGGTTAACTCAATCCCAGAGGTGATGTGAGCAGGTCTAGTTTAGCCTTCAATTTAGTCATCAGATCAATCATATCTGAACCCAGAAAAGTGAAGAGTAAAGGGCCAGAAAAAAGCCTGAAGTAGAATGCATAAACTTCCACCCCCTCGGAAAGAAACATCAGGAATGGAACAATCGTTTTTTGTTAACAGTTTGTTACAGCAGAAGGTACAAACTGGAAGATTTAAATAGCTAACTGTGGGTCAGACCCAGACATATTTCAAATGCAAATCAATAGGGAGTCACTGTAGGTACTCAAGAAGGAGCAAAATGAAAACAATTTAGGGAAACTATAACCCAGTAATAAATAAATTAAAAAGATAGTTTGGAGGGTAAAGAACAAATATATGGATTAAAAAGGTCAGAAGTATTAAAGGCTTAGACATAGTTTTTTTTTTTTTGATGGGGAGTTTAAAAAGATAAGAAGTTTTAAAGGCTTAGACATAGGTTTTTTTTGTTTTTTGGGAGGGGGTTACTGGGGATTGATCTAAGGGGCATTCGACCACTGAGCCATATCCCAGCCCTATTTTGTATTTAGAGACAGGGTCTCACTGAGTTACTCAGGGCCTACCAGTTGCTGAGGCTGGCTTTGAACTCTTTAATTTTATTTTTTTAAATTTATTTTTTAGTTGTAGTTGGACACAATACAACTACAATACAATTTATTTTATTTTTATGTGGTGCTGAGGATCGAACCCAGGGCCTTGCACATGCTGGGCGAGCGCTCTACCGCTGAATCACAAGCCCAGCTCAGCTTTGAACTCTTGATCCTCCTGCCTCAGCCTTCTGAGCTGCTGCGCTTGGCATTAGACATTGTTTTTGGAGGATATTTCAAGAGCAAAAAGGAAAAACAAAGGAAGAGGGTTATTCTGTGTGGCTGCATTGGGTAGAGTTACATAATGGAAGGTGGAAGTTATGCCAATATAGGCTGTGGTTCAGTTTAAGAAGAAGTTTCGGATTAGAGCTTCTGAAATATGTATTGGCCATAGGCAGGATTTTTTTGTAGAGAATAATTCACTACCATGAGCCATGTATTGTCCACGTTTATGTTTTCTTTGATTTCAGGTAGTGTTTAAAATAGAATAATTAACATTTAAAAAAAAAAGGCACTAAAAATCTGGATTTCTAGTTTCTCTTGCAAACTTAGAAAATCCAGCAACACTGGATCTATTTATCTGAAAACAACAATTACGTAGAGCTGTATAGAGGCCGCCCCATATGGTCAAACCATGTTTCCCTGTTTGCTGCAGTTCCCACCATTCCTCATAGTCTGGTACTTTCTCTGTTTTCACCACCTCCCTGTGCTCTGTGTGGTACAGGGAATCCCTGCTTTGACAGGGAGGATGAATTCAGTGGCTTTGACTCACAGCTTCTCGGATCCAGTGACCTTTGATTGTCTTACCTGGATTTTTAAGCAAAAATACGACCAGGTACCTTTTGGGATATACTATTTTAGTTTTTTATATCTCATTTATTTTTCTAGTAACATTTTGTTTTATTTGGGAACAACCATGTGAGGTTTTCATTTGGCAATAAAGCACAAAAAATGGCCAATGGAATTTGCAGATAGGTCTGATCCCAGGCCAAATGTGGATGTGGCCAAATTTGTTGAAGACATTGCTTCTTTCCCTCAGCACTGCCTTGCTGGGAAAGGAGGCTCCCTTGAGTACTTGCTCTGGGAGAGTATTGTCCCAGCTTACCCTCCTTAGTCACTACTTAACATTACTTCACCACACCCTATATAGCTCCTGGTGGTCCTATTGAACAGCTTAGCCTGGCTTAACTTATGAGAAGTGATCCTAAACCCACAGTCAGCCCAAGGAAGGCTTAACCACAATGGAGTAGATGAGTCAGAAGATTCTAGAGAAGCTAGAAAGAGATGCAGAGGGCAGGAACAATGGGGGTCGAGGGGGTAGAGAGAGGGCAAGGGAGAGTACAATATGGCATAGGCACATTACAGAGTAGGTATAGGTTGAACTTTTTAAACTAGGGATTCTAAACACTGTTGTCACCTTTTTTTGTATAATTTGGTAATGAGATGGGGAGGGTAATTTTTGTGTTTGCCACACCTTGTTGATTGAGCATGACTTGTATCTCATTCCTTTATAGTAATTGACAGGAGTCAATAAAATAGATGGGCCTTTGCTTTTATATGAAAAGGAAAAGGACCCCAGATATCCTTTATCCTTTAAAGAGTAAATGTCAACAGTGATAAATCCATTAATATAACATCTATATGTGCAGTGCTTTACTTCATTGGGTTGACTTTTTGGCTCCCAAATGTTGCTCCATTTGTGAAATCTCCCAGAAATGAAATAGGATATGTGCTCTTGGGTATCACAACACTAAAACCCATGCTCTGTTCCAAGCCCACACTACAAAAAAGCATCGTTTTCTTCATGACAAAAACATCAAAGAGTAGAAACATATGCCAAGCCTGTTTTTTTTTTTTTTTTGAATAATTTACAATGACTAGTAAGTATTTAAATTAAAGTAAGTTCCAAAATATAACAAATGAGAATTTTGCAGTGTGGTGTTTACTGAGCGCTTCCACAGGCATCAATTTCAAAACTCCTCATAAATCTGTGCCGAGACTTGACCTTTGATCCTTTGATCCTGAGTCGCATGCTCCTGTCTCTATGCGGTAGGTAACTGTCTTTCTGCGGCTTTCAGCAGCTCTTGACTTTTGCTAAAATGCATTTCCTGTAAAACCTTTAGGAAAGCAAATCATCACAAAATGGATTGTGAATTCCCAAAAGAACAACGTAATAATTGAAGGCTGTCTTCTTGACTTAGAATGCGAAATATATCAAATAAATAAAAGATTGACTACCTATATTTCTTTTAAACGTTAATAAAATTAAGTCCCATAAAGGAAGAGGAATGTCTGTATGTGTTGATTATACAAGGGCTCAAGTATACCATAAAGCCCAGAAAAATTTGAGCAATATCGGATCATAAATGTAACCCATTTAAGTGACAGAATACAACCATGATAGAATATCAGGTTTGACAATGTAACTAACTGTTAAGAACTACTATTTGTGTAGTATTGATAAATTTATTTAATTGCTTTATATTTTGCAGATAGAAACTAGGCCCTTGTGAATGCTTGGCAAGTGCTCTACCACTGAGTCACACCTCCAGCTCCCAAATCCATGTCTTTTAATAAAGACAGAAAAAGAAACGACTTGTGAAAAAGGAGTGTGGAAAAGGATCTACTATCTCACCGTACTATTTTATTTTGGAAAATAGTTCTTTCGTAACATGTATTATTTCTGCTTACAGGAAATGGTTATTAATATTATTCTAAAATTAATGAACTTTAAAAAGCTTTAAAAAATTACTCCATGAGCATTTTCTTGTTATTTTAGACTTTCAGAAACTTTTAGGAGATTATTTTTATGACCTGCATTTTTCAAAAGTTGGGCAAAACAGAAAGTTAATGACAGGTTGGGTTGTCTGGGAAGGAGACTTCGAGGTGCAGTGTCACGTACAGGAGCTCTTTAGGAAATGGCCTTGAGGTCCCAGGAAGGGAGGGAACTCAGGAGGTAAAGGGAGAAGGTGAGCAGACTGTAGGTTGGCACAACCCCCAGAGGGCTCTGGGATGGCGTGACCCATTAGGGTTGTATTGCACAGGGCAAGACTTGGGTTGCCAGATAAAAATACAGTCCACCTGCTTTGAATTTTGGAGACATACTAAAAAATGGTTCATGGTTTATCTGGAAATTCAGATTTGACTGGGTATCTTGTATTTTTATTTGCTAAATGTGTTGCACCTACCCACAATGGCCAGGACTTTATATCCTCACCTGAAGCAGTGATTGGATATAATCACCCCACTCCTGGGCACCATAACTTCACCCCTCTAGCTAACCCTAAAAAAGCTGAGAGCTGGGGGTTGCCTTTAGACACCACCCCCTGCAGCTGCGGAACTAGATCCTTCCTTGTTGATTTTAGTGTTTCCCTATAGTGACCAGGAATATTAAAAAATCCTTGAAGTTGACCTTAGTACTATAATTAAAGATTGCCCTTCTCAACACCAGTCTTTATGGTATTCAAATATTAGACATATAAACCCACAGGCATAACCATTGTTTGTTCTTCCCACTGTGGTTGCTATCAGAGGCAGTTTCTGTTTATCAGTAAGGACTGCAGGAATCCTACATCTGAACTTGTCCAAGGCATTCTTACTCTTTCACTCTCAGAAGTCTTGGCTCACTGGGCTGCTCACTGCTTACTGCAGGCAGACATCACCTTGGTTCTGTAGACTAGGAGAAAAAGCTGCTGAGCTTTATATCCTCAGAGAGGGATCAACTCTATTGTCCCAGATCCATTTTTTTTTTTTAAATCCCAAATAAGGACTTTCATTGGCCCCATGGAGCCCATCAAGTGTGGCTCAAAGATGAAGCTCTTTGAGTGGTCCAGCTTAGGTCTGATTCCTGACACTGAATGAATGAACTGTGGCTGGGTTTAGCAAGGAAGTGGGGGAGCAAGACCATGTGATGCAGATATGACTTTAAGGACCTATTTCTTAAAATGTTTCCAAAGTGAGGGTATATCTGGCTAGAGAAGGTTCTGTAAGAGGAGTCCACCACCAACTAAGTTAGCATGATATATGGTTCTACTTGTTATTTGCCCAAAATTTGGGTACTGGGGATGGAACCTAGGGTCGCTCTACTACTGAGCTACATCCCCAGTTCTTTTTAATTTTCATTTTGAGACAGGGTCTTGCTAAGTTGCTGAGGCTGGACTTGAACTTGTGATCCTCCTGCCTCAGACTCCCAAATTACTGGGATTACAGGTGTGTACCGCCATGCTCTATTCTCCCAATTTTCAGATGCTATCCCTTTATTAAAATATTTCAGGATTTGGATTTTTTTTTATCTTGCCAGATGATTTGTTTTTTTCTTATAGGATTGTTCTCATCTTGGCCATTTAAAATGCTTTTTCATGGATTGCATCCAGTTCCTTTATAGTGGACTTGTACATCAGAGTTTGGCCAGTAATTTTCAATTTGGTTTCCAATATTGTTTTAATGGCAATTTTAGATTAAGAATAGATTTAGATTTTAGATTAAGTTGTTTATTCAAGGAATGGGCAATATAGACTCTGCATTCTGTTTCCCACATTGAAATGGAATGTGTATGTTTGTGTGTCCATTTGTGTATGTGCATGTGTGTGATATTGCCAGTGATAATTTGAATGTTAATATGTATGTAGAGATGTTTCAAGGAGGGATGTATGGCTGTTTATATATATAGTTTACTTTTTCCAGAACTTGTTGATATTAAAACGCTTTTGTCGGTTTTTGGGCCATGTCATAGAGCTTCAGAAAATCTGTTTATAGTTGATCCCAGTTCACCCAAACATTTAGTACATGGAAGAACTTAGTGTTTTCTGCAAGACAGGGCATTGCACCATGCACTCTTTCCCTCTGATAATTTATCAAAATAGCCAATAAAAGTCTTAGGACTGGACTCTGGAGAATCCTGGAGTTTATCTTTTCCTTCTGGAGAAGTGATTGTTTGTTTCTACTCAATTTTTGTCTCTAAGCCATGTCCATATCCATGACTTGAATAGTCTAATCCATGACAACCCAACAGAAATAGTGCAGCTAGTTCAACTTTGGCCTACAAAAGGCTATGCACTAAAAGACACAAGGTATGCAAAAGCGTTTTGTGAATTCTAGCAGTAGCTATTCTTTTTGCCTTAAAACAGTAGAATAAAGATGTTTAATGGATTCTGCCCAGGGGCTAAGCTTTTATAATTATGTTTTTAGAAATCTAAATATCTTAATATGACACAAGTTAATTTTATTATTATTTTTTTAAAAAAAATTTTAAAATATTTTATTTTTTAGTTGTAATTGGACACAATACCTTTATTTTATTTATTTATTTTTTATGTGGTGCTGAGGATCAAAGCCAGGGCCTCTTCCCACATGCTAGGTGAGTGAGTGCTCTGCCCCTGAGCCACAACCCCAGCTCCTAATTTTTTTTTTTTAAAGAGAGAGAGAGAGAGAGAGAGAGAGAGAGAGAATTTTAATATTTATTTTTTATCTCTTGGCGGACACAACATCTTTGTTTTTTTGTATGTGGTGCTGAGGATCGAACCCGGGCCGCACGCATGCCAGGCAAGCGCACTACCGCTTGAGCCACATCCCCAGCCCCCCAGCTCCTAATTTTATTATTTTATAAATGTAGGTTAATACAGGTTGCTAATTATAATTGAACATATTAAATTAAATTTAATAGACAACTATGTTGGTTATTTTTAAGTTTAGAAAAAAGTTGGGCACCGTGGTATACACCTGTAATCTCAGTGACTCAGGAAGCTGAGGCAAGAGGCTGGTTCAAGACCTGCCTCAGCAACTTAAGGAGACCCTCAGCAACTTACTGAAAACCTGTATTTAAAAAAAATAATAATAAAAAGGACTAGGGATGTAACTCAGTGGTAAAGTACCCCTGGGTAGAATATTCAATACTAAAAACAAACACACAAATAAATAAACAAACAAATAAACTTGAATTAACTGATAAGTAAGGATCTTGGGGTGGTTCTACCATAAGAAACAAATGTTTGGACCATGATTAGAGTTTTGTTTTGGAATTACACAAATAATTGTATATGATGAGTGTATTAAACATCTTTAATGTAATATGAGGAACATAATTCACAGTAGTTGTGTGTGGATCAATGTCAGTGGTTTTAAATAGAAAAAAGTATAATTTAAAATTGCACATATAGTTTGAGTACCATGATTTCCGAATACTATAGTTTCTTTGTAGAGACTTTGAGGCATTTTGTTTTGGTCAAATAGACAATAGAATATCAAACAGATAATAAAATATCAGTATTTTTCATCTCTAGCTTTTAACACAATTAGTTGCTAATTAAATGTGGAATAAATAGAGGATCATATTTTAGTATTTTTTAGCATTAAAATTTTGTTTTATTACTATCTTTGATAGGTTGACAATATTTGAGAATCATTATGACATCATTATGTCATGGGAGTTTGCTTTGGAGTCAGCCAAACATGGGTTCCTGATCTAGTCCTGACTCTTAGAGTTTAGACAAGTTAACTTCTCCAAATTTCAGTTCCCTTATCAGTAAAAATAGGAATGGTAATAATCAGCATTTCATTAGTATAATGAAATATCTGCAACAGGCTATTTTATAGAGAAAAAAAGGTTTAGTTGGCTCATGGTTTTGAAGACTGGAAGTCCAAGCAGTATGGTACCACTCTGATGTGGGCCTCCCTTGGCTACGTCAAATCATGACAGATATCATGGGGATATGGCGGGACCCCATGGCAAGACAGGAAGCCAGAGAAGGGAGTGCTCAGTCTTGCTATACCCTCTTGCAATAGCTCACCGGGATCCCATGAGGACTGCTTTACTTTCTTCTGAGGACAACACCTTCAATAACCTAATGACCTGTACTAAGCCGCACCTCCTGAAGGTCCCACCATCTCTTAACACTGCCATCGGATCAAGTTTCCAACCCCTGAACCCTTGAGGTACAAGACACATTCAGTCTGAAGCATCATCCTTTTTCTTCTTATTTTTATTGTATTAGTTGATTTCTTATTATTTCCTGAATTCTCTTCTGTTTCTAGTAAAATTCAGCACTACCTAAGAGGATTTAAGTTGGAATTGTTGAGTTTATAAGATATACATACTAAGGACTGGATGATAAAACTGTCTCTTGGAAATATTCAAGACACAGAAGATAAAAGAAGTAGGAGAATTAAGTGGTTTTATTTAGATGGAGATCTTTCCAATTGCAAAAACATGGATGAAATTGGAGGACATTATGCTAAACGAAATAAGTCGGACAAAGAAAGATGAATACTGAGTGATCTCATATGTAGAATCTAAAAATGTTACATATATAGAAGCACAATATGATGATGGTTACTAGGGGCAGGGGATGGAGGGGAAATTGGGATGAAAGAGGTTGAAAAGTAGAGTTGCAGTTATGTGGAATAAATACATTTAGAGATATAATGTACAACGTGAGGACTATAGTTAGTAATATTTTACTATATACTGAAAATTTGCTAAGAGAGTGGATTTTAGGTGTTTTTACCACACACAAAAAGGGGAAATTATTATTATTATTTGGTTATTTTTAAAAATCTTTATTTATTTTAGTTTTTGGCGGACACAACATCTTTGTATGTGGTGCTGAGGATTGAACCCGGGCCGCACGCATGCCAGGCGAGCGCGCTACTGCTTGAGCCACATCCCCAGCCCCAAAAAGGGGAAATTATATATGAGATGATGGATATGGTAATTTGCTCAACCATAGTAACTACCATATTTATCAAAATATCATGTTGTACACCTGAAATATTTACAAGAAAAAAATGTTTTTAGACCTGGTGCGGTGGTACAAGCTTATAATCCCAGAGGTTTGGGAGGCTGAGGCAGGCGAGGCAGGAGAATTGTAGGTTCAGAGCCAGCCTCAACATTTTAGCTAGACTGTAAGCAACCTACTGAGACCCTGTTTCAAAATAAAAAGTTAAAAAAGGGGTAGGGGGTGGGGATGTGGCTCAGTGGCTAAGTGCCCCTGGGTTCAATCCTTGGTACAAAAAAAAAAAAAAATTTTTTTTTTTTTTTTTAGGTTATTTGAATTTGCAGCCAGGATAGAGAATCTCTGTACAAACCTTAGTCCCCTTGCATTCAAGATGGAGCTCCTGAAAAGAGTTAATAGTGACTGCTCTCTCTGTGTTGCAGGGTGGAGCATCACATAAAATAATACAGATAAAATCATTTCCAATATGTAAATGCACAGTAATTATTAAAGCAGGTGTTATTAAAGGGCTTAGTGATTGTTAGTATGCAAATGGAAGGATTATAATTAGCATATTAATTTTGTAACTGAAGTTCTAACCCTTGGAGATCAAATTCAGTTGCTATCTCTAAAGGTAGAAGGTTCCACCCTTCAACCCCTGACCTTAATTTGTGATCATTCTACAGAAACTCCTGACACTGTTCTGTGAGAGTTTAAGAATTACAGGTCAATTTAGTGATTATTCCTAATAACATTCTTCTTTAGCCCTCTGTGCCATAGCTTGTAAACACACTGAAGTATGAAAGAAACAAGACTAATGTTTGTGAAGTGTGGGACAAAATAACTCTGTTTCAAATTTATTTGGTTCTGTCATGATTTCCTAGTTAAATTTGATTTAACACCATATCCTTTAACAAGTTCATTTCTAGTTCCAGTAGTTACCTCTCTTAGCTGTCCCCCCACTTAACACTTGGATACATTTGATGTGTTCAGCTACTCAAGTAGGAATGTCTGTGATCACTGCACTTTCGGTAATGCATACTTTTTCTTTGCCCCGTAGTGCTGGAATCAGTCACACTGTGACTTCTGAAATTGTCAAACTGTGGTCTGTCCTCTGGAATAAACAGTGGTAGATCAAATACAGACTTGGCAGGTTTATTTTTCATGAACTGCAGGTTGCCTGTGACATCGTGTGTGGCTCTGTGCCTGAAGTGTTCACTCACGACCTCAATACCCTTCTCTGGGAGTGAGTCTGAGGAGCTCAGGCAGATCACTAATGGTGACAGGGCCCAGGAAGAACTGTCGCTGCATGTGTTACTCCATCCTCTGAACTGTCATGACTGTAGCATCCATTCAGTATCTCTCTGCTCACCAGAAAATGCAGCTTGGCAAAATAAAGGAAAAGTCTGGAATCTCTTTGATAGATTTTTTTTTTTTGCAAATGAGTTCTGATATTTTCTCCCTCATTTAAGCCTGGGAATTAATTCCAAAAGGAGAAATGCTTCCTTGCTTAGGAAGGAAGGGTCACACAATGAACATCTTTGAAGAATTTAGTAACTACTTAGTGATTAAACCAATAGGTAAATTATGTGGAAGAGCACGCTCTTCTGGAATTGGAGCCCTGTTTATTGTTGCACACACTTTTTTCTCTTCTTCTTTTCCCAAACATATAAATTGATGCAGTTGATAAAAAATTTTAAGCTTAACATATATTAATATGCAACTCACAAAAACAACTTTTTTGTCGTTGTCATTAAAAATGGTGGGTTGACAAACTAGGGTTTGCAGGCTACACAGTTTCTGCATTTCTGAAATGCTATTTAAACATATAAAGCCCACATAGCCTGGAATATTTACTATCTGGCCTTTTCCAGAAATGCTTGCTGATCTCTGAACCACATGGAAAGTATCAACAATGGAGCCTTTGTACTTTTACTAAGAAACTGATTATGGTCTTCTCTTCAAAGCATCAATTTCCACTTGTAGAATCAGTCTTCACAGCCATCCCAGAAGGAGACTTTGAAAACTCCTGGGGATGAGTCTGCCAGAATCTGCCCCTGCTCTAGGGCAGAGGCTGCTCTTCGGCTGGTGCTGCCGCCCTTTCACCCCACTTTGTGCTGTTTCTCTGCCCTCCACCTCTCCTCAGCATCAGCACCACCCACCAACTTGCACACACCTCTTTGACCTTGTTTTCTTGGCCAAATGTTTGCACCATTGTAATTGCGCTTATGAATTGGCTTTGCTATGCTCTTCTCCTTTTTCAACTGTTTTCATCCTCCAGAGCCCTTCTGGAACCACTTTTTTATCCGCCAACAAGAATCTCAGCCTTTTTGTGTCAGACATTTTCCAAATCTATTTCTGCTCCTATCTTTTCCTTGTTCCTATCCAGGCCCAATTTTCTCACGGGATCCAGTTCTGCCATCTGAAAGAGATTAGCAAGAGAGGTCTTTGGGGGTCCTTCCTCTCTAGACCAGCTGCACAATCCCATTCCCCCTCCAGACATTGCTTATATGTACCTTCATTATTTTTGCCTGTTGTCCATATTGCCTTATATGATTTCCCCCCCATGATCTTCTGGATGCCAACCTTCACCTACAACCGCAGCAGTTTTCCATATCTTCTGATGGTCCACTGATGGCCATGGGAGCCAACATGCAATTGTAACCTGAGCTGTCCCACCACTCAAACTTCATTCCAGTCCCATTTGCTGAATTCCCTCCCTTTCCTCCTAAGATGTAGCCTTGCTCTTAGTACTTTTTGATGGGGGAATGATGACATGCTTGTACATGAATACAGAGCAAAGCAATAGGTAGTAAGTGATCAAGAAAGTCACTCATATTAGGAAAAAACAGAAGGAATATTTATTTTATTTTTACTATTATTTTTTAAATATTTATTTATTAGTTTTCGGCGGACACAACACCTTTGTATGTGGTGCTGAGAGTCGAACCCGGGCCGCACGCATGCCAGGCGAGCGCGCTACCGCTTGAGCCACATCCCCAGCCACGGAATATTTAGAAGTAAAATCTATAACAATAAAAATTCCCAACAACCTAATGAGAAAATTAGTAAATCTAACAAAGTAGCCTATTAAAGAATATTTGATCCTGTTTTTCACCTTCCCTTAAATCTGTAGGTTAAGGACTGCCAGTAATTTTTTTCGAAGTAATTTGCGCTTTCTCTGATTCACTGTTCTATTTGCTGATACATTATCTTGCCTCCAGTTATGTCTGTATACTTTAAGTTCTATAAACAAATGCTGTTTTTTTGGTTATGAAATGTAAGACAGCATCCACTGCTTGATAAAAATTAAATTGACAACAAATATATGAAAAAAATGTTCGACATTTCTAGAAATTAGAGAAATGCAAATTAAGACTACACTGAGATTTCATCTCACTCCAGTCAGAATGGCAATTATCAAGAGTACGAGTAACAAAGAATGTTGGCATGGATGTGGGGAAATAGGTACATTCTTATATCGCTGGTGGGACTGCAAATTGGTGCAATCGCTTTGGAAAGCAGTATGGAGATTCCTCAGAAAACGGAATGGAACCACCATTTGACCCAGTTATCCTGCTCCTTGGCATATACCCAAAGGACTTAAAATCAGCATATTGTAGTGAAGAGGCCGCATTAATGTTTTTAGCAGTTTAGTTATCAATAGCTAAGCTATGGAACCAGCCTAGGTGCCCTGTAACAGATGAATGGATAAAGAAAATGTCACACACACACACACACACACACACACACCGGAATATTACTCAGCTTTAAAGAAGAATGAAGTTATGGCATTTGCTGGTAAATGGGTAAAACTGGAGACTATCATGCTAATTGAAATAAGCCAATTCCCCAAACACCAAACAAAGGCTGAATATTCTCTCTGATATGTGGATGCTAACACACAATAAGGGAGTGGGGAGGAACAATAGAAGTTCATTGGATTAGACAAGGGGAAATGAAGGGAAGGGAGAGGGGATGACAGTAGGAAAGAGAGAACTCCACATTATGTGTAACCACAAGAATGGGAAGTTATAGTCCATGTATGTATAGTATGTCGAAATACATTCTACTGTCATGTGTGACTAAAAAGAACAAATAAATTAAAAAAAATTAAATTGAACACTCTACCAGTACCACCATGTGCATAGAATGGTAGCTTATCACTGGTGATATTCCGTTAGTCCAGTTCATCTGGAAGGTTTATTTACTAGAACAAACTTTGAAAGATTGTCACTCAACGGCAAGAGATGCTTTCTAAATAACTTGCATGTAAGCACCTTTCTCCTTTCATTTCAGTCAGACTCCCTTCTAATTCCATGTACATTTCTCTGAGTTCCTTCCTCCCAGGTCCTTTTACAGGATATACATCGTATTAAAAATAAATTGGGGGCTGGGCCTATAGCTCAGCCACAAAGCACTTGCCTAGCACACGTGAGGCACTGGTGGATCCTCAGCACCACATAAAAATAAATAAATAAAATAAAGGCATTGCATCCATCTACAACTAAAAAAAAAATAAAAACAAAATAAAATGGGAAAATCTAGCAAGGACATGCTTGTCTGGAGGGAGAGGGCTGCAGGCACACTAGCCTACAGGGAGATGGAGTGTTCACCAGCCTGTCTCAAGCATGTGTCCTTCTTAAGTGCACCACCTCCTCATTTATGTATTGATCACAGATTTTCCAAGAGATATTCTAGGTCTTGGACACTATGCTAGACCCTAGGGCACACTGATGAGCAAAAGGAAAACTGTTGCTGCCTTTATGTGGGGGAGGTAGCACCACTTACAAATTTGCATTCATAAATATGTGTCAGCAAACACTCTAGCTCTGATATAGAAAGGAAGCACTAAAATTAGTATCTATTTCCCTAACAGCTCTGTTATCTTAGGTCTGCTTATGTGAACAACATGTGCTGTGTCTCTTTCTCCTCTTTTCCTCTTTGTTGGGTGGAGGTGGATATAAGGCTAACACTGTCCTTTCATGGCTATGGTGATTTATAGTCACATCTGTTTTTTACATCATGTAATTCTTGACACCGCCCCCACCCCCCATAGATGGTATAATCTCAGTTTTAAATAAACAACATTATTATTTTTTAATATTTTTTTTAGTTGTAGTTGAACACAATACCTTTATTTTATTTATTCGTATATGGTGCTGAGGATTGAACCCAAGGCCTCTCACGTGCTAGGCAAGCACTCTACAGCTGAGCCACAATCCCAGCCCAACATTATTACTCAGACTGTCATTGGGAGAGTGAATGAATGAGTGTTTGCACTGTGGGAGGTTGGGGGCAGAAATAAGCCCCAATTCTAATTTGAAGCCACCAAATGTAGTGGCTGTGAACCCGCCAAAAGCAGGAACCTTGGATTTACATTGTTTACAGCAGCGAGAGAAAATACCCCCCTTTTTCTCTGTAGAAGTTAGGACTGGATCTCAAAAATAGAAATGTGTCCTCCTAAACGCCTGCTCATCCCCATGGTTGACAAACAGCGATTTCCCAAGATAGCTGCCGCACACTCAGTTCCGAATCTCTGTATTTCTTCCTCTCCAGAATGTCTAAACCCCTCCTGATTGCACCCAGTCATACTTCCTGAACTTTTTGAGCAAACACTTTCAGGCTTCATATGCTTTCCTCAAAGCCCCTGGGCACAGATAGGGGAGGACTCAGGCCCTGGCAGAGTACTCTTGCGTGGGGATTCCTGACGCTCTGTGGCCCGCATAGACCAATGTGCTTCCCAGCCATGGTCCCACTCGCTGTTAGCAAGCTGAATGAGAAGCAACGCTATTTTTACTTCCCTGGCTGCAATCCTTTATGTTTACTTGCAGAAAGAAAATACATAAAGGATAAAGATGGAAATGCTTGGCCTTAGTTTTTCCTAAGCAGATGGGGGTTGGAATAGGACAGGGTATGTGAGGTCTGGGATGGTGGAAAAGAAAGGTTGATTTCCTGGGCTGTTTTCTCCTGATCGTGCCTGTTTCTGGCCCAGGAGTCCCCACACTTTTCTTTCTTTTCCCCAGACTCCCCCTTGACTGCCAGCCCCCCCCCCCCCCCCCGCCGCCGCCCTCATCTTTGGAGGTGCCACCGTCACCTCTGATGCTGCCTGGGATGCTGCATCACTCTGCTGCTCCCCCTTTCCCCACAGTAAAGCATGCGCAGTGCGTCCCATGCCCGTCGACAGCATCAGCATCAGCATCAGCATCAGCATCAGTACCAGGGCCCGAAACCCGTCTCAGGCGCGTTCCCGAGGGAGGGGCGCACGCCCGAGTCGCGCGTCCCCGTGCTGCTCGCTCCTGCGCGCCGCCTCAGCACCCTCAGGCCCGGCAGCAGCCCCCGCAGTCGCTTGAGCGGCCGCGCCCGCCTCGGGGAGCGAGCAACCGCTGAGGAGGCTCCAAGTTGGCGGAGCGGCGGGGACCCCTGAACTCCTCTGCCGTCCGCCCAGGGAGGGGCTGAGAGGAGAGCTGAGGAGGGCGCGCCGCCCAGTCCTGAGCCCCCAGCCCTGAGCCCCCTGCCCGCTGTGGCACCATGCGCGCCCAGCCGGCGTGACCGGCTCCGCCCGCAACCGCCCCGCAGCCCAGCTTGGCGCTCTAGCTGGCCACACCGAGCGGCGCCCGGGAGCTATGAGCCATGAAGCCGCCCGGCAGCAGCTCCCGGCGGTTGCCCCTGGCAGGCTGCAGCCTTGCCGGCGCCTCTCGCGGCCCTTGCTGCGGCCCCATCGGCCCAGTGCCTGTCCGCGCCCCGGCCCGCGCGCCGCCCTGTCTCCTGCTCCTCGTCCTTCTCCTGCTGCCTGCGCTCGCCTCCTCGTCCCGGCCCCGTGCCTGGGGGGCCCCTGCGCCCAGCGGTGGGTATGGCCCAGTGCCCTTTGCCTTGCTTTCCCCGCGGGGCCCTGTAGGGGAAAGCGAAGGGCACGCGGGTCCGTGCGCCCTGGACATGTCCCAGGCTTGGCCTTTCCGTGCCTCCCTGTCTACCTCTCCACCCTTCTCATTCCTAACCCCTTGGTTCATTCTAGTTCACTTTTGGAAGTCCATTTATGTTGCATTCACAAAAAACCCATCCCAATTACTGTGGTACCACTGGGAGGTATTTAGTGGATCCTGGGTCCTTCAGCGATCTCATGCAACTTGAGAAGGGGAAACCAGTGGTTGGGAAATGCAGCAAGGGAGCAAGTTGCTTCTTGTGTGCTGGAGCCTTAATATGAATGCGGGGAGCATGCAATGATAATAGTGGCAATGGGTTGTTTCCTCAAATTTCCCACTGGGCTTATTCACTGCAGTTGAGATTAAGATGAGGGAGGCATACTTCAGGGACCAAAGAATGAAAGTGCAGAAGACATACTTTGTGCACGACCTTTGGTTGTGATTTCTCAAAATGCATGTCATGAACAATTAAAAACAACACAATGTCCAATACATTCATGATTGGAAATCACTGAAAGCAGAAAGTTGGCCTGGGCAGGAAAATAAAAAAAGAAATCGAAGGGCGCAACATCCATATCCCTCTATGGCAAAGGATTTTTGCTCATCTCAAAGTTAAAAGAATGGGAAAATTTCCATTTTGTTAAAAGAATCAATTAAAATTCCATGTTCATGAAGTCGGCATTCAGCGTATCCTTGGAGTGTTCTTAGTTCTCAGATGGGATACTATTGAGCAGAGTACAGTTGAACTTCTGTAGACTCAGAGAAGGGGTGGAGATGAGGGTCAAGACCCCTGAACAAGTACTTTTAATGACTTTTCCCTAAGTACATTCTGCCCCTCCCCCTAATATCTAGATGTATAAATTTGAGACTGGCTAAAAAAATGTATACTTCATTCTAGTGCATGATTGTATAAGCCTTATTGGCTGTTAACTTATTCAGGCCATTTCATTGTTGCCATAACTTGCTTTTCTCTGACTCCACTTCTTACCTGCTTATAAATAGAAAACTTTGTTAATGTAATTAATGAAAAAATGCATTTTAGTACATATGTATTTATGGGGTGTATATGTGTGTGTTTGTGTATGTTTGTGCTTCCTGTCCCCCCAGCTCCGCACTGGAATGAAACTGCAGAAAAAAAATTGGGAGTCCTGGCAGATGAAGACAATACATTGCAACAGAATAGCAGCAGTAACATCAGTTACAGCCATGTAATGCAGAAAGAAATCACACTGCCTTCAAGACTCATATATTATATCAACCAAGACTCAGAAAGCCCTTATCATGTTCTTGACACAAAGGCAAGACACCAGCAAAAACATAATAAGGTAGGCAGGAAGCTGGACAGGAGGCAAAGTACCTGCCATTGAAGAGTTTTCCTTTGCTTTGATTTTCTGCCAAAATCTGATTTCACAAATGTTACTGCAGCATTTCTTATTAAGAAATAAATTAATATTATTATAGGGGAGAAACTGGAGGAAATTAACTTGGGATCTACTGGGTTACTATCTACTTGGGATAGGGTTACTGTTTGTTTCTTTTCTCTGACTAAACTGGAATTGGCAGAAAGGTTTTGGATACCTTTATAAGCTTAGCAGTTGAAACATGGTCCATGTATCTTTCAGGTGCATTGGGCACTGAGCAATAGTATGACTGTGTTTATGTCCCACCTTGATTCTGTGAGCCTTTATGTAAGGGTGCAGGATTCTACCTCCCAGGATGTAAAAACTCCATTCAATCTGCACACACAAGATTGTTGTAAGGGGCTGTTCGGCAGCAGTTTCCTCATCAATCTTTCCATTTAGAACTGGAGTGTTTAAGTTTACTCTTCCTTCAATTGATCATTAGGAAGAAAATATTGCAATTCTATTATTAGTAGTCAACAGTTTGACATTTTAAAAGATTATGAAGACTAGAAAAATTATTTACATAATATGAACACCAATTTTGGTTGACATAATGCTTCAAAACTGCATCTGCATTGATTGGGAGGAGTTGTTTTACTTTCAGTTTAGTTCAGAAAGTGGCACTGATTTTAAAAAGGATATTCAGTGGAAGACAAAAGATGCTTAATGTCAAAGAGTTTAAGGGATCTACTTAAACTCTTCTAATTATTTATTTAAATTAATAATATTTTGGATCCAGGCAAGTTTACACAATGGATTATCAGTGCCTCTGTTCTTTATTAGGAGCAGAAAATAGAGTCCACATGTTAAGTATTTCATTTTGACCTATATCTGTTCATTGACAAGCACAGGAACTGTCTAAGCTTCAAGAATTTAAGAAAACCATCTGTGGTTTATATTCTTGTTTTTATTTAGTTTTCTAAAATATAGATAAGTGGTAACAGCATTTATTCCCATTTTATAGATGGAGAGATAAAAATGTAAGACTTTGGGTGACTCTCTAAAGGCTGTAAATCAGCTACTATAAAGTTCAAGAGGCCTGAATATTTAATTTTTATTATTTTTTAAAAGAAGGCTGGTCTCAGAGATACTTCCTCCATATTGAATATTGGTGAAGTTAACTTTGTTTCACATTATTATAAAGTGGCTGCTGCCTACCTTTACTGAGATAATGGGTCTCTGTTCTCTGCCAGGTCTTTCCCACCAGAAGCTTCTCTGTTACTTAATGGACTAACACATCATATCTACCCATTTGCCTTATTGAAATGAGTAGTGGGTGTTGCCTTTAGGAAGAGGCATTAGGGTCCCCTTGATAGAATGAATGAAGGTCCATAACTTTCCTTATGAATGAGACCTTCAGTGGTTAAGTGGCTAGTTCTCAGTGCCCTTGCATAGGCTGCTGGAGGAGAAAAAAACCTGTATTAAAGCCTATTTTAAAGTTTCTCAAGCCCTATGCAGCTGAAATGTGAAAGAAATTTCAGAAGAATTTTATAACTGAGGTATTGGGGGCTATGACTAATGCTTGTCTTATAGCCTAAGTTTGCATAGTTGTTTTGTTTGTGGAACATGATTTGACTAATATATCTGACTTTCTATGATAATAAGGTTGTTCAACCTTTACCCACCACTTGGGTAGAGGAGTAGAATTTCAACTAGGGAGCACTCACTTGCTGTTGGAATGATTTAACCTCCCCACTCCCACCCTGGTGGTGGGTTTCTTTTCTACTTTGGAAAGAATGTTTATATAGAAATCATATATGAAAGCATTTTTCTTCTCTTCTTTTTGTTTAATTCAGTGGATTTTGTTGCACATTGTTGGTATGCAAGCTGTATATGAAGGATTCACAGATAAGAACTGAGGGTGGGAGGTTGGAAAAGACATGCTCTGTCCCTTCAGGAGTTACGCAAGTGACATAAGCAGCATTCTAAAAAGCGTTCCCGTCCAGGTACGAACAGTATCATTCTGATGTGGGAGCTGCCTTGAAGTTGACCATTGTGTTCTGTGGTTTCCCTTCTGCTTCTGTTTTTACGCATCTCTTGAACAAGTTGACAAAAAGGGTTCATATGCTTCCTGCTACATTTTAGGATGACTTGCCTGATAACAGTGCTGGGAGACACACTTGTTAGTTTGGCTGCTTTACAAATGTTTCATTGAGAAAGTATGGAATGTCACTATTTTTTGCTTTTATAAAAAAAAAGTTTCACTTTTAATATCTGTGTGCTATGGGTCACTTTTTCCTCCCCTAATTCCATTGCACTGAAGCACATTTTAATGAAATGCTTAGAAATGCCTTAGAAATGCTGAATCATTGTGCCTCTGTGCCTCTCTCCTGGATCCCCAGATTGGGGGTAGAAGTGGAGAGGGAAGTTCCCAAATATAGGTTGCCAGGCCAAGCTCCATATTTATGTCTGAAGCCGTTTCATAAGTACTCAGTAGTGATGGGTCCTAATTACTTAACAGCTGTGAAAGTTAAAATGTTTATTAACTCTTTCAAAATTGGAGAGTTTAAAAGCAGATCGTATCAAGTACTTCTGAACATATGTTGTCATTGAAAACATTAGTTTCATTGTCAAAGAATGTTCAGGAGCCGGGCATAATGGTGCATGCAGGTAATCCCAGTGGCTGGGGAAGCTGAGACAGGAGGATTGCGGGTTCAAAGCCAGCCTCAGCAATAGCAGGTGCTAAGCAACTCAGAGACTCTGTCTCTACATAAAATACAAAATAGGGCTGGGGATGTGACTCAGTGGTTGAGTGCCCCTGAGTTCAATCCCTAGTACCAAAAGAAAGAAAGAATGTTCAGGAATTCTTTCAATCTCCATCTAGAGTAGTGAATAACCAATTGTCCAAATCTCCATTTTTTGGAGGAGTGGGCACACTTAATAAACATATCAGGATGAAAGGCATAAACCAAGATAGTCCAGAGCAGATGGGGAATTCATAGACAACTCGGAATTAAATGGTTATGTTCTTTGATTTTTGGTAGTTACGCAAATTCATTTCTTTACAGACAGTTATATTTTCTGATGATTGATTATATATATTTTTATTACCTAGAAAGTGAATATTACTATCATGTGGCAGTGTTAATACCCCAAATGGAAAAATTTAATTTTGTCATGTGTGATATTGTGAAATATATATTGGGTCTTCATCGTGTGCTCTCTTAAAGCCTTGGAATTTCCTGAGTGATAAAGATCTCTTGTATGATAATATGAGGACTAGTGTCTGGGGTCCTCTAGGTGCTTCAGGGTGGGATGGGTTACCAGAAAGACTGAGGAATGATTGGAGAGTTAGGACTTTTAGTCTCACCCCCGAGAAGAGGGGCTGAAGATGAAGTTGATCATTGACAGTAATGTAATCAGTCATGTCTATGAACTGAAACTTTCATAAAAACCCAAAGGAACTAGTTTCTGGAAGGTTTCAGATAGCTGAACATGTGGAGGTTCCTAGAGGGTGGCATGGAAGGGCATGGAAGCTCCTTGCCCCTTCCCCAATAATGTGCTCTAAGCATCTCTTCCATATGGCCATTACTTTGTATCTTTTGTAATGGTTTTTGTAATAAGTCAGTAAATGGGCTGGGGATATAGCTCAGTGGGTAGAGTGCTTGCCTCACATGCAGAAGTCCCTGGGTTCAAATCCCCAGCACCCTCCTCCCTCCCCCCACAAAATATATAGTCTTTGAGTTTGGTCTCTCTTATCAAATTAAATTAATTCTGAGGAGGGCATCATGGGAACCACAGTTTATAGCATGTCTTTCAGAAGCTCAAGCCCCCAACTTGGGGCTTGTGATTGGCATCTGAAATGAGTAACTGAAGTCTTGTGGGACTAAGCTTTCAATTTCTGGGCTCTGACCCAATCTCCAAATGGATGGTGTTATGAATTGAATCAGAGGACACTAGCATTGTGTTCAATGCAATGGCTTGGTGTGTGGGGGAAAATATCCCCTCTACCTCTGGTGCCACCAGTGTTGTATTGAGTATAATGTGAAAAGGGAGAAGGAAAAAACACTTAGCTTAAAATCTATCTATCTATCTTTAAGTTTAAAAAAAATCAATTCTTATGAGCCATACATTTAGAAAGCAGGAGAAACCCTTAGATTCATTCATTCACTCACTCATTTATCCATTCTGAGATAATCCTATGAGGTCTGTTCCTAGAGAAATTCAGAAACTTTTTCCAGAAATTTTTCTTTGATCAAAATTTACTTGTCCTCTATCCCATTCCCTTAGAATTCTTTTCTCTTCTGGTTGGGAAGGGAGTTCCACAGGGCATGGGGAAATGTGACCTAGAGTTTGGACAGATATAAGTGAAATCAAACAAAACTGCCTCCTGTCGTGGAATGATATTTGGGTAAACAGGCCTTTTCTAATCTGTACCACCCCAGATTGAGGAGTGAGAGGTTTAGTGAATTCAATATTTATTTATTTATTAGTGCTGGGGGTTGAATCCAGGGTCTTAAGCATACTAAGTGTGAGCCCTGACACTGACCTACTCCCCCAGCCTAAGTGAATTTGGATGACAGTGATTATGTATGCTTTCTACTTTACTTTTGGACAAGACTGGTTCTACATTTATTGACTTTTCAGAAGCTCCATTTTTCTTGGCGTGGTGTAAATGGTCCTAAGTGTCTTACATATGAGATACTCTCACACGATTTTAGAATTCTGGAACACATGTTTTTTATGACACCTATTATCAGAAATCAATTCCTATTTTTATTATTTTTTATTTTTTTTAAATGTTGAGCTCTCCCCCTCCTTTTTTTTTTCATTTATTTCTTAGTTGCAGTTGGACACAATATCCCTATTTATTTATTTTTATGTGGTGCTGAGGATCGAACCCAGGGCTCCGCACGTGCTAGGCGAACGCTCCATCGCTGAGCCACAATCCCAGCCCCAGGAATCAATTTTTAAAAGTCAACAGAAAGTCCCATATTCTGGACCATGGGAGAGTGGGAATTCAGCTTCCCAAGTAGCTGGGACTTAAGGCAAACACCACCATGCCTGGCTGTTTAAAATTTTATGAACTACACTTTGGACATGTCCTTGCTTCTTCTTCCTCACTCATTGTATAAAGTTAATTGTTTGACAAGTCTGAATTGTCACAGGGCCCTTCCTCAGATTTAATAGAGTGGCTATCTATTATATTATATTATAATATAAAATCTATATTGTCCTCAACAGCCCCCTCCCAAATTTTCCAGGTTTTTAAAGCAGTCATTATAAAATTATGATATGTAGAATTCAGACTTGTAGTGGTTTTATTTGGAATCCTGGCTTAGAGGAGGCTTTCAGTAAATATCAGTCAAAGGAATTGATGATTGAACATCCATATGTTAGAAAGAGTATAGTATAGCAGTTCCCATAAAATTTCATGATATAATCAAATCAAAATTAAAAAAAGATTTAGTGTTTTTGACACTATGCTGGATCAATGGGAGAGGTAATTTTTTGGTCTTGAGTTTTTGGGCACTGTATAAGTTATACCTTATGCTTTTATTGTTTAATATAACAAAAATACCTTTATAGTAGTGCGCCTTATCCATGGCTTTTCTTTTTGCAGTTTCAGATGTGATGGGTGATTGTGGGTAAGAAAAAGGGTTAGTATGATAAGATTTTAAGAGAGAGAGAGAGAGAGAGAGAGAGAGAGAGAGAGAGAGAGAACATTTATATAACTTGTATCACAATATGTTGTTATACTTGTTTTATTTTTTATTATTAATCTCTTATTATCTTATTTATAAATTAAACTTTATTGTATACATGTGTGTACAGGAAAAAAAAATCACAATCTGTATAGGGTTTGTTACTGTACCTGGTTTCAGTATCCACTGAAGGTCTTGGCATGAATCCCCTGAAGATTAGGGGGTGACTAATGGGCCAACTACGAGCTGACCATGTGATAGCTTTTGTCATTGTTATGAGGTGGTTGCTTGATGGCACAGCAAGATGTGTCTCCCTGCTCGTATGGTTTCTAGTAGATCAGATTCACATCTGTTAGGTGCTCAGGTTTGTTGGATTCAGCACACATTTACTGAAAACCTCTTTTGAATCAGGCACTTTGCTAGGCTCTGGGGAATAGGACAAGGAGTAACACTTAGTCCCTACTCTGCTCACTGGCGGGCTGTCAGGGAGCTGGTGGCTTGTGGTTCATGTCTGTGTAGTTACAGTTGTGAGAACAGAAGACTGTGGACACCCAGAGAGGAGAGTAATCTTTGCCCAAGGAAGTCAGAGGAAACATCACAGAGGAAAAGAGAACTGGGCTGGTCCTCAAGAACTGTTAGGAAATGCATTTGTGCAGGAGGTGGAGAGAGGACAAGCCAGGGGCAGCAGAACAGAGGCTCTGCTTGCACCATGTGTCCTGCTGGGTAGCTAAGTGCGAGAAGGGAAAACCTAAGTGTGGGAAATTTTAAAGAATCAGGCATTAGTGTTATATTTGTAGTGACTTAAAAAAAATCCTACTTTATTCTCTAGAAAAACTTTATTTATTTATTTATTTATTGGTGCTGGGGATTGAACCCAGGGCCTTGTACATGTGAAGCAAGCACTCTACCAGCTGAGCTATATCCCCAGCCCCAAGACTTTTGCCTACTATTTCCACAAAGGATTAACAGCTAGTGAGTGCCAGACAGAGCCAGGATTTGAACCCAGGTCTTTTCTTTGCAGAATCTATACTGGAGGGAGATAGGAGGCATTGGGAGTGACGGGAGCAGAAGGTGAGGGCTGTGAAGGATGTCTCGACACGAGGGGTTTGGTTTTGGGCTCATGTCTTATTGCATAGTAAGCCCTGGGGAATCTAGAGGTGAGCATGCATTGATTGAATGCCAAGCACGTGGCTCCTCCTGGAGCTCACCTTCTAACAAGAGGGGACAGACCACAGCACAGCAGGAACAGCAATAGCACACAGTGATTCCAGGCATTGACAAGTGCTTGAAGAACATAAAAAATGAACCGCGGTAGAAGGTGGTGGGTGCAGGGTCACTCTTGATCGAGCAGAGCAATGAAGTTAAATCCACCTATTGTCAGGAAGTGGCTCCTTTTTAGATAGGGTGGACACAGGCCATTTATTGTCACCCTCCATCCTATTTCTTGTGCTGAGGTCTGATGTCTCCCCCAAAAGTTTGTGTGTTGGAAACTTAATTTCCAAATTCATGTTAGTGGCACTTGGAGGAGGGGACAATGGGAGGCATTAGGATTAGAGGCAGTCATGAGGCTGAGCCCTTGTGATGGCTTCAGTGGCTTCATATGAAGAGGAAGAGGGACATGAGCTAGCACATATGCTATCTTGTTATATGATGTCCTCAGCCATGCTATGATGTGGCAGGAAGGCCCTCTCCAGGCAGCAGAGGCCTGCTTGTGGACTTCCCAACCTCTAGAACCATGAACTAACTACACTTGATTTTCTTTATAAATTACTCAGTTTATGATATTATTCAGTTACAGCCACAGAAACCAGACAGGTTAAGATACCTTGCTGCCCAACACCCACCCTTCTTCATTTCTGTTACTTGCTTGACTCCTGTAGGCATTTGAGTTTGGACTATAATTTTTGATTCTTTTCTTCCATAAAGTCTAGACCATTTTTGATCATTGTAACCTGGATTGATTTGAACAGTCCACAGCTGTCCTATTGAAAGTCTTGCTTCAGTGTGTGTCTCTAAATAATCTTTCTGCTCAGGGGTTGACTCATTTTTGCTAGCTATGTAATTACTGGTGTTAGTCTGTCTTCACTGATTCTCAGTTCAGTTGACATCGTGGGCCAGAGTCCTTCTCGTTGTAGCCAGTTGAAAATAACCCAGGCTAGGCATGGTTTATACCTGTAATCCTAGTGACTTGGGAGGCCAAGGAAGGAGGATTGCAAGTTCTGGGCTAGCCTCAGTAACTTAGGGAGACCCTCAGCTACCTTGCATGACCCTGTTTCAAAAAAAAGAACTGAGGATGTGGCTCAGTGGTAGAATGCCTCTGGGTTCAATCTGTAGTACCAAAACAAACAAACAAACAGACCAACAAACAAACCAAAAAATTTTCAGGAGCCTGTGCCTGGTGGCATGGCCCAGGGTTAGTGGCTTTATCCAATATGAAAGTAAATCGGGCAAGAAGGGAGCTCTCCTTTTGCTAACCCTGTTTTTCTCAGCGGTGGGGCTGGTTTCCCATCCTGAGAGTGAACCTTGGAGTCATCTTTGACTCCTCTTTCCTTCATCTCCTGCCTATAAATAGTGGCTTATTAAGTCTTGACGTTGCTCCCTTGAATCCCTTCCTCCTCCTCTCTCTGCATTGTTCTGTCCCCCCCCCCCCCCCTTGTTCTCTCTCTCTGTCAATCCATCCGTCTCACTGCTGACAGATTAATCTTAGTGGAACACTTATTTCATCATGTGACTCCCGTTCTCCACATTCCACAAGCTCACTTTCAGCTAGCCACGTTTTCCTGGGGGTGGGGGTGAGGGTGGGGGAGGGAGGAGAGGACGGAGACTCTCAAGAATTGCCACTTTCCTCTTCGTCACGCTCATTTGCTTCTCCCTTGTCCTTCTAGCTTTTTCCCCAGGGCTCTTTATCCAAAGGCAGTCCATGGTTGGAAGTAATTTTGTCTGGGTGATTCCATTCATATCTGTCCAAGTTCTGGGGTTAGTTGTGGGAAAACCCTTGTGATTCATGATAATAACCCACTCTGTCAGTAATGTATTCCCAGACTTTTAAGTTCAAGTTCTTGTACCTTACTGCTGCAGGACACCCTGTTCCGTCCATCATTAAGATATTAGTAATTAATTGCTCATTGAGGATGAGCTTTCTGAATGAAAGTATTTTTTTTTCCTTTTGAGAACATACATAATCAAAAGGCTTTATTCTTACAAAGTGTTCTGTTCACAATTGCTATAGGAGCCCTTTAACCTTTTGAAAATTTCCTTCATTCCTATAATTCGTTCATTCAGAGCCCACTGAGTGTCTGAATTCTGCAATTTTTCAGGGGCGCCTTTGTGTTTAGAATTCATATAAATTCAGTATAACTTTAACTGAATTTAATTCTAGGAATTCCATTATAAATGGGGGTAGACCCAGTTACCATATTTTATATTCAGAATAATGAAAAGTCAAAAAACAATCATGTTCATTCATGGCAAATTTGAATAGAATTCTCCGTCACTGGCTACCTATTCTGCCACAGTTGGGAATTAACTCAGTGCTTCAAATACATTTTGTTATATAGGTGTCTTCACTGGTGGACGGAAGCTAAACGTTCCTTATCTGGAATTACAGAGTAATGAATTTGAATTCTCCTTTTAATTCTATTGTAGAAGAAATTTATTTGTTAACAAGAACTACCTTAACACTAAATGTTTTTCTAAGCCTTCTATTTAGAGATGAAAAGGATGGAAATTCAAGCAAATTTCCTCTACCGATAGACACTAATTACAGAGTAATTAAGTTCAAATAAACCAGTGAATGAAGTATAAATAGGACCCCATTGCAAGTGCCTACATTGCTCTGAGCTGGGCTCTGTAATTATATAGCTGGGGACACCCGCCTCTTGCTTATCTGCATGGCAGTGTCCACTTGAAGGAATTGTCCTGCCATATTTTTAATTCTAGTTGAGTCGTGTGAACAAGGTCATCACGTGCTCCTGGACTGCTTCCTCCTGCCTTTCCTGGGGGTCAAGAGTAAATCTAGATGTAGTCAAATCTAAGCACAGCTAGAGACATATAAAAAGCCCCCCAGAACAATGGAGAAATTGATGTTTGAGTATCTGCTGGATCCAGTGTCTGTTTTGGAGCTTCCTTTCCCTTGGTGTGGATGTTTAAGAATTTGCTGTATCTAGCTATAGTCCAGGTCACTTTACTGGGTTCTTTGTGCTTCTTCTTACCTGTTAACAGACCTGCTAATACACTATATGTGCAATAGTGGTATTGCCAATGGGTTCCATTAAGTGCACATCATTCAAAGCTTAGAGAAGTCCCCTCCTGTCAGCTGAGTAGAATGCCTTAAGTCAACTTGCAACTCAGCTCTCCAGTGCCTTGATAAAAATACAAATAGAACATGCAGCTTTTGTATCAAACCTAAACAATTTATTGAGGCACTGTCGTATCTATAATCTCACATGGTTCTCGCAGTGTACTTACCAAGATTAGTATTTCTGTGTTCTTAAAGATGAAACTAAATCCTGAGAGGTCAGGTCAGTTGCTCGAGGTCTTCAGAATAATTGCTATGACCAGAAATATCAGAACCTTGGTCTGTGGATTTCCACTTTCTTTTTTTTTTTTTCATTGAAACTTTGGATTGGATAGGGAGGTTTCTGTTCCTTTTAGGTATTTTTCCTCTTGATGATAAGGACCTATGGCTAATGTCTTCTGAACCGAGTACATGTGTTCACACCCACACATTTCTCCTGGTGTTTCTCTGCAACCAGCAAGGTTTCTAATCCCCCCACCCCCCACAACTGAATACTTCAGATAAAAAAAATCTTGTTTAAAACTGGTGGCATTTGTAGGATATTTTGCTTGTCTGTTTACCTTTTTTTAATTAACTTTAATTTTCTTTTCCTCTATCAGATTCTCCTTCCTTATACACTGAACAAGGATGGTCATGTTTGGTGTTTCCAAATTATATGCCAGATATTTGAGAAACTCTGAAGTAGTTTTTCTCTTTTACGTATAGGGATATCCAGCTTGAAGAAGTAGGTCTTTGAAACAAGCTGAATTTAATAAGAACTGGTTAAGCTATGCTTTATTTTGTTACTCTTGGAAGAAATGACATAACACCCAATTTAAACATTTTGTAAGCATGTGAAATTCAGGGTAACTAGTTTTTTGATGCTGTTTCATCTCAGAGCAAGGAAACTGGCATTTTACTGATCTGGTGTATCCATTTATTTGTGGGTTAACTATGATTTGTACTATGCTGTTTAGATTATCAGAAATTCCTCGGACTTGCCTTACTACCTCTGTTGTAAGGAAGTCGTAGAAGAATTGCTGGGGGATGGGGGGTGGTTCTGAGAAATCTGCAGTAATATTTATTCAGACTTGGGTAAGTTGCTTAGTCTCTCTAACTTCTCTCTAAGCCTTAGAGACTAAGGACACTTTATTATTGTGTCCTTATCAATAACATGCACAATAATAAAGTTCCCACCTCAGAGACTGTGCCTGGCCTAAATGGGATCACCCATATAAGATGTGCTTTGCCTGGTGTGTGGAAATACTTAGTAAGTGGTATTAATTACTGAGCAGCCTCTGGAACTGCTCTTTCCTAAATAAAAGATTTCTTCTATTAAAACAAGAAGATGGGTTTTGAGGGTCATTCTGAGGACAGTTCTGGGGAGGGTGATTCTCAGAGTCTTCCTGGTGTTGTGGTTGCCATGTGCATGGTTGATCCGTGTTGGATGGAAGTGGCTTCAAGGAGTGACTACATGAGGATGTGTGTATGTCTAAGAGCCTGCAGTCCCCGAGCCATGTGAAGTAGATAAACTGGTGCTTGTACTCTGGGGGAGTAGAAAAGTGTCCCTATACCTTTGCTAATAATCTAAGCACTCAGAGAAGGTGTGGACATCAGGCATTTCAGTGAGTAGTAAGGTGAACCATTTTCTTCTTGGAGCTAACTGCTGAATGTGTATGCTGTGGCCTCAAATACTTGTACTCTAAGTAGCATACATTCCTATGACAATTTCTCCCAGAAGTGTCCCAATTAGACATCCACTTCTCCTCCCCTCCCCCAATTTTCCAAACCAAACCAAACCCAAGAAATACTTTCAGCTGCCATGGACAGTTTTCTGGCTTTGGAATGAAATGTAACAATGATAAAACCGTAACAAATAGAATAGTATACAGACCTTCAAATAAGACAAAAATTAGCAGGGTTAAAAATAGCAGATACACAATTCTGTTTTTGATTTGGACCCTGGGATATAATTGCTCAGGCTGTGACCAAGGGGTAAAATCTTGGGCCGTGCGCCTTTACTGAGAAGAGTACATACACTGATTCCTCTCCTACCATCAATCATTGCTAAAAACAGTGAACTCTCACTAATTATCTTGCTAATTACTGTGGGCTGTCCTGTGTGACATAATGGACTTGCATCTCTGCAGAATGTTCAAACTGTCAGGCTGCAGAAACACTATTGCTTGTTTTTTTTTTTTTTTTCAGAACCAATGGGACATTGAAATGATGCTACCTTGTCCTTATTTTGGCTTCATAATGGTCTGTAGTAAAGTTTTCAGAAATGATTAATCATTTTTCTTTCCCTTTCTAATTAAATCTATGTTTTCTTTATATATATATATATATATATATATATATATATATATATATATATATATATTTATTTATTTGGGTAGTAATCATTTTCAGGCCTCTGATGCAGTTACTGTTGCCCAAATATTAAGTTTATAAATTGTCCTGGCTGCCTATGAGGTCTTAAATTTATATTTCCACTTTAGTTTTCCAGAGGTCTTGGATTTCCCCTGAGATGTTTCCACACTCTTATGTATTAAAGGTTTATGACCTTATTTGATGGGTTTGAATGAAACATTGTTTGTGATGTAAGCTTTGAGAATCTTGGTGCTTTCACAGAGGCACCATCTTTTCTTGTTATCTAGACTACCATTCCCGTTATTTATCTTAGGTTTCCATTTGCACGTCTAATAGGCAACTCAAGCTTATCATGTCCAAAATGGAGCTCTTAATTCTAACATATCCTGCCCTAACCAGGCCCTCCAAGCATCTTCCAGTGGCTCAGGCTGAGACCCTTTTCCCTTCTTTTTCTTAAAAACAACACTTCTAGCCATCAAATCTCATTCTCATTTCGAATGCAACCGAGAATCTACGCACTTCTCCACTGGCCCCTCTGGTCTAATCCACCACTTTCTCTTGCTTCCATTGTTATATTGTCTTTCCAACTCTTGTTCCTGGTCTTGTCCTTCCTCCTCCACTCTGGTTTTTGTCTATTTTACTCACAGGGATCATGTCACTTATCAGCTCAACAACCTCCAGGAACTTCCCATCAACTTGGAGTGACTCTCCCCCCTCCAATCATAACATGGCCACTGAAGAAAATTAAGTCATTACTAGTAATTATAGTTGGATAGAAGGAAGTACTCTTTATGTTTGTATGTTTATACACATAACATAAGAAGATTAATAAGATTTAAATATCATGTTCACTGATGGTTTAAAAGTGTAATCAACTATCTTGGGCATGGTGACACATGCCTGTAATTCCAGCAACTTGGGAAGCTGAGGCAGGAGAATGGCAAATTTGAGATCAGCCTTGGCAGCTTAATGATACCCTGCCTCAAAAAAAAAAAAAAAAAAAAAAAAAAAAAAATCCAGGGATGTAGTAGAGTGCCCTGGGTTCAAAATCCAGTGCTGGAAAAAAAAAGTGTATAATAAACTAACTGGCTTACCTACTTACTATATTAGTCAGATTTTTTTTTTGTCACTATGACCAAAATACTTGACATAAACAACTTGAAGGAGAAAAGATTTATTTAGGCTCCTGGTTTCAGAAGTTTCCCATGGCCAACTGGCTTGAAGGCAGAAACATCCTGGTGGAAGGGTGTAGTGGAAGCAAGCTGCTCAGCTCATGGCAGCTGAGTATAGAGAGGGAGAGGAAAGGGTCCAGGAGTAAGACATAGTCCCCATGGGCATGCTCCCAGTGACCTACTTTTTTCAGTCATGCTTCATCTGCCATCTCCATCATCTCCAGTAGTCTAATTAAAAAATGAACCCATTATGTCCCATCATAACTGTTTATAGGACACCAATAAAAACTTAAATTGAGCAACTTATGAGTTTCTTATAAAACTTTATAAGTTTCTGTTTTCATTCGTGTCCAGTATGTTAGATGATGGGACATAATGGGTTAATCCATCAAATGAATAGATCCACTGATGAGGTCAGAGCCTTCAGTTATTTCCCCAAAGCCCCACCCACCTCTGGAAATTATTTAATTGGGAATCAAGCCTTGAAGTATGCAAGCCTTTGGGAGACATTCTAGATCAAAACCATAATGCCACTGGAGACACATTCCAGTTTAAGAATTTGATTTTTCTATTTTCAAGTCCTAGACTATACAATTCAAATGGATTAGGTGATTTTTTAAATTGCAACACATAAAAACAAAACAAAAACAACACCTAAATGTGCTTATTAAGGTTGTGACATGTTCAGGGTTATCTTTTGCTGTCCAGAAATGCTTTTGATGTGTCAATGTCTTATAGAAGATTGTACTTTTTACTAACCAGAGAAATAGAATTGATGCTTCTGAGTTCAGCAGTGGACTGAGTAAGGGAAGTATTATTGCTGTGTAGACGTGAGGATTGGTTCTCATTTCCATGAAGAGGGGTGCTTTCTTCCTGGTAGCTGGGAAAGTTTCTTGAGGCCAAAGAAGAGAAGCTTCATAGTGGTTACAGGAGTCTTCACGGAATATTTGGGGTGGGGCCCTTATGTGAAAGGAAAGTAGGTTATCCTGCAAATATTGGGCTTCCTGGGAAGAGAATGATCAAAGAAAATTGGATATAGGCTGAGGTTCTGAAAAAAAATTGCTCAAAAGGAATATTTGGAGATGTGCTAAAAGTTGAGATTTGATTAGATGAACAATACAAGTGAGAATAATGTTTGAAAAAATAAGGATGAATAGTTCAGTTTTTGCAGGATTGAAATTGTTTTATTGTGAGAAAATTATATAACATAGAATTTACCATATTAACCCTTCAAGTATATGTTTCTGTGGCATTGAAAATATTCACTGTCCTTCAACCATTAGACACTACTCATCTCTATATCATTTTTATCTTTTTTTAAAACTTTTATTATTTTTTTTAAAAATATTATTTTTTTAGTTATAGTTGGACATATTACCTTTATTTTTGTTTTTATTTGTTTTTATGTGGTGCTGAACCCAGGGCCTTGCATGTGCTAGGTGAACGCTCTACCATTGAGCCACAACCTCAGCCCAACATTTGTATCTTCTTCAACTGAAGCTCTGTGCTCATAAAACACTAACTCCCCATTCCTTCCTCTCTGCAGCCCCTGGTAACCACCATTTTTCTTTCTATCTCTGCAAATTGACCATTCTAGGTATCTCATATAAATGGAATCATAAAATATTTGTACTTTTGTGACTAATTTTTTTCATTTATCATAATGTCAAGGTTCTCATGTTCTAACATGTATTGAATTTCTTTCCTTTTCAAGGCTGACTAATATACCATTGTATGTTTGTACCACATTTTGCTTATCCATTTGTTCATTGATTGACACTTGAGTTGCTTTGGCCTTTTGCCTAGTGTGAATCATGCTGCTGTGAACATGGGTATACAAATACCTGTTTGAATTTCTGCTCTTGATTCCTTTCAATGTGTACCCAGAAGCAGAATGATGGATTATATATACTTCTATTTTTAATTTTAGAGTAATCACAGAATTACCATATAATTTCCCACGGCAGTGGGACCATTTTACATTTCCACCAGTAATGCCCAAGTGTTCTGCATCCTCACCAATACTTGCTATTTTCTATTTCTTGTATTGACCATCCTAGTGAGTGTGGAATGGTGTCTCATTGTGATTTTGGATGCACTACTCTAATTATTAGTGTGGTTGAACATCTTTTCATGTGTGTGTTGGTAATATGCATATTTTCTTAGGAGAAATGTATGTTCTATCCTTTGCCCATTTTTTTTGGTTGTTGATTGAAGGATTTCTTTATATATTCTGAGTATCATTGCCTTATCAGATGTAACTTACAGACATTTTCTCCCATTCTGTGGGTTGATTTCCCATTTTGTTGATGATTTCCTTTGTTACACAAAAGTTTTTTTTTTTTTTTTTTGTGATGTCTGATTTATTTATTTTTTTCTTTTGTTTCTTATGTTTTTGGTGTCCTACTTAAGAAATCACTGCTAGGGCCTATCTCCTGGAGGTTTTCCCAAGAGTTTTGTCATTTTAGGTCTCATGTTTAAGTCTTTGATTCATTTTGAGTTAATTTTTGTACTTGGTGTAAGGTAGAGGTCCAACTTTATTTATTTATTTATTGTATGTAGCTATCCAGTTTTCCCAATCCCATTTGTTGAAAAGACTTTCCTTTCTCCTTTGAGTAGTCTTGGCTACTTGACTTCAACATATAGCCAAGACTACTTTGAGTAGTCTTGGCTATATGTTGAAGATCAATTTTTTTTCTAGATGAGTTTTTACTAAAGGGCAGAAATTCAGCTTAATCTTCAACAGAATGAACAACTGCAACCCATTACAGTGTCTAAAAAGATATTGAATTTGGTTTTGACATGTGGGCAAAGTAAATTTTGGTTCTGTATGTTCATGGAAGGGGCCTCTAAAGGAGAGAATTAAAGTCTGTCATTAATTGTCACACTGTATGCATAATAACTTAGCATGTTCCTGATCCATCATTGTGATAAATTATTTGTGGCTCTTTTCATCTGTCAGGGCTAGTGTGTTTTGTTTTAAGATAATTTGACTGTTATTCCATTGGTCTACATGTCTTTCTTTATGTCAATACCACACTATTTAGATTATCACACTTTGTAATATGTTTTCAAACAGGAAGGTGGGACCTCTACTTTTGTTCTTTTTCTGTTTTTTTTTTGTGTGTGTCTGTGTGTGCTGGGAATTGAACGCAGGGTTTCACACATGCTAAGCACATGCTCTGCCACTGAGCTATACTCCTAGCCCCTGTTCTTTCTTTTTCTTTTTCTTTTTTCTTTTGATTCTGGTTTGGTTATTGGAGTCCCTGGGGATTCCATTTGAATTATAGGATAAATTTAAAATTTTCTATTTCTGCAAAACAGACACACACACACACACACACACACACACCTAGAGCTAATCAGTAAAATCAACAAGAATTGCAAGATAACAAAATCAACACTCAAAAATAAGCTTAACTTCTATACACAACAACAAACAATCTGGAAAGGAAATGCCACTGGAATTTGGGAAGGAACTGCACTGAATTTGCCGGTTGCTTTGAATGTGGTGTTGGCATTTTAACAATGGTGGATCTTATCCATGAACACCTGATACCTTTCCATTTATTTGTGTCTTTTTATATTTCTTTCAGTGTTTTGTAGTTTTTAGTACATAAGTCTTTTTCCTCCTTGACTACGTTTATTTCTAAGTGTTTTATTCTTTTTTATTGTAAATGGAATTCTTAATTTCCTTTTCGGATTGTTCGTTGTTGTGTATAGAAGTGAAGCTTAGTTTTGAGTGTTGATTTTGTTATCTTGCAATTCTTGTTGATTTCCCCTATTAGTTCTAGGTGTGTGTGTGTGTGTGTGTGTGTGTGTGGAGACTTTAGGTCTTTTGCATTTAAGATCATGTCATCAGTGAACAATGATAATTTTATGTCTTTCTTTCCAAATTGGATGCTTTTCTTTCCTTGCCTAATTGTTCTGGTTAGGACTTCCACCACTATGTTGACTAAAAATGGCAAAGCAAGCATTTTTATTTTCTCTTTTATCTTAGAGGAAAAGCTTCTAGTCTTTCACTGTTCTGTATGATGTTAGCTGTAGCTTTCTGATAGATAGGCTTTATTTCATTGAGCTAGTTTTCTTCTATTTTTTTTTTTTTTTTGGTGTGTTTTACCTCATAGATTCCTTTAAAAGGGAGACTGGACTAGGAGTAGAATAATTAATAGGCTCTGTATTAGATAGCCAATTTGGGGAAAGCTATTTAACCTCTTTGGATTTAAATTTCCTCATTTAAAGAAAATAAAGAGATTGAATTAGATTTGAAGATTTCAAACTTTACTGTGTGTTGGAACCATCTGGGGAGATAGTTGAAAAGATTTTGAGTTTGTAGGGCTGAATGTGGCCCAGTGATTTATATTATTATGTCTAAGGTCATTTTAACATGGGTGAGTTTATTCCCTAGAACCCCTGGGGATCCTAAAATTCAGTGAATTATCCTCCAATAAGAGGTGATTGGGTGATCATCAGAGATGAAGAAATATGGGTACTGGCTGGAGTTAGGAGTCCTTCATTATTGCAGAGATAGCTGGTTTGTGAAGTAGCTGCCCCCTGGGATGTGGGTGTGTTGGATGAAGAGTGTGAGTACTTTACTATTTGAAAATGAAAAGAGGCTCAGGGTGGGGGGTGAGGTTATTTGAGGAGAAAAGAGTTTTTGAAAAGCAAAAACAGAGGAAGGCTCAGGAAGAGTTTTGAATAGAAACTCATATGCCCCCGATTTGCCACCAGCAAGTCCTTGGCAAGACAGTTTCTGATGAGGAAATTCTAAATAGCAGTGTTGGCAAACCACTGAAGCAACATTACAGCAGAGGAAACACTGGTGACCCATTTGCACAAACGTGCACTCTTCCATTTAAAATTGATGTAAATTGGTGTAAATATGTTGTGTAAAATTAGTGGTTACTCTGATATATTTACCTACATGGTCCAAGAATTCAGAGTTCATTAAGTTATAAAATGAACAGCACTCCTCAAAGACTGTTAGATTTCTGTTTTTAGTTCTTACCATGCTAAATAATTTATCCCTGCCCTATTTTTAGATACCCATCAACCTAAGATATTATCTTCGGTCTACTGCTATGAAAAGTGAATTTATCACATCATGGCAAGCTCCTTCCTTTCTTCCCTGACCTCCTGATATTTCCTTCTTGCACATTTTGAATTTTCTGTGGGCTTAGCAGGCATTCTATGGTTAACATGGACTTGGAGAGGTGGGACTTAGGGTTAGAATTGTGGTAAGTTGCTGCCTTCTGCCTCTGGGGAGAGAGGTGAGCTTGGAAATCCAGGAAGAGCAGCCAGAACACGCTACCCCTCTATGATGGTTTGCCAAGAACTACTTAGCCTACAAGGCCTCTGCAAGTTCATGGTGAGGGATGCAGAGACAGGTTTGCCAAGAACTACTTAGCCTACTAGACCTCTGCAAGTTCATGGTGAGGGACTCAGAGACATTTTGCAGAAGGAAAAATAATTGCATATTTCCTGCTTCATTATTTTTTAAAGGTAAGAAGGGGCTGGAGAATGAAGGGCCTGTTTGTTCTGGTTGCATCTAGAAGCCACTGATGGTTTTTAAGGGAGGAAAAAACAGTATTTGTTTAATACCTTAAAAAAGATCCTTTTGGAAATCCTACAAAAGATGCAGCAAATATTGTTGCAGGGAGACCAGGGAGGAGGGGCTTACAGTTGTCTGGTGTGGACGTGTACTGGAGTGGTAACAGAGGAATTGCAGATAAGTAGGTCGATTTGGGATATATTTTAAAGGTAGAGCTTCCAGATTGCTGGTGATTTGGAGAGTGGACTAGAAAAGGAGAGAAACTGTGGTAGGCAGAAGAATGCTCCCCTTCTTCAAAGATGTCCACATTTGAATCCCTAGAACCTGTGTACATGCTACTTCTCATGCTACTTGGAGGATGTCATTGAGTTAAGGAACTTGGTATGAGGAGCTTATTCTGGGTTATCTGGATGGAACAAGGGTATCATCATAAGGGCCCTTATGAAAGTCAGAGTCAGAGAAGGAGATGTGATGATGGAAGAGGATGTATGCTGCGGGGCATGGGGGTGGGGGGCCTGAGCCCAGGAGGACAGCAGCCTGCGGAACCTGGGGAACACAAGGAAACAGGTCCTTCCCCACAGCATCTCAGTGGAACCAGCCCTGCCAACATCTTCACGTTAGATTCTAGATTCTGCTTTTGGATTTTTGACCTCTGGAACTGTGAGATAACAATTTATGTTGTTTGTAGCCATAACACGTACGGGAATTTGATAGAGTAGCAATAGGAAACTAACCTGGGGTGAAGAATAACTGGCAGACCTTTTCCTGGGGAACAGCGTTATCATTTTTCAACATGGACAGGTTGAGGAAGAAAGCTTGGAAGAAGGCCTAGAGGAAACTGAACCTGTTCTGCTTTGGAGGATGGTTGATCATCTCTGTGACTTGGTCTTGTGTCAGGGACAGGTGGGGATGAGATGGAAATGTGGGAGCCATCAGCAGGCAAATGGCACTTACAGACCTGGTAGTTTCACCCACGGAGTAAAGATGTTACATGAATCGTGGAAAGGCAACTTCGTAGCTTCCAAACAGAGGCCACGTACTGACTTATTCCCTCTTATTTCTTGCTGTTTAAATTACAGTTGTTTTCTTTTGAGTCACCAAATGACATTTCAAAAGATAATAAGAAGCTGCCACTTTGGGAAGGAAGAAAGCAGCATTAAGCATCCTTTAAAAAGATTAAATTTTTGAACTGCATAATTTATTTCTTCATTGTTTTTTGAAGGATAAAACTTGACAGATTTAAACTTGGAGTTTAATTTGGGGGAATCTCTGTGGGTATACATTTTTTTTAAAAAAATCTGATTCTTTTCAGGTGGATTACATTTCACTGGTGAAAGAACCATACTCCCCTTTTCTATTTGCATCAGTTGCTTCCTGCTGTTTTGTTTCAAGGGTGATGGCTGCAAATGAACTTTGAACACAAAGTTGAACAAATTTTGTGTAAAGGCAATGCATCTAGAGGAACCCAAATTCATATAGCTTCTGTGTATATATATAGAGAGGGGGCTTCTCAACAGGGAGCAATGTTGGCCCCAAAGACATTTGGTGATGTCTGGAGATATTTTGGGTTGTCACAGCTGGGGGTGATATGCTACTGGCATATTATGGGTAAAGGATAGGGATACTATCAAATAGCACAGTTCACTGATATCCCCCCTCTCCCATCAAAGAAGCATCCAACCTGAAATGTCAATAGTGCTGTCAATAGAAACCTCACAATAGAAAGCTAAACCTGTAAGTTAGGAGAACTGTTATCTTTCTGTCACTATTTCCTATGTTACAACTATTTACATACCAAGCCAGCAGATGTAGTCTTTTGCTGCCTTGATGTAAGTACTAGAACATTCTTCCAGATTCTATAATTTTTATTTTGTGGGAAACTGGGTAATTTAGTGTTCGCTGGCATAGAGGATAGAAAGAAAAGTTTGCTAGCAGTCTCATTTAAATAGTATTTTTTTCTCTTTTGGCCAAGATAAAAGCATTAAATTTATATAGTCTTTCCATTTTTTGGAAAAATTCATGTTCTCTAAGTAGTTTTTATTTTGGACTATTTATCAAATATTAATAACATCCTGTCCTCTCTAATCATGACTAAATCCTTCCCTGATATAGTTCTCTGCTTATTTCAGATAATTAAAAAAATCACCTGAAATAACTTTAATTGAAATAATATAAAATTGTGAAATTATTTGTTTCTTATTCGTTGGCACTATTGAAATATTTTGGAGCACTGTGATTTAAAGAATAGTATTTCTTTCGTTTGCTGACTTAAGTAGCAGCTCAAGGGACAGGTGTGAGAAGTAGAGAGATTTGTACAATGCTGTGGAGATTTTTTTGTTTCTAGTTTCACAATACAGACTTAATTGCTAAACTAATAAGAGACTTTGATGAACCTACATTATTTAGTAGGATGTCAGATGTATGCCTTAATCTCTGTGACATAAGATCAGGCTGCAGAGAGGAGATACAGATAGTAAATTAAAATCAGTAAGTGTATACCTTCCAAAATTCCTAAAATGAAATATATGATAATGTATGTCAAAAAGCATGACAAATTTGAAATATTAAAAGTAGTCAAGATAACTTGCAAAATACAGAAATAGGTTCTCAGAAAATAAAAAAAATTATATTATTGCTTAGGTTCTCATTTGATAACAAACCTGAAACATTACATAGATGTTGTGAGAGCCAATATTTGCTTATTAAAAACAGGTAAAACATTTTATATAATGTCCAATATTCTACAAATTAGTTTTAAAAATTGGGTGAACACAGGGTAAGTGGTTGACATTTTGCAGAACTTTATGGAAGTTCCATGTTAGAGAACATGAAGGTGCTTGGGTATTGCTTTTTCCACACCTAGCTTTGGGTAAAATATGTGTGTCACACATGGTATTTGTTTTGAATAAAATTGTGAAACAGGACAGATTTGAGCCTCATGTCAGGAACAAGCCTTAAGGGCATTGCTTAGGGAAGTCCAATGGCACCTGCATATTTGAAAATGGAGAAATCGGTCTTTGGCATGACCCCCAATTTTAAGGTTCCTCTTTCCATCCAATGGGGCAGAATGCAACCCATCAAATATCATAGATATGGTCAAGATTCAGAGCAAAGGACAGAGCCAGAAGCCGCTGAGGATCAGAAAAACTGACCTCTCTCTAGTCCATAGAGTGGATCACTGTAGACAAAAGGAGGCTGTACCCCAGGAATACATGACTTGTGACATGGATCTTGAAGAGGGTAGGCAAGGAAAGCATACCTCTTTGAAATACCGTTGTCACACAGCTGTCTCTTCGGTGTGAACTTGGAGCAATCTCATCATCAGAGCCAGAAAAAGTCCTGCAAATAGAAATAACTGCTCTGGTTTAGCTATCCCAATAAAAATCCCTGGACAAGAATTATATGAGATCCACTACTGAGGATCAGTAGAATCAAGGTATTTCAAGAGAAGAGAGGTCTCGCTGGGGCAGGTCTGTTCAGCCTCCCTTAGATATATGTTTTGAATAGTTTCTTAGTAAGGGAGAACTGAAAATTAATACTTGAATCTGTTCTATATCATTTATGGTTTGCTAAATATAACAATGCACAAGTGAACTGTGTAATTACTGGACCATAATTCTCACTTTGTATCTCAGACTCATTCATTCTTAACTAATCCTTCTGTGGACGTAACATGCAAGTTAAAGAACCTTATTTGGCCCTGGAGAGAGATTTGAATTGACATAAGTCCACTGGGTTGCCGTAGCCAGAATGCCAAGGACAGGGCAACAGCCCAGGACTCCTCATGGAGCTCTGGCTTCAGGGGGCTTTATTTTTTTTCCCCTGTAAGGATAGTATTAACATTATATAAGCAAATTTAAAAAGCTGTCGGGTAATGAGTCACAGACATTAATCATGGAGCTTGCTGGTTTTTGCTTTCCATACCCTGTTCTATTCTTTTATTGAAATTACTTAGTGGGTGTTCAATAATTCTGTCTAGAAAGACAGAATATGTTCTTGCTTTATGACAGAATTATTAGCAGAGAGAGAAGCCCTCCTCGGAGCGGTGTGGTGCGGCGATGTAGGAATTGATGAGGAGAAAGAACAAAATGAATCACACCTTAGCTACTAGATTAATGCATCAAATTAAATGTTACTATTCAGGAAGGCGGCAGAAAGGAACTGCTTCCATGGCAACTGTTGTCATAGTTGTATTCTTACTCGTCTTTCAGAAAATATATGAAAGCTAAAGAATACAGCTGTAGTGATACTTGTAATGCTTTACTCATTTTCCCATTGCAAGTGGTCTGAAGGCTGGTGATTCATTCTCTCTCATTAGCTGGTATTGTCAGTTTAATATCCAGAAAAAGATTAATTACCAAAGGTAAATGCATAGAAGACATTTAATGTGAATGTCTGAAGATGACAGTGAAAGTATATCATTACAGGGTCCACTCGGGTTGCTAAGTAATCACTAAGGAAATTCTCGGTTTGGCTTCCTTCTCCTATTATATGAAATATAGCTTCTCTTCTTTAACATTTAAAAAATTTGAAAAGAAAATTTTCGTATAGCAAACCCACAATTTATTAACTGGAGTATCCAGGCCTGTCATCTTTTTTTCCTTTTCAGTGTTCATCTTTTGCCTGTATCAACTTTAAGAGCATCTCAAACTGATGGTGGGTAAGAAAAGGGCAGGGGAAGATAAAAACTGAAATCGCTTTAAAAAATTGATTAATTTAGAAAAGAGCTCTGGTAGATGATTGATCAGAAGTTTTGCAAATCCATAAACCTATGCTTTCCTTTCTCCGTATCGTCAGATTCAGTAATTGAATATTGGCTAGGTTTTTTTCAGAGACGAAGTTTAATCCTTCCTGGCTAGGTTTCACAGACAACAGAATCAGTGACCCGCTTCCTTTATAAGGAGGTGCCAGTCTCTGGCCTGTGAGCTGAGTGTGCTTTGCTGATCTTTTGGTCTTCTTTTTGTACTGTCCTCCAAAGGACATGGCTTCAGCTTCCTAGCTTAAGGCTAAATGAGACATTTGCTAACAGAATACATGAGCATTTTTTGGACTGTGTATATATGTTCACACCATTTATTGATCTCATCAAATGCTGTATTTTTATGATCAACTGTCATGTTGAATTCTCACCATTATCTAAATTGCATTTTAACACTCCAGAATGGAAGGCATCCTGTGTTTTACTCCAAAAGTATGTTTCTGGTACACTTATTTATTAGCAAACACTTAGGAAGACTGGGTAATTTTATCCTATTAAATCTTAGAGTTATCTGAATTCTATTTGTTGAATACTGAGGATAACTTCCCTGTAAACTTGTCAGCTCTCTCCAGCTCCCAGAATTCTCCCTCTTCAAATTCAAATGTGCCTGTCGTCCATACTCCAAATTTCATAATTAACCATGCTTAAATTACGTGTGACATTTTTACAAAATCATAATATTATTTTTTAATTGGCTTATTGTATTTTCACTCTTTGTGCTTTCTCATTTTATTTCCCCAATAAGATTATAAACTTTTTGATATGAATCCTAATTCTGCTATATCTTCACATCTGCTACAGTGTTTCACACATGGTAGGTATTCAATGGAAATTCGTTAATGTCTTAACCAGTAATACTGTGAATTGGAACATGCTAGAAAAAAAAAACATGATGATATTCTCTTCCACGAGCTACCTATTTAAATGCATCTTGGCAAGAATGTTGAGCAAATTACCTTAATTTGCAAAACTGCCTTCATGTAACGTTTGCAGCTGTTTCTCTTCTCAGGAAAATGATTCATATTGCTTTAGAGACACGACAACTTGAACAAGGTCAAAGTACAATATATAATGGTAATTAGTAATTAAAAATATAACATTTGCAAATTCTGCAGAATATAAATGCATATTGGAATTTGCTAGAAGGTGGCCAGCTAGACTGGAAGAGAGTTTTAAGGTGGGGCTGACTGATCTCTTTTCCAAAATGTTGATGCAATTTTTTTTTCTCCCTTTCTCCTTCTACTTTGGTATCTCTTCTGAATTATTGAGCTCTTTTGATGTGGCCAACCTTTTCAGAAACTTTCTGCTACATTATTGTATAATTTAATCCTCACAGACATCCTGGTGGTAAGCTATTGTTATTTATATTTTAATGATTAGGAAACATTGAGGCTTGGAGGTTTAAGGACTTCTGGCATAAACTTGGCACTTCTCACTGAGCTGAAGCTAACACTGCATAGGTCTGATGTATGTCCTTGGACAAAAACATCACTTAACCTTTCTGTGCCTTTAAAGATTATTTTTCTTCTATAATAGGGTAGTCAAAAGCTCAGCGTATCACCTACATGGTATATTGTCCTAGTTAGACACGATAATGCCTGGAGATGATTAAAATGGGAGAAAACAAGGTGTTATTATTTTTATTATAACACGCATCTGCACATTCCCCAATGTACTAACTTCTAATAAGAGATGAGAACCAGACTGCAATTAAAAATGGTCTGTTGACATTTTCTTTTGGGCTTTAAAACTATATTTGGGTTTTGCATTGTATAGGAAAAAGATCTACAAGGTGGATGTTTGCTTCTGCAGTGTCAGGATAGCCTGACTAAGCATCTGCAGAAAAACCCTGTGATCTAAACTGACTTGTTGTTCTCCAACTTGTGTCAATTTACACTCAATAGTTTATTGGTATTTAATTATTGGCGTTTATTGGATTCTGTGCCTCCTGTTATTATGTAAAAGGAAATCATACAGAGCAGCCAAGTTGTCCAAAGGCTTCCTGGGAAGCGCCCTCTGACTCCAGCAGCTCAGCTCATTACAGCAAGGCAGGCTACTAGTCTAGTCTCAGCTTCCTGGCTTCCTCTCCCCCTACCCGTAACTCTTCTTACCTGTCGGTGAATTTCCAAATCTGTCTTCTCTGAAACATCAGAAAATGTCCTGAATCTCAAAAGAAGATGATGTTTGAGATTCTGCAAACTTTCCCCACTATATTTGAAGAATATGAAATAGAAACTCTTGAAGGGTCTATTTAAACACTGTAAGTGTAAAAGAAAGCCGTATGCAACAAGGTAAAGGAAGAGAAAGCGCCTCTTGAAAAGGTACAAACCTGCTGCATACATGCACGGCGTACATATTCAATATTTTAATAAGCTTAGGATGAGAAAAATTATCATAGTGGTGAGGGACATAAAAAATAAAAACAAGAAAAAGATTACTGCATTTCCATTAATAATCAGCTTTTAGCTGCTTTACTTTCCCTATGGTTCTTTCAAACGAGAAGAAAGATTGACTAACTCTAATGACCACATTTTGCTCTCTCTGGCGCCCTCCTTCTTGGAAGCTTAGATCCACAGCCCCGTTTAAAGAGCAGAGCTTCAATCATTTCACTGGCGTTTGCTGGGACCTGCTCAATGCCCTTCAGGGCCTCTTACTTTCATTTGGAAAACATTTTCCTACCTTATTGATTTGCTACTCTGGACATATTTCCTTCATCACTTGAACGGATGTCTCCCTAATTAGAAGACATCTATCCATTGACAAGCTGGAAAGCTACTTCCAAATTCTCTTCTGCTTCCCAAACTGTGTATGATATAGAACATGCTAAAGGTAGGCATGTGGTGATTGACAGCATAGACACCCACTTTGTCAAGTGGCTCAATTTCTCCTGAATTATGAAATTCAGTCTGGAAATATTGTCTGAATTTTGGGAAAGTGGAGGCTTTCCATTTCCCATTTTCGGTTCCAGTTATAGGTACATGCTAGAGAACTTACAGTTTCTTGCTAAGTGGCAGAGAGTCCCCTGAAGTATAGTTACATGAAACTCGCAAACTCTCAATTGCCTGCTTTTTACTTCTATAATGAGATGGTTATTTTTCTCTTGTTTTAATGTACATATTAACTGTTCTAGAAAACAGCCACATTTCTTCAGCTTATCCAGTGTTCTTTACCCAAAATCGAGCATATACAGCTACTTACTGTCCCAGCAGTGCTTGATAATCAGGTGCAAAACAAGGCTTAGCTGAAGAAGCTAACGGTTTTCTCAGTTATTTAACATGATACCATTAGGTGCCATTTACTAGGAACAAAGAAACAGAAAAAGGAAGCATACTGTGAAGATGTGTGAATTGTTCTTCAGTGAAGGAGGTTTGTGTATATAATTGAGTTTAGTTGTTTTTGTTTATAGAACTCCTGTAATTTCCCTGGGCCAGATTCTGAGTCAAAAGAAAAATACCAATGTGCTGAGGCAACAGCTGTTCCCAGTTCTTCAGGGTGGTAATTCTGAGCCCAGTGATGTGCTCATTCTTCTTGTGAAATTATGCTTTTTGGTTATAAAACCTTGTGTTCTTCCCCAGTGCTATAATAGTGGATGTTCTTATAAAAACAAGGCTGTTTAACAGATATTCTGAAGGAGAGAATAACTATGACCTCATGTGTGGTTCATGAACCCTTCTCTGAAGTATTCCTGTAATCTGATTTTGTATTGCTGAACACATTTTTAAACCTCACCATATAGTTCCATCTTTGTAAAAGAAGAATAAGACTGTAGGTAGTCTTTGTATTTTCAGTAATGCTTGTCAGTTAGGCAGTGATAACACTATATTAAATCAACCCAAAGTGATATGGCTGTCCTGTCAAAACCTCATCTCAGCCATTCTTTCAATTTCCTACTGTTAGGAAGAGGTGTGCTAATCTTATTATTAATTTTTTTTAATTTACTAAAAAAATAATAACGAGGGCTCACTTACCTGGTTCTAGAACATATTTAAAATGGATATTTAACAAAACTGTATATTATTTTGTTAAAGAAAATGTGATAACTTGCAATGGAATAACATGGAGTCCAGAAGTTAAAAGCTATTTTGTGTCGAGGACAGGGCACAAATGACAGATTGATAGGGAAAAATAGCACTTTTCAGATATCTGTTTTGGTGTGGAGAAGAATCTGTACTCTGCACACAATTGCACAATGTAAAGCAGAGGAAGGAAAAGCAGTGCACAGAAAGTAACATATAAATAATGTGTTGAAATTACTTAAAAAGAATGTAACTCTATTAAATGTATATACAGTTTGCACTTGATACATAGGAAAGATACATGCATGAGGAAATCTGAAATTATCTTAAAGAAAAAAGTGCAGCCTCATAGAATTAAAATAAATTAAAATGATCAAACACTTTTACTGATGAAAGTTCATAACATGAGATTCCACCCCACCCCTCTGTGGAGAAACCCGTATGTTGTGGCTGATGTGGTGAATTGTTTAGTTCTGTTCACGTTTGATCATGTTGTTGATGGTGGTGATGATGAAGATAAAATGTTGCAGACATGTTGAGTGAGTGGGGGGAATGGACATAGCTCACTCTCTGGCTCCATGTACATATTTGACCTCATTCCTGTCATTGAGCACGTTACACAAAGCTCTCCAGTCTGCAGTCCACCTTTTCAGAGTCATTGTCATTTTCTCTGAAGGCTATTTTCCTACATGCCACATTCTTTTTTTTTTTTAATCAAAAAAGTTTTTTTTTTTCCCCACACTCACGTTTTCACTCGAGTTTAGTAAATATTTTCTGCTGCGCCCTGAATGCCTTCTCTTCCCCTGACATGTGGATTCTTACTCATCCTTTGCAGTTTTGTTCAAATAGCCGTCCTGTACCCCTCTGCCCCTGGATATGCTCAGTCTTGGTTGCTGTGGCCTGTTAGATGCTGAGGCTTCTTCCCTGGACGTCGCTGTTTTTTTGAGGTCCAGGGCTGTGTCCCAGCCATCTTTTTACATAAGATGAAACTTGTGTAAAAAGTGTAGAATGAGTGAATGAAAAAGCAAAAGAAAAGCTCAGTATTATTTGCTAACTCCTTTATGAAATTCTGTCAAACTGAAATGTGTCATCTTGATTTGACATAAATGTGTTTCAGCAATTAATCAAACTGTAAGTCCTAACAATTGTATAAAATGGGGGTACTGTGGTTACCACGGGCTACCTTATTTTGCATTAGGGTGATGTTGGTATTTGTACTTGTCTTGTTGCTTACTTGCTACAAAAGGAGGCTTTTACTGGGTCACTGACAGTTCTTACTGTTTATAAAGAAGCTCCAGGAGGTGTATTTATCAGCTCCTTTAAGAAAGGTTGCATTGATGAACTTTTCCTCAGCTATGTAGTGTTCTTAGACGAAAACATGCTTGAGGACCTATCTTTTTAAAAAAATATTTATTTTTTAGTTGTAGTTGAACACAATACCTTTATTTTACTTATTTATTTGTATGTGGTGCTAAGGATCGAACCCAGGGCCTTTCACATACTAGGTGAGCACTCTACTGCTGAGCCACAACCCCAGCTCAAGGACCTATCTTATTCTCAGAAACTTTTACATACTTTTTTTTTTTTTTGACTTTTGGAATCCAGAGCTGAAAAATCTTCCCTACAAAGTATTCATCCAGGTAAATATTTTCATGCAAAAATATTTACTTCAAGATGCAAAATAAATGCATGAAAAGATATTTGTATTAGCCAAATAAAGGTTTATTTGCAGATGACAGAGCCCACTTTTGATATGATAGATGTTTCTTTTTCATGCAGTAGTTTGGATGCTGGAACCCAAGAGAAGTCTGTGGCCTTGTTTCATGTGGTGATTTGGAGTTTGACTTGACATCCTATGGTGTTAAACATTCAGGAATCTCTCATTCTTTTGTATTTAAAATTTAATATTCGTTAATTTCCTTTGAAACTTTTGTTTATTGATCTTATTGAGTGACTATTTAATCGACAGTTGTGCTTGACTGGAAGTAGAAGTCATGGTTTATTCATGGTGTTTTATGGGTTTGGCATGATAAAGCAGTCTTGACAATAAATAATTGGGGAATTATTGGAAGCTTGGATATTATGGAGGAGGGTCATTGATCTATATCTGTTTGCAAGACTCCTGTGATATGTGTGAGGAGCTCACTGTCCAGGGAAGGATGGAGGGTAGCACTCATTCCACCAGACAGAGGGAAGAACAAATTAAGTGATCCTGAGGCTCTGAGGACCAAGAGTTTATTCCTAGTGTGTGAAGGAGGTATCACGGGGAATAATCCAACTGGACTTCTCTGGAGGATGGGGGGGGGAGTTTTAATAATAAAAATGGAGTCAAGGGCAAAGAGGAGTGGAGAGGTAATGGGAGAAGGTGGGCATATAAAGTACCAGAAAGGGTGTGCCTAGTGTGTTACACTGGTATCCTGTTTCCATGTACTGAGCGCTTCACAGATGCATCTGGAATGCAGAGAAAAAGGACATTTGTGAGTCAAGGGAGGGGGTATAAATGTTGCATTTATCCTTGTCCTTTTTTTTTTCTCTTTCTGATAGGACGGTGAAGGTAAGTTTCATCTTGAAATCCTTGATAACACTTAATTGATTTTTTTAATGTATATTATTCACGATGCTTCTTTGAGCTACACTAATCTTTAACACCTCATAAATATGATTTGAAATGAAATTATCTTTGTATTTTTGAATTAAGGCATCATAATGACAGTATTTGTAAATGTGTGACTTTTAAAGGGGGACATGGACTCTGAGTGTTCCCAGAGGGGCAAGCTCTAAGTGCTTTCTGAAGTTAGAAGACTGCGCAGTCCCATTTTACTGTCATATTCTGCCAATACATCATTTAGAGAAAGTTCCAGAGAAAATTCCAATTCCCACTGAAGATCAAAGTGATGATAGGATTTTTCACTTAGGTTTGCAGAAAGGTGTAGTTAGCTTTGTGCGCAAAACAGGCTGAAATCAAGCTTTAAATTAGTTAGACTTTTGCATATTTCATCATAGTCACTTTGGAAGTCTTGCAGAATATGTTCTTGATTTTTATCTCAAAGGGTTCATTTTAAAGGACTGGTTATCTTTTATTAGTTCTTTGCTGCTCAGATATCTATATCTTTCCAGCAAAGCCATGACAACACACCTAGTCTTTTAAAGAAATGAATTGATATATAAAAAAAGTTGGTCCTGTTTAATAACATTCTTGGTATGAAAATAATCAATCTTAGAGACAGGAAAGTAAGTTAAGGTTCTTTTGTCTTTTTGCTTCTGCAGGCCGTCCATCTGGCCCAGGCAAGCTTCCAGATTGAAGCCTTTGGCTCCAAATTCATTCTTGACCTCACACTGAACAAGTAAGTATACAGTCATAATCCTCTAAAGCAGGTACCATAAAACTCCATCTCTAAGACACTGGTTTAGTAAAAATAATGTCTGTTACCATTGAAGCACTGATGTTTTCTACCAGATTATATGTCATAGAGCACTTAAAGAAAAATACAAAAGTCTGAACAGTGAATTGTCTTTAAATCCTTTTCCTAAAAGAAAAGACATTTAACATATTAAATATCTCAAATACAGCACTTACATATTATGATTTTGAAGAGAATAAATATTTGAAGTAACGCTATTTAATTAAATGTTAACTTGAATCATCACTATATATAAGAAGTATGATAAATTACTGATTGAAGTATAATTAGACTTCAGTCTAGAGATTTCTTTCATTTTACCTTTTATAATTCAATGCACATGACTGTAGGAAGAACAAAGTAAGTAATGACTTGCAAGTCCCTATTTTGAGAAGGCTCTTTGCTTCATAATTTGCTCTAAAATAAATTCTTAGAAATTTGGTGCTGTTGAAAATTTACCCAATTGTCTCCGTGCAAGTGTTTATATTGATATTTAAATGCAGTTTCCTAATCTGGAACCAGTTGTACAGATGTTTTTGTACAAAAGTAAATAAGAGATGTCATCTTAACCAGGCTGAAGAGCTCCAATAGAGCTAGTGCTGAGTCTTTCTTTGTGAAAGGGATTTTCTGTGTAATTTTCTTCAGAAACTTTAATCAGTATTTTCAGTTCTCATCAGTATTTTGACCGGGACTGCATTTTTTGCAGGAAAAAAGATCACTTAATGTTATTGGACACTATAATGTAGGTGACTGTAGCCAATATCTGAGGAATTACAAAGGACTATAAAGAACAACTATTAAATTTCTTGTGTGCCAAGTTCTGTGAGCTCTGCAGAAAAAAAAAAAAAAATGCAGAGTCAGCTTGGGTGCTCCTTACTCAAGCATTATTGCAGCTTGAAGTCAGAATGAATCAGCAGAATTTAGAATTTCCTGTGTTAGAGATATTGCAGGTTTTCTTCTTTGGTTGAGTTCCATTTCACCACGCTGTATCAGCACTGTGACTGCTGAAGAGATTTGTCTTGCCAAATCAGACTATGTTGAGTAGCAAGGTATGGCTAATTTTAGTTTGTTTGGGTCCTCTATTCTTTTAATGCTTACTGCAGTGCATACCATCATTCTAGAATTAGCATGATGACAGCAACCACCAGTGCTGTATTTTGAATATTAAAGTATTATGACCATAGCAGAGCCTCCCAAACAAATAGTGGATGACTGAGAAAGGGTCATATGGGATGTACAGTGTACTTAAGAATCCTGGGAACATACCAGAAATTATTTATCACTAATATTTAAAATGCAAAATAATTACATTGAACATCTATTATGAATAGTACTTGCATTGAGGAATTTGGAGTAGGGGAAGTTTTATAGATGAATATATTTTTATTTTTTAAATTTAATTTAATTTTTTTTTGTATTGGGGATTGAACTCAGGGGCACTAGACTACTTAGTCACATTCCCAGCTCTATCTTGTATTTTATTTAGAGACAGGGTCTCACTGAGTTGCTTAGAACCTTGCTTTTGCTGAGGCTGGCTTTGAACTTGCAATCCTCCTACCTCAGCCTCCCAAGCTGCTGGGACTACAGGAGTGTGCCACCATACCCAGCAGATGAATATTCTTTTAGAAGAGTATGAAATGTGTCTTGCTGGAGGTTAACATGGAATGTTATGATAGTATAACTTAACACAAAGGGTTCCCCTCTTTGGCGAGTGCAAAGCCAACTAGCATAATCAGGAGACAGAAGAGTGAAGAAAGTCTTATTACTCATAGCAAGTAAGGAGCATGCTGAAGATGACTCCCAAAGCAGCATGTCTCTGAACATGGGAAGACTCCTGCATATTTGTATAGGAAAGACTTATCCCAAATAGAGGTGGGCATATTCCTGAGCATGCTCAGTTCAAGATCACACTTCTTGCTACATTGCACATTCAAAAATGGTGGATGGGAATGCCTCTGGGGTGGACATTTTAACATGATAATAAGATTATAATGAGCAAAGTTCATTGTAGGTCACTTAGAAGAGTGACTTAGCAATTTTGCCTGGTTCAAACCATTTCTTGTGGTTTTCTTTGAAGGACCTTATCTGAAACAAACAACAACAACAACAACAAATAAACAACTTGAAAGGATGTTAGCAGTCATTTGAAAGGGCAGCAGCTCCTTTTACTGCAAATACCTGTGTTTGTCCCTGAAAGTTCCTGCCTAGCAGTTAATGGACACATCAAGGAGAGGCAGCTTCTTGGGCTGGAGAAATGTCAAAAGGCATCTTGGAAAAGGTGATGTTTGAGCCACATCTTGGAGGACAAGTGATAGTCAGGAAGGGAAGTGTTGGAGAATAGGAAGGAGAAGGAATAAAAGGAGAAATGTGGTCTAGGCATGTGAGGCCGTGTTTGCTAAGGAGGCAGGGCCATGTGGAAATGTGGCAGGTTGAGGGAGCTTCAGATGTTTGTTGAGCTTCCTTGTAAATTACAAGGCTGAGGCAGAAAAAGATGATTCAGGAGAAGTAAGTCTGGGATGTTCCTGGAATCCTGGGCTAGAGGGGAGCCTTTCTTCAGGAAGTCTCTGCAAATCAAATCTGGCCACCTACCTGAAACCAAATGGAAAAAGGATTGGAGAAAGGAAGGAAAAGAATTTATTCAGTATGGTTTTACCAGGAAGACAAGGGGAATCAAGCCTGCTCAGCCCTGTCCTCAGGGTACTTTTATGAGTTCCCCCATTATATAGAGAAGCAGAACCAGGATGTTCACTGATCAGACCTAATGTTGCTGGTCTCCAAGGGGACTAAAGGAGAGAATGACTCAGAGAAAAGGACAGGTCAAGAAATCAAGATGACATTAGTTCCTTCAGGTTTGGAGACAGGATGTTGTAAAAATTGGCTTTTGGCTGTGTTGATTATGATGTCCCTACAAGTCTGGAAAGTAAGGCTGGGGTTGTCACTCAGTGGTAGAGTGCTTGCCTAGCATGTGCGAGTGTATGGGTTCGATCCTCAGCACCACATAGAAATAAATAAATAAATAAAAGTATTATGTCTATCTATGACTAGAAATATTTAAAAAAGAAACAAATTTGGAAAATATCTTAGTTACTCTTGTTAAGGCTTGATTCTAAAATTTCAAATAAAACTCCGGGTCTTTTTGAAGAAAAGACAGAGGATTTATTCTGGTCAGGGCCAAGGAAGCAGAAAGTAAACAGTTCTGCTGTCCAAGACAAAGGGTGCAGGTGGAGAATCAAGCTTTAAGAACCAAAAACCAGAAAGGAGCGGGAGGGTGAAGCAAGTACATAAGTCATAGAAGTGGAAAGTACCAACTAACAGAACATTCTTAGAATTCATATTTCTCGTATCTACTCAAAACAGCTCCATAATTTTTGTGGTCAGGGTGCAAGTGGGGGTCAACTTCTATGCAAGTGGACCTGTGAGGAAAGGGTGGAGCAATTCTGCGCAGGGTGAGATGTCTGAGCAGAATGGAGTCAGCCTGACTTAACTTTCAAATCAGCCCATAACACTCTGTGTGTGTGTGTATGTGTGTGTGTGTGTGTGTATGTGTGTGTGTGTGTACTAACCCCAGGGGAACCCTACCACTGAGTCACATCCCTATCCCTTTTTGATTTTGAGCCTGGGTCTTGCTGAGTTTCCGAGGCCTCAGATTTGTGATTCTCCTGCCTCACCCCGAGTCTCTAGGATTACAAGCTTGTACCACTGTGCCCTGCCCTTAGTTGGTGTCTTCAGCTTTAAAGGGGTAAATTACCAGCTTTAGATGAACACTACTTAAATGATTAGCATGCCTACACACAGAGCTGAGCAGGAATCTGAAACAAAATTTAAGATAATGAAAGAGACAGATATGAAATGAAAGAAGAGATGCCAACCTTTTAATTTTGCTTTTAGTTAACACCCTGGACATCTGCAAGTCTGTGTAGAGTCAGTGCTTTTAATAAAAGTCCCTTTTATAGGGACAACCCAATGCATGGAAAATCAAACTCAAGTGCTTGGCTGTTATCCCTTGGGCTATGAAGAAATCAAGGGGAGCAAACAAAGGTCTTATTCTCAGGCAGGGAGAAAGGAGGATTTTCAATAAATCTTCAGTTGATAAAAAGTATTAAAATTGCCTCAACTTGGATGACAAAGCAGGTAAAAGAGTAAAACCAATAGAGGAGCCTTGACTGGACAGCTGGGCAGAAGGTGGACCAGCTGCCATGTGCAGCTCCAGGGAATAAACAGGTTAAGTGGTGAAGGGAAGGGAAGTCAGAATAGACAACAGAGTTGAGGGGCTTTGGGACACACATGGGCTCATATTTAGGGAGTAGTTGGAGAAAACCTTAGGGGAGAGGTGGAGGCTAGAGAGAGTAGACTTGGGAGTCACTTCCATATAGATATTAATGATAAAAATGGGTGTAGATGAGGTGGCCCAGGAAGGGGAGGTGGAATAAGAACATAAGCTGGAGACTGTTTAGTGGTAGGGAGAGGAAGAAGAGCTCGTGAAGGAGACTGAGAACGAGCGATTGGAGAAGTCGGTGGAGAATCAGGAGAGTGATTAAACTGACAGTTTCAAAACAGAAAGGTGTGGTTTACAGCATCACATGCAGCAGAATAATCTAGAAGTTAAGGAGCAAAAATTGCCCTTTGCATTTTCCAATCAAGTTGTCACTTATGGTCTAGAGGCAGCAGTTTCAGGGAAGCTCCCAGAGGGTGGAAGGCAGGGTTAGGGTATAGTGGGCTGGGAGTGACTGAGGAGAGGTGATGTGGAGACAGTAAGTATCCATTGAGGAAGTTTGGGGGAGAAGAAAAGAGCTGGAAGACATTGGAATTAAGGCAGTGCTTTTTAGTGACAGAGGAACAAGCTGATCAACTGAGAGATGGGGTGGTAAGCGTGAGATGTGGAAGACGCAGAAGAGAGAGGAGGTGATCTACAGAGCAGGATTAGGTGGAGACTGAGGGAGTGAGGTGAGAAGCAAGGGCAGAGTGCAGCTCTAACCAGGAGAGGCAGCTCTTCTGGACTGGAACGGAGGTGTTAGGGTGTGTGCAGGGGGAGAGGGTTTGCAGAGGAGGGAAGGAGATGGAACTCTGAAGATCTTGGAGACAGCATTGTCTGCCGCAGGCTCATGATGGCACAGAGGGTGGTTGGGGCTTGAGGAAAATGATCAAAGTTTAACAGCTGAGGTAAACGGGCAAGGAAGCTCAACAAGGTCAAGTTAAAGAATTTATGAGCACCTTTCATTAAAGATCACATATCAGGTGTTTAGTCCTTGTGGGTGTCTTCCTGATGATGTTGGTTAAATTTAGTTTTTCTTCTGATTTGTAATCTCTGGGCTCCATCACTGCGGTATTTTGAATGGAAAAGGAAGAGCACAGTGGAGAGATTCGGTCGGTGAGGCAGCAGAGGAAGAAAAGTGGAGGCAGAGCTCTTTGCATACTCACTGCAGAATAACTTGGGTGGTTAAGCATCAGGCTCTAGCCTGGGTAAGGAAGAGCTGAGGTCTGCAAGAGGCTTGCGGACTGGGAGAAAATGGAGGTTTCTGAAGGGATGAGTCAGTGCAGTGGGAGGGAGGCCAGGATCTCCTCTCTGCAGAGTCCTGAGCCTTCTGAGTGCAGCATGAGTACAAAACGGGTATGACCTGGAGCAGGGGAACTGTTTAGAGCATGAGATGTGTTGGGGTGGGGGTTCTAATTTTAATGACCTTTAGTGGCTGAGAATAATATAAAAATCAGATACGTATCAGAATAAACTTGAAAATTTAAAAAAATGTTGAAAGCAGAAATGGAGGAACCAAAAGAGCTTCTGAGGAAAGAGATCTCCTTTCTAGCAGAGGGTGATGGTTGCCACATTGCATGCAGCAGTTTTAAATTATCAGAGGAGGAAAAAGGGAAAAGTCTTGTGGTAAGTACCTGGCTCGGTGTGTGAAGGAAGGAATGAGAGCATAAAGATGTCACTACCAACTAATCCAGGCGGTGGATGCAGAATGTGGATGGTGAGTGACCTCACCAGGACTGGAAGGCCAGCTCACGAGGCCTGCCCTGCAGGGAGTTTCAGTTGGGAGAGCTTCTCTGAGCCCCTGCTCTCACAGATTGCACAGGGAGGCTTTGGCTTGCTGAGGCCTCTCATGGTGGTGCTGTTTTATTCATTTGTTCAGCAAATGTTGAGTGAGCATCTGCTACATGCCTGTGATTCTGGTAGGTGCTAATGTTGCTGGGACTAAGACAAATGAGATCCCTGCCTCCCAACATGAGAGGTTCATTCTGGGGCAGGAAGCAGACACTGACCTGGTACATAAAAAGTATGTGGAAGAAAATGTAACAGGACTGTGTGATGGAGCCGTGGGGATGCCCAATGTGATGGTGAGGAAGCAGCAGGCTGATCTGAGGAGGAACCTTGAACTGAGGCATGATTGTTAAAGAGGAGTCACCTGTGATACCAAGGGAAGGTTCCACAGCATGAGGGCGACATGGAATGTTCAAGAGGGATGGAGGCTGCTGTGACTCGAGTGTAGGGGGGATAGTGGGGAATGATGGGAGACAAGATAAGCTCAGAGAAGAGGCCACATAGCCAGGTCACATAGGACTGTGGTCCATGGTGAGGGGTTTGGGTGGTTTGGGTGGGAATCCATGGAAGGCTTGGAAGTGGAGTGGTTAGGTCTACATTTCAGTTAGCCCAGAAAGTTCTGGTTGTGGCCTTAGGAGACTTTTAGATACATTGCTCTCAGGATACTCTCTTTTAAATTTTTTTTTTTGTCTAGAACAACCATTGTTTCTAGTTACAGAGGATTTTAGATAAAATTTTGCCAATGATACCTTCCTAAATGTTGACCACATCTCATTGACTTTTTTTTTTCTTTTTTTGGTACCAGGGATTGAACCTATGGATGCTTAATCATTATGCCACATCCCCAGCCCTTTTTAAAATATTTTATTTAGAAACATAGTCTCACTAAGTTGCTTAGGGCGTTGCTAAATTGCTATGGCTGAATTTATGATCCTCCAGCCTCAGCTTTCTGAGCTGCTGGGAATACAGGCATGCACTATAGCGCCCCCTTCTAATGGACATCGGATGAACAATTTTTAATGTTCCTCAGTCCTTAGAGGTCTGCTCTTAGGTCTTAGATGGTCTGCTAAGTCTCTGTTGCCTACTATTATATTTGCTGATGTCTTCAACAGTTTTTTTTTTTTGGGGGGGAAACCAAATAAGAGCTACACAGTGTTTGAGGGCACAGGTTCTGGAGTCTAACAGAGCTGGGTTTGAATCTGAGGTCTGCCATTTACTTAGCTATATGATTTTGGGCAAATTTCCAAACTTCTTCCAATCTTTTTTTCCTCCTCCTCCTCCTTTTCTACCACCATCACCATCACTGGCACCCATGCCAGAAAATTTACACCTTTAAAGTATATTTATAGAATTGTGCAATTATCATTGTAGTATAATTCTAGATCATTTTCTTCACCCCCAAAGAATGCCTGCACCTAGTAGAAACCACTCCATTCCCTTCTCCCAAGCCTCTAGCAACCTCTAATTTGTCTCCTTCTCTACAGATTTGCCTATTCTGGACATTTCATATAAATGAACCCATACTATGTATGGCCTTTTGTGACTGGTCTCTGTTACGTAGCATAATGTTTTCAAGGTTCCTCCATGTTGTATAATAATACCCACGATATGGGCATATTTTTAACTTTTTAAGCTTTACTTTCCTTCTTAATTGTAGATTGTCGTAAGGATTAAATGCAATGATGTGTGAGTACTTTTGCATGGTTCTTAATTGGAAGAGTGTGTTCAATATTTGTATTTATAATTCATTATTATTACCACAGCAAGATAGTCACTGGACTTGGTATTGGGGAACTGAGCATCGAAGAACAGTTGTTGGATGTGTAAAGTTTATCATCTAGTGAGTAAAGCACAAATCTTATATAAAGGCCTGCTGGTTTTCTCTTTGGTTTCAGTCAATATATATTTTTTTCTTCTGACTTTAGTAAATGAGGTGGGGGTGGGTATACCATGTGATCTTTTCCTTCTTGAATGCAAACTGAAGAAAACATTGGAGATGATTTGGCAGGCCCTTGGTTGATGTGCATCCAAGGGAGTGAGCATTTTTTTTTTCCAGATGCCATTTTTTTTTCATTGAGTTGAAAATATTTGTGATAACATTTTTACTTCTGTTGTCCCACAGCAGCTTGCCAGACATTCGTTAAAAATTTAAAAACATGGCAAGAGGTGGTTAATGAATATTTCATTATTTAAATCTCCAGGCCATCTGATTGGCTCTGAGATAACTGTCCAGGTCCCCAGCATGCTCTCCTATTTATTTGAAGTGAAATAAGTCCTCTGATCTCTGCTTGGTCAGAGAAGGAAGTGAAATAAATCCCTGCACCTCTGACTTCTGCCAGGTCAGAGAAGGAAGAATTCTCAGAGTGCCCCAAGTGTAAAACCTCCTATGTTAAAAAGACAGCAGTGTGTTCCCATGATAACGTTGCTCCAGTGAGAGAAAGTGGGGGTTCTTATCAGCCTCTCTTGTACATTGACTTTCACAGTGTTCAGGGAGAACTATGTACAAATTCAAGAGCAAGTGGCTGTAACCTATAACTGGGGAGTGGGCCTGAAATTCGGAGAGTAAGGTATTTACTTTGGTAAGAACCAAAGGCTAAGAGGAAAAAAACTTATATTGGACCAGAGGGGGAAATGCTAAAAGTTGTCCTGGACCAGCAGGCATCTCAAGAAAGAAGATTGGATGTCATATTCCCAGTTACATGAGTGCACCAGCCTCAATGCTGGCCTTCTCCCATGCAAAGATCATCACACTGATTCACAGTGACATTTCTTTTCCCTCAGCATGGTGTTTGAGGTACACAGTGATGAGGGTCAGTGCCCAGGCATGGCGGGGGCTGGGTTCAGATGATCGTGGTGATCTCAGTGTCTCTGCATGGTCAGGGATACCCTAAATGAAGAATCAAGTAAGAAATAAAGGTAGGATAAAAATCTTGATGTGATACAACCAGTAAGGTAGTTCTGGATATAGAAAAAGATTTAGGAATAAGAGGTATTGATTTAAGATGAACATCTAGAAAATGCTGATTTTCAGAAAAAATTCCATGCAGTAATTTGCTCATTAAAAAAGTTGTTCTCCATGTTTCTTCTTATAAACCAAATGTCAGTCACATGCTAGGCCTCCAGCAGGGCTGTCTGCCTGGAGCCTCCTTCACCATAGCTGTTGTGGTCACAGCTTTGGATTATCAGTTTAGTAGGTGAGCGGGATATCATTCTACTGATGCACATCTGTTCCTGTTAACTGAGGAAAAATGAAATAATTTTGGTCAGTTTTTAATAATATGAAGAAAATGCAGAAATCTTTAAGGTGGACTACTGTTATAGGCTGAACTGTATCTCCCACGCCTCCCCCCCAGATTAATATGCTAAAATCTTAAACCACAGTATCTTAAAAGGTAACTGTGTTTGGGATGAGGTCTTTAAAGAGGTCTTTAAGGTAAAATGAAGTCTTTAGTGTAGACCAAAATTCAATGACTGGTGTCCTTAGACACCAGGAAGAGGACATTTGGATATGTGCACAGAGAAGAGGTCATGTGAAGACATAGTGAGAAGGTGCCCATCTGGAAGCTGAGGAGAGGGCCTCAGCATGAAACCAGCCCAGCTGACGCTTGATTGATGGCAGACTTCTCAGGAGGTGAGAAAATACATTTCTGTGGTTGAAGCCACTAGTCATGGAGCTTTGTTATGGCACCTTCAGCAAACAAGCCCATCATTCTAGTCCACTTCAGTGAGACATTCATTCATCGTTACGTGCTGCTCTTTAATGGGTAAATCTGTTTGTCTCTCTTAGCGGATCACCCTACTGTCATTTCCTAGTGCTGCTTTGAGAGAGTGTGTTCTCTTGCATTTAGATACTTTAGGAAGGTTGGAACTATTTTGGTAGTTTTAAAAAAAGTTTCTGCCATAATAAGGAATCTTAAGAGCCAAACAGCTCCAGAGTCACTGTAAAGATTGATTCCCACTGTGCCATACGACGTATGGTAGTTATTCTGAACTTTCCACTGCTGGTAGAAATGAATTGCTCTGGGGTTTTCTTTCCTGCAGATATCTTTTCCTGCTTAATTATGAGCATTTTGAGTATAGAGTGCCAGGTAGCTCTTATTTTTGCCACATAGTCTCTGATCAGGTGAATAACTATCAGGTCTTACCTCGGCATTTTGGATTGAAAAGCTAAACCTATATTGAATACTTTGATATTATCATTATCATTTGCTCTTGATAACTCATCTTTGAGTTGGTAGAACAGGTCCAGAAACTCTTGAAAAATTTTAAAGTAAGATAAATATTGTTTAATCTTTAGTATGCTCTAGTTCTATTTAAGATGTGTATCCCTCCTTTCTTCCAGAAATGGTTTGAGAATGACTTTCACAATTAAGCATAATAATAACAAGGGCATTAAAGTAAGACCATTGGTATTTATATGGTGATTCATGATTTCCACAGATGGACAAGCTCTACTGTAGCTCTCTGGTGGTGAAGTGCAGGGATGTCACCCTCTGTCTCTAAGAAGACGCTTTCTTACACCTTCTTCCTATTGGCAATAATAATTATGGGTAAATGGACTCAGAAAGATCAAACATCAGACTGGGGAAATCAGGAGGGCCACAGGAGCTAGATTTAGATTTTCTAGGTTCCAGGAGATGAGAAGATTGTGAATGCCCAGAAGAGAAGAGCCAGACTATAGTCATTAGCACCCAGGAGAAAAAAATTGGCCAGTAAGAATTTCTGGTAGAATCAAAAGGACCTAATTTTTAGTGGGATCACATTTAACTGTTTTGTGTAGTATAGGATATAAAAGATGACCTAGAGCATCAATAGATTATTTATTTTTTGTGTATGTGTATTCTGGGGATTGAACTCAGGTGCACTTAACCACTGAGCCACATCCTCAGCCCTATTTTGCATTTTATTTTGAGACAGGGTCTCACTGAGTTGCTTAGCACCTTGCTTTTGCTGATGCTGGCTTTGAACTTGTGATCCTCCTGACTCAGTTTCTTGTACTACTGGTATTACAGGTGTGCCTTGCTGTGCCCGGCTAAGAGACTATTTCTTGACTGATGGATAAAAGGAGATCCTTTATAGATGTTCACTCCCATGCAGAATGTAGGCAAATAAATCCCGAACTTGGTTCATTCTTCAGAGTACTTCTTGGTTTTTGAAGACTAAATAATGCATAAAAATTCTATCAGAAATTAATCATAACAAAAAAGTGAAAAGCACAGAGGATTAGATATGACTAGGCATTTGAAATGAGTTAATTACTGTAGAATTTAGATTTTACTTTTCTGACAACTAAATGAGAAAGGCAACATATTAGGTTGTATAATTTTCATTATCTGATAAAAAAGTTTGTTCACAGATATAAATGTTTCCCTATCAAGGAGGAGTTTATCCCTTTGGATATAGTAGGACATTCAGTAGCATAATGGTTAATATGTACAGCCATGGTTTTGCAAATGACTAGAAATAATACTTAAATGGATTTCTCATATTGACTCTGTATTAGCCAAGTACATAAAGTTCTTTCTATGCTCAGTGGTTGATCAATAGAGTTCCATTGATGGAAGTCTTTAATGAATCATTCTTAGTACTTTTATTTCACAAATGTTTAATTAGTGCCTGTGAAGTGCCAGGCTTTGTCAGAGGCACCAGAGACAAGTCTTCCTCTTATGAAGCTCACAGAGCCGCTGGGGGAAAGACGAGTCCACAGGTAATTAATGAAAATCCAAGGAGTACAATGGATGGGGAAAATACAGGATGCTTCTACTTCATATAGGAGGGGCACCTGACTCAGGGTAGGGGTGGGAGTGGATAGGGAGCTAATAGTTTATGGAATACATGTTTCAACTCAGACCTAAATCTTGTTTAAGAGTTGCCAAGATAGCTGGACCTGGTAGCACATGCTGTAATCTCAGCTACTGAGGATGCTGAGGGTAGGAGGATCACAATCTTAGGCTGGCCTGGGCAACTTAGTGAGACTCTGTTTCAAAAATAAAATAAAAATAGGGCTGGGGATGTGGCTCAAGTGGTAGTGTGCTCGCCTGGCATGCGCGGGGCCCTGGGTTCGATCCTCAACACCACATAAAAATAAAATAAAGATGTTGTGTCCACTGAAAACTAAAAAATAAACATTAAAAAAATTCTCTCTCTCTCTCTCTCTCAAAAAAAAAAAAAATAAAAATAAAAAATAAAATAAAAATGGCTGGGGATGTAGCTTAGTGGTAGAGTGCCCCTAGCTTCAATCTCCTGTACTGCCAACAGCAGAAAAAGAGAAAAAAGAGTTTTGAAGGGAAAGAGAAGGTGGAGACCTAGGGGCAAGCAAGAAACCTCAGGCATGCAGTGAGGAAAAAAAAAAGAAGGCTTAGAGAAATGATAAAACTTCACCTACTAGGTGACAGAGCAGGGATCAGAACCCAGCATTGTTCACCATCAAAACCTGGAGAGCTGAAACAGTACCTTAGTCCATTTGTGCTTCTGTAACAAAATACCACAGACCACATAGCTTACAAACAATCAAAATTTACTCTGCAGGGTTCTGGAGGTTGGAAAGTCAAAGACTGAGGTCTGGCGAGGAATGTCTGCTTCCATTGTTGCTGCATCCTCACAGGGAAGAAGGGCAAGGTGTCCCTTACATAGTAGGAGAGATGGGAGACCCAGGAAGCTCTCTGAAGCCTCTTTTGTGAGGGCATTAATCTCATTCACAAGGCTAAAGCCTTTAGGACCTAATCACTGTCCAGAGGCCCCACCTCTTAATACTGTATCATCTTGGGGACTAAGTTCCAACCTGAGTTTTAGAGGTACACATACATTTAAACCACAGCAGATATTTTTTCAGTGATACAGAAATCTGATGTTGCATTTGAAAACCTCTATCAAAGGAGAAACTTAGAGAAATAAAAAAAGTTTATTTTTTTTTGTCTTTTACCTCTCGCTTTATTCTTACTAATTCTATTCCTTGAATAAATCTAGCCTCAAATCATAATTTATTAAATTTTCCTCTAAATCTATATAAATATATATAGATTTATATAAAGTTAGGGCTTGACATTAGATGAAATGGCTCATTAAGATTCTTGGCGGTGTTCTGTTTCCAGTAAGAATTGTTTTGATGATTCATAGACTAGAATCATTGTGGAGAGTCATTTCCCCTACTCTTTTAAAATTAATTGTAAATTACAGTCCCCAATATTAGAGTCCTAACTGTGGTTCATTATGATTTATTTTAAAAGTGCTCTCCTTAAAATGTCAGTTAGTATTAATTTATTAGGCACTGACCTGGTATTTGGCCCTAAGAAGATGCTTTGCTCTTCAGAGCTATTCAGACAATGCTAAAGGGCTTCCTTATGTGGCTCCTAGCACTTGTCCACCGACTCCCCTTTTCTTCTGCTTTTTGCACTGTGCTGGGTTATGGGGAAACAAGAATTAGAGGTAGTCCTTTTAAGAAACCCATAATTTAGGGTGGGATCAAGAAGGGATACACAGAGGAGAGGATGGTTGAGCTGAGTATTTAGGCTGAGGAATTCAAGCATGACTAATTTAATATTTTTGGATGTGATGAAGGACAATAACTCATTTTCACAGATGAGTCAGTGTTTAATATGCAGTGTTTGCTAGATCTATACAGGAGATGGACTGTTGACACGGGGTAGCTATTTTGTATCTTTTTTTTTTCTCTCACTAGCACCTCTGCTTGATAAACTTTAACAGCTAGAGGTTTATAAGCTGCAGAAATGAAGTACTGATATTTCAGCTGAAGTTAGGAAGATCTATGTGCCTTTATTCCTTTAGAAGGTTAATTTACTCTCATCCTTATAAGATCATTAATGTATACATGAGTGAATGTAAACATTTGGTGACAGCAGTACCTTCAGAAGGAAGTCATATTTCTACTTTTTCATCCATCTTTAACTCCTGGATTCTTTGTGTGCTTTTGATTTGGTGAGCTGTGAAAAATGAGCAAACTGCAAGAAACTATTAGAAATTCTTTCTCACAAAGACAGTTTGAGGCAAGGTTTCCAGGTCTGTGGATTAAAGGCAGCAAACTGTTCCTGCACCTGGCATCGTGAATGAAATGCTCATACTGCATTTTCCTTGCTTTGAATTTGTAAGATATGCTGTTTGGAAGAATTTTTTTATGATTAAAATATTGCATGACTTGTTTGAAATTTTATCTTAGCTGTTCATTAAGCAGGGATTTCTTCTTTCTTCCTTTAAGGCTCAGGATGTAAAGCTTGCTTAATGCTGGGTTGTAATGATCATTGTGGAAAATCTCATATTCAGGTGTCACATTTTGTACCCATTGTCATATAGCCAAGCCATATAGAAAGTTAAAAGAAACCAGTATTTTTGCCTGTTTCTTTGAAGGCTACTTCCTGGTAAGTAATAATTAAATTTCATGGCTCTTAGAGTACAAAAAGAACACAAATCTTTAGATATTATTTAACATGTGTGTGGCACGGATGTGCAAGCACACTCATGAAGAATGGGTGCGCAAATGTGGCTTTTAGGAAGAAAAAAACCCTTTTATGTTGGTAAGATTTAACTCTACCTCAGCAGGGGATGATAGATTATCTGGAATAAAAAAATGTATTTCTTCGTTTAATTTAACTAACAACTCTGTAAGCAATGTTTTCCTAAAAACAGCATAGATGCCATCTTCTCTCCTTTGTACATAATCCAGAGGGGCAGACTCGTCCTTGCTCTGCTCTTGGCATCAAGGGAAGTCCAGGAGGCTGAGGGTGTGTGTCTTTGAGCTGAGTCTCCTGCCATCTGCTTCCGCCTGGGAGGGGAGTCCATGGTTAACAGCGGGATGCTTTCCTGCCACCTTCCCCTTCCCCTGTTGACCCCTCTGTCATCAGTCATCTCTGGTAAGGGTTTGGAATGTACCAACCCCACACTTTTTTTCTTAAGTAGAAGATGTAGTTTTTTCACTATTGAAGAAAACATGATTCAACTTGTCCTTTGTGAGTTGGATTTAATCTCAGAATATTTCCTGCTTTGGTGTTCTTCTAAGTTTTAAAGTCAAGATATAAATTTCCTCTGGAAGGTCTTGCTTTTTGTATGAAAAGGGGCTGTTAGGTGGGAAGGGCTGTTAGGCTGCCCTTTTAACGACTTGGCTAAGTGTGTAATTTTTGAATCTTCACTTGGAAGTTGGATGGGTTTATAATGGCTGTTGAATTGATGAAAAGAGCTTTAATTAGGACACCCCAGTGGAAAAAAAAATTACTTGCGTACTTGTTTCCTGTTTCCAAGAACAACTTGTGGCTTTAAAAAAAAAATATAGATTTCCTTTCTATCATGAAACATCGGGGTTAGATAAATCTATACAGGCCATGCAGGCTGCTCTGCAGTTGATTCTGCTGTCCCTTCTTATCCCCACTGAGAAGTCTTCTGGTGTATTTCAGAACATATTGAAGCCTGATGTAACTGATTTTTAGACTATGGGGACTGCCAGCAAGCCCTTTTTCTTTGTCTTTCTGTAATTATTTTTTTTTTGGTCCTTTGTTCCCAGTTTTTGTACTTAAAAGCCACACACTCATGGACACTGAATACTAGTCTACTTTAGGCACTTAACCACATCTTTTGGAAATTGGTTCCTGAGATTGCTATTGTCCCAAAGAAAATAGCCAAAATTCTGTTCATATATGTTCACCTAGAATACAAAATAAGAATGCAGGCTATTTTCCAAGAAGAAAAGATTAGAAAGTTTTAAAAAAAGATTTTTTTTTCTAATTCTTGAAAAATACTATATTTCAAACATGTAAGAAGCTATTTATAGTTTCTCCCTGCAAGTGTTCAGTACTAGTGAACAGCGGGAGATTTTTGTAGTCTAAAAAATGGTATTTTGAAGTCCTTGAGAATTTTCTGTAAGGTGAAAGCCATCTCCAGTTGAATTCTGCCAGATTTTTGCTGCCTTAATGTTTTTCAGATGAACTGAATTTAATGCAGTTCATTAAAAGAACAGTTGATAACTAACCATCAGTTAGAAGACCCAATGTGTTAAATATATGATAAATTGCATGGAAATGTGATAAAATATATTGCATTTTGGTGAACTGAAACACAGTAACTTAAATATGGTTTTGGTTTCTTCTTCAAACAAAACATTAGGCTATTGCAAAAATCACATTCAGTGCTAAAAATTAATCTGTACCTGACCTGATCGATTGGGAAGAATAGTATACAAAACACACTGATTTCCTTTGTCTTAGTTTGGGTAGTGATGATGTTGCATAGAAAAATAATGTAGAAAACATAGTATGAATTGTCATACTTTTGTATTTATTGTTTATTATTCTTTACACGTCTGCTATCCAACTCTGATTGGAAAGTCTCCTTTTTGCATGCACATACCAGCTTTTATGTATTAGGGTATGCTGTTTAACTGGGCTATTTGGCCATTGTCTTTGTTCCAAATAAGTCACTCTTTGATGACTTTATATAAAAGCATTTCATTAATAACTGTAGTGATTTTCTCCTATGTTACTTACGAACCAGCAGAAACTTTCCCTCCGAGTTTAGGCATTTAAAAGGCTTTTTTATTTTCTTAATTTTGTAATTATAACATGCTGTTTATTGAAATCTTTCATATATAATACAAATATTGGTGGTAAAAATCAGTAGTTTCCATTGATTTTGAAGAACAGTAGAAAAGAGGTCAAGCACTCATAAATAGCATGTTTGGGTGGTTATAACTTGAACCCTTTTCAGTTTCAAATGAACTTCAGGCTCAAAGGGTTGCATTAATCATCCTTCTCATTCATGGTATGCTGTGCTATTGATATGGGCAAGCCCTCAATATTTTTAAATGTTTTCCTTCTTGTCTATCTCTAGACCCTTCTTATTTTCCCTGCCCACATCCTAATAAGGTAACTATCCTAATGCATTTTACATGATCTTTTTATTTATATGTGATCTTATAAAAATCTATATCATAATTTTGTGAGCATAAATTGTTTTTTCATATAAATGGTGTTATGCTATATAGACCTCTGATCAACACAGTATTTTAAGACCTTTGACTGTTAACTGTGTGTATCATTTCCATTATGTCTAATTTGTGGCAGAGTATTTTACAGAGTGTATCCAACACTTTTTCATTCTCCTGGGGCAGAAATCTAGATTCCTGTTGGCTCTCTATGATCACAAGCCATATTATAATGTATATGTATGAGTCAGTATAAACACAGCCCATGTGCTGTGTAAGAATGTCTCTGATGCATATAGTTAAGAGCAGGATTACTGGCATACACTTAATTTGATGATGTACCACAGGATTGTCCTCTAGAAAGTCTGCACTGGTCTGTTCTTCAGCAAAACATGTTGCTCAGTAGAGTGTTTGAATTCCACATTCACATGTGGGATGACCAAGTGATTTATTTTTTTAGACATAGTTGAGAGGCTAATTGCTTATTTTTATTGGATAATGATTTCAGAAATATAAGATTCAGCCTTATGTGTTGAAGCAGCATCTCCTTTAGTGTAAATTAGCTCCTGTGGGATTGTATTGATTTGGTCAGGTCATGATGATCTTTTGGAGAGTAAGATTTTGCTCTTCTTGGCACTATGTTGTCTGGTACGTCATGGTGTTGATTTGAAAAGTTAGAATAATTAAAAAAGAGAAGCATATTCACTTTTTCCATTTTATAGGATTGGATTTATATTTACTTAAAGTCGTGTGTCATTCCATGTGTCAAAAGAGCCCCCCCCCCCCCCCCCCCGCCACAATACATGTGGAACAAGAATATGAATTTGAGTGACTGATTTCTTACAGTGGATAGGTTAAGAAGGCACCAGTCTGAAAGTTAGATGAGAAGGGATATGAGGTAATAAAAAGAAGAGGAAAGAAAGAACACATCACCCATCAGCACCTAAAACTCTGCTGAACATACGTAGAGGCTCAGTCAGTATTTGTGCAGTAAGTGCATTGGTAGTGTGGTATGGTGGACAGTGTTCTTTAGATTTGTAGCAAAATATTTTGATTTGCATTTTTATTCTGGTGCTTAGGGAAATCATGAGACCATGCTGAGCTTCTGTTTATTAAACTATAAACCAAGACTGGTGGGAGGGCTAACTGAGAAACAGCATGAGAAAAGGACCTGCATACATAATAGGCACTTAACAGGTGTTCTGTTCCTTTGGCAACTTTCCATTCCCTGACCAGCAATCAATTTGTTTTGCAAATATTCCATCAAAAGTTGATTCTGGTCTTGGCCTTTTTGATAGTTGGTAAATGGTTTATGAGTAGTCTTTTATTTCCTGTTTTGCTATTCATGGAAGCACTTGATTGAAAATATTTAAAAACCACTCAAAATGATCACAGCTTCGTTTACAATTGTATATGCTGTGACTGTGTAAATTTTGACCTATTTTTTTTCCATCACCTAAAAACACATGAAGGACTATTTTTAAAGATATACTGTGAAGCCTCATTTAGTCAGGGTCACTGGGATGAATTGTTTCACATTAAATGGGTTTTTCGGGTAACTAAAATTTATGCCTTAACATGCTAAACTTTTTAAGATTACTTTAAAATCTGTTAAATTCTTTCTTGTTTTTTGGGCAGAATATATTAGCTACAATTTTACTTTTTTTTTCTTCTATTCAAAGTTATTGTTTTGCCTGCTTGACCAGCAACAGAGTAGGGTTTTATCACTTTTGGTGCCAGTAAAATTGTTGTTTCAGTTTAGGTTTTATTAATTTGTTCCATTTTAATATGTTAGAGCAAGAATAAGAAATAACCAAATTTTTAGCATTTTATGTAAGTCAAGGGTTAGTAACCTTGAATAAAGATTTGAGGTCTCTCTGTCCAAGTGTAAGAGATGCCCCATCTTTAAAATAGGGATCTTGAGGTTTGATAAATGTTTTTGCTTTGTGCATTTGATGCTGACCATGTTCTACCTGCTTAAGGAATCTAATCTAAATTAAACAAGGGGTTTAATTTTAAATTTTATAGCAGAATAACTCTGGTAGCTACTGATTTGACATGGGCTTTGTAATCATAGCGCTTGCATTGAATCCCGTCATTTGCAGGTGAAGACTCTAAAGTTAGTAATAAATTCTTTTTTTTTTTTGGTACCAGGTATTAAACTCAGGAACACTTGACCACTGAACCACTGAACCACATCCCCAGCCCTATTTTGTATTTTATTTAGAGACAGGGTCTCATTGAATTGCTTAACACCTCGCTATTGCTGAGGCTGGCTTTGAACTCACGGATCCTCCTGCCTTAGCCTCCTGGGACGCTGGGATTACAGGTGTGCCTGCTGTGCCCAGCAGTTACAGACTCTTTTGCTCAAGGTCATCCTGAGATGTGTTGAGTCCTGGAATCTATAGACCTGCAGCTCGCAGCTCTTGTCATTCTCCTTTCAGATTAGGGAGTATGGCCAATAGGGCACTTATGTATGTGGGCTACAGATTATGTACATGGAATTGTTAAACCATGCACTCTTACTTAAGTAATTCAGAGTATTTTAATAGTAAAGATGGAGTAGAAAGTAGAATGAATGTGTCAGACTTTGGATGAGGATTCTGGGACTGAGAATGTGGGTGTGGAGGTTAAATGCGAGACTGAATTCCTATACAATTTCCTCTCCCAACTTTGGTAGAGCCAGCTGGCTTGCAGTGACAGGGGGACTATCAAGCCTACCAGTTATCAGATTTGCAAGCGGATATGTATATTCCATCTCAAGTTTTTAACAATGATGGTTTAGATCTGGTTTTCACCTCCAAAATTATCAGTGAGAGGATAAAAGAATTCAGCTTAGACTAAATTAGAAGGATTTGGAATTCAGGCAAAAATAATAGAATTTCTGAGCATTTCCAGGGCGTGCTGTGGTGTCTGAAGTTCCTTATGTGAACTGACTCTTTTATCCTCCCAAGAACCCAGGGGACAGTTTCTATTATTATCATCCCTGTTTACATCTGATGAAACCAAGGCTTGGAGGAGTTAAGGCTTCCCATAAGTTTACATAGAGTGTAGCCCTGGGATTTGATGAACATTCTGACTCTTTAAAAAGGCAGCTATCTAGCTGTGAGTGCACAGGAAATGTGGCTCTTTAGCCAGCACTTTCCTGAGAGAGAAAGAGAGAGAGAGAGAGAGAGAGAGAGAGAGAGAGAGAGAGACAACAGATGGACACAGACAGATTGATATCATGGGGGCAACATGGATTCTACAATAAATTCAATATCAATTCATTGATATTCCTTGGAAGGTCCAGCCTTTCTTCAGGGTGCGTCGACACTTTGTAAAATGAATCATCATGTTAAGAAGGGTTAGATTTTAAGTTTAGAGATCTCATACAAAAAGAAACAATTTATTTTCCCTTAAATTAAATTTTGCTTCTCAGAGGTCACCAGGTGCCAAGGACTTTCTTACCCAAACCCTAGGCAAGCTGTTTGTTTTTCTCTCACCAATAAAAAGCTAGTCTTTTTCTACATAGTTATTTTTTTTTTTTTTGCCATATTTGAACTAGTTTTATAGAGGACAGGGTTTATGCAAAGGGATTCTTGAACCTGTGGGGTGGTGTGAGAAACAAAGTGAGAGCACTCTGGGAGTGCAAATAGTGGTGAGTAAAAAGTGAGAGGTGATGGTCTTTGTCTCCATTCCTGACCTCAGACCTGGGGAAGCGGGTGGTAGCTGGTGTTTTGCTCAGCAGAGAACTTCCAATTAGGAGCCTTTCCCCAGGGCTGCACTACCTACTCACAATACCAGCTCTCACATACTATCCTATTCCTAGGTTCTCTGGCTTTTTACGCTTCCAGACATTTCCTCATTTATAGCTTGAAGTCTGTATTTGCATGTTCAGGTCAACAGATGACAGTCAACTGCATTTTACCTTCTAGCATTGCAGATTCAGTCTTTTTGTTTGGTTTGGATATGTGCTTTCTGAAGGATAAAACTATATGCTTTATCACCATTTGTTAAAAAAATAATTTATTTCATGTTCACAAAACAGTCTGTTTCTTAAACAGGGGTATAGTTACATCCTTTAGTTTTACCTAAGTGGAATGAGAAAAATCTAGTTTTCCAGTTAATTATACTTGCATTTTTGTCATTGAAGAGTGGGCATTTGTCAAAATTAATGGTTGTATAAACTGAGAAATATAAATGAAAAAGAGTGAGAGGGCTGAAATCAATTTTCTAAAATACAAAAGTGATCATAAGATCTAAAAGACATTGTGGGATTGGATTTTATCTTATTTTGGAATAAAAAAAGATTCACATCTATTTTAAGGGCTCTTGGACTTTCAACATTCATGGTGGATATTGGGCTATTTTTTTTTCTATAAGAAAGTGTATTTAAAGTTTTGACAGTTAATAAAGTCATGGCATTTTGTATAAGTTTCAGTGAGATCCTTGCATGGTAGGATTTAGCGTATGGATTTTCCTAATTTGCTTCATTCAAAAAGGAAACTTTTCTTAATGAAATTTTGTCTGAATGTCCAGTGCTGAGTATTTTCAAGTCATAGTTTTTTGTTTGTATTCAGTCTCACGGATGTAAAAAAAATTCAAATATGATTTTTAAGTTCCTATGTGTCTTTAAACTTGGCGGTAGTGCTCTTTCTTCCCAGTGGACTTTATTCTAGCCCTTATATGTATGAGCTGGGTGCAGATTATGATTTTAGAACACAGCTCTGCATTCCAGTGACCCTCATGCAGCCTGCTTGGGTTTCCTTTATTTCTAATACCTCTACCTTTGAGGTAAGTGTATTATGGGTTGGTGTTGGGGGAGATATAAAGAGGTAGCTTTCCTCCTTTTAAAAAATTCCTTGTTCACCTTAGCCTACTAATAGGCCTTAGAAATGCAAAGGGCTTAGTTAAACCTACTCTGCGTTTCAGATATCAATGCAGTGAATTGTTAGCATGCATGAAGCACCCACCAAGTTCTAGGTGTTGAAGTAGAAAATAAAAATAAAATTATTTTTGAATAACAAAAACCTTGTCTTATTTCTGAAAAAGTCAACAATAACATAAAACTTGAAACAGGGTACCTTAGTAGCTCTATGGATAGATAATTCTTTCAGTGTTTCTTTTTGAGATCACCAGCAAAGGTCAGTCATTGATTTCCATCCAAACGCGGGGGCTCATTAAAATAGCAGTTTGGCTTGATGGAGCAATGTCTCTCCCATTATTTGTACATCCTCGATATTGAAGCTGCAGACCTGCTGTTACTGAAGCATCCTGTAAGAAGCAGCTCATGGCAGATGTTTGGATGAGTTTTCTTTTTGTCATTAATCTTTGTACTTCTGAGGTATAGCAGAGTAGCTGTTAAATCAAAAGCAATTTTTTTGAAAGAAATATCCTATTGTTTTTATAAAAATGCTACTACTGCTCATCATAAAATTTCAAGATATAAATAAAAAGTGCAAAGAAAAAGTAAAAAAACTGATTGTTATTGGGAAATAATCATTATTTATATTTGTAAACTTAACCAAGAGCACTCTCTTTGCATGTTGATGGGAGACTTGGTAGATAGTTAGAATATTATCATAGAATAATCCCTTTTTGTAAACTATTTTAAACATAAACAACAAAATTTGAACTTCCTAAGTATTAAATTTAAAAGAACAAATAACAAATCAAAGGAATCACTGAGGGATGAATATTTATTTTCAATAAAAGATATTACTTTCTAAGAAAATTCCATTAAAGTTATGAAGATCTTGGTTTGAAGTTGTTTAATGAGAAAATTCTCAAGTAGATTATATATTTAAAAGAGGGACTTAATACACCAATACTTCTTCTACTTTCCTTCATCTTCACCTGTTATAATACTCCTTACCTTGTAAGGTTCATAAGATTTCCATTCAGTAGCTACAATTCACAGCATAAATGTTCATTTTTTACCTAAAATAACTTCAAAGACCTAACATAGTTCCTTTTATTATGATTATTGCATTCTTCCTGGGTTATTTGTGTTTTGCTTGACTGGAACTAATTGAAAAGTAGATTACCTGAGATAGAATTTTTTTTCTTTTGTATTGTATTTCATGAAGGTTTTTTTTTTTGTTTGTTAGTAAATGTTTATTTTTATTATCCTTAAACTTGAAGAATAACTTGGCTAGTTATGAAATTTTTTGAGCCCCGCTTCCCTTGGCACTTTATAGAGATGGCTCCGCCGTCCTTGAGCTTGAGAACTGCCGTGAATGAGTCTGCTTTCTCCCCTCTGTGAGAGCTCGCTTTTTTCACCTTAGATGATCATATGATTTTTCCTTATCAGTATCTTTGACAGGATCAGTAACACCATTTATGTTAATGATGCTTTATCAATTTTTCTAGCATCATGCATGGTTTGCCTCTTTGAGCAGCAAATTCAAATCTTCTTTGATTTTTAGGAAAGTCATGTTCTATTTTTGTCTAACTTTTCTCTTTCATGTGTTCTAATGTTTTATTTTGGGGCATCCAGAGTGTGTGTATATATTATCTTATTTGTCTGTCATTTCTATATCATTCTATCATTGATTCCTGACTAGATTTTCATTCTTATTCCTGTTTGTTTCTGATTTGATTTGCTTCCTTGTGATATTCATTTTTTTATTTCACTTTTTGCCTCTGAGTTTACCAGCTACCTTTTCATCTTCTTTTATGATATTTCTTTGAATTCCTTTTTTAAAAAAGGTTATTTCTATAATTTCTTTGAGGCCATAGTACCTGAACATTTCCTTTTTTTTTTTTTTTTTGTGCTGCATATCCTTCATCTCCCCTGAACTTGGGCAGTTTTCTTCCTTTTTTTTTCTTCTTTCTTCTTCCGTGTCTATGCCTAGGTCTCTCTCCATCTTTTTTGTATGGTTCATCTGTGCATGGGGACAACCATTTGTGGAAGCAGAGTTTGGGAAGGCAAGTGGGGGGAAGAAGGAGCAAGGAACGGCTCCTCAGCTCACTGGGGTGTGTTGCTTTGCTTATCCTCTACTGGTTTGTCCTCCTCCTTGGAGAGGAGCACCTCTCATGGGTCAGGGGAGTCAAGACAGGCCTTGGGGCTCTGTGTGGTGAGTGGGTGTTTGCACTCCCACTGTCCTTCACGTCACCCCGGAAAGGTCCCCTGGCCTGTTCAGATCCTGGGGAGGTATGTGTTGGCTCAGACTTCACAGTTTTTAGCTTCACAGATTTTAGTAGCTTGAAATTGGAAGTCATTTCTTTTTATAGGAAATGGGTAGGTTTATTTATTTTTTTGTTCTTCTTTTTAATTCTTTGTTATTTATAAGGAACTTATCTGTGTAAGGAATCTGAATATGGAAAAAATCAGTGGAAGTTTTTTGTTTTTTAGTTGTAAATGGATACAATATCTTTATTTATTTATTTTTATGTGGTGCTGAGGATCAAACCCAGTACCTCACGCATGCTAGGCAAGCACTTTACCACTGAGCCACAACCCCCGACCCCTTGGAAGTGTTTTGACCATTATGTATTTCTCTTACATGTGTTATAGTGGCTGTAGCCTTGGACTTCCAGAATGAATGACTCTGTATCAGTGGGGGTCTGTTGACTAGGAACATTCACTGAGTTACCCATCACTGGGTGGAGAGGACTGTGATTCTGGGAGTTCAGAACATAGCTTCAGTGGCACATGTGGTGAAGCTCAGGCACCTCTAGGAAGGGATGCAATGTCAGTATCCAGATAAAAGATATAAAGAGAACTGATATCTAGCTGCTTTTTACCTGTGGTTATAGGATAAAAAATCAGAGTTACTATCTCACTCATGTGGAAGTTAAGAAATATGATTTCATAGGAGTACAAGAGTAGAAGAGTGGTCACTAGAGGCTAGGATGATGAAGGGAAGTTGGATAAGGGTGCCCAAACAGTTAACCTGGGAGGAATAAGCTCTAATGTTCTCCAGCACAGTGGGGTGACCACAATTCACAACAATTTATTCTGAATCTTGTGAAGAACCAGTAGATCAAGGTGTGGTGGCACACGCCTGTAATTGCAGCAGCTCGGGAGGCTGAGGCAGGAGGATCACAAGTTCAAAGCCAGCCTCAGCAACTTAGAGAGGCCATAAGCAACTCAGTGTCTCTAAATAAAACACAAAAAGATCAGGGGATGTGGCAATGATTAAGTGCCTCTGAGTTCAAACCCTAGTACCAAAAAAAAAAAAAAAAAAAAAGGTGGGGGGGGATTTGGGGGTTCCCAACACAAAGAAATGCTGGATACTTAAGGAGAGAGAAATACCACCCATTACAAAGACATAGCAAATTATCACATTGTACCCCACAAATATATGTATTTATATGTCATTTAAAATTAATATAAAAATTTAGAGATATCTTTCAAATTTGTAAAGAAGCTGTTAAATATCCTCATACCAGAAGAGTGAACTAGAATTCTCTTCTAGTTAAGAATTATAGGACCGATCAGGCACGAAGCACTGAAAAAAGAAAAAAAAAAAGCCCCATTATGCAATTTTCACTCATCTTTTCTGATTTTGGATTGTATTTTAGTGTGGGTGTTTAAATTATTAGCCATTTCAAAAATGTCTTCTGGTTTTAGATATGATTAATCATCTGAAAAGGCTATTAAGTGCCACTACATGGCCTTAGGATTTAAAAAATTATGTATAAAAGCAGAGCAATTTATAATACTGATCTGAACCTTTGATTACACATGCGAAAAACACTCCTAGAAGAACCCTCTTGAGAATTACTGGATGTTCTAAGTATTCTCACTCCATGATATATTGTCTTTGATGAAAAAGTAGGAACTCTGAAGAAGACTTGTTGAGCAAAAAATACCCGGAAGTGGCTTGGACAGCGTAAGTGAGCATACTTCAGCATGGTCATGGTCTTGCTTTTCCCTAGACCCCACCGCTGGTGTTCCATCCGTGGATTTCACCTTTCTGTGTACAGACATATCTCTGAGAGAAAGTGGAGTGTGAAAGGGAAGACAATTGTTGTCATAGTGAATTCAGAAATGTGTTTTTCAATGATCATCAAAACAATTGAGATAGATATTTTCCCACCATGACAGTTTTGGTGTTTGAAAACAAGGTTTAAAAAAAATCAAATTTAGGTTTCTAGAGTCTTCCAGGCATTGGTAAAGGATAGCATCACTTGCCATTTTATTTTTAAAAATATTTTTAGTTGTTGATGGAACTTTATTTAATTAATTTATTTTTATGTGGTCCTGAGAATCAAACCCAGTGCTTCACACATACTAGGCAAGGGCTCTACCACTGAGCTACAACACCAGCCCACTTGCCATTTTATTTCGAAACCCATTTTGTCATAGCTGTGCTTTCTGTGATCTCTAGTCCTCGATCTTCTGTGAACTTCCATGGAAAGCCAGTGCGGGGAAGATTCTCTTTTGTCTCCCTCCTTTTTTTTTTCTTTTTTTGGTACAGAGGATTGAACTCAAGGGCACTTGGCCACTGAGCCCCGTCCCCAGCCCTGTTTTGTACTTTATTTAGAGGCAGGGTCTCACTGAGTTCCTTAGTGCCTCGCTTTTGCTGAGGCTGGCTTTGAACTCGCCATCCTCCTGCCTCAGCCTCCTGAGCTGCTGGGATACAGGTGTGCGCCACTGCGCCTGGCTCTCCTTTTGCTTTTTTGCTGGTTGGAGTTTGAGAGTTAACTAGTTTGGCAATCAGGTCACAGGAGTCACTCGAACTCCGTCAGGACTGTTATTTTGTGCAATTTTTGAACTTTTCTTTGCCTTACTTTCCTGTCCTCCAAGAACTTCTCGTCTCTTTCTAAGTTTTACTCTTTTAATAGAAATGGACTCCCACATGCACACTGGCATCTCCAAGCCCTGACAGTCCTGCTATTTTTAGGGAAGGAGAAAGTTGCCTTTTGTTGTCTGCTTTTCACCTCCCACGTGTTCTTTAGTTTCTTCCCCCTCTGGTCTTATAGTGACAGCTTTCTAATTCCAAATGCTTTTTCCGTGGTCTCTTTCTGGCTGTATTTGTCTTACACTCGAAATTCTTAATGTCAGAATGGGAGTAGGCTCGTCTGTTTCTTTTTTTCTGTGGATATTTTGGGTTCCTTTCCCCTGATTTATTAAAATTACAAAATCTATACATAGAGGAGTGGAAAGTATATTTGTACAGTTTAAAGAAGGAGAAGAATAAAATGAACTTTCCTTTATACCCAGCATCCCTGTTGACAAATAGAACACTAGAAGCTGTCTGTGTGTCCCTCACTGTCACATGTCCTCCACCCCAACCTCCAAATTGTGGTGACTTCTCATCCTGCAGCTTAGGTAGGAGATTTGGGAATTAAAAAAAACAAAACAAAACAACAATAACAACAACAACAAAATGAAACAACAACAAAAATCCTAAAAACCAAACCAAAACAAGAACAACAAAATAATGAAATGGAATAGAGTTTTCAGTGATAACAATAGAATAAACACATGTTTATTTCTGATATCCATAACAAATTTTTGTTTAGAATTGAGAGGAAGCACATCAGTTGTCCTGGTCTGCTTAGGTTGCTATAACAAAATACCATAAACAGGATGATTGGAACGACTGACATTTATTCCTTAGAGCTCTGGAGGCTGAGAAGTCTGACATCTAGATGCCTGCAGGTGCAGGTGCGGTGAAGGCCCCTTCCTGGCTTGCACATGGCTGTGTTTCTGTGTCCTAGTTGTGGGGATCAGGAAGAGAGAGGGAAAGCTCTCTTGTTTTTGTTTTGTGTTGCTGGGGATCAAACCAAGGTCTTCGTGCATGCTGATCTCTTCTTATAAGAACACTAACCCCACCATGGAGACTACTGCCATGATTTCATCTAAACCTAAAGCTCCACAAGGCCCCACCTCCTAATGCCATTTCCTTGGGGGAACAGGGCTTCAATATATGAATTCTAGAAGGGTCCTGAATTTTCTTTTGAAGGGTTTCAGCTGTCTTACTGATGTAGTTTGGATGTAGTTTAGTTGTTTAATTGGGTCCCCCAGGAGTCCATTGTGATTAAAGCTTTGGTCCCTAGGTTATGCTATTGGGAGGAGAGACCTACTGGATGTCCTTAGGTCACTGGGAGTCTTGGAATGTTGGACTCCATTCTCCTTCTTTCTGACCTCCTGTTTGGCAGAGTAAGCTCTTCCTCACATCAGGGCTTCTCTCTTTATATAGTTAGCTGCCTCAGTTACTTCACTGTAGCAACACAAAACTAGTTAATACTCTTACTAAAATTAGAATTAATGTAAAAAGAGTCAAACATATATAATACAGATATTCCATGGGCTGACCCCAGTATATTCACCTGCTGTTATAAGGAATAATTGGAAATTTCCTATTTTGTCCTTTCAGTTTGAGGGTGAACAATGTCTTTGACTTCAGTGACTCTTTGCTACCACTGTCATGAGCTATCTGAGGTCCCTCATTGCTTATCTGGATCCTGAGCTCAGTCTGTAGGACTCTTATGTTCCCGTGGATTCCTCAGTCTATAGTGTGATGTGTCACATCTTGTCACATCTTTTTTTTTATTTTTATCTTTTTTTATCTTTTTGATTTGCTAACTTGTCATCAAGAGAACATTGTTAGGAATGCCTATTCTGTGTAGGTGCACCTGTACCTAGAACCATGGCTGCAATGAAGTGGCTGCCCTTTCTCTGAGATGGTAGTTTGGCAAAACTTACTTAAGCATGGGCTGGTGTGATCTGTAGCTGCAATAGGCACTTCAACTCCCGACTCTTCTCCTGACCCAGGGTTTTCACTACCAGGTTGGTAGCTTCTGGATTTTTCCTGAAGTAGCTCACTGTTTTCTCTGACCCCTGTCATGAGTTAGTAGTTTGGCTATGGCTTTACTGGATATGAATCAGGTCATTTTGGATCCTTCTCTTTTACTGTCACTTCCAATCCTGACCACTCATGGTCCTGAAACTTATATTGATACTTATTTGCTACTATGGATCATATACAGTTAATGTTAAATTTCTACCAGTGTTCTAAAAATGTCTGGTTTTAAGATTAAACTAAAAATAGACCCCCTGGAAGACCTAAATAGAATAGTTTCTCCTTTTTTCTGTGTCAGTCTCTCTGGGATTTGACTGCTTCTGGAATTTTATAAAGGTTTTGCTTTTGATCCAAACATTGAGAGGCACTTTATGAATGTGAGATTGTCTACCTAGACAGAAATTTAAAGACTGTTTAATGAAAGTTGTCCGACTGTAGGAAAAAAGGCAATTTATAGAAATTTTCTTAAAACTCTGATTTAGAGATCTGTTGTTATGCTTTTTTTTTTTTTTTTTTTTAACTATCATCGATTTGATATCATCCCTGGTACATCACATATACATTAACAGAAGGAACACATCTGTCTATAACTTATTTTTGATGATTTTAAAGATTCATTTTTAGAGCACCAAGTGCAAATAATGATCTGAATAGCTTTTAAAAGATAAAAATTCAGTTTTAGTATTAGGCAGAATGTCTAGACTCTATAATTAAACTGGAGTAGATGAAATTACTCACCTCTAATCACTATTTTATACACGTCTTTCAAAGTGACATTAATTGTCATCAGCTTTGCTTATCATAAAATACTTTTTCAGGATGAGTACTAATTTTTCCCTGTTACACTTGGTTTTTCATGTCTCTATGATAAAGCATGTTAATATGACGCTAAGATTTTGATTAATTTTAGTCACAGTTAAGTAATGGCTTTGTAATCGTGTTGTCTGTGTTTCAGCAGACCACTTTTGAAGTTGATACAAATGTAGCTTTAGCAGATCTAGATCATTATCTCTTAGATTAGTTTCTACATAAAAGTTTCTTGTTAGTTATTAATCTAATCTGTAGAAAGAGTGTATCTCTTTACGTCTTGGAAATTGAAGTACACTCTTTTGATGGAGGCACATAAAAATATGTAGAATTAGAACAAAATGTAGACAACTCTTTACAACATAGAGGTAACACGAATGGAACTCTTCTTTCACCACCTTCTGGAAAAGACTGGCCTGAAGTCATCTTGGTGTACTGACAGCTGACTATTTGACAAAGCATTTACCAAATAGATGGGGTGTGTGTGTGTTGCCAATGCCCAACTCCTAGGTTGTGCTACCCAGAGCACAGGTTTATATTTAGGGCAGGAGTTGATGACAGCCATACTCACATTCACTGGAAAGTTTCCTTAGCTGTAATCCAACATTCTTGTTCTATATAAGGGTGACAGCTAGCTCCCCAGTGCTAGGGGCTCCTCCCAGATCTGAGATGATCAGCTTCTGGATGCCTACTGAATCGGGACATCCTTCCTTGACCGAGGATGTGACTGTGAGCAAACAGGACAGGGTTTAGCCAGCAGGCTGGTGAGCCACACTGAATCCCAAGTCCATGCCAGCCGGAAGATTCCCTTTTTTTTTTTTTTGAGAAGCCACAAATGAATGGTACTTCTTCTAATAAATTCTGTAATTTTCACAAGTCTCTTATCTTGGTATTAACTTGAAATGGCACATCATTTGGGAGAATGAAAATTGTCTTTAAAAAAATTAGTTGTGCATTAGGTAAATCATGACTTTTTTTTTTTAACCCTCAAAGATCCAGTGAATAATTTTTTTATGCCTTAAAATGTGCTCAGAAGGTGGGCTTTTTTGAAAACATTTTTTTTCCTAAATCCTAACTAAAACAATAGGTGCTGTTTTGTATGATAGTTATTTTGGGTCTGAATGAAGAAACCATTAAAAAATTCTCTTCCTTTCCCTTCCTCCTCCTGCACTCCTTCTTACTATGTTGTGTTCCTGTTTGCCTTAAAGATTTGATATTACTGCAGAAGAATGTTTGCAATTGCCACATGGTGACAATTTCTTAAACATAACATATCTGCTATTTAGGAAAGACCCCAGTGTTGTCCCTAAGCATCCCTGTGGTGTATGTACGCGCGGTACCTTGATCGCACAGAATGTCATTTTCTGCACAGTACAGAGAAATCTAGGGTGGCAGCTTCAAATGCCTCTTCCTTTATTGGGCTGTGAAGACTCACCCTTAACCTGTATGTCTCAAGGTCTTCCTCTGCAAAGATCTGGTGCCTGCAGTTAAGCTGGCAGATACCCTGCAGGCTCTGCTTGTGGCAGTGCAGTGTCCATAAAGGACTAGACGACGCCTAGGTAGGGCAAAAAGAGGAGAGCACACAAAAGACAATTTTAGGTCTTCTAAAATCTTAACTAGTAAGTAGCATAAAACTACAAACTATATGTTAGCATGTGCATAACAAATTTTAGGGCATATATCTATAATTTATAGTAAAAGTGAAGAAATAGAAACATTTTGATAAGATTAATCTTTGTTAATAATTTCTTTAATTCTCATCCTTTATTTTTCCTCCATTTATTCTGTCTTCAGTCATTAATTGGATGAGTGAAGGAAAGTTAAAGCTACAGGTTTCATATGTGAAAAGGCCTCTTCCTGTTGTCTTTGCTGGTTGCTTGCCGGTCTCTCCTGCTGCTAACATTAATTACTTTGCTGATGGCTCTAATTGACCCAGTAAAAGAACCTTATCTGCGTGCAGCCTTCCCAGGCCCTAAAGTCTTTGCAGCCTCTGTGGACACAGACCGCATTGCTTGCTTTCAGCTTTTTATAAATAGCCTTGCACGTCCAAGGGCACTGTCCTAGAGCGCCCTTTCCTTTGAAAGTTCCAAGTCCTTGCTTAAGCCTGTGTACTGTCTGGTCCCAAATCTACCTTTTCAATATGATCCCTCCTTGTCATGGATGCCCTGGTCAAACAGAGCTTTTAGCTTTTCCTTAATATGCCTGCCTGACTTCTTGTGTTCATCCACGCTATTTCGGTCTAGAGGGTCTGCTCTTTGTGTAGACTTCCTTGTTCAAATTGTGTCTTGGAACCTGCCTGAGCTCTACTTCTTTACTAAAGTGTTCCTGATAACAGTTGGTGAAATTCAGTTCTTCATTGAGGGCTGCTTCACGATTTGTTTTTTTATCTTATTAGGGTATGAGCTACCTCGTCTTATTTTATCTCTGAGCTTATATTCACCTTGAGAGTAGGGACTGCATTTTCTTTCCCTTTCTGTCCTTGCCCACTCCCTATAGCACGGACGCCTCCATGTGTTCAGGGAATGACCATCTAATTGAGTCAGGGGACACAGAGGCACTCTAGCCCAGCTGCTGCTCTCTGTGTGGCTGGTGGTGACATTATGAATGTCTGTGGTCCTGTGTCTTTCCTGGTCCTAAAATTACTCACTATTTTAATAATTCCTTTATTAAAGGAGCTTTGCTTTTCTTTCTTTAAAGAAATATAGCTTGTACTGTGGTTTGTTATTAAAAAGTGATTTATATATTCATTGTAAATACTTTAAAGAACATAAGTAAACAAAGGAAAGAAAATAAAAGTTGTACAGGAAGCAGTAATTTATTTTACATTTTTGGGTATGTTTTTTCAGACTTTTTCTTATACGTAATATACACCTATATTAAAAATTATTCACATTTATTAAAAATATGTGAATATACACATATTTAAAAAAAACAACGAACCATATTTTCTCATTTGTTCTCTTTCTTGAGTGATGATTTGAACAATAGAAGAAGTGTCTATAATAGTATGTATAAAGGTACTCACATCTACATCATGTGTGTCTGAGAATGTGTGCATTTGTCTAGTTATTTTCTTATAAGTAGATCTTGTGGACTCAAAGGTGAACATGCTTCCAGGGTGATAGCATTGCCAAATGCCCCCTAAAGTGCCGGTTTACCTATGTCCTTGCTAGCTTTTACCACTATCATTCATTTTTATTTTCTAAATTGAAGGAGGAAAATAATATCTTATGTTATTTTGATTTAAGGTCTTTTATTGTTAGTAAAGTTGTACATTCATATATGATTGATCTCCATTGGTACTTCTGTTTTCTTTTTTTTTCCCCCCATGAATTACACTTTTTATGTTCTATTTTGTCAATGTCTTTTACTCAGTTTTCTATTGGACTGTTCTTATTTGGTTTTGGTTTTTAAGGGCTCTTTATGTTATAAATAGTAACACTTTGTTTTTCATATATTTTCCGTAATATCTTTGTTTTCTTTTTGCAGTGGTGGGAACTGAACTCAGGGTCTTGTGCACGCTAGGCAAGCACTCTATCACGGAGCTTTATCTCCAGCACTCATACATTTATCATTTTTTTCTCAATTTGTTTAAAAATTTTGTTTATGGTATGTATATCTTTTGTTATTTATGGAAGCCTGCACATTTTTACAGTCTTATCTATGTTTTGTTTTATGACTTCTGGGTTTAAGGTCATATGTTAAAAGACCTCTGTTCCTTAATGTTCAGCTGTGTTTTTTATGGTAAATATATTGCTTTGTTTCAGAACATATTTAGCTTCCATACATATATTCTTAGTTTGGCGTAAGGGGTAATGTAGGGATCCAACTGTCTCCAAATATTTAGTCATTTGTCTGAAACATTTATTCTTTATTTTATTCTTTATAGGTTTAAAATGTTGTTATTATTATATATTGAGTTTTTGATATGAACTTGACTGTCTTTCTGTCCTGCCCCCTGAACTGATTGTCTAATTAGGCTAGTGTTCTTTATCTTTAGTTACTGTAGTAGTAATATAAGGTCCTCTTGGTTACTCTTTTTTTATTTGAAAAATGTTTGAACTAGACTTAAGCATTCTTTTTTAAAGATGAATTTTAGAATCATTTTGTCAAGTTAAAATAAAAAGCTGCCTGACATTTTATTTGGAATTACATTAAAACTACAGAGTGGGCTGAGGGTAATAGACGTCTTTATAATATTGAGTGTTGCCATGGAGAATCAGGGGCTATGATTCATTCAGTAATGACTTCTTTTATGTTTTATTTTTTTAAACTAACAATTTGCAGTTAATTTCACATGCACATTTCTTCACATTTATTTAAACCTACATTTATTCTTAGATTATTTATGCCTATGTATGTGAATATATATCTATGTCTCATACTTATGAACATATTTTATCTACATATATACATATGCAAAACTTGTTGACATTGCTAGAAATTTTTCCTCCAGATTATTTCTAGATTGTTTTTACTTATTTACATATAAATGTATTTTATTTTTGCATATTTATCTCATAACTGGTCTTCTTACTCAACTCTTACTATTTCTATTGTTTTTTTATTGTTTTTTTTTTATTCTTCGAACATTTCCTATAAGCCTGAGAAGAACAGAATATTGTATAAACAAATGTGCAGTTTTTCTGAATAGACTAAAAAATGAAAGAAATATGGACCTCTTTCCTAGGAGTGACAAGAACTGGACTTGGAGGAGAGCTGTTTCTTCTGGACAAGGTTATGAGAAGTCAAGGTTAATAATGGATTCTCCTCCATTCTCTGCAATTTCACTATGTGTAATGCCTGGTTTAGTAGTTGTGATAATAAATATTGGGTATGTTAGAAAAGAAGCTGGATTAGCAATGTTCAACAGACTGTAATATTCATTATTTGCTTTGAAATTTGTGCATGAAAGCATTTCAGTCATGTGTAACTGGATTCAAAAGATGTGTCCTCTCTATTTGGATTCAGTTTTTCTGTTTAAAATTTATTTTTTCATAACCCATTGGGTTAAAACTAATTTTGTGAGCTTGTGATTCTGTCAGAGAAATCTCAGAATTCTGGTTTACTTTTAGAGACACTGGTATCCATAACAATGACTATTTAGTCACTTCATTTGGCCTGATGTCACCTGCTTAGAAGGGAACTCTCACTTGACTTGCTGGAGGATCAAACCAGTTGAGTGGAGGTTCTCAGCTTGTATTATCACCTCAAGTCCATCCCATATTTCTCTTCTAACTCCTCCTTTCTTCACTCCACGATTAACTTGCAGCCCCGTGTTTCTTATGCTCCTTTTACTAGGGCTTTCTAAACTGTGTTATGGTGCATGGCCTCATCACCTGGGATGTAGAAGCACCTACACATTGAACTTTCTGCTGTAGTCTCTCATGTAGTTTAGGTACTCATTAAATTCCTGTTGTGATCGCAAAGAAGCTTAAACCCCTACGTCCTGTTCTTGCTGGGATTGTTCTCTTCCTGCAGCTCTGTTCCTATGAAATATGCCCCCACACCTCAGCCCTTGCCTCGCATGGCATCTTTGTCTACCTTAACACAAAGCTTCTATCCAACCTATAATTATTTTCACCCACTTCATACATCATTGCTGCACTCTTATTTCCCAACCTTTCCGTATCTACAATATTTTGCCCAGCATAAATGCCTTATTTTATTATTTACACACACAGGAATACATACTTTCTAGCTCAAAAAACTTTTGACATAAAAACTATTTTAGGTAGTGTGAATCAAAAATTTTCCCCCTAAACTTTAAAAAGGTAGTAATTGAAAAATAATTTTACTTTTTAAGTCTGTTGTGTTCAAAAACAAAAGCAATATAAGGACTCAAGCCTAATTGCAGGTTAGAAGCTTATGCTTGTATGAATGTACTGAGTTAAAATCATGTGTCTATCTTCATTACCACGTACGGTAATTACTTGATGAATTCAAATTACCTTCCGTGTATAAAAGGGAAAGAAAACCTTCAAGTGGGACGAGGGAGTGGGTGTAATGCTGTTGCACAATGTCGCTGCTTGAGGCCCTGTAAAGTTGAGGGTCTCCATGGTGACCAGCATTGGCCATCGCTGAATGACTAAATGATTGTGAGACCTGGTGGGAAGGAGTGGCAGGGGACTTCTTGGAAGAATTTGTCAGGGGCCATTTGGGTGTGATCAGGGTTTCAAAAATTGAAAAGGTAAGCATTAACAAGCAGCAGTCAGGTGACTGAATTTGCATTCTGAAAATGGGCATTCATGGCACTCTGTTTCCAGATGTCATCTGCTGTTTTCACTCTATTTGTGTCATTACCAGTTTGAACACATAGGGAAGTAACTGACATATTTTACTACTGAGAATTAACTTTGAATATTGTGCTACTACGTACCTAGAACAAAGACATTGTTTGGCAAAGACAAGTCCAGTGTATTATAGTGACTGGTGCCCCTGGCTTCCTGACTCCCACATCTAGGACTGTTGCCTGCTGAAGTTACATGCTGAGAGAGGGAACCTAAGCCACCTACCTAGGGCCTTCCGAAAATAGTGGCTATGTGAAGTGTAATCACAGAACCCCAAAGCAGTGGTGAAGGAGACATATTCACTGACTGCTCAGTTAGTAATATCTCAGCCTTTGATTATGCTTCACCTGTACACCCTACTGACCTCTCATGTAGAACTTGATGTGTGTACCTTAAATATGGCTGTTAAGGTTGGGTGATCATGTGTCCTAGTTTCCTGAGGACAGTCCTTCCTGGTTTCTATATGTCTCTTTTGGTAGCACAATTATTAATATGCCTCTATCCACTCCAAGAAATGTCCTGATTTAGATGATAAATTATATGACCATCTGGCTGGTGAGCCTTGGTGCTTCTATTCATCATCATTTCACCTTGCTCTACTGGGGAAGGAATGAATGCCCTCCACCCCCAGGTCCCTTCAGAAGAGCTTGTTTCTCTCAGTTTCCTAATTAGAGATAGACTGTGGGCTCAACACCTAATTTCAGAGAATATAGATTTTAGTCCTAGAAAAGACTTCTAGAGACTGTAGTTTGTTTATTTACATGGAAGTGAGTTTTTAATTTATATAAAACAAATGGTTTACCTGGTGGTCTACTGCATATCTTTCCTAGTGGTCTTTTATAGGCCAAGGCCCTGTTATCTTTCTTGTCTCATTCTGAGCAATTATTTTTCTTGATTAGCCCACTCCTGAACCTTCATGATCATGATTGCCCCAAAGAAGGCATATGGTTCTTTTTTTAAAAAAAGTAACGGATTTGATGGGGCTGGGGTTGTAGCTCAGTTGTAGAACACTTGCCTAACACCTGTGAGGCACTGGGTTTAATTCTCAGCACCCAAATATAAACAAATAAATAAAAATAAAGGTCCATTGACAACTAAAAAATATATTTTTAAAAAGTAATGGATTTGAGTTAGTTTCCAAGAAACTAGAAGTCATTTACCCTTTCATCCTATACAGGATGAAAATCATGCAGGGATTTTCTTGGTTAATAACTTTTCTAGGTACTAGGGAATCTTGATAACTTTTCCAGTTATTTAGGTTCTTGGCTTGTCCTCACTGAACCTTCTTGTAATGGGAGATGTATACTTTTGGGAGTTTTGGCTTGGCTCTTCACTTGCCTGCTTTTGTTACACACATGAATCTCAAACTCAAGGATTCAAACAAACCTATGTATATATTTATAAAGGCAAAACCTCCATAAGGCATATCCCTCTCTTTGTGTGAATTTCCAAAAGATTAGATATAATAGCAGCTCCGTTTATATATTTGCTGATGATTATGAAATTCTTTGAACATAAATTTTCAAAAGGTTTCTTTGTGATAAATCCTGGAATTAGGATAGTTTAGACAGGGTTTCATTAACAACCATGAAATCTGAGACTTAACATATTAAATTATCATCTCTTCTACATTATGGTCAAGTGCAGGTTAAGTGGCTCTCCTAAAGCAGCTCTTCTCCAAATCCTGTCACAGGAACTAAGCCTCATCCATCTTGCAGCTATGCCATCGCCATCTGGAGTATTGTGGCATCCAGCTTTGTCACAGAGAGAGAGCTTGGATAATCATGCAGGGATTTTAATGGTCACAGTAGAGGGGCAGACATCTCTTCCCCTCTCTCATAAGCCATAATCCAGTCTCCTGGCTGTAACCTGACTGCGGGGCAAGGTGAAAAATGTGGTCTTCTGTACCAGGAAGGGAAAAATGAAATGGCTTTTGGTGGATACACAGCATTATTTCTGCCACAGTTCCCTTCTCTGACCTCACTCTTGGCTCCTTTACCACCTTTCAATAGTCTTGCTGTTCTCTTGCTCTTAGGAGTTCTGCATCTTTAAGATTTATCCTTGGCCCTTACATTTTGAGTAAAATTCCATTCAGCCCTATTCTAGAGTTCATGATCTTTTCACTTATTTGGTGGTGTAGGGTGACCATGAAGGTCCAGAGGGAGTGGGTTCAAGAGTTTCTTCGTTCCAGTTCTTCCACTCTCTTCCTCTTGGCTTTGAACTTTCATCCTATACTTATCCCTTTACTCCCAAAGGTCATCCATTTTTCACTGAGTACCCTGCCTGAGAAGTATGGTAGTAGCCACCATATATAGATTTTCTGTAACTTAAATAATTGAAAAGGTGTTTAGAAGTTTACATGTTCAGAAACTCCCTTTCATAAGTTCCTGCAAATTAATTGACTCTTCTAAACCAAACACTTAAATGGTAAATGAAAAATTTCAGTGTATGTTTAGATCAATAATTACCAAATATATCAGTACTGGTATTTTAGTCAGTTTTTACTTATTTGTTTAGTTTATTTTTTTCTTTGTGGTGCTGGGGATTGAACCCAGGACCTTATGCACATGAGGCAAGCACTTTACCAATTGAGCTATATCCCCAGTCCTCAGCTGGCTTTTTCTTTGCTGTGATCAAAACACCTGACAAGAACAATTAGAGGAGGAAAAGGTTATTTGGACTCATGGTTTCAGAGGTCTAGTCCCTAGATGGCTGACTCCATTGCTCTGGGCCCGAGGGAGGCAGAACACCATGGTGAAAAGGCCCAGCAGAGGGAAGCCGCTGAGATCACAGCAATCAGGGAGCAGAGGGAGCGCCACTCACCAGGGACACAATACAAGCCTCAAAGTCACACCCCCAGTGACTTTTCACTCCAGTCACACCCTATCTACCTTCAGTTACCATCCAATTAATCCATATCAATGGGTTAATGCACTCACTGATTAGGTTACCACTCTCATAATCTGATAATTTCACCTCTGAAAATTCTTGCATTGCCTCACAGATGAACATTTGGAGGACATCTCATAGCTGAACCAGAACAATTGCCACATCCGAACATTCTGTTTCTAGAAGGAGATTGTATGAGGCAAACTACTGAGGTGTCAGTGTCGGTCACAGGTTCCTTGAAAAGTAGCTGTTTTTCTTCTATAAGATTTTTAAAAGAGAATAAAATCATGGCATTTGCAGGTAAATGGATGGCGTTGGAGAAGATAATGCCAAGTGAAATTAGTCAATCCCCCCAAAAAACAGATGCTGAATGTTTCCTCTGATATAAAGAGGCTGATTCATAGTGGGATAGGGAGGGGGAGAGCATGGGAGGAATAGATGAATTCTAGATATGGCAGAGGGGTGGGAGGGAAAGGGAGGGGGCAGGGGATTAGCAAGGATGGTGGAATGTGATAGACATCATTATCCAAAGTACATGTATGAAGACACGAATTGGGTGTCAACCTACTTTATATACAAACAGAGATATGAAAAACTGTGGTATATATGTGTAATAATATTGTAATGCAAAAAAACCAAAGTACATGTATACAGACATGAATTGGCATGAACATACTTTACATACAAAGATATGAAAAATTGTGCTTTATATGTGTAATACGAATTGTAATGTATTCCACTGATGTGTGTTTAAAAAAATAAAATCAATTAAATAAAAAAAAAGATTCTTAAATTCAGGCTGGGGTTGTAGCTCAGTGGTAGAGCACTTGTCTAGCATGTGTGAGGCACTGGGTTCGATCCTCAGCACCACATAAAAAGAAATAAATGAAATAAAGGCCAAAAAATTTCTCAAATTCAAGAGTTAATAGACATAGGTATGGCCATAAGTGAAATAATCCCTTTAAAATGGCAAAATAGGATTATTAAAATGACCTTTATAAGATTTGATGACAAATGTTTTGACTGCTATTATCTACTCTTCTAACCACAAGCAAAAATAATGGTCTAAAATAACTTTGTTTCCAACTCCTAGGCCTGCACCAGCAATTGTGTGGTTGAGAATTTTGAAAACAAGAAATTACTGGTAGAGAGATGCAATTAGATCCAGTTAGGGAAACCTCTCTGCTCTTGCTGTTGCCAATGCTTTCCTCAGAGAGGTGTTATCATCCAGAGCCCTGTTTATGTGCATCCACGGTGCTGGTAGTTGACTTAGTAACTGGCAATGAAAGAGTTTCTGTACCCTGTCAGGCATTCCCATGTATATAGAGTTAGTAATGTCATTACTTTTACCAGTACTTAAATTTTTAAAAGGGAATTAATAGATATACTATAATTTAAGTTTTGAATGTAGACAGTTGTCAGTCAGTACACATTTGATTTATAATAGGAATTGTGCAAATTCAGTGGGAATTGGGGGATTCAATAGGAAAATATGACTGAGTATAAGCATCTACTGTATTTCTGTGTTGCGAAGGTTGTCCTCTGGCACAGAGTACTGGTCATACACTTGAGGTTCTCATTTGACTGCTGACTGGCTCTAAGCTACCCCTTTGCAACCCTTCTCACTGGATCCTGATAGAATGCATTAGGTGCAGCTCCCAAAATGATGCAAAACCAGAGTCCTCCCATTCTTCGTTTAGAGAAGAATGCCAAGGTTTCCTAATGTGGCAAAATTATAGAAAGTCAGAATTTCAGAACAGGAGGGACCTGAGGAATCTTCGGTTGTATTCTTTTGTTTTTTGCAAAAGGAAGCAAAGACCTAAATTTAGGATACATCAGTGGCTCCAAGTGGGACATACTGACCTCCGTCATTACTATTAGAATTAAATGAGTTAATGCCTCTGTAGCCCTCAGAACAGTGCCTGGACACAGCAAGTGGTCAATAAATGCCAGTATCATGTGTTATCATTATTCCTAGTGGCAGACCCAAAAAGGAACACAGGTGCCCCTAATTCAGTGCTCTTTAGGAGGTACAAATTTTATATTTCACACATTGTTCAGGGAACAACATTTTTAGAATTTGAGTTAAAGTCTCAGTAGTTATAGCCACAGTGCCTACTACTGGATACTTAGTGTTGATTTCTGGGCTAAGCACTTAATATTCATGGATTCATTTAATCCTCCCAGTGTCCTATGAGATTCACACTTTTGACTTTCCCCATTTGACACAAGTTGGGAACTTGCCCATGGACATACCACCAATAATGGGGCTGGGTGAGATTTAAGCCTGCTCTCTCTCACTTCAAAGTCTATATTCTTTACCATTATTTTTCACTAGGAGTTTCCAAACTACAGCTCACAGGACAAATACAGACCTACCTATTTTTTTTTTTTATAGTCTGCATTCTAAGAATGTTTTTTTATTTAAAAAAAATTTAAATGGTTGAAAAAATCTAAAGATGAATATTTCCTTACACATCAAAAATAGCATGAAATTAAAATTTCAGTGTCCACAGATAAAGTTTTTTTTTTTTTTTTTTTTTGAATACAGTCACAACCGTTCATTTGTGTATTGCCTTTGGCTACCTGTGTGACATGGTGGCAGAGCTGAGTGGTTGTCAGAGATACCTGGTGGCTGGCAAAGCCTAAAATCATGATTATCTGACCTTTATTGAAAAACAAAACTTGCCAGTTCTTGTTCTATGTTCTTCTTCACTGGTTAGCTTTTATGAAATTTCAATTATTTGAATATAGTTGTGGGATTTTTTTTTTGGGGGGTGGGGGTTCCTGTCTCCTCCTACTCCTTGCAGTTTAGTTTGTTCAATTTTCATTGACATATCAAATGAATCACCCTTCAGTTTTCTGTGTCTTGTCTTTTTAAGCAGACTGAAGACCGATTTGTTTCTGGATGGTGTTTGCAACTTGGTGATGACCTGTCTTTATACTACCGGTGGACTGTGACCATTGGTGCTTTGCCCCCCTTCGTTCGTTTATTGAGCTGGCTATTTTTACACTTCCAGGGTCTCAGATGCAGAAATCACTCTATTTTCTTTCCTTTATAGTGGTTTGCTGTCTTCTGATTACGTGGAGATTCACTATGAAAATGGGAAGCCACAGTACTCAAAGGTATGGTTTAAAGCTTTGGAACAGCCTGTGTAAGCACACCCATCACAGGACGGGCCCCTGCACCCCAGATTGCTTGGTGTGTCTGTCAACGAAAACATTTGGCCTCCTATGCAAGGTTACTATGTTACAAGGAGAAATTCATTACAACATACAAATATTTGAGGTAACATTAGCGATTCTATATATCCGGAACAATATGGAAATGTTTATTGTTTTAGTCATGCATACAGTATCTTATGTAATGGTATAAAGGGCTGAACTTTCCAGATCAACACCTGAGTCCAAATTAGGCATCCCTTATTTCAAATGCTTAGCATTTTGGGGTTTGGATTTAAAAAAAGTTTCACAATGTTTTTGTAATTATAATGAGATATTTTTGTGATGGGACCCAAGTCTAAACATGAAATTCATTTATATTTCATACACGTAGCCTGAATATAATTTTATATAACATTTAAAATAATTTTGTGCATGAATCTCATAGTGTAAGATTTTCTACTTGTGGTGTCATGTTAGTGCTTAAAAAGTTTTTTGAGTGTTTTGGATTTCAGTTTTTGAGATTGGAGATGCTCAATTAGGCTCTTATAGTCACAGCATCTGAATTATAAGAATAGATGGGCTCTTAGAATGACTATTAAGTACAAGTTACTTTGGTGCCCAAGAAGGGGAGAGGACAAGAAGAGGAAATTAGACTTAAGGAGCACTCTCTTCATAATCTTCACAGCAGTCCTATGGGGGTGGATATTATTACTCTTGTTGTACGAAGGAAGAAACTGAGGCAGAGAGAGGGTAAAGAAACCTTCTCAAGGTCATTAAACATTGTCATATAAAGGTATTTGATTTCCTTCAGTTGGAGGTTAAACTTCCTTCTCTTCATGGAGGATCAATGAAGCAAAAGAGGGCTTAAATTAAAGCAAGAGAGAGATCATTTGTAAGTAAAAAACACAGTGATCTCCACCAGTCACGATGAAAGTCTGTGGAATGGCTACAGAAAGGGACTCTGATTTGGGTAGTGCCACTGAGCTTAGCAGTATCCATCAATACCATTGACACAGGAGAGGAAATGGAACAAAGCAAAGTGGGGAAATATCATTGATTTTGCTCTTTTCTAGATTGCTAATGAGTGTCAGCATAAAAGTGGCATCTTTCATGTGTGGACTTGCCAAGCTGTGCAGCAGGGAGCATGGGGATCCTCAGTCTGTAGCCTCTCAGCAGATATTTATGGGTGGCCTTAATTGTAAATACTGCCCAGGGGCCATGGTATTTCTTAGGATCTATAACTGTCCAATTAACAGTGGGCACATTTGTAATTTGAAGTGTGTTTTAGTCTTTGAATTGTATGCCACAGATTCTATTATTATTACTATTCATCAGTTCTTGTCTTAGGCTGCATCTTGGGGGTTTGTTGAATGGCCCTAAAAGTTAATGCTGTGGAAAGTGAGCAGCAATGCTAAATCAAGCGCAGGAATAGTGCTTCCTGGCATTTGTACAAACCAAAGCTTCTGTCAGCTGTGCCAGTGCCCTGAACACTGCGGATGCTGAATCATGAGTCTGGAGTAGACAAGATTGCACGAGAACTTTATAGACTCAGCAAATGAGCAACCTTTGCATCCTGCAGTAACCTAATCTAAACTTCTCACCAAGAAGTTCAGTCGATTTTTTTCCTTTTTTAAAGAAGCAGAATAGCTACTTGGCCTCCAGAAGTCATTTGAGGTCCTCAAAGGAAGCCTTATCATTACTAACACACTCCAGGCTTCCTGTTGATTGTAACTAAAATTTAAAACAGAGGATGGCAAAAGAAAACATGTTCACTGCAGTTTGTTTTTGTGTTTATTCCTTTTTTCTCACTATGACTCATTTTCTCCAAATAGCTCTCTGACGTTCACAGCCTAGTTGTACTAGTGCAGTGGGGTAGGTTGCTGAGAAACCAAGCAAGATACCTGGACATAAAATATGAGATGTAAGGTTACTGAAAAATTCCTTTGGGTAAGATCCAATGGTGATGGGCTGGACAGATGTTTTATCAGGAAGTCCAGTGGCAACAGGGTGAACATCTGCACCTCTGACCCACATAGTACATCCAGTACCTTGTCAGGAAGTGTCACCTCCTATTCCTTAGGATACTTTGTCCGGAAGCTGATGCCTGAATAAATTCTTCCCTCTCCATGGTTCTCTGATCAGTACCACTAGGGAGAAGGGTTTTATATTAATTTGCTTAGTTCCTTATATGACCAGCATCCCAAGGAGAAACTATCTTGGCTTGCGTGCAAGAAAGCAGCTTTCCACAGATAACACTAACTTGCCCTAATTCCCAGCACACATGAGAGAAAGTCAGTATCCTTCAAGATAATACGCATCTTGACATTCTGGCCCAGACGTCCTCTCATTGTTTCCTTAACCAGGCAAGTTTTTTGGGAACAGAAAGGGGCATTCAGGGGCATGTTCTTTTACTGTCTCCCTTTTTTTCAAGAATTACACAAGCTTCTTGCTTCATGGATAATGATTTAATGGTAAATGCCTGTTTTTTATGTGTCTATGTTTATATACCCCTGTAAACCTCAAGATGATATGGTACACACAATTCTGTGGCAAGATTTAAAAGTTCTAATGATAGTATAAATACTTTGGCATGCATTAAATATCTTGTAGACCTACACTTTTTAAAACTGCATACCATTCTTTTAAATTAATTTGTTTGAAAATCCCATGGTCATTGACATTTAAATTGTTGCTAATCTTTCACTCCAACCCAAAGGAAAGAACACATCCTTAATACTTCCTGTAGAATTAATTCTGAGAATTGGATTTTCTGGGTCCCAGAGTTTGTTCAATTTTTGGAAGGCTTTGGTACAAAGTGGCAGTTTTTCTTCCTGAAAGTTTATAGAAATTCACATTCCACTAGCATTGCATACATGTTTTTAGAGCCATTTTACAGTAAACTTTATAATGATTACTTTCCATGTTGTTTAAGAAAACCTTTGTACAGAGTACCAGAAAGACAAATTAGTATGTAAGAATGGCTAGGTTCAACTTGTACACATTATGTAATCCTTCCTTCCAAAGATCACCAAAGTGTACACACATAAAGCACACCTGGCCACCCCCACACACCGTGTACTGTTCACAAGGTGAGAGAAGAATGGAAACACAGACACTTAGGATATTCTGGGAATTAATTGCAAACAAATGCCACATCCACCCTTGGAAGAGGGTTGTCTAGTTTCTTTCCATTTCCTCACTGTCAAGCCCTATTTCCCACTTGTATCTACGAAGAGGATAATGTCTTGGCTTTTACCTTTATTCAGTGAAAGTGGGATAAAAAGATCCCTTTCCAAATGACACAAATACAGGAACTAGAAAGGTAAAAAAAAAAAATTTAAGTACATAATATAAGTGCCAGGTGTCAATTGATGCATATGGAAGAACATTTTTCCTGTTCCCAACTCAGTACTTTTTTAAAAAAAAATTTATTCTTTAGTTGTACACAATACCTTTATTTTATTTATTTTTATGTGGTGTGGAGGATCGAACCCAGGGCCTCGCACGTGCTAGGTGAGTGCTCTACCGCAAAACCACAACCCCAGTCCCTCAGCAGTACTTTTTATTTGAGTTCGCACTGCAGTACTTTGTACTTGGTTAACAATAAAACAATTTTTCCTACGAATTTAAAAAATAACTTAGTTATCTTTTGTTTGAACAAAATTATTGAGATCTAATTTGCATGTGGTTAAGTATATCATTAAATTGGTTTTAGTATATTTACAAAACTGTGCATCCATCAACATAATGTAATTTTAGAACATTTTCTTCGCCCAACAAAGAAATACTCCACTTATTAACAGTCATATCCTATCTTCTCTCTCACCAGCCTTAGGTAACTACTAAGCCACTTTTGTATATCTATGGATTACCTCTTTTGGATAGAAACAAAATCTATGTAATATGTGTTGTTTTGTGATTGATTTCTTTTTTTTTCCAGCTTTATTGAAGTGTAATTGAAAAATAGGACTTAAATATAATTAGTTACACAAGTTAGATTTTATATATGAGTTGTATACATTTAATTTGTACAAAGCACTGTTTTGATATACATATACAATGTGAAATGATCACTACACTCAAGCTAATTAACACATCTATCACTTTATATATTTATTTATTTTTGTAGTGAGAACATTTAAATCTATCCTCCTAGCACATTCAAGATGCTATGATTAATGTAGAAACCGGTCTGCTCATTGCATCTCTCGATGGGATCTCTAAAATTCACTCCATCTAGAAACTGCTCCATCTTCAGATGGGATCTCTGGAATCCATTTACCTTGCATGACTGAAACTTCGTACCCTTTGAACAACGTCTTTGTTTTTCCTTTTCCCCAACATTCTACTCTTTGCTTCTAGGAGTTCTGATTACTTAAGATTCCACATTAGGAGAGATTGTGTTGTATTTGTCTTTCTATGCCTGGCTTCTTTCAGTTACCACAGTGTCCCCCAGATTCATCTGTGTCATCACAAATGGCAGGATTTCCTTCTTTTTTTTTAAACACAGAATAATATTCCATTATATGTATATTTTTTGTTATTTGTTCGGCCCTCAATAGGCTGTTTTGCTGTTTTGACTTTTATAAACAATGCTGCAGTGAATGTGACAGTGAAGTTATCTCTTTGAGATGCAGATTTCATTTTCTTCTTATTTTTAACTTTTTGAGGAAACTTTATACTGTTTTCCACAATGGCTCTGCCAATTCTTATTTCTACCAACTGTTTACGAAGATTGCTGTTCTCTACATTCTCCCCACACTTCTTTAAAATTTTTTTTAAATGATAGACATCCTGAGAGATGTTAGATGATATCTTATTATTTAAATTTGCATTTCCCTAATAATTAGGGATGCTGAATACCTTTTCATGTACCCATTGGCCATTTTATGTCTTCTTTTGAAAAATGTCTATTCAAATCATTTGCCCATTTTTAACTTGGGTTATTAGTTTTCTTGCTTTTAAGCTTTGTTTCTTATATGTTTTGGATTCTAACCCCTTGTCAGATATGTGGTTCATAAGTATGTTCTCCTATTCTATTATTGGCTGTTTCTTCTCTATGTTGATTGTTTCCTTTGCTTTTTTAGTTTGATGTAGTTACACTTGTCTATTTTGCTTTTGTTGCCTGTGCTTTTGGTGTCATGACCCCTGCCCACACCACAAACAAACAAACAAAAAAATCACTGCCAGGACCCTGGCTGCAAGCTTTTGCTTTGTTGCTATGTCAATCAACTTTACTCATGAGATTATTCCAAATAAGCTAATTTTTAACATTTCAGTTCTTATAAAAGTATTAGGCAGCTTGGAAGGCTGAGGCAGGAGGATCGTGAGTTCAAAGCAGCCTCAGCAAAAAAGCAACTCAGTGAAATCCTGTCTCTAAATAAAATGTAAAATAGGGCTGGGATGTGGCTCAGTGATCCAGTGTCCCTGAGTTCAATTCCAGGTACCAAAAAATTAAATAAATAAATAAATAAATAAAAATAAATAAAGGATTGGGCCTCAATATAATATTATAAAACACTTCTCAATTTCAACATGTTCCTGTTAAATCTCTTTTAGGTGAGCCATTAAGTGCTTGCTAATTCTTTGATTTTTCTTCTTCTTATAAAAGAAACTACCACCAGCAGTATATGACTGAATAGATGAATGAAGTACACCCTTCCCAGATTTCTTCCACCTTATTATAATCTCTTTGTCATTGTTTGGTGGGGAAAATGTCCTTTCTGGATGCTGGTTTCACCTTGGCTTCTTCCAGCCTCTTTTCTCACTTTTGCCCATGGAAGAGTGCACATGCCTATATAGTCACTCTCCTAACCCCCTGTTTGTGTGGGGTCCATCTATGCTCTCAGTCCCTGTGTGGGGAGTGTTTATTGACTATGGGTAAGTCTGGCCCACTCAGGGAGGTAGCATTAACAGGCTTGCTATCTTCTCAACTAGTCAATAAGAAGGTGATATTTTGATCTCTGCATCACTTTCGTGTCACTCATTTGGTTTTAAACGTAGGTAGGTACAGCTGCACGCCCAGCTGATGGCTGTAATAGAAAAGATGAACAATGAACGGCAAGTGCTAGAGAGACAATGGAGAAATTGAAATCCTCACACCAGACAATTTGTCAGTTCCTCAAAAGTTTAGCCTAGAGTTACCGTATGCCTCAGTGTATATACCTCTAGGTATATATCCAAGTGAATTACAAACATTCCACACAGAAACTTGTACATAAATGTTCATAGCAGCATTATTGATAATGACCCAAAGTGCACACGACTCAAATGTCCATCAGTTGATGAATGAATAAAGAAAATGCAGTATATTCATACAGTGGACAAAGTATTGATACGTGCTACAACATAAATGAACCATGTAAACATTATGCTAAGTGAAAGAAACCAGGTGTAGAGGACCACATTTTACACTTTTTATGCAAAATGTTCAGAGTAGTCAGTCATATCCTTAGACACCGCAAAATGGGTTAGTGTTTTCCAGGGGCCTGTGGGGTGGAAGGGAAGAAGCATGGAGAATAAATGCTAATGGACACAGAATTTCTTTTTGGGGTGATGAAAGTATTCAGAAATTAGTGGTGACATTTGCACAACTTGGTGAGTATACTAGAAACTATGGAATTACACTTTAAAGACTAAATTTTGATGTGTGTGCATTATATCTCAAAAGAATAAAACTCTCAGGTGGAAGAAGGAGATTATTTACCCACCTTATTCAATACACACGACCCTTTAAGATTGATCTTATGAATAAAACCTTCTTATTTACTCATTCAACACTGTCCTCTAGGTTCATCTATGCTGTCGCAATGGCAGAATCTCCTTTTAAAGGTTGAATAATATTCCATTGTATTTGCATACAGTGAAATAAACTGACACAGAAAGGAAAGTACTACATGGTTTTATTTACATGTGGAATTTAAAACAAGTCAATACACAAAAACAGGCAGGGTTTGTGGGTGAGGATGGGGAGATATAGGTCGAAGGGCACTAAGTTTCAGTTCTGTAGGATGTAAATGTGAGATATCTAATGTATAGTATGAGGACTATAGTAAAAAATATTGTATCGTGTGGTGGAAATTTGCTAAGAGAGTAGATTTTAGGTCCTCTTATCCTATGTAGTCACAAAAAATAAATATGTGGGGTAAGACATGGTAGTTTACTTGACTATGGTAACCATATCATATCTATCTATCTGTCTAAAAATATATGTCTATATATCTATGTGTGTGTGTGTGTATATATATAGTTATATACTTTAGATATGGACCATTTAAAACATTCTGTTCTTGCCCTTGTTCTTTTCATATAACCACAACACCCTCTTGGAATGTCCTTTGAGTTTTTCTTGTCAACATCATGGCTCGGCTTAAGCTTTCATCAGTGAAGGCTTTTGGGCATCAGTGAAGGCTATTGAGCAGCAGGAGAGTAGAGGTCATCAGTGGACCCCTGTGTGCAGGGTTCCTGGAAGGAAGGAGTTCTGTGTAGAGCAGAGGAAATTTGAAGAACCAGTGTCCCAAAGACCCTGTTCAACGTAGTTGTCCCTCAGTTTCTGTGGGAGGTTGGTTTCAGGACACCACTTGGATTACAGTCTGAGGATGATCAAGTGCCCGAAATAAAATGGAGTGGTCTTGCAGGTAACCTCTGCACATCCTCCTGTAGACTGTTGATCATCTCTAGACGACTTACCATCCCTAAGACAATGTCAATGCTGTGTGAATAGCTGTTGTATGGTTTAGGGAATATGATAAGAAAAAAGGGCCCCGTGAGTTCTGAGTATTTTCATCCTGCTGTGGTTCAGTCTGTGGATGCTGAACCAAAGGCCGACTCCAGGGATGAGGGAGGGGTGGGCACTGTTGCGACTACTCAGAGCCGGGCAGGGGTCTTTTCGGTCACATGTCTTCATGTCTTCTCTAACTTTTTCTTTTTTATTTCTTCTCTTCACTCTTTTTCTTTTGTTCCCATTCCTTCTTCTTTTATTATTATTTTTTAAATAAATTTTCTCAGGCTCCTTTTCTTCATCTATTTTCCTTTTCCTCTCAGATTGTCATAATTGGATTTAAACATACATTTTGTGTTCTTTTTCTAACCAAAAAGAAGTGATTTAAAGCTTGCTTTCCACCCTTTAGCTTAAGTGAAATGGCTTTTTTACTAGTGTGTACATTTTGATTTTTTCATAGCCTTCGAATTAATAACTGGCTTTTAAAAACATTGCTCATCACTGGTAAATCGTGAGCAATTTAAGTCATAATAAGGAAAGAAACCTTTTATATTAGATGTAGAATTATTGGTTATTTGAGTTTAAAATCAAAATTATTATTGCTAATTATTTTAAAAATTACCTTTCTTGGCAACATTCTGAGCACATTATAGAAAACGAAAGAAGCATGGGGTTAAAAAATGCCCCAGGAAATCAAGATAGTGACAATACTGACTATTCAAGGCTATTTTAAGGTTTTTTGTTTGTTTGTTTGTTTGTTTGTTTGGTGCTGGGGATTGAACTCAGAGGCACTCAACCACTGTGCCCCATCCCCAGTCCTATCTTGTATTTTATTTAGAGACAGGGTCTCGTTGAGTTCCTCAGTGCCTCGCTTTTGCTGAGACTGGCTTTGAACTCACAATCCTCCTGCCTCACCCTCTCTAGTTGCTGAGATTACAGGTGTGTGCCACTGTGCCCAGCTGTTAATTAAGTTTGAGCAGTGTTGAACATTTATATAGCATTGGTACAGCCAAATTGTTCTGATACTTTATTAACAAACTGCTGCAAGAATGTTTTTTTTCCCTGTCAAATTTAATGAAGGTAAATAATTAAACTGGTGCTGGGGTTTCAAATTCCCTGATTCTCTGAAATTGTTTTTTTCCTTTTTCTCATTCTGCAGTCTTCCAATTCAGGTACATGCATCACATTATAGATATCTTTTTTTTCCTACTTATCTTTTGCTAACAGACCTCTGGTTTAAAAAATAGATTTGTATAACCAGTTAGTTGATCATTTGAAGTATTTAAAAATATGTATGTAGAATAATAACTTGAGTATGATGTCATCATTTTTAGTATATTCATAACCTGGATCTCCTAACATACACATTTCCTAGCCAAGATCTGGGTAGTTTATTTTAAAATGTTTATGCAGACCTTCAGGAGTTGATTGAAAATGTCAAGGCTGGGTCACCATAGATGTTCAGGTTTATGGGAATTTCTTAGGCTATGGGGATAATAAGAACCTGCTGGTGGAACTTTACTTAAGCAGATGAGGTAAACAGACACAATGGTGGGGTGGGACAATTTTAAAAAATTAAATGTTGGCTTGCTCCTTTATGTTTTTTCCCCAGTAGAACTTAGCAAGCCAGATGAAGCTCAAACCTGAGAGAGCCACCCCTTCCATCTGCTTTCCATCTCCTGAAATTTTATAGGCACTCCCCATCTGCTGCCTTTTCCTCTCTTGTCTTTGTCCTTGTGGGTTTATACCCCTTTTTATTCCTTAACTGTTATTCAAGGGAGTTATTGGTGGATCTGTTTTCATTGAAGGGAGGAGAATCACACAATTCCTGTTATTAAATCAATAGTATCAGAGAACCAAGTATTTTTTTCTCCTCTAAGTTTGGTATCACTAGAATTATGAAGTTGCTGTCCCTAGCCATACCTGATTACGAGGTGTTTTCAAAGATGACTGTGGCTTCAGGATTTCCTTATTTGAAGAACAGGCCTGGGTTCGGAGCTTGGCCATCCTGGTGGGGGTGGGCAGAGTTCTGGTCTGAACATTATTTGGCTCGTGGAGCGTTCTGCTTCAGTGGAAGTGGTGGGTTGAGAAAGTTAGTATGCTTACCAGGATTTTAATTTCCTCTGCCAGTAAGTTCCATTTATCAGATGCTCTATTTTTTGTTGAATTTAATTAACTGACTCACAGTTTGGATGTGAAAATGCTGATGTCCGTGGGGGCACACAGATAACTTGCATCATGTGCCTAATTAGCTTTCCTTGGTTTTCTTTCCTGCTGTTTGCTTAATCCATCTGTGACCACTCATAAGGGGCTGATGCTGGCCAGTCCTTGTGAATGGTCTGAGGCTTTCCTAACTGGAAAAAGAGACATTAGCTCGAGAACCTGAAGATGTGGAATTCAGTTTTGTCTATTGCTCTTGTTGGCCAGAGCCTTCAGCACTTGGTGCCTGTCTCCCAATTGGTACATGGAGTTAATGGTTTTAGTCATGCTATGATTATTTAAGATGGCGGATTATTGGGTGGGAGGCACTCCTGGGCCGACTCTCCAGTGTTACTGGGAACCAGACCCTCTGGATGTAGCCCCTCTTTACTGACCCACTATCATTATGCTCGTTACCCCAAAAAGGTTGCCTCTTCTCTCTCGGGAGTTTATTTTATACAGAATACCTCAAGATCTTACTTATTTTGAGGTGGCATTTAGAAAATGCTATAAAGATCTGAAGAGTTGCCAAGTAGTATTTTTCTACAATACTTTTAAGAAATCTTGTAAATTTAATATTAAGAAATTCAGAAAACCTTCTAATACTATAAATGGAAACTACCAAAATGTTTATAGTGCTTAATAAAACTACAATTTAGATAATAAGCTTTCTTATTATGCTAAACATTAAGGGGTGAATATTATCTTTGATCTCATTTAAGGTTTAGAAAACATGGTTATCCACATTGCAATATACAGAGAATTTTGGTTCTCTTCAGATAATATCCTACCTTAATTCAAAGGTAACAATGACCTTGACAGTGAGCATCAACCTTGACTTTCCATTGCAGGTGAATGAAACTTAGATCTAAGAAAGGTCTTGGAAATACTTTATGGGGAAAAAAAGAATATTTTTAGGAAAATTTGGAAATAGCTTTTCTTAGAAAGGTCAAGTAAATATGAGAGCTTGCTATGCATTTACTTCTAACCATCACTTGACTTAAGATAGCTTTTTGGTGTGATACAAAGTGCTAAATAACCAATTTGATGGAATTTACAGTTACCCATGGCCATTTTTAGAACCATGTGAAGAATCTGAAATGTAAATTGCTGAATATTGACCTGAATTCTCAAGTTGCTGAGATGTGTGGTATCATTTGTCCTTATAGATTTCAGAGTTAAACACACAAAGAGAATTTAACATATACAGCCAGTAACTCTATGCAAGTTTGCTATTTGAGAACAGAAAAGCTATATATATATATATATATATATATATATATATATATATATATATATATATATATATGGAGTTATAAAAATTAAGGAGTAAAAAAAATATATAAAAGCACAATGGCAAGGACAAGAGAAGAGAAGTCAGCAGATGAGAAGTGTCCATAAAATTTCAGGAGATTAAGCAGATGGATGAAGGGTCTCTCTTTTGGCTTTGAGCCTTTCCTGTTCTGCTAAGTTCTCTTGGTGGGAGACAGGAAGCAGAAAAACAACTCATGTCACTAAACTCAGAAAGGCTCAGGAATCGAAGGCGTTTGAAAAGAGAAAGTTGGTTGAAGGTTTACTTGAAGAGGAATCTCTGATTTAGACAGGTGGCCATTCCTTTCTAGTCTGGTGAAGGCGCTTAATCTGTGGAGAAACATGGAAAGGAGGGATCACTAGAGAAATAATAAAAGGTAGTTTCCCAGAACTGAGTGCATGAGTCTTCTTGATTACAGAGTACCAGAGTGCTCAGTGTATTGAAGGAGAAATGACCCAGACCAAGGCACAGTGTGGGATTGCATGAAAATGGGACTAAATAGAATTTCCTGAAGCCTTCTTAAAAGAGAAACAGTAGACTTTATAGAAACATCTAACATTAGAATAATGTTCATTTGTCACAGCCCCTTCAGAAACAAGAAGACTGTATTCACAAGGTCTTTGAGATACGGAGAGAAAATAATGTCCTATCTGGCATATTCTCTAACCGCCAAAACTGTGGATCTACTGTGAGGGTTGAAAAAGAAATGTTTGTTCACACAAGTTTTCACTAAATTTATCTTCCATGAATGCTTTTCCGAGAAAGTACCAGAGGAAGTGAACCTCTCTATAGAGGGGAATGGGGGCCTCAGATGGGGAAGACATGAGTCTAGGACCCAATATAGAAGGAGGCAGGCAAAGGGTGATCTCAGTACAGCACAGAGAACTCCTGAATGGCGGTTGTGCACAGGGCCTAAAAAGGTACAGTGGAGACCAAAGCATGAGGCTGAAAAGAAACAAGGGGGGTGTCTCCAGGTGCAAAATGGATATGCTGTGTTACTTGATATGTTTGACCATATTGAGAAGAGTTTTAGAGTACTCTTAGATACTAGGGATGCATATATGCTAACTACATGAAAAAATAAACAAGAAAATGAAGCAAAACTTTAAAAAACTTAAATGGAGGCAAGAAAGAAAATGTAATTATAGTATCACAGCTGTGAAAGATATTTGCAAAGTCATAATATAAACCTTAAATTTGGATTTAACCAAAAACTGGTGATGTGTATTGGAATGCATTGAGGGTGAGAGGAGTTTTCATGAGTCTGTATTAGGAAGATAATTCTAAAATGAAATAAATCATCAGGACATAGCCATATAAATATTCCATTAAAAATGCATAGGTAAACACAAGAAGAAACAACTTGAAGAGTTAAAAATGGTTGGCTTGGAGGTTGGGGTAGTGGAGCAGGGGAGAAAGGAAACAGCTGTGTAACATCTGGTAAGAATCTGCTCCTATAATACATACTTAAGAAATGTAAATAAATTTTTTTTTCACTTACATTGGTTTTATTCCCACTAGAGCCTTTACTCCTTCATTAAATTTAATGCACACATACTTTTATAGAAAAGTTTAAAAATTGTCTAGTCTCATTCATGATTCCACATAGGACTAGTTTCTAGGATTATTAATACATAGATTAATACATAGTGCCCATACATTCCCATCTTTGATTTTGTTTGTCTGTTTTTGCTTTATAGAATCATCCAAAGAGGGATATTCAGTGCATAAAATATGATCAGTCAAACTTTTTTCTTTTGTAGGGTGGAGAGCACTGTTACTACCATGGAAGCATCAGAGGTGTCAAAGACTCCAAGGTGGCTCTGTCAACATGCAATGGACTTCAGTATGTGGGGATCTCTTTGGACCCTCTTTCCCTCTAAGTTTGCCTTCATTGTTCACCCTTTCTATTTTTTTCCCCCAGATATTTATTTTAGTGATCATCTGTGCCAGTTCCATGTTAGGGACTGGATATGGAGTAGTTCACAGGGATACAGAGTTTCTCTCTCTTTAAAAATTAGGGTTTGCAGAAGATCCAGAGATTAAACAAAGGATTGCACAGGATGATATTTAATTACCATTTTGGTAGGTGCTATGAAGGGAAAGGACAAGAGCACATTAGCTCTTTTTTTTTTTTTTAACTTCTGTTGCCATAACAAAAACCTCAAGATAACCAGTTTATAAAGAGAAAAGGTTCATTTTAGCTCAAAGTTTTGGAGGTTTCAGTCTAAGATTGATTAACTCCATTGCTTTGTGCCTGTTTGGAGGTGGTAATCTCATGGTAGGAGCATGTGGAACCATAAAATTATTTATCACATGAACAGGAGAAAAACAAGAGAATGAAAATGGTCCTGGGGTCCCACATGTTCTCAATGACCTACAGACCTTCCACTAGGCCACACCTCTTAAAGGTTGTACCCCTCCCAATGGCACCACTCTGGGGATCAAGCCTTTGACATACGGGCCTTTGGGGAATATTCAGGGTCCAAGCAGCAGGGATAAAGAGTGACTGAGCTCAGTTCAGGCAGGCTCCCTGAGGCATATTCCAGAGGATGCAGCAGCTGTTGGGTCAAACCTATGTATGGCTAGGAGTTAGCCAGGCAAGGGTGGAACGATAAAGAGAGGCACTCGAGTCTTGAGTTAGAGGCAGGCTCTAAAAAAACCATCTGTGAGCACTTTTGGACCCAAACACAGTAGCACCTCATGTGAACATCTAGTTCAGCCATGTGATGAGAAAGGCTTTTGAGATGTTTTCTTTTTTCATACTTTATATTAAAAACCTCATGTCTGTCATAATTAAATATGATGTAAATGACACAATTGTACCGCTTGATGGAAATGTACTCACCATTTACAAGCATAAGTGTACGTCTGCTTTCCTCTTCAAAATCAGATGGTTCTGGATGATTCTTATATGAGGGCCTGTCATTTCTCTTCTAGATGACACTGGATTTGCAAGCTAAGAAATTTGTACAAGTTGTACACGATTCTAAAATAACCTGAGATACTGCCACCACAGGAGTCATCCTAGATTAATGTTCTCATCTGCCCATTTGCTCTTAGAAACTAATTCTATCAGGAATAATTTTTTTTTTTAACTCTTGGTGGGCGTTTTTCCACTTCTTGTAGCCTGTGTGCTTTCTAGCAGAGGGACACAGTGGGATTCTATACAGATATGTGAATTGGATTTGGAACAGTTATAAAGGTGTTGGTTTAGATGCACTCTTTATTTTGAGGGCACTATTAGGAAGCTGACTTTTTATTTCTTGCCTTTGCGGTATTCGCTCATTCTTTCCTTCTATGGGTTCTCTTGTTACAGTGGGATGTTTGAAGACAGTACCTTCGTGTACATGATAGAGCCGCTGGAGCTGACTCATGACGAGGTGAGCCTGACTGCCATGGGACATCAGTTTCCCTGTGGTGTTTCACTTTTTCAGCATCTTTGCCTTCGAGCAGTAAGAGAAAATGTAGATTTCAAAGTGTGCTTATCCTTATTACCTTATTTCTAACTTAGAAGGGTCCCATGAGTTTTGAAGCTTACATTGCATGTGCCGTGCCCACATACCAATAAGGAATAATCAGAGGCATGCAACTAGGGTTTTCTGTAGCCAGGCCAGTTTCTTCTAGTCCACTGTGAGATCAGGAGTCGTTTCGTTTTGCAGTAGCCCTGCTCCTGCAAAACGAAATGGTAACCAACTTCCCTCTCACAGTCTCCTTTAGATAATTGTGGTTCTAACCATGTACTTAATTTCTGCTCCCTGAAAATGAGGGAATTTGATTATATGATACAAAGTGTAAGTTTCAAGATAGGGAAGAAAATAATGTTTAGTCATGGACACACCAGTGTGACCTAGATAAGAAATCACATAATCTTGGTCATGTGGCTCACTAATAGAATGTGACCAAACCTAAAAGACATCAAATAGTGTATGGAGGGTGTTACTACTTGCTGGGAACTATTTTAGGTGTTAGGGATACATTAGTGATAAAATAGACATAGAACCTCAGCCTAATGGAGCTTCTAGTCTACAGGGGCAGATGGGAACACACAGGATGAACAAGTAATTTCGTGTGGCATTTTAAATAATGATGCTTGCTAAGGAGAGAAAATGAAGCCAGGGAGAGAGGAGAGTTAAACATTATGTGCAGCGAGCAGGGAAGACCACATGGAGAAGGTGTTTTGAATAAAGACCTTAAGGAGATTAGAACATTCTAGGAGATGTGCAAATACAAAAGGCTGTGAAGCAGGAGTGAGCCTAATGTGTTCAGGGAGCTTTGGGGGACATGGTGAAGTTGGAGAGGACTGAATAGGGGGAAGTGGCAGGAGACCCTGAGAGGTAACAGTAGGGAAGTCAGATCAGTGAAGAGGACTGATAAAGGAAAAAAAATAATATTTTGAGAATGACAGAGTCAGAATATTGCAGTCATTTGTTGGGGAGCAGAAAACATTTTTTTTTTTCTTAAAGTACATGGGAATATGGGATACCTTCCAAATCTGAGGCAGAAAAGTTACTAAATTGTAAATGGTTGCTGTTTGAATAAACCCGTATCATTTTTTTAAACCTAGTTACTTTCAAAGTTGCCAGATGGTAAAGAAAATGGAACCTAGATTAAGATATTTAGGTTAAGTAAAGTGTTATTCCCCTGACTCCATTTATAGAGAAATAGTCCATATGCAGCAAAATTTTTGGACTCATTCAGGAAAAATAAAATCACTTTGATTTTTGGCTTTGATTAATGCCCTCTTATCCTAAAAACAAAACCCCAAAGAACAAACAATCCAAAATAATAATTCTCTAAGCCTTAGAGTTTTAAAAATATGTAAATGAGATAATTTTACAATGCATCCCTAATAGGGTAATTTTGCAGATTCGGTGATTTAATAAATGTATGTTATGGTGCATGTTAAAATGCTGAAAAGGTTTGTGTGTATGTAAACTATGATTATCATAATGTTTAAAGAACTGCTTTCATGTTGTTAGGCCCATAATTATATAATACAGGAGCTGATTGTTACATGCTTATTATCTTCTCTTTTTGCCTGCCTTCCTACTGCCTGCCTTTTGTTCATGTAATGGTTTGTTCTCGTCCTCACCATGGGTAGAGGGAGAGGAACAGTGTTTGAAGCTTAAAAAATTGTGTTGCTGATCCAGTTGTGAATTTTATTACTCTAGATTTCTTTTCACCTGTTATTAGAATCAAGTGTTTACTTGAATTTGAATTTCTTTTTTTTTCCCACATTTTTTTGTTTGTTCTTTTTAGATACACATGGCAGTGGAGTATATTTTAACCTATTATATATACATGGAGTATAACTTCCCATTTTTGTGGTTGTATTGGTGTGGAGTTACCCTGGTCATATATTCATATGTGAACATGGGAAAGTTATGTCCGATTCATTCTACTGTCCTTCCTATTCCTATTCTCACTCCCTTTCCTTCATTCCCCTCTGTCTAATCCAATGAACTTCTGTTCTTCCTGCCCACCTGCCCTTATTGTGTGTTAGCATCTGTATATCAGAGAGAACATTCAGCCTTTGGTTTTTTGGGGATTGGCTTATTTCACTTAGCATGATAGTCTCCACTTCCACCCATTTGCTGGCAAATGCTATAATTTCGTTCTTCTTTATGGCTGAGTAATATTGAATTTGGATTTCTTTTCTTTTTTGGGGGGGGTACTGGGGATTGAACTCAGAGGTACTTGACCACTGAGCTACATCTCATCCCTATTTTGTATTTTATTTAGAGTCAGGGTCTCACTGAGTTGCTTAGTGCCTGCCTTTGCTGAGGCTAGCTTTGAACTTGCCATCCTCCTGACTCAGCCTGCCAAGCCACTGGATTACAGGCATGTGCCACCACACCCAGTGAATTTGGATTTCTTTATGTCCATATTATTTTTATTAATTTTACTATGCTTTGTAATAAATGATACAGAAAGAATATTTCCATTGGAAATCCATGTTCTATCACAAGGAAAGTATAAATAGTAAAATTCTTCATTATTTTCTTTTATGTAATCTGTGAAGAAGGCTTTCCTTTATAAATATTTTTCTGATTATTAAATTAATATAGGAAATTTGGAAAAGCAAAGGAAATACTTAATTAAATAGTATCTATCCATCCTCAAAGATAACTTATCTTTATTTTTCTGCATAGATTTGTCCTATTTTTCAATGATATATTTCCAAACTTTTTAAAATAAATTGATTGGATAATGGTGATGATGATGATGATTGTTGCTGTTGCCATTTCTGGGACCCAACCCAGGGCCTCACCCTCTGCCACTGAGCTATATTCCCAGCCTTTGGATCATTATTTTACAATATAATTTAACTCAAAGTATCTCTGAGTCTCAATATCTTTACTTGTTAAATAAGGATAAAATATATACTATGTGTATATATTTTAAATTAGGAATAAATTAGGTAATATGTATTTAAATATTGCCTGGCACCTACTATCTTCTCAGTAATGAAAGCTGTGTTAGTCAGCTTTTTGTCACTGGGACCAAAACACCCAACAAGAACAGCTTAGGGAAGGAAAGTTTATTTTGGCTCATGGTTCTAGAGGTTTAGTCTATGGTTGGCCAACTCTATTACTCTGATGAGATTGAACATCATAGCGGAAGGGTGCGATAAAAGAGCTCAATTCATGGCAGCCAAAAAGCAGAGGGATGGGGAAGGGCCACAGGGAAGCTGAACTCTTCTAGGGCATGGCCCCATTCACCTACCTCCTCTAGACACACCCTACAGGCCTACAGTTACCACCCACTCCATGCCAGCTAGGATGGACCCATTAGGTGGCAGCACTCATAATCCAGTTATTTCACCTCCAGACATTCCTGCATTAACGCAGAAGGTTTTGGGGGACACTTCATATCCAAGCCATAACAAAAGCTAATAGTAATAGTAATGGTAATAAATCATTCATAAAAGTGTAATTTATAGGCCAAATGACATGAGTATTTTCAAGGTTTCTGATAGACATTGTTAAATTTTCTCTGAAACTATGATACCAATTTCCTTCCACAAACAATGTGTGAAGAATGCTTTTTCCTTGCAACAATAATTAACTATGGATATGACAATTTTTAAATCTTTACTAACTTAATGGTAGAAATTGGCATATCATTCATTTTAAATTTAGGTTTTGAAAGAATATTAAAATACTTAACATTCAGCATTTTCATATGTTTATTGACCCTTTGTGTTTATTTCTTGAGAATTTCCTACTCATAGCTTTGAAGAAGGTAAGGCTTAAAAAATAGCTAATAATTAAAGCTCTGCTTTTATCTAAACAGGGATATTGGAAGATGCTTTATTTTATTTAAAATTACCATTTCAATGAGACATATACTTTTCATTTTTGATAGCTTAAAGTTTGACATACATGTTTCTGTTTTAGGAAGGACATCAGAGAAAGTTCTCACACCATTCCATAATAACTTGTTCACATCTTGCTTTATTGCCTACCATTGTTTTCATTTCAGAAAAGCACAGGTCGACCACATATCATCCAGAAAACCTTGGCGGGACAATATTCCAAGCAAATGAAGAATCTCAGTAAGTTTTAATTAAAATAGCCATTCTAGTTTATGTGGTTGGACTTGGTGGAACTCTGCAGACACTCAGGCCAGACATGTGGGCTTGCTGGAAAGTGGAATTACTCTGAGTTCTGGGGGTGAGACTGTGGAAGGCAGTGGAGTGAACCGAGAGTCATTTTGATGGAAAAACTGAAATATAAACCCCTGGGGTAAAACTGCACTGGGAACCAGAGAATGTGATCGAACTGAGAAAAGAGATTCACACCAAGAACCATCCTTAAATTTTCCTAATGTGTATCTCTTTGTCCAACTCTTATCACCTCCCTCTTAGGCTCTGCTTCTGAGGCATCATGAGCGTGCTCATGTTGGCAGAGGCTGCTTTTGAATTTGTGGGGTTACGTGATGCTATTCCTGTATATTAGTGTCAGAAGTCTTTAATAATTTATGCAAAAGCTTATGTCATACATTATGTTTAATTCTAAAATGAATGAAGCATAGTAGAATTCTCTCAGATGTTCAGATATTATCATGTGGTTGTAGGCCAAATATATATTTCTAGTGAATCTTGAACACCCTGTTTTTCATGATGTTTGGAAAAAAACACATGTTTGAACCCTCTTTTTGGCCATGAGGGTGTGAAATGTTTAATGAACAGTGTACTCTTTTTCTCCTTAGTTTATCCCATTTTTGTGATGACTTATCAAGCTGCTCTTCCTTCACATATTTTGAAAACATCCACTGGAATGCAGCCAAGCATAATTTTGGTGTTCATTTTTCTCTTACACAGGTACAGAAAGCAACGACCAGTGGCCCCTTCTGTCTGAATTACAGTGGCTGAAAAGGAGGAAGAGAGCCGTGAATGTGAGTGTGACTTTGAGCCACTCGTGGGGCTGTCTACCTTAGGTTGTGTGCCTGTCCTGTGCAGTAGCTGTGTCCCTAGAACAGTTTTGATTTGGGAAATTTTCTCTTCAAAGCAAAACACGAAGGAGAAAACCCCATGACTTATCAGCATGTTGCTTTTTATATATCCCTCCCTGTTAGTTATTCAAACTGATTTGTGTCCTGTGAACCCCCGATGTTATATAAATGTACTGGTTTTGCTCTATATCAAAGTATCTTCTAAGGAAAATCATAGTATTTTTTTGTTGTTGTTGTTGAAGGTACAGGACGATTTCTTGCAGGTTGGGCTGGAGGTGATATGGCTTATATAGCATCACATAAAACATTTTTTGTCAACAAAAATGCAGGAAGAGTTAGGTTTTGAAACATTGTCTAATTATGTTTATGTGTATTTCTTACAAATTAAGAACTTAGTTATAACAAACTTTGAAGCTGGATGTGTTTTTTCAGAAAAGAATGGAATGAATCTATTTGAACACTAGTGATATGACAGTTACTAAATAATTACATGATTAACAACTATTGTGTACCTCACACATATTGATAAATATAGAGGGGTTTTGTATCTGAAATTATGTTCCTCGTCTTTTTCATAATAGATTAGAAAGCCATAATGACGGGGACTGTTTAGTAATTACATGGTGGGTACCATGTAACCGAGAATTAATTCCACAGCTTATAGATTGCATGGTAATTTACTAGATAACTTAATGGGTAATTATAGTGAAAATTGCACATTTTAGATAACGTTTTCCTGAATGAATTTTTTTGTGAAAAAATTAGACCACCAGCCCTCAAAAACTTAGTTCAAGGTTAAAGCCTTTCTTTTATGAGCCTGTGTTGGTATTATGGTGATTATAGATACACACTTTTTATTCTTAGAAATTTCTTTGTAGTTACTCTCGAAGAGGCTGTTGGCAGTAGCATTTTATATAGGCTTTGCTTTCCCTATGGTCTACCACTTAATTGATCAATGACTGTGTATGAAAAATAAATAAGTCTAAATGAGGGCTTACTCTTAAAAGATTTTCTGGCAATAATTAAAATTTAGATGAATTTAGAATACAATGATTTTCAATGTTTGTTCCTTCCAGAAGTTGTGTCATTCAGAACTGGTACATTATTATTAGAATTGCACTCCAGAGAAGCTAATGTTTCTGTTTATCTAAATAGATACTGTTTCAGATATTCTGGGAGGTAATTAAAATTTGTTATCCATATGAAATGAATTTTAAGTAGATTCTCTTTGACACTTTAAGTAGATTGAATATTTTTGATTACATTTTAATGCCAAAGAAATTGATAATTTACTAATTTTGATAGAATTGTGCTATACATTATTGTATGGAATAATTTTGTATTTAAAGCCATCTAAAACTAAAATGGGCTCATGATAATATAGTTCCTTTCTGAATACTGGAGTGTTTAATAATACTTCATAGTCACCTATAAAATTTTTTTTCCTTGACCAATTTCCAGATTTCTGATAGAGTTCTCTACAACTGAGCATTAGAGAAATTTTGTGTCAATCACTATTCTTATCAAATATTTTTATTTTTAACAGCCCTCTCGTGGTGTATTTGAAGAAATGAAATATTTGGAGCTTATGATTGTTAATGATCACAAAACGGTAAGAATACAGAATCACCAAGTTTTATACCCAATAGCTTACTTGAGTACATTTGTTAATTACTAAAACCAAGATATTTAGACATTTTACTTTTTTTTTTTTGAGCATTAAAAGACTTGATTTCTTGGTATTTGGAGACACTGACTGGGTTTTATAGAATTTCCACAACTCTAAAAACTTTTCCTCTATTTAATAGGGATTATAATGGATAGATTTAGTATTTGACATCTTTCACTTGACTTTATTAAAAAGTCTCTTTCCTGCTGGACGTGGTGGTACAAACCTATAATCCCAGTGGCTAGGGAGGTTGAGGCAGGAGGATGGCGAGTTCAAAGCCAGCCTCAGCAAAAGCAAGGAACTAAGCAACTCAGTGAGACCCTGTCTCTAAATAAAATACAAAATAGGGCTGGAGATGTGGCTCAGTGGTTGAATGCTCCTGAGTTCAATCCCTGGTACCAAAAAAAAAAAAAAAAAAAGTCTCATTTCCTACTTTTCTTCATCTATGCCTTTGAACACTGCTTTCTATTCTATTTCTTGCCTTTGTTCTGCTAATGTGTTATTTTTAGCTTATTATTTGTGAATAAATGTAATAAATAAGCAAGTATAATAAAGGTCTATCTAAAGAGACTATCTGAACCAATGAATTATTTCACTGAACAATGGAAAGCTGAATAATCTCTATTGTTAGCTCTGTGGAAGTACAGTATCTTTGGATGTGTCATTTCAGTAACACTTAAAGGAAATATGAGAAACACCCATCACTCTCCATTTACCTCTCTTCAAATTGAAGTCAAAACTCTTAACTGTACTCTACCTAACCATTTCCTTGATAAAATGCCTGGGTGAAAGCCCAGGACTCGTGGAAGACCCTCTAGGCTGCTATGTCCAATACTAGTGGTATGTGATAAATTGTAACACCCAGTTCCCGGGGAAAAAGCACTGATTTACATAACATTTGCTGATCTCCATAATGTAAATAAATAGTCAGACTTTGGTTGATTTCAGGCTACCAAGGTGAGATCATTAATTGAAGGGAGCTGGGAGAGGTTGGGTCCAGGTGGCTCTTGTGTGCTGCTGGGCGCTGGCGCCAGCACTACTCCACACTCCCCTAACTGTTTAGGCCACTGTTATTTCTGTCATAGTTATGTAATTTAATTCTAAAAATTGCATATGTTAAGAGTACTTGTTTTTATGAAAATGAAGTTGCCTTTATGGAAAGACTTTATAAAGATGAGAATCTTTTTAAAAATGTTTGAAAGTCAGATACGGGTAAAAACCTTGTAAAAGGTAGGAACAAAAATTCAGATTGCTTTGCACATATCTTTAAGTCTTTATTTTACTCTAACTAAAACCAATGTTAGATTGGTAGATTATATGATAATGTTGTTTCTTGCTAAAGTGACAACTTGAAGTTCCAATTAGTAGACCCTATTTGAGAACTCCTTTTAAAGCTTGTATTTAAAAAAAAAATGACTTATATTTAAACATTTGGGTCTCCTATTTAATGGATGTTTAAATTAATTATCAAATAACAATTCAGTTGTATTGAATATGAAGCTTTCCATAGAATTTCTCTTAGTTTTGTATGTGGATTTATTTTCTATGCCAGTAGGCTTTAAATACATTGCTTGAGATGTGACAATTAAGAAGCAGAATTTGGGCCTGGGGTTGTGGCTCAGTGGTAGAGCACTGGCCTAGCATGCATGAGGAACTGGGTTTGATTTTCAGCACCACATACAAATAAATAAAATAAAGGTCCATCAACAACTTAAAAAAATTAAAAAAAAAGAAGCAGAATTTATCAGACTTACATACAATTCAGAAGTGGTCTTCCCTGGTGAGAAGGAAAACCAGATAGATATGTAGGCAGTGATTTCATGTAATAGAGACTAAAATATGAGCTTCTGTAGGACCTTAACAAGGTAATCTTCTCATCTAATTATTTTTATTGATTGGAATACTGAGATTTTTTTTTCCAGCAACTTCTCAAATCTGAGCACTGTGGCATGTTTTTTGAACTTATGGCTTTAGAAGCCTACGCTTGCCAGCCACAGTAGTGCATGCCTATAATTCTAGTGACTCTGGAGACTGAGGCAGGAGGATCACAAGTTCAAGGCCAGCCTCAGTAATTTAGTGAGAACCTAAACTACCATAGCAAGAACTGTGTCAAAATAAAAAATAAAAAGGGTAGCTGGGGATGTAGCTCAATCTTCTGCTACCTTCCACCTGCCAACAAAAAGCCTAAGTTTTCCCTAAAGCCCCATTATGCAAATACTTTTAAAGCAGTGTATATAATAATTAAAATGTATGTAATTCCTTTTATTGTACAAAGTACATTCCTAAATAATCAGTAATCTATGTAATCGGTTCTCAAACCTTGACTTGCAATTCCAAATCTCTTGTTCTACCATACTATGTATAAAAAGTACACAAGGCTGTCAATCGGAGAGTAGCTTTCAGTAATTCTACAACATAGAAAACTTAAAAAAATTTAGATATTGTTTATATTAAATTTATTCATTTAGTTTTTGAGGTGCTGGGAATTGATCCCTGAACCTAGTGCATGCCCTCAGATGCACTACGCCACTGAGCTATGCCCCTAGCTGCCCTGAATTTATTTTTTTCATCTTTTAAAATGTTGAACATTTGTATAATCTTATCTTTTTTATTTATAATTTTTTAGTTGTAGTTGGACCCAATACCTTTATTTTATTTATTTATATGTGATGCTGAAGATAGAACCTAGTGCTTTGCACATGCTAGGCGCGCACTCTGCCACTGAATCACAACCCCAGCCCCTATATAATCTTATCTTTATCTTACATGTAAGGAAATAGCACTCTTCTTAAAATGTTGCTTTATACATAGAAAACTTCTGTAGAGTATATTGTATATTCTGTGATAAAGTTACCTTTTACGGCTATCACTTTTTTTTTGTTCAAAATTCAATTTTTTACCAATAAATATTGGTAATTCATCTTATTTTAATTATTATTAAAAGGGTAAAGGCTGAAAATTGAATATTTTAATGATATTTTCTAAAAATATTTTCTTAGTTGTAAATGGACACAATACCTTTGTTTTAGTTACTTTTATGTGGTGCTGAGGATCGAACCCAGGGACTTACACATGCTAGGCAAGCAGTTTATCTGTTTTTAAAACCAGAAATAAAGAACTGTAATGTGAACTGATATATAGAGGAAATACATGTTAATTTTTTTTCAAAGCTTCTGGTTTGGGGTGGAAATAATGCCTGAGGTAGAAAGAAATTACTTAAGATGTTTTCTATTCTTTAAAGAAATATTACTTCTAGAATAACAAAACTAAATATTATTCTTTTTCTTCAAGAACATTCCATTCTTCTGTAATTCTATATTTGATAGTCTCAAATGAGTGTGTCATTTTATAAGAATATTTTTCTTTTTAGAAAAAGATCCCTTTTTGAGGTGAAAATAGTTTTTAAATATGATTGCCACAAAGAGGTAGTAAATTAAAAAACATGGATTGGAGTACTTAAATTCCCATGTTGAAAGTGAAATTGAAGCAGAATATCTGATCCATCTATTTTTTAATGTCTAGAGATTTGCCATTGGGATTTAGAATAATCATCCCACGGAAAACAC